>NC_050579.1:109370051-110570051 GCF_011100635.1 Trichosurus vulpecula
GGAGCATTGTTCTTGGATCAGATTCTGCTATACTTCTCATACTCTGAAATGGTGTGGGTTAACTTGTTTGGTTCTGGATTTGGTGGCTAAGACCAGGCCTACCCTCTGCAAGATTTCTTGAGCTTTAGCTCAATTTCCTGGTGGTTCAACTCAGTTTTTGGTCTTGGGCCCCTTCTATACCTTTTTCTCTTTTCCCAGTCTTGAAGCTGGATTAGTTTTTTCCACTTCTGTGAACCTGACAGGTTGCAACTAGATGGTGCGACTAAACTGGTGGTAGGCTTTCTGTGAGATCTTATGGGCTCAGTTGCCTATGTGCTGCCCTAACATTTCCTTTTGCAGTGGGCTTCTTTCTGTAACTTGAGTGTGCTTGACAATGCTGCCCAACCCAGGCATGGTCTGGCCCTATCTCTGTGGGTCTGGACTGCTTATACATGCTTTGCCTTGAGTCCACCCTAGCTTGTCTTCTCGCAGAGCCTTGTTAGATTTACTGCAGCCTTCTTGTGCAGTTCTGGATTTTTATGGAGCCTTGACAGTTACTTCTCCTTAGTTTTCTTTATCATTGTTCTTTCTGGTGCTTTATTTTTAGCTTTACTGGGAACTTTATAGGGATTCTGGGACCTAACATTACACCATCTTGGCCAGAAGTCAAAACATTGGGTTCTTAAATAATAACTGACATTTACATAACATTTTAAGGTTTGTAAAATTATTTTCATATTTTATCTCATTTGATATTCACAACAACCCTGTGAGGTAAGTACTACAGATACCTTCCTCATTTCTCGGATAAGGAAACTGATGTTCATATGACTGATAAGAACCAGAGATAGGTTTTGAATTCAGGGCTCCCTGGATTTAAGGTTTAGGGTTTCTTTCCCTTATCCCATGGCCTGAAGTAGTTCAGCAGTTTGCTTACTGACTTCAGGTGGCAAAAATCTGAGTGACAGTCCTATTACTGAGATTCAGAGAAAACACGATGTGGGAGGAATTTGCTGCACAAAAACACCAATATATCTGCTTGGCTTGAACAGACTTGACCTGTCAGAGACCATCACTTCACATTTCTCCCTTCTATAGAATGAAACTGAAGGAGACATAAGAATCTAAAGGATCTAACAAACCTTAGATTAAATTTAGGGATTAAGCTGCATTCTCACTTTGCCTCTACCTGCCCCCACCTCCTCCCATCTAATTCAATGAACCACAGGGTAGCTGAGGGGAATGATTTCTTCTCTCTCTTTGGGAGAGATAAGAAAGTGGCAGTCTATGGGCCCAGAGAATAAACCTCAAACTGAATTTTAAAACAAGTCTCCATCAAGATACTGAATAACTTTGCAATTAAAAAATGAAACTGAATAGATAATATGTTTGAATAATCTAGTATAGAAGAGAAATGCTGCTGTTCAAAAGGAAAAAAAAAAAAGCCAGTTCCTTTAACTACTATTGCCTGTCTCCTTATCAGCTATCTTGGATCAAGTAAATCTGCTGGGCTTCATTACCCACTGTGAGGATTGTAGCTCCTGTATATATCATAGTGATAAAATCATTAAGATGGGCTAATGCAGAGTGTAAAGCAATTCTTCATGTGTATCTCAACTGAAGTGCAGTCCATGGGCGATTATTTTAAAGCACTCCCTCCTACTTGTCTGTTGCAATCAATTTTAATATAATTAATTCTACCTTGATGGCCACGCTCTCACCCTCTTCTCAGATGGAAAATCACTTCATTGGAGGAGTATAGAAACAAAGCATTTGTTGAAGAAGGACTAAACACGCAACATTTAAATCTTCAAGAATGATTTTTTAAATTATCCTCTGGGTCATAAAACACTTTGCAGGGTAGATTTGTTTAGTCTATTAATTGGCTGCACTTTTAAAGATTACTGATATTGAATTAGTATTTATGGCACCAATGTGAGATTTTAAAATTCTGTTTGCATATGCTCAGAACAGTGATCAGGAACCATATGGTAGGTCATTGTGGACCTGAGTGTTTACATTATGTTACTTCTAGATGACAGTCAAACTAACCTTTGTAGATCAAATCTTGTCAAGGGTATTTATGAGCAACAAAATAGGTTGGTAAATGCCTCTTCTGGCCCACTATTTTTTTCTCATTTTTCAATTAAGAATCACTTACTTTCTCTCTCACCAAACGGCCTCTAATCCCCTCCTCCATCATAGGAGAACAAATACTTTTAACAAATATAAATAATTAAGTAAAAACAAATACCCACATTGATCATTCCTAAAAATGGGAATTCTTTATCTGTATCATTCTATATCTTGAGTCCATTATGGGTATATTGTTTTATCATGGGTCCCCTGGAATTGCAGTTGGACTTTGAATTATCAGTCATTCAGGCAATAGGTATTTATTAAGCACCTACTATGTACAAGGTACTGTCCAAAGTGCTGGAAGTATAAAAAGAGGTAAAAGATAGTCCCTGACCTCAAGAAACTTGCAACTTACGGAGGGAGGCAACGAGTAAATAAATATGAACAAACAAGCGACATACAAGACAAATAAGTAATAACTAAGAGAGGGAAAGGCAGTAGAAATTAGAGAGGTTGAGAAAAGCTTGCTATAGAAGATGGAATTACAGTAGCAATCTAAAGGAAGCCAGGGAAGGCAGTAGGCAGAGATGAGGAAAGAACATTCCAAGCATTAGGGAGAGCCACAGAAACTGCTCAGAGCAGAGAAATAGAGTATCATGTTTGTGGAACAACAAAGAGCCTGGTGTCACAGAACTGAAGACTAGGTGTTAGGGAGTAAGGTATAAAAAGAGTGGAAAGGTAGGGAGGGGCTAGGTTATGAATGGCTTTGAAAGCAAATACAGCATTTTTAAATTTGATCCTGGGGGTTATTGGGAGCCACTAGGGTTTATTGAATGGGGGTGATATAGTTAGATCTGCTCTTTAGGAAAAATATTGTGGTGGCTGAAGGGAGAATGGATTGGAGTGGGGAGAGACTGGAGGCACGTAGACCCACTAGCAGGCTGCTGTAGAAGGGAAGTGATGAGGGCCTGTGCCAGAGTAGTTGAAGGGTCAGAAGAGAAAGAGGGCATATTCAAGAGATGTTGCAAAGGTGAAATCAATAAACCTTGGAAACATATTGGTTATGGTTCAGGGGAGCGCAGTGCTAGATAGTGAGGAGTCCATGATGACTCCTAGGTTGCAAGCCTGAGATTCAGGAAGGATTGGGTTATACTCTACACTCAGAGTTTCCTAAACTTTTTCCACTTGGGAACCCTTTTAGGATTTTGTTAGTTGACATTGCATGGCCTGAGGGCATGCACAGTGCAAAGTGTGCATGCTTTGTGTTCAGAACCAAGGGTGCAGTGAAGTTGTGAGATACAACATGGGCAAGTGCTGTCAGAAACACCTCAGATTCATCATGTGTTTGATTTTGAATCAATTTTTGGTCATTGTTAGTTCAGAAACCTTTTACTGTTGCCAAATTTTTCACAGCTCCATATGGTGTCATGACCCACAGTTTAATAAGCACTGTATATGGAAGGGTTTTGGGGCAGGGGGAGGGCAAGAGCTAGGGGAAAGATAACAAGTTCAGTTTGGGACATGTTGAGTTTAGGATATCTACTCGATGTCCATTTTCTGATGTCTGAAAGGCAGTTACAAATGAGAGAGTGGAGGTCAGGAGAGAGACTAGGGCAGGGTAGACAGATTTGAGAATCATCAGGGTAGAGATGGTATTTAAATCCATGGAAATTGATGAAATCCCCAAGTGAAGTATTATAGAGGAGAGGACCCAAGACAAAACCTTGTGGGACACTGATGGTTACAGGTTGTAATTTAGGTAAGGCTCCAACAAGGGAAGACTGAGAAGGAGTGGTCAGAAAGGCAAGAGGAGAACAAAGAGAGTGTGGTATTTCAAAAAAAAGACAAAAAAAGAGTATCAAGAAGGAGAAGGAGATCAACAATGTCAAATGCTGTGGAGGTCGAGAACAATGGGAACTGAGAAAAAAATTCATTGCATTTGGCAACTAAGAGATCACTGGTAATTTTGTAGAGACCAGTTTTTGTTGGAATGGTAAGGTTAGAAGCTGGATTGTAAGGGATTAAGGAGAGAGTGAGAAGAGAGGAAGGAGAGGCACCTATTGCAGATGGCCTTTTCAAGGAGGTTAGCCATAAAGGAAAGAAGAGATATAGGATGATAGTAGGAATAGAAGGATCAAATAAGAGGGTATTTTTAGGATGGGGGAGACGTATTTGTAGGGAGTAGGGGATGATAGTAAATAGGGAAGTCTTTCAAAGTTATTTATCTTTACAATGTTCTTCTTATATAAATTGTACTCTTTGTTCTTGTCACTTTTGCTCTATGTTAGTTTATGGAAATCTTCCCAGGCTTCTCTGAAATCATCCCCTTAATCATTTCTTATGATAAAATATTGTTCTATTCATTTGCCATAATTTGTTTAGCCATCCTAGTATAGATGGACCCCCTTAGTTTCTAATTCTTTGCCTACAAAAAAGTTGGATCACAATTTTAGGAGAGTTCTAACTACATAACTTCCCAGTCTCTAGCTAACTCCTCCACAGTCTTACCAAATAAGTTTCACTGAGCATGTACCATTTCCTGTCCTTTTCTACTCTACAGTTCTGGAATCATGAACTACAATCAAACCAATTCTGATGTGACCTGGATGGAGTGTGTCAAGCTGTATAACCCTATATGTATACTCATTATACCTATATCTGGTCGGAGCAAAATACTCCCCTACTACTCATTTATGTATGCCATCTTCCCCATTATTACAATGGGGATAAGCTCCTTAAAGGTATGAACTCCGTTTGATTCTGTAGTTGTATCCCCAGTGCTTAGCAAAATTCTTGACACATGCCAGGCACTTAATAATATGTTTTTCCAATCATTCAAAATACATTTTCTTACAGACACCCAAATTTTACAGAATTTATCATGGTACACCTAAAAAGGTTCAGAATATCATACATTTAGAAGTACAAGGGCACTTAGGTGACATCTTATCCAACCTTCTCATTTTATAAGAGATGCAAAGTGAGTGGCCTGGTATCATGCAGCAGAATCCAGGTTCACTGACTTCAGACCCGGAACTCCTTTTACTACAGTTTTTTTGCACTATAACTTTTCTAAAAAGGGAATTTATGTAGAATACACATATTCAAACCCTTCTGTAACTTAGTAGATAAGTCCTAGGGAGTTGCTTAAGTTGACTGACTAGTGCTAAATTCTGGGACTTGAATCAATATCTTCCTGATCCCAAGTCCAGGCCTAGCCACTTTACGTGCCTTCACTTCTTCAAGGGACTAAACTGATAAAATGCTTTGAGATTCTTAAAACAATTTTGTAGTAATGAACACTATTCAAACCTTTAAATATAAGATCTCTGATACTCTGGTCTCCCTTCTCTTAAGGACACATACTAATGTCTGGGGGATTAACTGTGAATTCATTTCTGAAATGTATACAAGCACCAAGAAGGGGATTCTTTTGGTGGCTGACCAATGACGCGCATCATTGATGAGGACTAGGGTACTTGTAGTCCTATGGTTGGTTATATGCTATCACTGACACAAGAGGAAACCCTGGGCTATCACCAAGATCTCTGTGACACTCAGAGAATAAGTTACCTCTCTCACCTAGACCCTCCCCTTTTGGGGGTAGTAAAGACTGTTTTTTTGTTTTGTTTTGTTTTGTTTTTTACCTAGGGGACTAGGATATATGGATTTATCTAATTAGATTATGTGTTATGTTACTTCTACCCACTGAGACACCCTATCCAAGCTTGGTACAATGAAAACCAGTCACACAACTATTGCTTAATTGCATACGATTTCTTAGTTATAGCCATAAAAATTAAATGGAGATATCATAATGGAAATGTAAGTATATAAAAAACACTACATAGGTTTACGTGTCTGAAATTGCTTCTGGGCCAGGCAGCCCAAACCTTTTTTGGTTTAGGCAAACCAAAAGCCCAGGAGCTGAAGAAATGCAGTTAAGATAGTTAGATTTTAAATTTCCTACTATCTGTAGTCAAGGCCAGAAGAAAACCCAGAAATTTAAAGACATAGTTTGGGGGCTTAGATTCAAACTTCTACTTCTTTCTATTGCAGGGAGAGATTAGTGTGCATGAGCCAATCAGCTCAGGTCCTGGATGTCTGAGGCCTCTAAGGCTTCATCTGTATCTTCTTTGCTCTTCCTCATTTCTGGCCTTACTCTCTGGGCAATCTAGGTGCCACAATATGAATCCTGTCAAGTGGGTCGAGTGGAAACGCGGATACCCTGTTGTCATTATCTCATGGTCCTTTCCACCTCCTTACCCCTTCTCCAATATGTCTGCTAGTGAAGGTTTAGGTCACTTCTATCTCAGGCCAGCTGAGTCCAACATAAATGCATAAGGGCATTTTCTTCTCCTCCATCCTCCTCTTGCTTCTGAGGACATGGGCTCAATCTGTGCCCATCCTTAATACGGAGGGGAACACAGGCTGGAGACAGTTATTTAGAGACTACATGTAAAGGGCCCAGACACCAGGGCTCCTATTAAGTAGTAACCTGAACTCAACCCACCCCTAAGAAAATCAAATCAACATTTTAACTGATGCCTGAAGGAACTTAGCTTTGCTTATTTGGAAGGGTGTGAATGTATTGTCCTGTAGTTATCAAACTGTCTTACTAGTCTCCAAATCCATGTATTATAATGCAGAAGGATGCCTGGGTCAATCCTTTTTTTCTCCACTATGAACTGATGCTTTCTTATAGTCATCCTCCCCCTATCTCTGTCAAATCCCTACACCACTCTGCTGTCTCTTTCTATAGTGTTCTCTAGAAATTTCTGGAGCAGCTAGGTGGCAAAATGGATAGAATGGCAGGCCTAAAGTCAGGAAGATTCATTTGGCCTCGGACACTTACTAGCTGCATGACCCCGGACAAGCCGCTTAACCCTATTTTCTCAGTTTCCTCATCTATAAAATGAGCTGGAGAAGGAAATGGCAAACTACTCCACTATCTTTGCCAAGAAAACTCCAATTGGGGTCAACAAAGGAGTCAGACACAACTGAAACAACTCAACGACTACAACAAAGAAATTTGTGGACTTTGTCCGCTCATACTCCTTCCATCTTCTTGAATTCATGAAACCCTGGTTTTCCTAAGAAGACACTGTGTCTCAGTCCTGACACACTGCGTGAAGAGGAGGAGGAGGAGGAGGAGACATATTCTTTGCTTATTGCCCCTATATAGATCCCATCTCCATGAGTATGTCTTAAAAACCTCTATTCCTTTGATAGATTCACTCAATTCAGTGATATCACCCTAACAAGATCCTGTGATGTTCTCCCTTCTTCTTACAGAGTTAAACAACTATTTTACAATCTTAATGTTTACCCCAATCCTGCTCTCATACTTGGGGACTTCAATACACATGCTGATGTCCCCTCAAGTGCTCAAGCCTCCCAGTTCATCAACGTCCCATGATCTGCAATTTACTGAATCTCAGTTACATTCCAGGATAGTATTATCTTTTATTTCATCATCACTCATTACTTGGATCTCCTTGATCCAGAATATTAAAATTCCTTTCACAGACTATAACCTTTTTCTTTCTATTTCTTTCATGGGGATATTGAAAAAAGAATTATTGACTAGACAACCGATGGTGCCTTCCTTCTTAAACTATCTTATACTATTATTAATATAAAGAATTAATATTGTATTATTAACTACTTTGTATTATTCTCTTATTTGTTCTGTGAGTACTGATAGAAGGACTCATTATCTCTTCTATTAGAACATAAGCTCCTTCAGACTAAGGATTATTTTATTCTTTGAACTTGTGACTTCATAGTCCAGCACAGTCCCTTGAACACAGTAGGTGCTTAATAAATGCATGTTTGTTTGACTGATTAATTCTTGTCTAGGCACTGTTTGAACTAGACAAGAATGAATCAATCAAACAAACAACACCAAGGCCTGCTTCTCATCTTTGAATACATACATGGATGGTTTTAGATTTCCTCACTGGTTCCAAAAGTGTTTGTGCCATCCATTTGCAACTTTGGGTTTTATAGTAAAATAAAGAAAAAAAATAAACTAAGTTTAAGCAAATAGTGAGACAAGCTGATGAAAGTTAGGACACTAAGAAGCTAAGTAGGGTGGATTCTTTTAGGTCACACAATTTCCATTTTCTCATTTTCATCCTAGTATAACTTGGAGTCACCAACAGAAGTGTAATTTCGTCTTCAGATTTGTGCCTTTTTCATTCAGGGTCAGAAGGTCATTTGGGCTTGTACCTAGTTACATACAGGCCTTAGTTATGTGGCAGAATACAACATAGCAAGTATTTAACTGCCATCATAAAGGAGGAAAAGGGAGAAAATGTTAGGTGAGGAGCAGATTTTATTTGAAAAATGTTTGGGGTGCTCTGACTAGAAGAACTTAGGGAGTTCTATGGTTGTAGACCCTAGTTTCATAAACTTGTGTTTGGTCATGATATATGGAATCCAGACCACTAATTTGGGCAATTAATCTTAAAGCAGTACTGATCAGCAAAAAAAGGCTACACTTGTATTAAATCAGAACAAAAAATAATGCTTAACATCCATTAAGCACTTTCATTCTAACATAACACAATACTAATGGCATGAAAATATGGCCTGAAGCATCACATTTGAATAAATCAAAGCCCCAGCCTTTTCACTATCTTCTTCTGGAGGAGGAAAAAGTGTATATAATTTTTTTAAATGGCAAAAGAAAAGTCACTATAAAGCACATTAGTTAGCATAAGCAAAAACAAGACACTATAACAAATGTTGATGTTAAAGCCTAAATGTTTATTGATACGATGAAATAACCATGAGGAATTTTTTAAAAAGCCTGTTTAAAAATAAAAAAAGGAATGGATAAGGCATATCAGAATTCCTCTTTTATTAACTCTCTCAGTTGAGCTTCATTTGTAATTTTCTTTTTCTTTTCTTTTTTTAAAATATCTTACACTCTCTCTTGAGGAGGCAGCACTGCATAATGGAGAATTTCAGCCTCAGTACCAGGAAGATCTGGGTTTGAATGCCACTTCTGACTCATATTTGCTGTGTGACATTGGCCAAGTCACTTAATGGCAAGGATCTCTAGGCAGCTCTCTCTCTTAAACTATAAGGTTACAGAGAAGGTGCTGACCTTCTTTGGTAGAGGGAGTTTTCCTAACCCAGAGGTTCTCTGTACCAATGAAATCATAGTCTGCTTCCTATCCTAAATAGATTTTCATTCCCTCTCTCTCTCTCTCTCTCTCTTTCTCTCTCTCTCTCTCCATATATATATTATTATTATTTCTTTATTCTTTATAAGAATATTATATTCTTTCTTGATTTTGGAAGCGTCTGTCAAGGCTGTTATCATATCCCACATCTAGGCCTACCTTTCACAGTGAAGGACTGATTTAATAATGAAATCTGAAAGCAACAGAATCATCAGAGATGGAAATATGCCCTCAGCTTCTATGCTTTCAGCTAAGCTAAAGATGCCAATAATGACTAACGATTCCAAAATAGATCATATTCTGTGAAGAGTTTAAAGAGGCACAATATATAGGACTCTCTTGAACAGAAAACAAAAAAGATAATCTGTTTAAATCTACACCTTGTGTTGGATCATCACACTTAGGACTGAATTCATTAAATGCCTCAGTTACAATCTACTGCTAGGAAGCTACAGGGGCTCATGGTTTGCTAAAACTCTGTTGAAGGTGCTACATGGTACAAGCCACTTAAAAGATCAAACCAGGACATACTTGGATTGGTTGAGTTTGATCACTGTGCATTTGACTATTTTTGTTTAGAAATATATGAGTTGAGCTATTCCATATTGTACTGGATATAATCATACTGTTTCATAGCCAATTGGTCAGATTTTCACAGGGCTAAGACACTGAGTAGTGATTTTGGAAGTAGGGACTCTGGAGGTCGGTTCCTGGATTCTATCTCATAAAACTTAAATGCCTCCAATACAAGCTGCAATTCTACAGCCCAAGGCACCAAACACAATTTTCTTGTTTCTTATTAGGTCAGTTCAGGTTGCTACTGAAGGAATGGACTGGATGGATCGAGGTGAAATTAAACCAGATTTCATCAGAACATGCTCTTTTCAAGAGAGACGTCTTTAGGCATTAAAAAAATAAAAAAGTTATCCCAGTTAAGGGAAATGCATGCTTAAAAGTGGTAGTGGATACCAAGGAGGATCAGGAAAAAAAGTGTGACCTCTCTCCATTATCTTAATGAAGGTTATCTGTTAAAGCTGCCATTGTAGTTTTCTATCTGGTAAGTAAAGGGAACACATAAAGTTGCTACCCAGGTAATAGGCTGATGCTCATTTTTTTTCTTCCAAGAAAGAGTGATCCCAAATTGACCTCTTGTATTTAAAGGATCTTTTTAGCCTCCAATTGCAGAGGCTTGACATCAGCCATCAATTTCACTAAGGCAGTAACACTAGGCATTACTTGTAGGAAGTGCCTCTCTGTACCTGTTTGAAGATCCTATAATAGAATCAATCCATTCTGTTCTGGCCAATAATGTATATACTGGATGACTTGCAGCAGCCTGTTTCTTCTTAGGGAAAATGAGCTTCTCCATAATTCAGGAAAGCTAAGGACAACGTACTTGAACAGTATTAAAAACAGACTTACCTAGAATTCACCAACAGAACTTACTAGTTAATGAGAAGCTTCCCCAAAAGATGCTGATTGAAAGGGAGTGGTTTTTTCCCCATGTACCAAACTGGATATGTTAATTATGTTAATAAGACCATCTATCTATCTGTCTATATACACATATACATATCTCACATATTTTATAGGCTAGTCATGTGGTGCGAGAGAGATAATTGCTGGATGGCCCACGTATTATAATTGCATCCTTGTGATATGAAGAGAAATAAAGGAAAACCCCCCAAATATTAGGAACATCTATCATCATGATAGGACATGAACAAGAGTCCCATAGGATAGGCAGGTATATGTAGGTTGCAATCTGCATGACTATACAAAGCATCCAAATTAATGAGAACATAGATACATTTGATTATTTTGCCATTTTATATACATACACATACATATATACATACAAACCTACAAACACATACACACATTTAAAGTGTTTGGTACAATATTTAAAGGTAACTCTGATTTAAAAAACATTTACAGCAGGAGGAGGGGTGAAGAAGGGAGGGTAGGAGGGAGAGAGAGTGAGAGGGAGGGAGGGAGAAGGGGAGAGAGAGAGAGAGAGAAAGAGAGAGAGAGAGAGAGAGAGAGAGAGAGAGAGAGAGAGAGAGAGAGAGAGAGAGAGAGAGAGAGAGAGAGAGAGAGAGAGAGAGAGAGAATTGGTGACAAACCACTCTTTCCAATCAGGTATTCCTTATTAGGCAGAACCAGAGCTAGTAGGAGTATAATTGGGGAAGTTAGAAGGGAGGACAGGGGAGAAAGTCACATCCCTACTTTTCCAGTGTGAAACTCAAAAAAATGCTAAGTGTGACAGAATATTCAAGAGCTACAACCTGGACATTGTACCTAAGGTTATATTACTATCACAGTTTTCACATCACATAGTTGACATATTGAACACTAAGCTTCCTAGATTTTTTCCAGATGAAATGGCTAGCTATGTATTCCCTTTTTTCATACCTGCAGAGTTGATTTTTTTTGAAATTAGTTATGATTTTCCATTTAATCCTAATTAGATTTAGTACAATGCTCTAGCTCTAGCCTATTGAAATCTTTTTAGATCTTTACCCCTCATTGTGTGCGATCTCTCCTAGATTTATGCCATTTGTCAATTTGTTAAACAAGAAGAATGACATTTAAAAGCAGAGAAGAGAACCAACTATGGATTCAAGAGATAACTAGCCCTGGTAGTGAAAGTTAAGCGGCAAAGAAAAGCAGACCTACTTGTTCAGATACTTGTCCTGTGGGTATAAGTGTGGAAACACCACAAAAAGAGAAAGGATACCAGAACCCTGTGGTACTAGAGAAGGTATTTTCATTGGTTATATGTGTTCCCTACGTTTGTGTCTCACCACCAGTGAATCCTAATTTTCTGCATTCGCTTCTCACAGATGTAGTATGTATTTCTGGGAAAGTATATCCTAGGGAACAGAATGTTTTTAGCTGTTGTTCTTTCTATATCATCTTAGTAAATGCCTTTGCTTTGAGCTAATTGTGTCTACTAGCTGATTGTAAAAGGTAAACTCACTAGTGAGAGCTCATGAGCTAAAGGTTCAGGAGTGCAAACTCACAGGGTACACCTTTACATCCTGGAGATAGTCATTTATATTGGGATCCAAACTGAAAAATGTAAGAGTGTCTAGTTGGGGAGGAGGGTAGCCCAGATATATAGCTAAATCTATCTATGTAGATATTGTATTTCCCCAGTAGAATATAAACTTCTTGAGGGCAAGGACTATGACTAGCATGAGGACTGTGCCTAGCACAGTGCTCTGAATACAGTGTTTAATGTTTAATAAATGTTTTTTGAACTAAATTGAATAAGCACCTTCTGTGCCTTGCACTGTAGTAGGCACTAAGGTAGTTACAGAAACACAAAATTTATACATCAATGGCCCGGCTGCCCTCATTGAGATTGTGATCTAGCAGTTCTGACTCCCAGGTTCTTTGCTATATTTATTTCCAGTTATACTTATTTTCATTCAGACTAGTAGAAAAATATCTTTGCTTTGGGCAGTCAAATCCTGATTGTTACTTGAGCTAAGATTTGGAAAAAAGCTTCTATATTTTCCCCTAATCTCTAATACATTTAATCTGTTGTTGACTTGTCATTTTCAGAATCCTATCTTGGGCAGTATTGTTTTTATTACTATATTAAAATTCATCTACCAAACAGGAAAGTACAGTCATTTCCCATTATATAGCTGCCCTGTTTTGACAGCATCTTGGGTAAGAGTTCATGAGTAATTATCCAAATAAATCATCAATAGGTACAGGCAATATTGATTGTGTGTCAGTGTCTGAATAAACTACAGCCTAGCCTGTGTCATGGTCACTGCCTCTAGTACTTTATTTTTCAAAGGCAGTCCCAAAAATGTTTGGCTTCCACACAAAATTTACTAGAGAGGTGCTTTCCCCAGGAAAAACCTCACTCCCCAAATCAATTCTCACTCATAGTTCTCTCACCCTTTGGAACAGTCTCCTTGGATCATTTTACTGTTCTTCCCTAACTAGTGTGAAATGCTAATATGGATGACTGTGATTTCCCCACAAAGCTAAAGGGAAATGCGATTACTGTCACAGGGTTTCACATTAGCACTTTCCTCTGTTAATGTGAAAGAGGTTGGTCTGCAGGAAAACCAATTTCCCTCCTGGCTTTAGCTTTTTTTTTTCTTGTTGTTCTTTGTTTAAGAAATATCCCCTAGGTCCACACCAATGTGAATATAAGAAAAAATAGAAGGAACACAAGATCTTTAAACTATTCAATATAAATTCCAAATCTAGGCTGGACTAAATCTTTGGCTGACATCTTTTGCCTAGAAAGTAATTTAAAAATATAGCATATTTGTTCATATTTTTTTCAGCTTTCAGCTTCCTTAAGCAGAAAAGATTGGGGGGGGGGAGGTTTGTAGAAGGAATAAAAATCTGAGTTTGTTGAAGAGGAAGTAGGCAACATTGAGTCTCAGTGAATCAAGTGAACCAAGTAAGAGTAGATTATAATTAAATGAAATTATATTCAATTTTAAAAATTTTAATTCTGGAGACTTACTCCTATTGCCTCTAGTTTGTGAAAATAAAACATAACTCAGAGAATAGAATAGATAACCCCCAAATAGAGGCAGCATTCTATGGTGGGTAGAGTGACATTGTTGGAGGCAGGTAGACCTGGGTTCAAGGTTTATTTCTGACATATATGCCACCTGTGTGGCCCTGAGCAAATCATTAAATTGCTTAGTGCCACAGGAAGTTGGGTGCTGCTGCTGAGATTTTCTGCTTTGATAGGTAATTTTTTTTTTTGGTCTAGAGTCCAGGATATCTCACACATCTGGGTGGGAACCTCCCCCTGCCGACTTTTCTCCATGCTATTTTCTCCACTAGTATTTGCACCACCACCATCCCCATTTCTACTTTATGTTTCCTAATTGGAGGTTTAGAGTTGGAGGGCTGGGATTATTGGTCTATCTCCAATTCCAATTTACCATTTATCCCCCTTTCAAACCATATTATCCCTTTAAAGGCTATCTTGCTTACTTCTCTTTATATTTCTAATAAGCAGCACAGCTGATGATAAGTGGTTAATAATTTCTTTTTCATTCATACATTCATTCACTGGGACAATGGCACTCTTAGTCACCGAGGAACAGCTCCCATACTTCGTTACACCAAGGAAATCACAGGTCCAAACTAAAATACCAAGCTAGCCCTAATTCAGAATATAGAAATCCAAACATCTACATTTTTGGGTGTACCAGTTTTGATACTGTTTGATACTGAAACCAGTTTAGATCTACCAGTTTTGGCCCAAATTTATTGGTCCATTAGTTCAGACAAGTAGCCGCATGAATTTCTACCTCCCTGTCCCACCACCAGACACACACACACACACACCCTACTTATTTCTACTTTATGTCTCACAAATAG
Organism: Trichosurus vulpecula; assembly: GCF_011100635.1. Lineage (NCBI taxonomy): Eukaryota > Metazoa > Chordata > Mammalia > Diprotodontia > Phalangeridae > Trichosurus > Trichosurus vulpecula. Next base: position 109,384,682 of record NC_050579.1, read on the forward strand.
AGCTTTAGAGTTGCAGAGATGGCCTTCTTAGAATAGCTCCAATGCTAATTACCATTTTATCCACTTTTCAAAGCTTATATAAAATTCAAGCTATCATTTTTTTTTATTGCCAGCATCCCTGCTCTGTCATCTCCACCTGCCACCTTCCTTTTCACCTTTCCTCTGTTTCATTTATTCCTAGTGTTCTGCTGGACATCAAAGAAAATGGAAGGACTCAGTGCTCTGTCATGGGAATGTTACTCTATGTTCCTTCAAATGCGTACCTTTCCATGTTGGGTTTAATGGCATGACCATCTTGCCTGTTTTTTATAGGCATTGTCATTTAGTGACAGTGGGTTTTGAATGTTGCCTCAAATGCCTATTTGCTATGTGACCCTGGATCAGGAAGAGCACCCCTCAGAGCCTTAATACCCTCATATTAATAATAATACCTACACTATCTACCTCACCTCACGGGACTGTGGTGAGCAAAATAATTTGCAAACCTTAGTAAACTATAAAAATGAGTTATTATTTTGAACAATTTATGAGATGTTGTTCAATAATTTTTTCAGTTGTGCCTGACTCTTCATGACCCCATTTGGGGTTTTCTTGGCAAAGATACTGGAGTGGTTTGCCATTTCCCTCTCCAGCTCATCTTACAGATGAGGAAACTGAGGCAAACAGGGTGAAGTGACTTACCCAGGGTCACACACCTAGTAAATGTCTGGGGCAAGATTTGAACTCTTGATGAGAAGTCTTCCTGACCTCAGGCTCAGAACACTATCCGATGCTCCCCCAACTGCACAATTTATGACATACTGCAACAAAACGAGATGATCGTTTCTAACACTGTGGAAAGAAGGCTGGATTTGGAATCAAAGGTCCTAGGTTCAAATTTTGGGTCTACCAGTTATTGATTATAAACCTGGGAAAATGACTTTAATTCTTTGGGTCTCAATTTCCCCTTCTGTAAAATGAGGGGTTTAGACTCAATTATGTACGAGTTTCCTTCCAATTCTAAATCTTAGATCCTAAAGGTGAAATACAACTGGGATGAACAATAAACATTGAGAAGGCTTTATGTTTTCATTCAGTATCATAGGTACGGGGAGACGTTGACCGGAGTAGTAGGCAGAGGACCCACCTCTGACCCCCAGTGGCTAGGGAACCCTGGGCAAATGCCTGTCTTTTCAGACCTTTCAAAGGCAACTTTGTAAGACTATATTTTCTTGAAAAGTGTCTGATCTCCATTGGTAGAAAGGATCTCTATACACCAAATCCTGATGTCTCCTCCCCACCCCCCCAAAAAAGTTATAGATGTCAATTCAGTAATCTCCACCTTGATATCAAAACAATTCTGTACTTTGCTGGGATTTCCAAGCTGACTGATCAGTGCAAGAATCAGAAAAATAGACATTTATTTAATGAAACATTTTATTGGAAAATAAATATTTCAGTCCCTAGAATCGCTAAGCCATGGTGGCTTTATTGTGTATGAAAGACAGGCCCAGGGCAGCTACGTGGTGTGGTAGATACAGCACCAGCTCTGAAGTCAGAAGGACCTGAGTTCAAATCTGACCTCAAATGCTTGATACTTACTAGATGTATGACCTTGGGCAAGTAACTTAATCCTGATTGCCTCACCCCCTCCCCCAAAAATAGATATCCCCCTTTCCATTGGTAGCAGAGGTATGGGGGATAAGAGAGATGAATGATAATAGAGTCTTAAAATAGTATTAAAAATCTTATAAAATGGCTTCCTTAATTCTTACGTTTGTCCCCAGTTTGCCAGAAATTCTGATAGAGGCACAAACCAGATTCCTCTCCATTAGATCTTAGCTAACTACTTTTACTACTTGAAAGATGCCCTTGAGAGCTATTAGTCCAAGTTATAGTCTATCCAGACAAAGAAGTCTAAGGACTAGGCTTAGAGCTATCGCAGCCTTCTCTGTGGCCTTAGCTTCTCTTTTCAAGCATGTGTTCAAATTAATTTCTGGACAGGTGTGTGTGTGTTTGCATGCATGAATGTATATGTGTGTATATATACATGTATATAGTGTACATGTATACACACATACTGTATATACATTTATATATGCACACCTATGTGTATATATAGACATATACATACATGCTCACACATATATGTACATATTTTTAATTTATGTATATAGATACAGATCTATATTTATATTTTATCAAAATGGTTTATGTGGCAGCCTGGCTATTTAGGGCACATGCGCCTCCAGTTATAAGGAATGATCAAATATGTCATTTAGTCTAATTAATCCCACTATTGCCCCTATCAGCTGAGCTCAGATCAACCTTTGTAGAATGTGTTTCCGCACCACGTTCACTGTCATAATGTAAGGCAACTATCATTAGACTTCCAAATATACATGTGTTAACTGAGTTCCTGAGCCGGAGGATCTCCTACATCTGTTTTCCCCCACCAGCTTTATATATTTAGAATCATGACAAAAAGGCCTTGGGGGGAAGGAAAGGGAGGGTAACACTAATATGTGTTTGGACAAGTGTAGCTCCAGGCACGGTAATGTCCTCAATCTTGTCCTAGATATTGAAGCAACTTTTATAATCTATTTTCTTATTATCTGTTTTTTAAAATCAGAGCAACAGGTTTTACACAATTAAAAAATAATCTGGTGGTTCATCTGATGATATTAACCCTAAAATGACACTTAGTTCATGCTGAACAATATACTTCTCGGAGAGACTTCTAGGGGTGGAGCCAAGATGGCGGCTGGAAAGCAGGGCCTTGTGTGAGCTTCCCACCATGTCCCTCCAAAAACCTATAAAAAATGGCTCTGAAAATATTCTAGAACTGCAGAACCCACAAAATAGCAGAGGGAAGCAGGGATCCAGCCCAGGACAGCCTGGATGGTTGCTGGATGAGGTCTATCACGCACGGAGTGGAGGGGAGCAGAGCTCAGCGTGGGAGGCAGCAGGACCAACCAGACCAGGAGCTGGGCAGGACAGGCCCTAGCACCCTGAATTAGTGAGTTTTGGCAGTTACCAGACTTCTCAACCCACAAACACCAAAGACAACAGAGAAGGTTAGTGGGAAAAGCTGCTGGGGACAAAGTTCAAGGTTCGGCCACCACCCCAGGGACAGCGGGGGAGGTGCAGCTACAGAACTACAGCTGCAGTTACTTCCAGCCCCAGGCCCATGTGGTGGGAGGAATTAAGTGGCGGATCAGAGCAGGAGTGAAGAGCCTGCTGAAGATTTGCCTCAGGTCAGGGTTGGTGGTTCTTGAGGAAGGAGGAGTGCTGGGGTGGCAGAGCTGGCTGTATAGAAATAGCTCTGAAATCAATGGAGCATCCCCTCAAGCTTGGAACAAAGTACTCTTTGCTCTACAAGCAGTCATACCCCACTGAAAAACTCAAGGGTCAAGTAAGTTGGCTGGGAACATGGCCAGGCAGCGAAAACGCACCCAGATTCAGTCTCAGACTTTGGAATCTTTCTTTGGTGACAAAGAAGACTAAAACATACGCCCTGAAGAAGTCAACAAAGTCAAAGAGCCTACATCAAAAGCCTCCAAGAAAAACATGAACTGGTCTCAGGCCATGGAAGAGCTCAAAAAGGAGTTGGAAAAGCAAGTTAGAGAAGTAGAGGAAAAATTGGGACGAGAAATGAGAATGATATAAGAAAACCATGAAAAACAAGTCAATGACTTGCTAAAGGAGCCCCCAAAAATACTGAAAAAAATATTGAAGAAAACAACACTTTAAAAAATAGACTAACTCAAATGGCAAAAGAGCTCCAAAAAGCCAATGAGGAGAAGAATGCCTTGAAAGGCAGAATTAGCCAAATGGAAAAGGAGGTCCAAAAGACCACTGAAGAAAATACTACCTTAAAAATGAGATTGGAGCAAATGGAAGCTTGTGACTTTATGAGAAATCAAGATATTATAAAACAGAACCAAAGGAATGAAAAAATGGAAGACAATGTCAAATATCTCATTGGAAAAACCACTGACCTAGAAAATAGATCCAGGAGAGATAATTTAAAAATTATTGGACTACCTGAAGGCCATGATCAAAAAAAGAGCCTAGATATCTTCTTTCAAGAAATTATCAAGGAGAATTGCCCTGATATTCTAGAGCCAGAGGGTAAAATAGAAATTGAAAGAATCCACAGATGGCCTCCTCAAAAAGATCCCAAAAAGAAAACTCCTAGGAATATTGTTGACAAATTCCAGAGCTCCCAGATCAAGGAGAAAATACTGCAAGCAGCCAGAAAGAAACAATTTGAATATTGTGGAAAAATAATCAGGATAACACAGGATCTGGCAGCTTCCACATTAAGGAACCGAAGGGCTTGGAATATGATATTCCGGAGGTCAATGGGGCTAGGATTAAAACCAAGAATCACCTACCCAGCAAAACTGAGTATCATGCTCCAAGGCAAAATATGGATTTTCAATAAAATAGAGGACATTCAAGCTTTCTTAGTGAAAAGACCAGAGCTGAATAAAAAATTTGACTTTCAAACACAAGAATCAAGAGAAGCATGAAAAGGTAAACAAGAAAGAGAAATCATAAGGAACTTAGTAAAGTTGAACTGTTTTGTTTACATTCCTACAAGATGATGTGTATGATTCATGAGACCTCAATATCATAGTAGCTGAAAGCTACTGTGTGTGTGTGTGTGTATACATATGTGTGTGTCTATGTATGTATATATGTATATATATGTATATATATATATATATATACACACACACACACACACACAAAGGGTACAGGGTGAGTTGAATATGAAGGGATGATATCTAAAAAAAATAAAATCAATTTAAGGAATAAGAGAGGAATATATTGAGAGAGGGAGAAAGGGAGAGGTAGAATGGGGTAAATTATCTCACATAAAAGTGGCAAGAAAAAGTGGTTCTGTAGGAAGGGAAGAGGGGGCAGGTGAGGGGGAATGAGTAAATCTTGCTGTCATCGGATTTGATCTGAGGAGGGAATACCATACACACTCAATTGGGTATCTTACCCCAGGAAAGAAGGAGGAAGAAGATAAAAAAGGTGGGATGATAGAAGGGAGGGCAGACGGGGGGGGGGGGGAGGAGGTAATCAAAAACAAACATTTTCAAAAAGGGACAGGGTAAAGGGAGAAAATTCAATAAAGGGGGATAGGTTAGGAAGGAGCAAGACATAGTTAATCTTTCACAACATGAGTATTGTGGAAGGGTTTTACACAATGATACACGTGTGGCCTATGTTGAATTGCTTGCCTTCTTAGGGAGGGTGGGTAGGGAGGGAAGAGGGGAGAGAATTTGGAACTCAAAGTTTTAAAAACAGATGTTCAGAAACAACAACAACAAAAAAAAGTTTTTTCATGCAACTAGGAAATAAGATACACAGGCAATGGGGCGTAGAAATTTATCTTGCCCTACAAGAGAAGAAGGGAAAGGGGGATGGGAGGGGAATGGGGTGACAGATGGGAGGGCTGACTGGGGAACGTGGCAACCAGAATATATGCCATCTTGGAGTGGGGGGAGGGTAGAAAGGGGGAAAAATTTGTAATTCAAACTTTTGTGAAAATCAATGCTGAAAACTAAATATATTAAATAAATTTAAAAAAAAAAGAATATACTTCTCTTTTCTGCTTTGACTGTGCAACCTACATGGGACACTGGAGTCCATAGTAGGAAGGTGCTTCTTTTTTATTCTTTTCCATACTGCATTCCCAACTCCTCCCAGACTTTTTTCTACCATGCCCCAGGAGCTTCTTCACTGTGGAAGCTTGCTCCAGCCCTGGACTTCACAAATTGGGAGCAGCCCCTGACCCTGAGGCTTCTCCCTCGTATCAGATGGTTCCTCCCAGAAGCATTATTTAAGGAGGCCACCCAAGCCAGCAATGTGTCTCTACAGTGCTCTTTGAACAAGGACCTTCATGCTCCCATCCATTGCCACTTTCCTTTTTTAAAGATAAAACAGAAACCCTCCAGTTTGGCATTTAAAGCCCTTAGCAGTCTGCAGCCTATCCTCACAGACTGATTTCCCCGTTAGAATGTAAGGTCCTTGTGAGTTGAGACAGTCCTGATACTTGTATTTTTATCCCCAGTACTTAGCACAGTGCATGGCACACAGTAAGCACTTAATGCTTACTGACTTTATTTCACTTGATTTAAGTGCTGGGGATACAAAAACAAGTTTAATTTTGTGGAGCTTATATTTTAATGTGGGGAATATCCTGTACATAAATTCATATACAAGATACATACAAAGCAGATGCAAAGGGAAGGTACTAGAAGCTGGTGGAACACCGTTTTTGTTGAATCATTTTAGTCATGTCCAACTCTCTGTAACCCCATTTGGGATTTTCTTGGCAAAGACACTGGAGTAGTTTGCCATTTCCTTCTCCAGCTCATTTTACAGATGAGGAAATTGAGGCAAACAGGATGAAGTGACTTGCCCAGGGTCACACAGCTAGTAAATGTCTGAGGCTGGATTTGAACTCAGGTCCTCCTGATTCCAGAGCCAGTAGTCTTATCTACTGTGCCACCTGGTAGAGCACTACAGGCCTCATAGAAGGTGACTCTTGAGCTGAAAGAAAAAGACACCACGGCAGAAGTAAGGATTGAGAACACCTATCCTTTATGAACTCCACTAGAGAACTTTCTTCCAAGTTAACATTGAACCATTTTTTGTCTTTATCTAAGAACACACCCTCTTACAAGTCTTCCATCTTCTTACACGTAAGGAAACCAGACAGCCCCTACAGCCAATTGCCAAACAATAGTTAAGAAAGATGTCAATTCTGTCCCCACAACTTTTTTTTCCATCTGTCCCCTTCTTTCTACTTATGTGACCACTCTTCTAATTCAGGCTCTTAGGACCCCTCACTTGGGTTATCTCAACAACCTCAAAATTGGTCTTTCTGCTTTCAGGTTCTCCTCTTCATTCTATCTTCCTGTTGGCTATTAAAATGATATAACTTAAGCACGATTCTGGACATCTAAGTCCTATGTCCAAGAAGCATCAATGGCTCCCTATTGCCTTTCAGATAAAATACAAACCCTCCAGTTGGGCATTTAAAGCCCTTAACAGTCTGCAGCCTATCTTCATATACTGATTTTACATTACTTCTCCTCACATACTACACATATTAGTCAACTGACCTACTTTCTATTCCCCATACACAACATCCCATCTCCCACCTTAGCATTTTTGTACAGGTATGTCTCCAATGGACTTCCTTTTCACTCTCTCCTCTCTGAACCCCTTTGTTCCTTCAAGGATCAGCTCAAGTTACCCTCCATGAGACCTTTCCTAAGCATCTAAAGGTTTGTATCCTCCCTTCCCCAAATAACTTTGAATTTACTTTGTATATACTTTATATTTACTTCCCTGTGTACATGTTTATTTTTTCTACCCCCTACCCAGTAGCTTTAAAGAACCCAAGAGCACAGACTGATTTGTTTGTCTCTGTCTCTAGTACCTGGCATTTCAGAGATGTTCCTTGAAGTGACATGTTTGTTCAGGAGAATTCTTAAGGAGGTCAGAGATTAAAAGAGTCTTCCTCATCTCACAGAGGCTAAAATAAATACAGATCCTTCCTTTATCTATGTCAGAGGCCAAGTTCACTAGATAGTATCAGAGAAAATGCTGCTAATCTTTCAAGGCCATAAATTTCCATGCTCAGAGACAAAAGTGATGATTCTGAATGTTCTAACATCAGATTGACAGAATAGTAATAGCGCTGATTGAAATTTACAATGAATGATGATAAGTTGATTGGATGGAAAAGTTAATAAGATATGGCTTGAACCTCTTACATTTGCAGTGAATATGGAAGTGGGAAAATCATGTAAGAAGGCAGAGTTAATGAATTAAATTTTAGGTAAAAGATTGGTTCTATAGAGACAGTGTATAGATATGAAGGTTGTGAGCAGGGCCATCTCTAAGGGGGCTCAGATAGTTGCTGTTGTGGTTGCTGTTGTCTTCAAGTAGTCAAGCAGTTCCATTTGAATGCCAGTGGGCTTGACAGAGGGATGCAGGACTGAAGGTGAAGAGGGACAATCCCATTTGCTTTGCCTTGAGGGTATACGTTTGTGTGCTTCTGGTCTGTTATTTTTTTGGTTAGCACCAACAGAATTACCTCCTTCTTCTCTTCCAGCTGCCTCCCTAAGTCACTGCCCATTCATGAGGTTATTGATTATTAGAATAATAAGCCCACTAAGAGAGTAAAGGACTGAGGAGGTTAACTCATACCCAGTGGACAACTCTGGTCCTAGATATACAAGTGACAAGAGAAAGAGTCATTCCTTGGGGCTCTAGCATCACCTTTAAAGTGACCTCAGCAAATGGTAGTGATTAGTATCATATTAGAATCTAGTATATTTGCAGAGTTTTAATTAGCTACCTTCTCTGACCTTAAGGAGCTAAAATTCTTATCATGAAGGAGATGGGCAAACATAAACATGACAAATCATAGAGTATAATGAAAAATAAGAGATAATCCTGATATATTTATTTAGAATTGTGGCTAGATAAGGCACATAAAAAAACATACAAAAGCTTTGGATTTAGTTGTAAGCTCCTTGAGAGCAGGAACTGTTCTTCATTTTATCTTGAAGCTTCAATGCCTAGCCCAGTGCCATTTACATCTTTTAAAACCTGATGTGTGATTTCAGTGGTATAGGTACTTTCTGCTGAGGAAACTCCCAATACCAACATAGATTGGCACTTATTTTTTCAATATTCAGTCTTAGAGGAGTACTTAGCAACACTGAGGGGATAAGTGTCTTGCTGTGGGTCACACAGTGTCTGTCAGAGGCAGTACTTGAACCCAGGTCTTGACACTGAGGCTGGCTCTCTATTCACTCTGCTAGGCTACTTCTCACATAGCAGATTCATAATAAAGGCTTGTTGGGTTGAATTGCAAATGTAGAAAAAATATCACATCTCTACAGGAGAATTTGGATCCAGGCTTTAATAGCCTGGAAAGGGATAGGGTAAGCTTCTCTGAATGAAGGAGCCAGCTTCTCTAAAAATTTGGAGATAAGAAGAGAAGTTTAGCTTTGCCTGGCTGGAGTGCCCTTTCTGGGGAGAGCCCTAGCTACAGAAGAGCAGAGTTAAGTGGCACAGTGTGATGAAGTATCCTTGAAACATACTCACGGGGAGGGGGGACTCATATTGATTGGATGGACAATTGTGAACCATTAGAGGAGCTTGATGAAGTTATGATATGGTCAAATCATTGTGCTTGGTAAATTACTTGGATTGAAGCAGGTAGAATAGTTTGAAATGGGGATAGAGGACGGCTGCAAAGCTCTATGACAATGAGAAATCTGGACATGGACAGAAAGTACATGATGACTGAAACCAAGAGAGTGACTGATCTCTCCAGAGGAGTTAGTGTGGTCAGAGAATAATATGGAGCCAAATACAAAACCGGAGGGGATTTCCCCAAAGGATCAGAGAGTAAAATAATTTCTTAAATGGAATGTTTCTTGGTTATTCTGCATTATATACTTGAAGGTGTTCGCAGGGAAAAATCTATTTCACCGTTTAAATAGAGTATATATGTATACACACATACGTACAAACGTATACACACATACATACAAGCATATGTATATATATATATATATATATATATATATATATATATATATATGGTTATTGTTGTTCAGTAGTTTCGATTGTATCTGACTCTTTATGACCCCTTCTGGGCTTTTTTTTTTTTATTAAAGATACTAGAGTGGTTTGCCATTTTCTTCTCCAGATCATTTTATAGTGACGAACTGAGGCAAAAAAGGTTAAGTGACTTGCCTTAGGTCACACAGCTATAGTAAGTGTCTGAGGCCAGATTTGATTCCAAGTCCAGTGCTCTAACCATAGCATGACCCAGCTGTATATATACATATACATATACATATACATATATACATATATATATGTATATGTATATATACACACACACACACACATATATACAGGCATACACATATATACACATATACACATACACATACTCATACACACAGATACCTAATCAAATGTTAAAAGAGTCCAGGGCAGGTGTGATTTCCATAATAGATTTTTCAAAACAGATTTCTCACTGAATCAACCCAATGGCTGCTTTCCTTATGTAAAACATCATCTCTGATCTAAAAAATGCTTCTATACCACAGGAAATAGCACCCATTAAAAAAATACAGATGTACTATCAGCACAATCCAAAAAGGCCAAACTGTAAAGTCTAATGCTGGTTATATTTCACCAAAATGGATCCCATAAATATAGTAGTTAGAATAGAATAGGGCAAGAGCAGATGATGCAATGACTATAAAATAACCCGCGAGAATACAAATGAGCTCACTTCTCATCATCCTAACCCCAACAATCTAACAGCTGTGTGCCTCCTCATCCCTATCCTCACCCAACAACTCCCCAGCTCCTTCTTATTCCCCATCACTCTGGTGACTTTGAGCCTCATGCCAATGATTAATCACTTCTAACAGACTCTTCCAACTACTATGCTTTGCCATTACATCCTCTGTGCAGATTAATGCTTCTCCAGAACAATAACACTGCTTTGGGGGATGATTTGAGCCTGCTAATAATAGATCAGGCATGCAATTCCACACCCCCAACTATTTTCTTATGTCAGTAAAACAAGGAGATGGAAAAGGAGCTGCTTTTTTTAAAATGGAAAGTTCACGTATTATAAATTAGATGAATGCCATTTTTAGTCATCATTCTCAGAAAGATGCCTCCTTTGTGGTTTGTAAATTGTTTCAGAATCTTATCATCTTGGTCAAAAATGTAAATGGACATGCTCTTGTCATAAAATGAGGAGCTGCTATGAGGTGGTGTGGGAGGAATTTAACCAGCTTATAAATGTTAAAATGCAAAAGCAAAGAGAGTCCTGTTATTCATCTTCTCTGCAATATTCAGACATTCATGAAATTGAAAGTTAATGTACCAGGGACTTTCATTATCTGACCCATTCCATCCTATCTATTAGATTCTCATAGTATTGGAGACAGAGGACCAATATGTCACCAACACAAGACTGGAAAGGTCAGAAAAACCAAGCATCAATAAAGCACCACTTCTGTATAAAATTCCTCAGTGCTTGGTGGAAACGACATTTCATGAACTAAGAATATTTATAAATAAAATACTGATAGCTAAGAAGCATGTAGCTGGAAGGATTTCATGATTTATAGGAAAACTAAATACTTTTTAATAGTTTGTTTTTTAAATTAAATGTAATCCTTCTCTTAAACCCTTAACCCTGAAAAAAAGAACATTGTACTTTAAACTCTGAAAAGCTTATTTTAACAAATTTATTAGTGCTTTATATATGGCAAAATGTCATGTTAAAGTTATACTTACTCCTTTCCTTATCTGTTCAGTGGGACATTATGTATGTTTTCATGGCAGTGCGTTTTATATTTTTATATATTTTCCATTTTTTCAAGCTACTATGACTTTGTTTATGTCGATATTCTGCCAACTGACACAATGATACCTCCTCCACACCTTAGCAGAACCATCAGGTGGTTTGTACAGAGTCACAGACAGAAAATTTTTAAAGCTCAATTTGAACCTTGGTCTTCCTTACTCCAGGTTCAGCACTCTATACATTATCCTGTCCTACCACAGAGTTTCTTGTGTTGGCAGGAGAAGACTGAAAGGATAAATGACTTGTCTTTCCAGCTCTAAATAAGTATCCAGAGATAGAGATACAGCAGACTAAAGGGAAGCTTCCACTAATAACAGAGCTGGGAAGACACCCAGAGATCATCTAGTCCAAAGTTCTCATTTTATAGTTCAAAAAACTGAAGCCTAAAATATTGAATACCTTTCCCTAAGGAATAAAGAATGAAGCAATGGCCATTGGGAGTAGGAGGACCAATATTTGAACGGGGATTCTCTCATCAAAACCTAGCACTACTTCTACTATATTGTGCTCTCTCCAGAGGATGACTCATAGGAACTGTCATATAAGTCATAGTAGAACATCCAATTCTAGGGGCATAGACCTGTATGGTGCCCTCGGCTTACACTATGACCTTGGGTAAGTCACCAGACTACTAAAAGGAATAACAGTATGATGAAAAGAGTCTAAGAGATATAGTTTGGGTCATAGTTTGGACACTTAGTGGAGTAATTATTTCTATCCTAGAACCACAGACTTGCAACCAGAAGGGACCTTAGAGGCTATCTAATCTAGCTTCCTCAGTTTACAGATGAGGAAATTGAGGTCCAAGGAAGTTGAGTCACTTGCTCAAGGTCACAAAGGGAGTGAACACTACAGGCAGGATTTGAACGTAGGTCTTTGGATATCATCATCCAAAGACTTTTCTATAACAAGTCATTTAATTGCGGTTTAGTTTTCTTTTCTAGAAAGCAGGCATTTTTTTTAAATTGACATCCCATACCTACAGTCAACACCTTAAAATAGTGATGTTATCTTCTTTGGTTTTATTCACTATAAGCATTCTAGTTTTAATCTGCTGTCACTGAGTTTTATCATCTATCTTGTTCCTGGCATCTTAGTAACATGGTTTACCTACAGTCAAGCTTTTTTAGTTTGGCTTCATAGGAACATAGTTCCAATTTATGACATTGTTCCTGTGGAAATCACTGCCCACTGCAATGTTTTTCCCTCAATACCATGCCTTGACAACATAGGGAGGGTATGCCTGCAGGAGACACTATGATTGGCCTTACATACAGGATTAATAAACTGTATTGAATCTTAACAAGAAAAGAAAAGAAAATCTTTCCTTGACCAATTTTCCAGGAAAGATGCAGAAATATTAAGAAAAAATTAAGTTCATTGTTTTAACCTGGAAATAAATATCTATTGATGTTTCCCTTGGTTACTTATTGGACTGTTTTTGGTTTTTATCATACATTTCTCCCTCTAGTTGCTTGGCTAATTCTCTCCTTTCTGTTCATTAAAAAAATCTTGATTCTTTTCTAAAAGCAAAATACTTTTATATTATTAAAGGGGCTGATCTACTTAATTTTCCACCTGAATTATAGTCAAAGCTGGGTCACATTTCCTGAGCAGAACAATACCCCACTGTTATTCTAGCTCTCAAACATTTTTTTGAATAACCTAAGTAATATTCTTTCAAGGCAAACATCCAACCCAAAATGTTTCAGTAACAGAATACAAATCTATCCATTGCAATTTCATTGAACTATGGAGAGATTTAAAAAATCCTCAGAAAATTTTATTGAATAATATGATCTAGAATACGCTCATTAGAGTCTGAGAAATTAGAGCATAACCTCTTAGTAGTCTCTGAACCACAAAATGAAGTGTTTTTGGAAGCCAAGAAGGAAGTGGTAATGGTCATTCTAGCCAGACATGCTCTATTAAAAACAATAAGGATTTTTAAGACCCTCGGGAGACTGGGCCATAAGATTCTTAAAAAGCAGTGTCCATTAAATTGTGAAGGCCCACTGAAGAATCTCAGCCTCCCCATTAAGTACCAGCAAGCCCTAGTCACTGAGAAGGTGGATAATTTCTCCCCAAGGAAGCTGTCAAGTGATCAGGTTTAAGTCCTTAGAACCTTTCTTAGAAAGTTCATAATTGTCCCCTAGTTTTTCTCCCAGCCAGCCTTGGGGATGGAGATATTTCGATAGATTTTTAAAATAACTCCTTCCCTGTTTCCCTGGATATAATACTGCTGTGTTTTTCAAGCCTACAGGTAACAGTCTGTTTTAAATTCAAATGGTATCTAAGGGTCTTGACAGAGAGGACTCCAGAGAGGACTTATCCAATTGATAACACAGAATCCAATAAGTCTTTTCATTTTAAACCATTAGAATCTATATAGAGTGGTGGTGGGGATCAGTAGAGGGAAACCAGAAGGAAGGGAGTGTTAATAATCTTGAAAAGCTCTTGTTAAAAAAATCCTCTCTACTCTATTCCTATCACTCATGCATCCTCGAATTGACTTTAAGTCTTTGGTAACTTAGTATGTATAGAAAGTAGATAATATTATCATAGACCTGGGGACCTCAGGGGCCATCTCCCTCATTCTACAGATAAGGAAACTGAGGTTCAAGGAGGCCAAGTGACTTGCCCAGAGTCACATAGGAAGTTGTATTAGAGGCAGCATTTGAACCCAGACTCTGTGACTCCAGAGCCAGGGCTTTTTCAATTAACAAGTATTTATTAATAAGTACTTGCTTTGAGCTGAGCACTCCATTAAATGTCAGAGGGAAGATATAGGAAAAGGTGTCCATGATTGAAGTGATCTATACATTAATGAGATTTAATAAGATGGGCAAAGGATCCTTAATTCTCCAGGAGAGTAACCATTTGTTTGTTTCCATGAAAATAGTAACATTTGCATTGTTTTCACCTTTTTTTCTTGTGGTTGCCCTTTCCTACTGAGGATCATTTTATTAAGCATGGCTTTGAACAGCTGTATGTTAAGTGAGTATAATGCATTTGGAGTTAGAAGACATGGCTTCAAATCAGGGGTGTTCTGGAGCCATCTTGGAGAAATATTAAATTTTAATGTGAGCATTAACACCTCAGGAATTAGCAAAGGACACAAATCATGGCTTGAGTTATTGTTTTCTTGATTGTCTAGACTTTAAAAAGTGATTGAAAAAATATTAATAATGCAGATGAGACTTAAAAGTGTGTCATTCATTTATATTTTTGGAGAGATGGTTGTTAAACATTTACTATACTTCCAATCCAGACTTTTAATTGCTTACCTATATGACCCTGAGAAAGTCATTTAACATTTCTGGTCCTCACCTGCAAGATAAGGGGGTATTACTAAGTGAGCTCTAAGATCACTTCAGTTTGAAGTTCAATTCTATGCATCATGTCTGACTGGAAATGGAAAGATCTCTCTCTCTCTCTCTCTCTCTCTCTCTCTCTCTCTCTCTCTCTCTCTCTCTGTGTGTGTGTGTGTGTGTGTGTGTGTGTCTCTGTGTCTGTCTCTCTGTCTCTCTCATTGTCTCATTCTCCCCTCTCTGTTTCTTTGTCTCTATGTTTCTCTCTCTGCCTCTGCCTCTCTCTGCCTAAAGCTTTGAGTGAGAGCAATGCAGTTCCTATTAGCAGTATGCCAGATGTTGTTGTTTTACACATATTTACAGCTTTGTTTTATTGCTTCAACTCATGTCTCAGTATATTCTGAAAGCATTTCTTCTGTCCACCATACTTCACTATATGACAGCTGCTCGGGTATTCCACTGTCATTCACTCTACACACATCTAGTTGTGTTACATTGAGTTTGGGGCTTTTTAAATGGTGGTCCCACTTTTTCTTTTTAAGAAACCTTGGAGGCAACGTGTTTAAACCTTTTGAAAGCATCAAATGGAGGGGAGAGAGGAGGCAGGAGAGAGAAGAACCAAGTGCTCCCCCAGAAGAAGCTTGGGAAATGCTCCCCTTGACTCATCAGGAAAAGAAAAGAAATCAAAAAAGGGAATTAAAAGAATGATTGGAGAGGAAATCACAGGAACGTAGAGTATTCAGAAGAAGGTGGGCACAGAGCACTCTCAATAAAGTGATGGGCACATATGTTTGACCACAAGAGGCTGATGAGGAAACAGATGATGAGGCTGTCCAGTAACTGGGTGCAGTGAACTTTGCAAGAAACAGAAAAAGCTGACTAAGAGTAGACATAACATCCAACACTGTTGCACTCCACTGGTGAATGAAATTGGTTCAGACAGGCAGCTATTCACTCTGATGCAACTGAGCAACCGTCCTTCTCTGTGACTGCTTCAGTACTTACTCATGCCAGCTGGCACATGCCCAGTCACACTGTCCCCACATTGTCCCCTATACCCTTCCCTGTCAAATTAAGTCTCTTCTCTTCTCTGATTTTAAACTACTCAAAATGTGCCACATTTAAGCATTATTTCCAGGCTAATAGTCCCAGGTCAGATGTTAATACTCTATCCATTAAACTTCAACTTAGAAAAAAAAGATTTGGAAGGGGAAGAATCTTTGTACTTGAAATAGTCATTTGTACTTACATGAATTAAAAATGTGGATACATTTAATGATTCACTATTTAAATTGCTCAAAATGTTTATTAATGAAATTAATAAGCCAGTTATTAAACACCTCCTCAACGCAATGCATCAAGCCAGCTAGGTAGCGCAGTGGATAGAGCACCAGTCTTAGAGTCTGGAAGACTCATCTTCATAAGTACAAATTCAGCCTCAGACCCTCACTAGCTGTGTGACCCTGGGTAAGTCACTTAACCCCATTTGCTTCAGTTTCCTCATCTGTAAAATGAACGGGGGAAGGAAATGGCCAACTATCTCCAGAATCTTTGCCAAGAAAACTCCAAATGGGCTCACAGAGTCAGACATGATTGAAAAACGACTGAATGACAACAAAGTGCAAGGCACTGTGTTAAGAGCTGGGGATCCAAGATGACTAAGACACAACCCATGCAGTCAAGGAATTTATTAGGTAAGCAGGGAGAATGAATTAGCAAGGCAATAGCTCTGAGTCTTACACAGGGGTGATGTTCTCAGAGGTTTACCAACTTCACGACTTTTCAAGAAGAAAATGCCACAGATGATGAGCTTATAGAGAATTAGAAATCCCAGTATCCAGGAAGGAAATCTTGGTCCCATGGAGGTAGTGTAGCATCAGGCCAGGTCTCCTCTCAACAATATTTTTTACACAGGCCATAGAAACAGTTTAGGATGGTCATAGAGAATGAGATCCTTAGTGTTCGGTGGTGATGGACACTTTGTTGTCATTAGCCTGTCCCACAATTAAGACTGTCATGTCTTTGTGTGCCATGGTCACCATGGACAATGAATGGTACAGAAATATTCTCTCACTAGTTCACGTACCTGACCTGTGCCCTTCAGTTGTAAAACCATGTATCTATATGGAACACATATACCAGGTACATAGAAAGTGGCTCACATTCAGGGCTATGCTATTCAGCTGCCATGGGTGGCCAGTAAGCTGATGTTGTAGTGGGTTAGCACTTTCTCCTCCTTGCCCTCAGAGAAGTCCACTCCAAAAGATACTGAACCCCATGTTTTCCAATGTTCCAGTTGTCCCTACTGTATCCATCTAGTATATCCTTAGCCCAGTCAGTCACCCATTTTTGGACAAAATCCTCTATGAAACCCTCATGCCCACTTAACAAGGCATTGACCTTAATAGTCCCAGATTAGCCTAAGACAATGGAAGACCATGGACTAGTTGATCAGCAGGTAGTAAAGTCTCCATGAAAGCTATCAAAGCTTGAGGCCCAGACTGCCTTTCCTGACATACAGCTTCAACAATCAGACCAAGGAGACTGAGATGGTGATAACCCCAGATTGTCCTAATCCTTCACAGCCCAGATGGCTTCCCTATCCTGGTTACTACCTGAGAGTATCTCTGCTTTGACAACAGCATATGGTGTAGGCTAGGCAAGGCTAGGAAGTAAAATGGATCACTTCTATACTCATAACAGGCCCAGAAGAATGGAAGAAATAGTGAAGGGTGCTATGATATGCCCTGTGGGGGATGTGAAGTAGTGTAAGGGAGAGACAGAAGATATCTACTCCTAAATAAAATAACTGAATAAAAAAGAAGTGTATTAGTGCTCCCCAAAAGCATCACAGACTACAAATAAGATATGAGTTCATAAGCAGAAATCACAGTAGCCAGTTATAGAGGGCATCATGAACTTGAACAGAACCCTGGAGGACAAATAGAATATGAACAGGCAGAGATGAATGAGGAAAGCTTTCTAAATGGAAAGAACCATGTGAGTAAGAATGGGAATTGGTGAAAGGCAAGGTAGGTTGTGGGGACCATCAGTAGACCCCTGAAATGAATTACTGTAGGGGAGTAGTAAGACATCAGGCTGAAAACAAGATAGAGCAAGGGTTCTTAACCCTGTTCATTTCGTGAACCATTTTGACAGTCCGGAGAAGTCTATGGACCCTTCTCAGAGTAATGTCCTTAAATGCATAAAATAAAATACATAGGATTACAGAAGAAACCAATTATATCAACACACAATTATCAAAATAAGTTTGTGAATATAGGGGGTTCATGAATCGCAAATTTATGAACTCCCTGAAATCTATCCACAGATCCTATAGACTCCTGATTAAGAATCCCTAGATTACAGTAAGATTGTGGTAGGCTTGAATGTCAAGTTTGGGAATTGTACTTTAATATTGAAAGCAATGGGAAGCCGTTAAAAGTTTGCAAGCAGAGGAATAACTTGATGAAAGTCGCTCTTAGTAAGAATCATCTTGTTATAGTTTGCAGCATAGATGTGAGAAAGAATGAAATTGGAGAAAGGAAAGTGAATTATTAGGCAACTACAAAAGGAGAGGTGTGACATGATTAGATCTTACCTTGACACAGATGCAGTAGGAATGGACATGATCAGGGGAAAAAGTCAGATCCTGGTGTGCTAAACATTTGGACTTTAAATAAATCTTTTGTTGCTTGCTTAAAAGGTAAGCTATCTCAATTGTACAAGATATTTTACTTTAACAGTAGTCCAAAAAAGGAGTGTGTGTGTGTGTGTGTGTGTGTGTGTGTGTTTTGCCAGTTATTCCTAAATCTTTTATTCCTAACACATGAGCCAGAGGGCAAAGTACTGTATTTATAAAAGGTACATGACATTGCACTTGGATAACTTTCTAGTACATGGCTTCTGCTTCTCTGAGTAAAGTACCTTCTGAAGGTTAGAAGAGACAAAATAAAGGGCAAAATGAAAAAAAAAAGAGAATTTGGCTTGGTGAGGTAGCTGTTTAACATGCTTCCTGTTACTATTCTCAGGGACTGCTATTGTGGTTTAATTAGATCTTCCTGCCAAAATTCATTACAGAAAAACCTGGCGTAGTGAAGAAATAATAAACTCAGCTCATTCATAACTTATTAATTATTTTACTCTTAAGCAACTGGAATGAAATTTCCTCCTTTCTCTGGGGAAGGTGGGGAGGAGAAAGATAAAAGCAGCAAAAGGGAGAAGGGTAGCTGCTTTAAATCATTTTTGAAAGTAGAGAGACTATAAATAAATTAGTTCATTAAGAATGAAAGGGAGAATGCAACAATAAAGCTAGCCTGACTTTCAAAATGTTGACCACTCAACATCACTTTACTAAGTCCTGTTAACCATTCCTATGTTTAGGAAGGATGACAGCTAAAACAGAACTAGCTTCAAATCGTATTATTGCCATTTTACAGATGAGCAAACTGCACAATTTCTCAGGTTCAAAGAGCTATTAAGCATCATTATCATAATCATTATTATCATTATTAGATAGTCCTTCAAATACTTGAAGTTAATTATCATAGTCCTTCTAGGTCTTCTCTAAATATCTCTATCTCCTTCAAATGATCTGTGCATGAAATGAACTTGAGGCCCTTAACCATCCTAATTACCTTCCTCTAGTGTCCTCCAAATACTGCCCTCTCCTTTACTCCTTCTCTCCCATCTTCCTCCCTACCAAGAGACATATAGTGCATATATCTGGTCATTTTCCTGCAGAGCTTTGAGCTTATAAATGTCTTTCACAAAATGTGATGGCCAGAACTAAAGACAATACTCTATGTAAGATTTTACCAGAACTGAGTACAGTGAGATTATCACTTCCTTACTCCTAGAAGTTTTGTCTTTCAATACAACCTGATATTCAATTAGTTTTTTTGGGCTGTCCTGTCTTAGTAATGATTTATCTTAAACTTACAGCCCACTGAAAAGGCCATATCTTCTTCATAAAAAAAAGCTATCTAAGCATGCCTCCCTCATCTTGTACTTTTGAGACAAATTTTTGAACCCTAGGATAAGATTTTACATTCATCCTTATGAAATTTCATCACATTAGATTCTAACACTCTAACCTACTTAAATCTTAATTTGGAATCCTGATTCTGCTATCCATGGTTATCTATCCCTCCTAACTCTGTGTCATGTCATTACCTTTATCCAAGTCATTCATTAAAAAAGCATTAAAAAGAACAGGGCAAAATCCAGATTCTATGGGACCTCCAGCATAGTTCCCCACGAGAGACTCTCTTCCAAGGTTAAATTACTGACTACCTTCCTTTACACAGAGTCAATTAAGCAGTTTCATATCTCTCATACCATCAACCAGCCCACATCTTGTCCAATGGAACAGCATAAGTGACTTTATTAAATGCTTTGCTAAAATCTAAGTAACCAGTCTAATAATTCTACCAAAAAAGGATATGAAGTCATCTGTCCTCTCCTGTCCTTAATAAAAACCATGCTGGCAACTTTTTCTAGATGTTTATTAACTGTTCCTCTAACAATATAGCCAAGAATCTTACCTAAAATAGAATTGAAATGAACCAGCCTGTTGTTTGCAAACTCCATTCTTCCCTTTTCAGAAAAAAAATTGAGACATCTGTCCTTTTTTAGTGCTATGGTACTTCTGCCACTCTCCAAGGTCCTTCAAAGAATTCTGACTGTCACTCAGAAATCTCACTTAGTAATTCTTTCAGGACCCTGGGATTTGGTTTACTGAGGCCAGGTGTTTCAACAATCCAGCTAGCGGCTGCTGTGGGGAGTGTAAAATCAACAACCAGCTCACAGAACTGCAAAAGCCCACATTCTTTTGATCTGCTTTACTAAGGAAAGCAATGTTAAGGGGTTAACAAGCTTACTTTAATCCAACATACAAATACCATTAACTTAGTTCAGGGGAAAAAGCCAGCACCCTGAACTTCAGAGCAAATACAAACAAATTACAAACATCGACAGACAGACCAAATACAATTCATAGTTACCAACATCTAAGTTCAGCCCGGGAGCTCATAACAAGGGCTGACCCAGAGTTACATGCTCCCCCACTGCTTGTGGGTCAGAGCTCCGAAAAAGAGAAAGCCAACCCCTGGTTTTATATCTTTTTCAGGGTCAAGGCTGAGTCACACATGAGACTCACCCACGTGACCTGAAATCGTCACAAAGGGGCAACTTAAACCCACATGGTCTAAAAGCCTCTGATGTCCCAAACATGCCACTCAAACCCATTTAAACTAGGCCCTCCCCTGAGGCAAGGAGATCACCAAGGACTCCCAATCTAATCAAGGAAACAAAGGCCAAACTCTTCAAGGGCACTTGGTTGAACTAAGTGCTAAGAGCCCATTTTGATTGTCAACACACCTGGTGACTTAAATTCATCAAGGTTAGCCAGATGCAGCCAGTATTGCCTTATTTATATCAAGTTTCAACTTCCTAATAATTATTTTTTCCTGTCCTTCCAGTTAATAGATTATTCTCTTTGGCAGAGCAAAGAGAAACAAAATCATATTTGTATAGTTCTGATTTCTCTCCATCATCCCATCTTTCATCCTCCTCTTTTCCCTAATATACATAAAATATAGGAAAATTGTAAGACTTAATTATTTGATATCTAGGAGGTCAGATCATACTAGAATAGAGTAAGCATTCATATTGTTGTTATTGCTTAGTCTTTTTAATTGTATCTGACTCTTTGTGACCCCATTTGGGGTTTTCTTGGAAAAGATACTGGAGTAGTTTGCCATTTCCTTCTATAGCTCATTTTACACATGAGGAAACTGAGGCAAAAAGGTTAAGTGACTTGTCCAGGGTCACACAGCTTGTAAGTCTCTGAGGCTGGATTTGAACTTTAGAAGATGAGTCTTCCTGGCTTCAGGCCTTAGCACTCTATCTATCACACCACCTAGCTGCCTGAACATTCCTATATGGTGTAGTTATTAAGTAAGTAAATAAACAAATTAACTCTTAGATGATAGCCAGGAGACCCAGGTTCTGCTTTCACCTCTGTCACTTAGAGGAAATGTTGGGCCAAGCATCTACAAATGCTTTACATATATTATCTCTTTTGAGAGATAATCACAACAACTCTGTGAGGCAGGTGCTATTATCATCCTCATTTTCCAGAGAAGGAAACAGAATTTAACAGGCTATGACTTTCTCAGGATTTGATAGAGTACCCAGCCTAGAGTCAAGAAGATATGAGTTCAAATCCAACCTCAGACACTTACTAGCTGTATGACCCTGAGCAAGTCACTTAACCCTGTTTGACTCAGTTTTCTCATGTGTAAAATGAGCTACAGAAAGAAATGGCAAACCACTCCAGTATCTTTACCCAGAAAACCCCAAATGAGTCATGAAGAATCAGACACAACTGAAATTACTGAACAACGACGAAAAGTATCTGGGGAGAGATTCAAACTCAGATCTTCATGAATTATCCAAGCCCATGCCTTCATCTACCTGCAGTGCAGTCCCGATTGGGAGCAGATACCTGGGCAAACGTGTAGGAGTTTTATTTTGCTGTCTTCAAAATACTGCCCTCTCCTTTGCCTCTTTCTGTCTTCTATATTCCTTCCTGGCAAGGTAAATATAGTTCATGTATCTAATGACATTCCCACAGTGCTTTGAGCTCAGCTAACATCACCTCATCTAAATCATGGCTTAAGCCATTGCCTTTCTGAGCTTGCATCACATTGAGAAAAACGATCTTTGTCAACCCAAAGGACTAGCTGATTAGGGGAAGAGTCTTCAAAATGGGCTCTTACTCTGTACCTCTCAGGTCCTCTTAAAGGATTTCAATCCTCTGTTGATTATCTCCAATTTAACTTATATATATATATATATATATATATATCTTATTATGCAGTTACTAGCATATTGTTTTCTCCCTTTAACTGTGTCCTTAAGAGTATGGACTGTTTGTTTTGGTTCTGTTTTGCTTTTCTTTGAATCCTCAGTTCTTAGCACAATGCCTAGAATACCGTAAGTACTTAATAAATGCTTATTGACTGACTGACATTGGTAGCTCTACACGTATGTAATCCTCTGTATGTGTGTGTGTGATGGGTGTGGGGGATAGAATTTGTGATGGGTGTGGGGGATAGAATTTGTAGTCGGTGATTCACAATTTTACTTGTCATAACTTCCAAAATAAACATGTAAAAGAAGAAGTCAGTTAGCAGGCATGTTTACCTAGGGCCAGGAACTGTCCTAGGTGCTAGAGATACAAAGGCAATGAATGAACCAGTCTCTACTCTTGAGCTCACATTTTAACGAGGAAGCCAACACATACATAAACAAGTGCACAGATTGGCAGTGGCAGGAGGGGGTATTGGGAAAGTCAGCAAAGTAGAGGCTTTATATAGAAGGTGGCATTTAAGTGGAGCTTTGAAATAAACTAGGCTTTCTAAGAGGTGGAGGTGAGGTATGGAGTGCATTCCAGACATAGAAGACAGTCAATGCAAAGGCACAGGCATAGTAATAGTGTCACATAGGCTGAGTGTGTCAGGGTAAGGGTACTTTAGACAAACTGCGACATATATGAAAGGGATTAACATGGAATAAAACTAGAAAGGTAGGTTAGAACTAGGTTTTGAAGGACTTTAAATGCCAAAGAGAGGAGTGTGTGTTTGATACTTTAAGTAATAGAGATTTAGTGTCAGAGTAACATGGAAATATCTGTGCAAAGCACAGAAGAAAAGTCACTTTGACAACTGTGTGGAAGATAAATTAAAATGGAAAGTGACTGGAGGTATGGAGGCCAATTCAAACACTATTGCAATACTCCAGGCAAGAGGTGATTCGGGCCTGAACGAGAGCAATGGTTGTGTGAAGGGAAAGAAGAATATAGATTCGAGAGATACAGAGGTAGAATTGTTGGTAACTCATTGGACATGAAAGGCAGCTAGGTGGTGCAGTGGACAGTATAGAGCCTGGAGTCAGGAAGTCTCATCTTCCTGAGTTCAAATCCAGCCTCATGATACTTACTAGCTGTGTGACCCTGGGCAAGTCACTTGACCCTGTTTGCCTCAGTTCCTCATGTATAAAATAACCTGGAGGAGAAAATGGCAAACCACTCCAGTATCTTTGCCAAGAAAACCCCAAAAGGCATCACAAATAGTTGGACACAACTGAAACAACTAAACGACAGCAAAAATGTGGACATGTAAAATGTTATATTTTTATTTTAAATAAATATTTGAAGCCAGGGAACAGGTGTCCTTATCCCCCAAGGCTCTTAGTTCTCAAAAGCCAGGTCCAATCTTGGGGAATGACTAAAGCAAGTCACTATCTCTCTCTGGCTTGATGCTGCCACCTGAAGTTGCTCCAGGAAATGTGTTAATGGCATATCTTCTATCTAGGTTTCCCAAAGGGTGTGGGGTGGTAACAAAATTCTAATATAAGCATTTAAGTAAACAATATGCGTATCAGATCTGGGACAGTCTATTTCACAGAAAATGCAGGTGACCATAAACAGATACAGAGAACACACAAATCTCTGAAAATAACCAATCAGCACCTCCAACACATGTGCCACAGAGGGGAACTGAACTTGGAGGGTACTCTCGGGGTAACCTTTTGACATCCTCCCATAGGGTCCAACAAAATCTCTCCTAGACTTTTACTGTCACTTTGAATTTTAGAATGCTCCCAGAAGGCTAAGACCCTATGGGGCTGATGAACAAGCAGTCTCCTTCCATTTGGACTCATATTGTATGAAAAAAAAATTGGCTTTGCTTTCCAAGTACAATACTACTTAGGAAATGCATAGGAAATATTCTTCTTTCTCTGAAGAGCAAGCTGCATAAACAGCTCCTCTTATCTCTCTAGAAGTTTGGTGCTCACAATCTCAAACTTTGGAACTCTCAAACTTGAGAACTCTTAAACATCCCCTGCCCCTATATCCAGCCTGCTTTGCTGCACAACTACATCTGTTTTCTGCACAGAGGGATGGCAACACAAAAATTCAAGGCAGCAAGGTGGTCTGTCAGTTTGTTTCTACAGCTTACAGAGAGAGGTAGCTACTTTGACAAAAATTCATCCCTCTGAGTCCAAGTAAGCCAATCACCAAGACTTCCCTGAGTCCCCTCAGCAAGACTTCAGTGGGCATTCCCACACTTACAAAGGGAGGTGGCCCTAAAGTGCTTCCAAAGGTTAATGCCCAAGGGGCAGCTAGGTGGCACAGTGAGTAGAGCACCGAGCACCGGCCCTGGATTCAGGAGGACCTGAGTTCAAATCCAGCCTCAGACACTTGACACACTTACTAGCTGTGTGACCTTGGGCTAGTCACTTAACCCTAATTGCCCTGCCTTCCCCCCTTGAAAAAACCCCAAAGTTTAATGCCCCACCCCTGCCCCACACCCTCATTATGGTGATTGGGGAACTGATAAAAGTGATCAAGGATTCCTTCAGTTGATCCCCTGTATTTTATTGTGTATTTGGTTTAAGCTGACATCAACTTGGCCAAACCCAAGCTTATGCATCTGATAAATGATTTTATTTGCCCAGACAAATCAATCACCATTTATAATCTAAACTAATCTCTCACAAATGTGTTCAAAATGTATTTACCAGTCCTAATTCCTTTAAAACATCATCTCATTTTCCCTTAAATTCCTTCATCTTGGTGAAGGAAGGTGATCAATTATGTCTCCTGTTAAATGTAGTACTGTCTTGGCTTCTGACTCTTTCAGTACCCTTGCCAACTGAAAGTGATTGACATTAGTAATAACCCCCAATGGCTCTGCTCCAGACAGCTCACAACACCAGGGGATGACCCAGAGATAACTGCTCAATGTTTTCAAACCTGTGAAGAAGCACAAATGTGACCACATACCTGGCAGCAAAAAGAACATGTCCTCTGATGTATGGAAATAAATGTAAAGCTGAAAACAACGTGATAAAACAATAATGATAGCCAAAAAATTATTTATCACTGAGCAATCATACCCTTTTTGTCACTTGTGTGATCTAAGCTATAAGGCATAATGACATCAATGGATGACATGCGGTGAAAGACCATGGGTCATTTTAATCTGGGAGCTGTGATCTCATTTTTTTATTAGGGTTAAAGTTATTATAAGAGGTGAAGATGCTAGAGAGTGTATCAAAGGAAAAACTGAAAGCTACTTTTTAACCTTTGCCTAGCACACTCTTACATACTGGGACCCATGACCTCTTTCAAACAAAGTATGTGTGAAGGAGAGGAAAAATCATTAGCAGACCCTTGTGTGACTTCAGAGGCTCCAAAGCTGAATATCTCCCTTTGAAAAGAAAAATGCTGGACAGAGCTAGGAATTGATAGTGACATACCTTTTGCTTATAATACAGCATTATCAAGAAATTATTATCTGGTAATGATGGCTATTGAGGATGATTATTTCTGCAGATTTGAGGTTGGGGGAGGATAAGGAAGGAAGGTCCGGGACATACAGAGCAGAGAGACTAAAAACTGCTATAATTTCAATGCACTGTGGCTGCTATACTCTGGAGAGGTCACAGGGACTAGAAACAAGCACAGAGGATGCTGCCACTAAGGAACCACATGCATTTCTAATGCATGCATTAAGTATACTCATATTACTGCCATCATTGCACATGTTTCAAGAGCCTCATGGCACATTCTGTTCAAATTCTATGTCCTCGGAACAAAAATGTTACCATGGAAACCTGTACCATACGCAGGTGTACTTGTGCAAACGACGGTGGGGGTACAAATTCACGTTCCCATGGCAACATTTTTATTCAAAGGCTGAAGAACCTCAACTAAATGTGCCAGTACATATTATTACCCAGCAGGAGACACAGGTGGGATTAACAAAGTTCAATATTTGCTCAACTAAAAGTTATAATCATGGTTTTAAAAAATGAGTTGAAAATAGTTTCTATGGATAGTTTGTGTAAACAGGGTTCAGAGTTATAATATTACTTACTATCTCAGCAAAAGTGAAAATATCAGAGGGACACTATGAGCAAATGATTTCCTTTTATAAAACAGAATTATATAAACATATTACTATACAAATGTATATAGAGAGTGGGAATAATTGGGAAGTAATCCAATCATCTATCAGGCTCACTAATGAAATAAGGAGCTCAAACTTCCAAAACAAAATGACAAGCACCCTACAATAGAATGAATTAAACAGAGTCAATTATTCACATGAGCAAACAGCAAAAGAAAAAAAAAGACATGGCAATATATCAAAATTATATGAACCTCTCTGAACAAAACGTGCCAGATCACTGTCAAATCTAAGGACCTGAAACATCTGTATAAATTTACGGATAAATATCACTGAAATTAAGAAATACTGCTCCACATACATTTTACAAATCTTTGAAAAACTACTAAACTAAGCATTCTTTCAAATAATGTGGCATGATAGAAGAATAAAAAGAAGGCACAAAGTTGAAGAGAAATATCACCTATAGTTATTTCAGGTCATCTCTAAAATTCCAAAGTTTAATCTGAGGCTGAATTTGGTCATTAACAAATGTACGTATTACTTGCTTTTCTGCAATTTTTTAGGGAGAAAGTATGCATAAATAAAATTTCAGGAAATCAGATCTTCTAATTAGGTGACATTTTTTGTAAGACACTTATTTTCCTCATAAGTGATCTTTAATGAGTATTGGCACTTAATATTTTAGTTTTGAAATTACCTCCTAGAAGAACCTTAGCTACTCTCAAATAGCATTCCCAACTGACCACAACTTGATTTCCTTGACCTATATTTTTTCATAGAAGTTTATTGCTAGTAAGTAAGGGTCTATGATTGGAAGCAAAATAATATTATGGCATACCAGTAGTCCCTAAATAATATGCTAACCTCAATGGAAACTGAGGTGGGGAGAGGAATGGCAATGCAGGTTATTAACGTGTTTTGTTTTGTTTTAGTCATGATTTGTTTATTCTACTGTCAAAGAGTTAATGATCCATAATGAAAAGATTACTTTTCATAAGGGAGAACCCATTTTAAACCATTCATTGATCTATTCTGTAAGCATGTTTTCCTATATGTTTTCCTTAAAGGTAGGGGAAATACACTTCCATCCTCTCCATTTTCAACTCTAACTTGATTTTCCCTCTGAATTCCATTGCAAACCTCATAGTTTCCCAAAGATAGATTTTCTGGAAATTTACAAGTCACTGGTGTGGCCTAGGTCATCAAATGCAGTTTCCAAATGCCCATTCTAATCAATGGCTTTTCACTACCGAAAGCACAAGGCAGATCCACCTGTGCTCACTTCTTAATGACTGTATTCATTGTAATCGCTTTGGAGAGACAGTACACAATTATTTTATGAAAAGAGAGATTTTTCCCACTTGTCTATGGAACAAGTTGAATACAATTCTCTCAAGGCACATGGTTAAATATTGATTAGAGTAATTATCTTGGACACTGGGGAGATTGGGTGCAAATAAGATGACTTTACAGAAATTTTGAGGAAAATTGCACCTCTCTAAAAATGTGGATGCAATGTACAGTTATCAAAGATCATTAGATTTGGAGAAGACATGAGTTCTATTCCCTCTGTCACTAATCAGTTGTGAACTTGGGAAAGGGGGAGGAGGCGTCTAGGGGTAAGTAACCTCACCATGATGGGCCTCAGTCTCCTTACCTAATGAAAGGTTTGACAAGTTAGATTATTTGCATTTCTGTTATTTCTAACTCTAATGTACTATATAATAACTTGGGTACTTAAGAGGAGGGGAAACCCCAATACATCACAAATCATGCCTCGGCCACTTACAGTTATATGATTATGTGTAAGTCATTTAACCTCTGAGTCTCCGTTACCTTGTATAGAAATTAATGGGTTCTGACTAGATGGCTTTTAAGGTCCCTTCTAGCTCTCAATCTATGTTCTTGTGATTCTTTGTGGTTCTTCTTCATATTTTCCCATAAATTTTTATAGATCTATCTGACACACTTGAGGCTTTCCTCTAGTTCTTTTCATTCCTCAGGAGTACCAAATCCGCCACTAGTTGGGCTATTTGTTCTCTCTCAATCTTGTTATTGACCATGGAATACTGCATGATTCCATTTGATTTACAATCTTCAATAATTTCACCTCTGCACTTCCCAAAGTTCATTTAGGTGAAGCTTCTCTAAATCCAGCAAACTTATTCTTTTTCAATCAAGGTGAAGAACTATAGACCAAAACAAAAATGGAAGTATCTCAAGTGTATCAGAAAAAAAGATACAAATAGACCACTGTTTATTTTTTATTAAAGTTCATTTTTTTGAATAATAGAAATCTATTTTTTCTCTTCCATCCCACACTCTATTAGGAAAAATGAAAACAAAATCAAAATTCTTGTAACATATATGTGGTAGTCAAGCAGAAAGAAATTCCCTCATTGGGCATATCCAAATTCACCCATATATGTTTCATTCTGAACCCTGACTTTTTCTCTGTCAAGAGGGGGATAGTATGTACCATCATTATAGAACATTTTTAATGCTCCCAACAAACAGAAGAAAGTTTTTAAAAGGTCAAAATAATACTTTCTAAAGTTTGCTGAATTTAAATGTCCAGACTATCATACAGACTTGAGTTTTTTTTTTCTTTTCTTTTAGGGAAGCTATTAAGCAAACAGTGCCTGCAGAGTACATTTTCTGATTACATCTACCTGTCTTTACTTGAAGAACAAAGTGAAAATAGTGATCTACCAGTAGTAGGAGACGCCAGAGCATAATCTCAAACTGATTACAGACTTGCAGAATCGCATCAGCATCGATTGCTAAGGCCAAGCCCTGAGGCACATCAGGGTAGGTCCACTTTTTAAATACAACACTAGGGCTCTTCCATTGGAGCCCAATGCAATTATGCTTAAATTTCGTTATTGCCAGGGCATGTAAAGAGATGACAGAGCCTTATTAAAACCAGTTTGCTGTTTGATCCTTCAAAGGCTTCTGAGGAAATATGGATTAGAAGGAATTTGATCCTTAATCAGTCTACCTACTGGCAGTAATGATGATTTTTTTTAAAGCACCAAGTTGTTTATTGCATACATTGACTATATTGGAAAATTCTATTTACCGCATGATACCCCCAATGGAAAAGCCATTTACAAATGACAATCCAAAGATCTGCCTTACCACTGGAGGCTTTCCTTTCTGGGAGGAAATTTTCTTATTTTCCCAGAGTTACCACTGTTACCACTTGAGCTGTTCATCTGTGATCTTTCCTTCGATCACATGATCATGAAACAAGGTTAAGGTTTAATTTTTGCATTATAGGAAGACTAGAGAAAAAGAGGTATTTTCAATCAAACCAAAACCTCTTCCACAAGAGGCTGTTGCATGCTACTCTGTAAATCTGACTAAAGTAATGTAATTTTCTCTCTCTGTCTTTTAAAAAAGCTTTGAATTACCTAAATAAAGTCAATTGTGACCAGTATGATAATTTTCTTGTTAAAAACCTGGGCACACTCATGCTAAATAATTTTAGTGACTGACTATGTCCTTAGATGAGATGAGAAAATATAGTGAAGTAGAAAGATGGCAGACCATGGGTGCAGAATGCCACATTCACTGCTTGTCTGTGTGGTCACTGTGTTGTTTGGTTTTGCTCAGCTATTTTTCTTTGTTACAAGAGAGAGGGTTGGGTTAGGTTTTTGTTGGCTTTTTTTTTGGATGGGAGGAGTAACATTCTCAGAAATGACTCATATAAAAACCCATCAAATAAAACTATCATTTAAATAAATAAATAGGCACACACAAACTAAGCAAGGCCACTGAAGCTTTGCAACTTAAAATGGGGCATCGACTGACTGATTTATTTACAGAAAATCCTTTCTGCTTTTTAAGCAAATCAGCTAAATGATGCAGATGCTTCATCAGATCTGAGTTTGGAAATCACAGTGTGAGCTAGCAAATGTAATCAACAGTTTCTTCTTGTGATCTTGCATAGTATCTTCTGAAAATAAAGATAAGTAATAGAATCCCCCAGTACACTATATAGGTCAGACATTGGTACAGCAATACAAATACTATTCAAGAGAACACCGACTTTTTTACCCAGCTTGATTGCATGGAAATTGCTTTCATGTAAAAGGAGACAATTTTTGTTCTGAGATGCTATGAGGCCCTATAGTGTAACTTTCTCTATAGATTTAATAGGCTAGGGATGAATTTCAAAGTTGCTGAAAAAAAGAAAACAAAACAAAAAACTCATTACCATTTACATTTGTGCAAGTCTAAAAAAAATTAGAAGCAGCTACCTGAAATCATTAAAACTGGAAAAGGAACTTGAATTGAGTTGACAAAGCCTGTTTCCTTGAAGCAAATTTAAGGCATAGTGAAAATAAATTAAAGATAATTGTAATAGGATAACCAACATGGAAAGAATAATGGTGATTTCTTTCTCTTTTTTAATGGAAGAATGGTGCCATTTTAAAAAAAGTTTTTTACTGTAAGACACTGATATTTTATGTTGTCAAGCACTGAGATTGTTCCTAAATCTATGGTTTGAGCAGTACAGGCATTCTTATCCACCCCCACCCCCAACTAGTAAAGATCAGAACTTCTCTATGTCTTTGGGGACAGTTTCATCATTATGATGATGATAGTTATAATAATGATAAGAATAGCATTTATATAGTATTTTAAAGTTTACAAAGCATTGTAAACACATTGACTCATGTGTTGGCATGTTTCATGAGTTGTTGTGGCCTAAATAGTATTTGAAAATAAAAGAATGTGATATAGGAGAGACATCTGAGTAGGGAAGTTAGGGGCAATTCCAACCCTGGTCACACCATTTAACCTTATCTCATAGGGATAGAGAAAGAGACTAAATCTGTTCCTTAATCTACATAGGAAACTACTAAATGAGGAAATTCCATATATCATTGTAGGCTGGCACCTTGTCTAAGACTTGGAGTCTTAGAGAATCGTGAGATGTTGTGACTTGACCAGGATTACACAGCCTACAACAGACATCAGAAGGAGAATGTATTTATTTATTTTAGAAGTAGGACTTGAACTCAGATCTTCCTGGTTTAAAGGACAACTTCATTATGGCATGATGCCTCTGGTAGATTTTTTTTTAAGTTTTATTGATGTCTTTTCATTTTACAATAGTCATTTATGAAACTACCCACTTTATCATCAATCTCTTTTAAAGAAAAAAAATTCAGAAAAAATATTTAATATATGATAGCTTTTGATAATGTATGCAATGTTCAGTTTCCATAGTCCCCCACTTCTCTATCACAGAACTCTTCTAATATTTATGCTATATCTTGCCAACTACTTACCCATTGACCCTTGGACATGCTTGTCCTCTTTTCATAAATCTCTGAGTTTAATAACAATGATAGAAACTATCAGTTTCTTCTACAAAAGGAATAGAAGTTGTTAAACCTGAAAATTTGGTTGAAGGAAACAACAGAGCTAGGTGATAGAAAAATCCATGTTGTTTATTATTTTCCCTTAAAGCATACCTAAGCTAGCTTACTTGTATGTACAAGGAGTCAGAGCATAAACTCTGGCTGTCTGAACAAAGCAATGAGAAAACTTATATACGTTATTTTAGCAGACCTAGCAAGCCTGTATTACCTCATGTTTATGACCCCCATGTATGTTTAACCATGATACAAGAAGAGGATTTTATTTGTAAAGAATGTTGACAAAGGTCAGTTAATATTAAGGGAGGTAGTCTCTCTTGGGGTTAGGATCTCATCCTTTAATGGCTAACAGGGGTAAGAATGTCCTTAGGTCAGTCTAATCTGGCCTTGTTGACAGAGGTAAGGGTATTTCCTGAGCAAACTTTGAGAGAGAACAAAGAAGCCCAGGTCCAGCTACTCATTAATTCAGGCTCTGGGCCTAGTTGAAATTAAAAATGATATAAAATGGTATATAAAATGTTCCACATTTCCTCCTTTTGGTCAAAGGCAAACTGAAAGTTTTGCCTGAAGACCAATTAAGGTATGGAAAAACCTCTATCTTCCTCAGGGGTGAAGTTCTAAAAATCCTTATCTAGGTGGATTCAGGTTTTTTTTTTCTTTCTGTGGTTGGACGTCCCCAGAGATGGACAGTAATTGTAAACTAATTGTAAACAAGCAGAGGGAGTAAGTTACAAGGGGCAATAAGCCAAAGACACCAAAAGTACAGGTAAACAGTCTTGGGAATGCAAGGGACTCAGAAAGGGAGCTGGTCCAGAGTCTCGGGAGGGGCTGCCTCTGTCTGATGCTGTCCCCGTCAGGCTCTTTGAAACTGGAGGGCAAGGTGTCCTATGGGCTCAGATATCCAGTTGGGAGCAGGGGCAATGCTGAGATGTGATAGAAGGATCAAGGAGTCCATATCCACAAGTTGGCAGCTGTAGAAGTAGTCAGATCTGACAGGAGCTCCCAGAACACACATGATTTGATAATTGAGAGAAAAACAGCACAACATAGGTCCCAGCCACGCAGGGCTAAGTTGAAACAAATACAATAAATGGTTCAGTATTCCAGCCACACAGGGCTGAGTTTAAATAATTACAATAAAATTACAATAAAGTTTTTCTCACAATTCACAAAACTGCACAATTACATTAAGTACAGACCAAACCACTTAGACGGTTCATGATAAACTGGTATTGAGAGGGGGAAATTTACATGTCACATGTTTTACATTTACACATTAGATAACCAAGAAAACTTAAAACATGAACCATACAAAGTAATGCAATCATTATTAACAATGTTGAACATCATAAACTTTTAGTCATGCCATGTCTCTTTGATAGCATTTACAAAATAATCCACAAACCATTCTTAACAAAGCTTAAAATGTTTCTGATTTAATTCCAGAAATTAATTGCACAATTTGTATACAAAGTAACTTTAAATCACAGTTACATATTCCCAATGTCCATTTAAAGCAGCATGTTTTTTTTTTCAGATGCCTGACTGTAGTTATCTGGTTCCTAGATAGTAAAAGAGAGTTCTGCTTCTCTGGCTCAGATCTAGAAATTCTCAGACAATTCTAACTTACTTAATATAATTTAGTACAATCACTTAAATTTGGCTCTCCTTTTTTTAAAACTTCATACATCATCTACTGTTTCTAACCTTACCTTAATTTTGTACCTGGTATAAGAATCCTTTAAAATATAAAGGTCCAAACATAAATTGAATTCATCTTCCTTTTAAAATCATCAGACAGGTACCTTAATAAAGGAGATACAATTTCACCGGTACCACTATCTTATACAATTTTCTTGTACAAAAATCCACATTTAAGATCTTATTACCAAAACACACTTATTAGCTTGAATTTCCATGACTGATAAATTTTGGAGCCAGTCATACACATCTGTATATAATTCTTAGAGGAATCAATCTGATCCTATTGCCTTTTCCTCAAAATTCGCTATCCCTTTCTTATTAGACATTTATCACATTACATCTTTGTCTTATTACTTTGTCTAATCATTTCCTCCTTTTGGAGGATGTTATCTTTATATCCTTCTAATCTTTATTTGGTCATGAACATAGGTTAAAATTGTAAGCTATTCATTCTTGTATCCTATTATAATAACTCAGAGATATTCCAATATCCATCTATTACCTAATAGATTTAGCATTGTCCTTACAAAACTTCTTGATAATATAAATTTACTATGAAGAAAAGAGGGACAATTTCATATATCTTAACAGAAGGAAAGAACTTCCTTAGTTCTGTTTGATTCCAGGAATGAGTCATATCTGATAGCCAATCATATAGTCACCAGGTGCTGAAAGCAGGGCTTAGGAGTAATCAGGTGGGAATTTTCCTTTTCAGAAAGGAAATAGCAGAATTGGAAAATAGAGTCAGGAAGATCCTACCTAGGCCATGTCCAAGGTCGTCTTCAAAACTTTTTCCCAGGTACAGATATCCACCTTTAAAATTCTCAGGCTGTAATGCCTGCCATTCTGCTACTGGCTTCATGTGACCTATCCCTGTAATCAGAGCTTAAAACAATATTAAATTGTAGTCCCATAAAATCTTAAATAGCAAATAAATATCCTTCAGATAGGACTGTCCCAAATTTCATTGAGCTAATAATTATCAAATCAAGCTACATCTCTTTTCTGTCTTCTAACATACTTTCTCACACTCTCAACTTACTTAAACCATTTGAAACTAGTGTTCCTTGGGACAGGAGAGGCTTAGCTAACTCCCATTTGTCCCCAAACCTTCTTATCTGCCTTTGGTATTTCCAATCAAACCTTTATTTACCTTTCCAAATCTTTCAAACCCATTATTCAGTCTTCCTTTACATATCAACCATAAGACAAGATAGCTCATAAATTAGTACTTTTTACTGGCATAACTGTCTATACTGGAATCCATTCCAGCTTAAACAAAGCAAAGAGGTTAATGACCAACCTCACAGGTTGATAAAAGGGACACTTCAGTAATCAAATCTTATACACATTGATAAGCTCTAACTCTTGCTCAGAATCACAAACACATTTTCCAAAACATTTCTAGAATTATTTCCCTTCCTTAAAAACAGTTTAAAATTTATCCTGTCATTAAAAGGAATGCTCACTAAACTTTCCTGAAGACAATTATTTAGAAGGTTTTAAAATGATAGACATGTCCTTCTTTTTCCTTAAAGCAAATTAACCCTTAAACACTGGAATTCATTAACTAAGTTGGTGGAAAATGTCCTCACTCTCAAATATTGCACAGAATTCCTAGATATTACAAAGTTCCTTAGTCAAAAACGTGTTGTAATGTGCAGGACACTTAGTTTCTATAATTACATACCCAATTATATTAACCTTATCACAATAACAAAGTCTACCAGGACTTTAAAAACTTTTTCCATAGCAATTCCCCTACACAGAAAGCTTTACACAAGATTGACAAGAATTCACAACTAGATTGTTTCAAAAGTCCTTATTTCAATTAACAACCTCAATTTCTTAATTAGGCACAGTTCTTAATCTAATAACATCTAGATTATAAGAGGAATTATTTTTCTAACAGTATAGGTAATGCGATGTCAACCAAGTTGCATAATATAACAAATTTAGAAATACAAGTACACCACAAGCGATTATCATATATTTAAAACTTGAAACAGACTATAACTTAGTTGGATGAGCAAATCAAATCTGAATTCATAATCACTAATGGTAACATTTTAATTTCTAAGGCCTAATACTCTTAGCATTGTAAAAGATTACCACATTTTTCAATATTGCTGATACATCTGTTTGTCAAATTACACAATTTAGAAATGTTACAATGCCCTAAACATAATTATGCATTTTAAAACTTGAAACAACCCATTTATCAGTTAGGTGAACATATTTCTAAATCTCCTTGCACAGAGAATCTTTCATATCATTATTTGAAACTATAACTTTAAATCACTACATATATTCTCATAATAGAAAACTTTTTCACACAGGAAATCTGTTCTCATGGTTAAATATCAGTATTATTAATTATTTACTTGTTATAACCAAATATAACAAGTTCCCAATTTTATCACATCCCTTTGAAAACCCAATTCACATATATCAAAATCAGCTTAAAATTGCTATAATATCATTTCTTACCACACAATGGTCTTCTCAAATTTCACAATCTAAGAGAATTTTAGAAACACAATGCAATTTTAGAAATACAGAAACAATTTTCAGATGACATCTATTGCATTTCCAGATTTCCACATATAGAAATTATTCAGCTTATTACTTTTGGTATTTAAAAACCACTTCAAAAGTTAACAATTACATTAAATCAGAGAGAGATAATAATAATGTTGTATCTAACATATACCAGACTTTATGTTAAGCAGTTTACAATCATTACCATTTTGATCCCATAACAACCATCATTATTATTTTCCCTTTACAACTCAGGAAACAGATCAAACAGAGATTAAAATACAGTTTTGCAATTGGAACAAGAAGTGTGAAGTTACCTAGAGCAGAAGCTAGTATCCCAGTGGTGACAATTCTGGGAGGCAGAAAGTCCAAATCCATCTACCTCATCCTTCCCCCACAACTGCAGAATTTACTGAGCCTAAAGCAGTTTTGCAGCTGCTGAGGACAGAGTGGGCAGAATGCATAGGACCTGGGTGACATTTCCAAACTTTGCCAAAAAGGATGGGCTACAAAGGTACCCAGGGGGCACAGGACTGTCAGGATACTGTCAGTCTGTGAATTTCTGTCCTTCTCCTCCTTTTGCCAGGTGGGGAAGGGTGATTTAAGTTTTCCCTACAGTTCTCCTGCATTCTCTTCTCCTAATCTGATCTGGGATGAGAGAGGTTTGTTTTAACTGCTCTAACTCTTACTACAGCCCTGGCTTGGTCAGAGACAAGACAACAATGGTGAAAGGTCTCAATGATTTTAACTCAAGTAAACTTCACCTAAGTGATCAGCATTGGGAGGGTGTTTTAGCACGAGTGAGAGTTCCTGTAGTGATCTATAGTCTCAGGAGTTCTGTCCCAAAATCCAACTAACTTTAATCAATAATCAATCCCAGAATCTGCTAAAATGTTTCAGCTCTATTTTTTTCTTCAAGTCAGATTGGCCAGACCATACATTGAAATAGAAAAAGAGTCTCTGTTTCCCTAACTGCTGCCTTAGAATTTTCTGGCTACCTGTGTTTAAGATTTTACATGGTATAGACATAGAACACATGCTCTCACACAGACAATTATTCAACAATTAACAAAACAAATACAGAACAAATACAGACTGAGCTCAGAGTTTAAACAACAGAGAATTAGAAGCTTTCATGAGTTAGCTATGAGCACCCCTATGGTCTTTGGGGAAGCCTTGGCATTCCTGATTTTTCTGACTCTCCATATCCTATCCCTTAGGAACGGGGAAAGGGAAGATGGAGGAAGCAGAACAGAGTTACCTCCCTCAGGATCAGAGCCTTTCCTGGGAGGCAGAGGGGGAGGCAAAAAGCACAGCAAAGTGCAGTTTTTCTCCCCTGAATCCGGGCCTCCAAGGGAAGGAAGGGAGGGAGGGAGTGAGGAATAGGGTGGAGGGAGTGGAGGAATGGTTGGACTTCTAATTCTAGTTTTTGACTGATGCATAGGTAATTTTCTAGATCAATCAGTGTTTCCAGGGGATCTATGTGCGTTTGCCTGCAGATCTGATCCCTGCCCCCAGAGCTAGCTTAAAGGGAATTTTCAGACTTCAACCAATTTTGTGGGAGTCCTTTTTGGAAGCTGGGAATGGAGACAATTTAACCTCACCTTGTCAAGTCCAAAATTTCAGGAAAAATTAATCCTATGGTGCCCAAAAGCATTGTCAAGGTTGGACTGCATTGTCCCATTGCCATCATTTCCATCCGAGTCACAGCACCATAACTGTTAAACCTGAAAATTTGGTTGAAGGAAACAACAGAGCTAGGTGATAGAAAAATCCATGTTGTTTATTATTTTCCCTTAAAGCATACCTAAGCTAGCTTACTTGTATGTACAAGGAGTCAGAGCATAAACTCTGGCTGTCTGAACAAAGCAATGAGAAAACTTATATACGTTATTTTAGCAGACCTAGCAAGCCTGTATTACCTCATGTTTATGACCCCCATGTATGTTTAACCATGATACAAGAAGAGGATTTTATTTGTAAAGAATGTTGACAAAGGTCAGTTAATATTAAGGGAGGTAGTCTCTCTTGGGGTTAGGATCTCATCCTTTAATGGCTAACAGGGGTAAGAATGTCCTTAGGTCAGTCTAATCTGGCCTTGTTGACAGAGGTAAGGGTATTTCCTGAGCAAACTTTGAGAGAGAACAAAGAAGCCCAGGTCCTGGATCTTTATCCAGCTACTCATTAATTCAGGCTCTGGGCCTAGTTGAAATTAAAAATGATATAAAATGGTATAAAACGTTCCACAAAGGCCATGAGCAAAAAGCTCCATCAGAATTATCCTTTATGTCTATTGACAGTTTAGAGACACAACCTGCTGCATAAGAAGTCACAGTTCCTCCTCCTTATTATTATTATTATATTTAGAAATGTAAAATAAAACAAAAAAGCAAAACACTAGAAATTCTCTAATCCATCCTACATAATTTAAAAAATGAAATAAGAGGAAATTGAAGCCCATAGAGATTAAGTGATCTATCCAAGATTATACAGGTCGTAACAAGCAAAGTCAGGATTAGAACTCAGGTCCTCTGATTTCAAGTCTAATTCTCTTTCCACTCACTATACCAAGTACCCAGACATGAAATGTCTGTTACATAAAGTTGCCAATTAGACCAACTAATTCCTACAAGTGTTATTCTCAACTTGAACATCCTTTCTTTTCACAATATGAAAAATTTAAACCAATCTCATTGGTTCAATTCAGTTATGGGCTTTGATATGACATTTACAAGCCTTCAACTACTCATCCAGATTATTATGTAAAATAGCCCACTTCATCTGGGTTGGTGGGACATAAACAGGATCCAAACAATTAGCTTTGGTCACCCTTGCTGTGTGAAAATTGAATGATAACACTCACTGCAGGGGTGTAAAGCTCTGTGAGATAATCACATCGGTGCCTACTATCCATTCAGTTCCTGGACACCATGGAAAAACTAGGGTTCCCCATAGAGATGATAATAATTTGTCCATACTCTTCACCAGTAATTGTTTTCCCCACAGTATCCTTTCAGAAACCGTAAAAATCATTGCTTAAGAAAGAGAGTCTTGTCTTTTCTTATTTAAAAAAATGATTAATTTCTTTTTTGTGTGCCATAGGTAGCATGACAAGCTGATGGAAGCAAACATGTTTTCTGCTAAAAGGAAATCCATGATATGACATCTCAGAGGTTACCAACCTGGTAAATAAGCTTCTTTTCCTGAAGCCTTCACAACTCAATATTTATGAAGATCAAATATGTTTTCAATCATTCACTACTCTTTTGGTTAGATTTGCAGAACTAAATACATAATTGCTTGAGTCTAGAATAAAATGTCTTGCATTAATATGAAATATCTTTTCGCTCATATTCCTTTATACAAAATGATACTTTATATTTTTTCTACTTAATCGATCAATGGATTTAGAAAAAAATGGAACATTTATTCTTTTAATGAAACACCTCATTGAGTATCTATTATGTGCAAAGCACTTTGATAGGTATTAAGCAAGATATAAAAATGAAATATTACAAACTAATCAGTACCTAAAGAACATTAAACATCTAAAGGAATTGTCTTCTAAATCACTAAATTCATTCTTTCAAGAAACATTTATTAAGTGCTTACTATATGCCAGGCATTAAGCTAGATGCTGAGGACACAAAGAAAATGCTGAAGTATAGCCTGCCCTCAACGAGTTTACATTCTACCTTACCTCTCATTTTATTTAGATGCTTTGATAGGCCTGACCTATCATGTCATTCATGTGAGTATTGGCTCTCCCAGTACATTTCAACAACCTCTTCTTGCCTGTGCAATTCTTATAATGTAATTTACATAATCACACAATATCAGAGATGAGAAAGACCTCTGAGGCCATCTAGTACAACTTGTGCCTGAACAAGAATCCATTCTGCATCTGGACAGATATTCATGTAGCAGTAGCAGTTCCTTGAATAATTTGAATGAAAGGGAACACATTACTATCTGAAATAGCCCATTCAAATTTTGAGTAGCTCTTATTGTTAGGAAGATTTTCCTAACCTCAAGCACAGAAGTGCTTCTCTGCAACTTTGAGCCATTAATCCTATTTTTGCCCTCAGGAGCCAAACAAAAGAATTTACTTTCACTTCCACGGAGTTCTTCAAATACCTAAAGACTAGCATCACATCTCCCCTTAAGTGTATTTTTTTTCTAGGCTAAACATTCTGAATTCCTCTGACTAATTTTCCTATGACAGGATCTCAAGAGGTTTTTCTTTCTTTTTTTACCATCCTGATTTCTTCCTTTGGCCGTTCTCTACCTTATTAATACCACACCTAAATTATGGTGTCTGAAATTGGATGCTGTACTCCAGACGTGGTGCTACCTAGGGTGGAGTATGATGGCACAATCAGCTCCCTAAGCATAGATGTTGAAGAGGTTAAAGCAAAATGATGATTGTAGGGAACTATAGGTTTCTAGGGGTGCTCGTGACCCCAAAATACCACCATGCCGGGTCCTGCCAAAAGAATTCGACTCAAGCCTTCTCAGCCAAGGGAAAAGACAAACTTTATTAGGGATTCACCATAATGGGTTGTCTTAAGAATTCCCACCCTTTGTGACACCTGTTTTCACAAGGGGGCCAGATTCAATCTGAGCTGAGCTAGATTGAATCTGAGCACCTTCATGGAGGCAAGATGGAGATTATATACACAAAGATTGTAAGAGGGATTGAGGAGTGGTCTGGGGCGACTAGAGGAGGGGTTCAGGGAGGGTCTTGAGGAAGAGTCCAAAGATAAGGTCAGACTCCAGGAACCAAGAGAATGGAATTAAGGGCAGGAAGTGGCTGAAGGAATATTGGGGTTGGGAAGTAACTGAAGGCATGCATATCAATAGTAACAACAGAGGGCAAGGTTTGGGTAGAGATTTTGGCCTAATGATAATGTAAGGCTTATGGCCTTAGGGGAAGGCCAGATCTAGTTGGAAGATTCAAGGAGAATTCAAGGAGGCTCCTGGAGACTATATTCCAGATTCAAGGGGGTCCCAGAGACTATGCCCTCATCAAATGTTACATGACAAAACTTCTTAATGTAGCCTGAGATTGTATTATTATTTTAGTAGCCAGGTCTATTAACTCATAGTGAGCTTGTCATTCATTAAATCCCATCTTTTTTAGATGCCCTGATGTCTACTGACTCTTCACCTATCTCATACTTGTAAAGTTGATTTTGGGAACCCAAGTGTATTGTGTAATTTTTTTTAATTCAGGGAGATAGGCTTGTCATATGTATCATCTGTTGAAGGACTAAGGAAAAACATCCCCAAATCTAATAAGATCTGAAGGCATGGCTGAGTTAGGATGCTCACCTGTAGGGGGAGTACCCACATCAACACAATCATGAATCCACTGAATATTAAAATAATGACATTTTACCTGATTAGATTTCACCCAATATTCTTGGCTATCATTTGCAGATCCCCATCCTATTATATGACCTGAGATATCCCTCCACACTTTGAGCTAATTTCAAATGTGAATAAGTGTGCCAGATAATCAATTCAATACGCATTGACTAAGTATCTACTTTGTGCAAGCCCTGGAAATTAAAAGACAGAAGTCACATATGATTTCCTTCAAGAATCATTCTGATGAGGGCACAGTCTCTGGGAGCCCCCTTGAACTGTCCTTGAATCTTCCAACTAGATCTGGCCTTCCCCTAAGGCCACAAGCCTTACATTATCATTAGGCCCAAATCTCTACCTAAACCTTGCCCTCTATTGTTACTTTAGAGATGCATGCCTTCAGTTACTTCCCAACCTTGATATTCCTTCAGGGAACTTCCTGCCCTTAATCCCATTCTCTTGGTTCCTGGACTCTGACCCCACCTTATCCTCCTTAGACTTCCCCTCAAGACCCTCCCTAAACCCCTCCTCTAGTCACCCCAGACCACCCCTCAATCCCTCCTACAATCTTTGTGTATATAATCTCCATCTTGCCTCCATGAAGGCGTTCAAATTCAATCTAGCTCAGTAGATTGAATCTGGCCAGCTTGTGGAAACAGGCATCACAAAGGGTGGGATTTCTTAAAACAGCCCATTGTGGTGAATCCCTAATAAACTTTGTCTTTTCCCTTGGCTGAGAAGGCTTGAGTCGAATTCTTTTGGCAGGACCCGGCATGGTGGTATTTTGGGGTCTCGAGTACCCCTAGAAACCTATGGTTCCCCTACCATCATCACTTTTGCTTTAACCTCTTCAATTTTTTGGAGATTACGGCATGTAAAAAACAAAGGAAATATAAGACCATTTCAGGAGGATGAGAGCCTTCCTACTTAGGGGTATCAGGAAAGACTTCAATATGAATACTAAGCTGAAATTTCGAAGAAACTCAATAGTTGAAGAAGCTATGACGAGACAAGAAGGCATTTCTGATTAGAGGGAAGTATCATGTATAGCTTGTGCTAGAACATGGAAAGATGGATGGATGGATAGATGGATGGATGGGTGAATGGATGGGTGGATGAACGGGTAGATGAAGGTATTTAATCATTAAATGATTATTATATGCCAAGAACTGATATAAGCCCTGAGGATATAGGTAGAAATGTAATATAGTTCCTGTTCTCAAGGAGCTAACATTCTAATAGGAAGGAATAACACCTACCTAAATACACAGCTTTAAGGCAGATAAAAAGGCATAGCAATCCTCAGGGTGCAATGGAAGAATAGATGATAATGCATCTTCTTAGTGTCATTTCCATTAATGGCACTTTATCATTTCTAGCCTGACCCCAGCCCACTATATTACTGTTTCCTAGCCATCTTACAGCCATGCTCCTATGTTCCAGCCTTTACCTCTGACTCACCATGCCACCTCCCACCCTGGGTTCCTGGCTACTGAATGATGAGACTGCACCATCTCTAGCCTGACCTAAACTCACTGTGTTGCTGTTCTCCTCATGTGCACTCCATTTAGGTGCTCCTGTACCCCAACTTCCCCCTCTCCCACTATCACCTCTGGAAATCACACTCAAACCAAACTTTTATTCCTGGAAAGGACATGTGAATCATTGTTCTATTACTCCAATAACTATCCCTGTGACTTCCTTAGCCAAATATACCACCCCGGCCTCCAAAATATGCTGTCTCCTACCAGAATGTAGGGCAAGGACTATCTTGCTTTTTTATTTTTTTTACTAGCATTTTGCACAGCTCTTAGCACAGAGTAAGCCCTTAAAAACAGGCTTTTTCATTCATTCATTCATAAAGCCATATTTTTCTGTAACATCTATCCCTTTAAAAGTGCCAGGATTTTGGTTAGTAAGAACTTTATTTTCTGAGTCTTTAGAAGATGTGACTGATGAGGAGGAAAGGGCTAGCCTGAAGAGGTAGTGCCAGAGTGGCTCTTTATAGAGACTGTACCCCAGAAAATAGTTGTGGGGATGGGGAGGAAGCACAGATTATGTATGGTTCAGGGGATGTTGCTATTCTAAGAGTCCTTGGGCATAGCATCTTTAACTGCCTCCACCAATATCTGAGTGGAGTTGGTGGTCAAGGTAGTGGCAGTGATTTTATTCCCCACTCCCCAAGCAAATGTCACCTCCTGCATCTCCCTCTTTGCCTAAGATGGCTCACCTGACCATAGGTGGCCATTTAGTCAGTGTCTGATGATGGTGGTATTGAGGATGGCAGGCCTGCTTGTACAGGCATTAGGAGAGATGAAATGTGAAGTTCAGGGAACAACAAATAGGACCATTTGGTTAGAACATAGTGTT
The DNA here is from genome assembly GCF_011100635.1 of Trichosurus vulpecula. Classification (NCBI taxonomy): domain Eukaryota; kingdom Metazoa; phylum Chordata; class Mammalia; order Diprotodontia; family Phalangeridae; genus Trichosurus; species Trichosurus vulpecula. Next base: position 109,428,783 of record NC_050579.1, read on the forward strand.
AAAGATAGGTTAGAGCTTTAAATGTCAGGCTTAGAAATTTATATTTTATCTTAGAGGCAACAGGGGGCTCTGCTTGGTTTCAACTCCATGGAACAATATGTCTCTTCCAGGACAAGCTGATTGCTCCAAATCTCATCAACATGCTGCTAACTCAGCCTTGGATACTCAAACTCCTTCCTACCTCCCTCAGCCTCCTCTCCCCTCTGATCGGAGGGCTAGATGGTGGAGCACTAAACTCCTCCCAAAGCCTTCCTTTATAGAGGGTAATATTTGGACTTTAGAGTTCACTCTCCACTTTTCCTCTGCAGCTCTGGTTGGTTTCAACTCCCTAGGACAAGATTTATTGAACTGAATTGACTTGTCTTAGTTAGAGCTATGCTTTAGGCAAATTCTCAAATCATTCATTAAAATGTTAAACATTATGGCACTAAGCTTAGATCTCTGAAGCACTTCACTAGTAACCTCCTTCCAAGATGACATTAGGTCATTAATGATCACCTTTTGGGTCTGCCTGTTAAAGCAATTATGAACCTATCAAATTATCATATTGTCTAGTCCCCATCATTAAGTCTTATCTATAAGAATTGCATGACACACTTCAGCAAATACTTTTCTAAAATTTCATTAAAGAATCTACAAGTTACCCTCATCTATCAGTATCATAACCCCATAAAATAGAAATAAGGTTAAATTAATATGACCTCCACTCTGCATTTGCTGCTCTGCCTGGTTTCAACTTAATGGAACAAGATACCCCTTAGTGTTTTCCACTCCTTTCTTATCTCCTTTTATGTGTTGTCTCCCCCCATTAATTGTAAGCTCCTTGAGGGCAACAACTTTCTTTTTATTAATTGTATCCCCAGTGCTTAGCACAGACCCTGGCATATAGTAGGAATTTAATAAAGTTTACTGGAGTGGACTGTGTCTGTACATTCTAGCTTTCTGTGATCACTGCTTCTTTTTCTAAAAGTTCACCAACTAGCCCTTTAATGATACACTCAAGAATTTTGCCAAGAATTAAAATTAATCTTGCTGACATAGTTTGCAAACTTCACTTTTTTTTTTAATTGGGGAATTTTCCCTCATCTAGTCCTAGGGTGCTTCTCCAATTCCCTACGCCATTTCAAAGATAGCTGCCAGTGGATCAGAAATTTCAACCGTCACTTCCTTCTATACCATATGTTACAGTTACCGGGTTTTAATGACTTGCAGTCATAAGAGACAGCTACTACTTCATTACTATCTTCCAACTTATCTTGAATTCCATCTCCCTCATAGTAACTTCTGTTTTGGCTTTGGCAGCCCAAGACCATCCCCCATGGGCAGAGAACAAAAACAAAATACAAATTAAGCAGCTTTGCCTTCCCCCCATCATCCAATATCATCATCTCATGTACTCTGAGTAACCACCCTGTCTCTTCTTTGATCTTCTTCATCACTAACACAGCTTACTAACAAAACAAAACAAAACACCTTTCTCTTATCTTTCACTTTACTTATCCACACCGGTGTATCATAAGTCTTATTACTCCTAACATTATTGATACACTTTTGCACTCATTATTTGCACTGTTACTTGTTTTTGCTTCCATTTCCTGCACAGTTCTTTTCAAATCAAAGTTACTCAATGAGTTCCCTGTGCATCAACATTAGTCTGGACAATTTCCACTATCTTTCTTATCAGAATTGTTTCTCTTTGTGTCTTTGGAATTTCATTTTTGAACCTCTCTCCTCTCTCCTGGGCTGACTATGCCACTAGAATTTTAGTCTTCGGATCCTACTATCTTCTCTCTGAACCTCTGACATCTCTGCTCTCCAAATCTACAGTACATGTCAGACTTTCCTCTTTTAGCACATAAGCTAAGATATATTGGTCCCTTCTCCTCAAAGTTTTCATCATTTCTACTCTTAATTGGTTTCTCTCTCCTTTTTCAATTTGATTCAGCTACATTCATTGGGTCCTCCATATTTTGAATATTCCTGGCACATAATAGGTATGCAATAAATGTTTACTGATTAATCAATTGACTGATTGATTAATGCAATTAGAATTAAGAGAAACGAAGAAAATATCAGTTGCCATGTTTTTGGAAGAAAGAGTTCCAGCAAGCATCTGGATAACTGAAATCCCTCATTACTCTTTCATCATGCTTCTAAGGCAGACTTGTGACCTGCTTTTCTCTGTTCTCATCTATTTTCTCTTTATGCCCACATGGTCTGTTGTATATTCTGATTATGATATTATTCCTGTTCCTACCTCCATTGGTCTTTATCCAGACACTTTCCATACCACTTTTCTCCTCCTCTCTGCCACTTCAGTGCCTGGATTTCCTCACAAGAAAATCTGAATATACCACTCACCTAATCCAACGTTTATCTATGCTATTCCCCTTAAATAAGTTTTACCCTTTCTGAGCTGTATTATCATAATGAGTCCCATCTTACCAAATCTCAGTGATACATATGACGTCAAACTTGCCTCCTTGCATCAACATCTCTAGTTCTTCTTGCTTGTTACCCATTCTTTGTTCATTTGTATATGAATATCTTCATTGCTGGGCTCCTTTCTTGTATTTTGTCTCCCATGAATTTCTGCATACTATATAGCTATTTTTCTACATTATAGCTATTTTCTGACATGTATCTGACCACTATATGTAAATTGTTTTCTCCTTTCCCCTTCCTTTCAATGCAAAGCTCTTTTGATCACTCTGTGCTAAAAAAAAAAAAAAAATTACTCTGTGCATTTGCATTTTTACCAGCTACATAATTTTAAGTGCAAGTCATCCTTGGCCAGGATCCTGCTATCCCTGACTTTTAAGCTGTGGTATAGAAATCCAAATCTTGTTCTCAGGCACCACCATCATCTTAACCAGCTGTGTACTTCCCAAATTTTCCCTTCTCTTCTGAATTTCTTGCCTTTGAAAAACAATGGTGATGAAAATACCACCTGAGCATCTAAGATCTTTAGTACCTTTTTCAAAATATCATGATTTTACCATGCATTTATTCCATGTATATTTTATTCTGCTCCCTAAATACCTTCTACATCATTGTTCAGATAGGTGGTTTTGCACTACAAGCTCCTAAAGGGCAGAACTTTTCCATTATAACTTGGGAGAGTAAACATAACATATTAAGTGCTTTTAACCTGCTGTTCCTCCTTCATTTTCAAAGAGGACCAATGACATCACAGGGTGATGTCTTGACTTGCCCATGAATTGGATTTAAGTGAGGCACAAAGTCATTAACCCATCTTTCTTCCAGCATCATCTTAGATACTGGACCAAGCTCTAAGTGCCCCACAGTACCTGCTTCAGCCACCTTTATGAACATCGGAACAAACTATTCTCATACTCCAATCCCACTAGAAGTCTTAACAGGAGTAGGTACCTCCCCAATTCACCTATTGGCATGTGCCATGTCAGTTACCATCAACCTGGTTTAGCCCTTCTGCTGAGATGGCTTACTAGAGTGTGGCTGCCGCACATGCTATAGCTTCTTGGAGCCACAGGTTGAGGGCCAGGTTATTTTAGTGAAGCTCATAAACTTTTGTTGGCTACAGGCCCTCTTAGGGGTAGACTGGGAGCATTTCAACAATGGCAAAAAAGGAATTTGCCTTTTTTTTGGAAGGCAATTATGGAGACAGTTTGGAAGGTGACATTCTTATTTATCAGAATAAATTGTCTATATTAATTCTCCTCTGTGGACCTCATTTTCCTTATCCAGTACCTTGTATAATGTCTAGCCCATAGTAGGTATTTTAAAATAATAGTTGATTGACTGATCTGAAAAATGAGCAGGTTGGACTAGACCTGGGCTGGTTAACCTAGGTTTTGAAACTTTTCCAATATCATTGACTTCCTCTGTAATCCAATGTATTTTATTTTATATATTTAAAAGAAACCATTCTGCGGAGTCCATAGGCTTCACCTGATTGCTGAAGGGGTCCATATCACAAAAAGTCTAGGAATCCCTAGACTATATAATTTCCAAGTAGACTTCCAGCTTTAATAGCCCATATTTCTAAGTCAACCACTATATGGAATTCCTAGTTGAGAGTTTCTGTGTCATGAGAGAGAAAACCGAACAAGAAGTTTTTTGAAGCTTACATTTTGGCAGGCTTCAACTACCCAGATAGGACTTTCTTTTTCCCCACTTGGAACAATCTTTTAAATATGTGCTTTTGCCATCTCAGTGTTCCTAAACTCACTTTTTGCATACTGCTTAGTTCATAGCTTCTCTTTTGAAATGACCCCAACTTCTTCTACTCCATCATCAATCTGACTGAGCCATAAGAATTATGATTTTTGACAGCTCTTGGCAGAGGACCTGGCTTGATGCCTAATTGCAGGGATCTATTAACTCCATTACAATTATGAGAAAAAAATAATCTAAATAAACTCTATTCGTTGATGTTAGCCTATTGGATATACACTCAGTCCCATAACATCCTTTTTAAATGTAAATTGATTTCTGTTGATGTTGTCCACCTGCTGGTACCTAGTTTTAAAAGGCTCCCCTCATATGGTATGCCTGTTCTCAACAGGGGAACTTTTATCCAAACCTTTCCCTTATGATGATTTTCCACATCTCTCCTTGTATGCACTAGGCTTTGGGGAAAACATTAATGCATTCTACCTTGGCAAGTGCAGATCCCTCTGGCCCATTCACTGCTAAACAGTGATATTTTCAGGGCAAGTTTTCTGAGAAAGAGGGACTAAGGTAAATTTGCATGGTGAAGGTGCATATATCATTTTAAGCATGCAAATTATTGTTTTTAGAAGAATAAAAGGCTGTAAATATTTTGAGAAGTGGGCCCCTAGTGCCTCTTAAGTATTCTAAACTACACTGTGTGCTTCATAATTATGTAATATATAGAATACCAGCTGCTTTGAATTGTGCTCAGGAGGTTTGGATGATATCGAAAAACTCTCCTCCCCCAGTGAGAGCCATAATCAAGCAAGCAATACCATAAAGCCAGATCAAATTGACATTGAGATGCAGGATTTTAACACGCTTTAAAACAGATGTTAAGGCTGTGTGTTGTGGTTGCAAAGGAACATTTTTTTCTTTAAAAAATGAGTCCTGAAAAGTTTTCTACCTGTAAGAAGTATTCATATTTATCTCTCTTGTTTTTCAACTTTTATCTGTAGGCATCCATATTGTTCCTTTTAGATATATGGCACACAGAGTTGGTATAGTACATATTTAAATATTTATATCAACACATTCAAGTATACACTGTTGGTAAAAGATGGAACTCTGACGCTCATTTTCTACTGTGATAAAGAACAGAGATAATTCTTGCTCCTGTATTTGAGATTTCTAGAGAAGAAAAAAAGAGGTACAGCATGGGTCCATTGGCCACAGGGCCACACATATGTGCTGCCCAAGGGGCTTCTGGAAGTTTGCCACAATCATAGGTATTTTCTGCCTGCTTTACGAAGGGACAGGTAAATTATTTACAGCTCAATCCTTGCTTTGCCACACACAAAAAAACAGATGTATGGGAGCTCTGATTTTGACCGCAGGCAGGTTGGAGCAGCTTCCAGCCCCCTCTGTTTTCTGGATGTCACCTTCATTAATGCCTGGCATGAAACGAAATACTGTTTTATCTCCAAGTTAATAAAAATAATACAAGGGAAAAAATTCTTTGGCCTTAAAAATAATGGGAAAATAGGTCTACTAATTTCAATCTTTCTTTATATTATTAATACTACTTTTATCTCTGTCTCTTCTACTGGAAATTCAGGACTTATTAGCTGTCCCCAAAGGCTAATGTGATTAAGTGCCCAACCTCACTTAAAAAATAAACAAGTTTAATTTCCCACATCTGCATCCAGGAGTTCAGATTCACTATGTACTTAATTTCATGAGTGCTATGCTTATTTTGCTTCAACTTCTGACCCAGGCCACACATAATCAAACTAACCTACAAATTCAACTCTTGACTTATCTGCTATTTAATGCACTATAATTTGTCTCTGCCTGGGCTCTATATAACCTCTCAAATTAGAATTTGTTGTCTTTTGCATTTTAAGGGAGCTATAAGATATTGTCACCCAAACATTCTCTACTCCAATCTCCTTTTCCATATTTCTGATTTTCATTGAAGTTATCGAGACAGCTAAAATAACTCCCAAATGGGTAGAGAAATCACAGACAACCAATGACATAAAGAAATTTAATGTGAATTAGTAGGTTTGTCTATGTCATAGCCATTGGTGTCATCATAAGCAATCTTTTAAGAATTGTGGACAATGGGAGAGGTGTAAGAACACAGGAAGTAGTCTTTTGGTCTATTAGATCTCCTGTAAACTCAACATGTCATCTCTTGTCGCCATGACTTTGCTTGGGTTGTCCTATTGTATGACTTTAGACAAACCATTTAGTCTCTCAAGGCCATGGTTTCTTCATCTATAAATTAGGGGTTCAGAGTACATTGTCTCTGAGTTCTCTTCTAACCCTAGCTTTATGATCCTCTGATTCTATGATCCTCTGTGTTAAACTAAAGTCAACTATTATCTCAACAGGTTGAATCCAGTAATATTCAATTTAATGAGAAATACAAAGTCATGCACTTAGTGTCAACAAATCCATTCTATAAATACAGGATGGAAGAGATGTAAGTAGAACAAAACAAGCCAATTGGCAATCAAAAAATTTAGTAGATGTTTTTTACTGTAACCTATGCTTTTCTTGGTATAAGAAATTACTTCTATTAATGTAGGTTATCACTTTTTCTGCAACTTTGATTCCTAAGGCATAGAGAGGGATACATTCTTCAGGGACACATAACCAGAATGTGTCAAAGAATTTTATCCCAGATCTTCCTTATCCCAAGTCCAGATATCTAGACCATAGGCTATTCTATCTCTCTCAGGTTATGTTAGAATCTTAGTGTGCATTAAGAGAAATATACGTCCCAGAATAAAAAAGATCATATCCCACTTTACCCTGAACTAGTCAGACTATGCTAGAAATACTGTGTTCAGTTGGGGAACCACACTTTAGAAATACATCGACAAGCTGAAATAAATTCAAAGGACAATGACAAGAATGGTGAAGAAGCTGGCCAGGATTAATTTTTTAAAGAGCTATATTCAATAGTGTTATTACTAAGGGGGGGAAGCAGCATTAAAAAAAATCAGCATTTGCTGGCATTTCATTTACATTAAAAAATTATAGTTGAAGCAAAAGAAAGTAGGGTCATACTCAATAAACTCTAGCCAAACTGGATGAGTAGCTATTGCTCAAACTCAACACTACCTCCCACGAAAAGTTACAGGTCATACCCCAGCCCTGGAATGCACTTCTTCCTTTTGTCTGCTTTTCAGACTTGTTTTCCTTCAAGGATTGACTCCTCTAAATCTGGCCTTCTTCAGTTCCCTGATTCCCCCAGCTGAAGCTATTTTCTTAAATTTTTCAGAGCACCTTTGATTCTATCTTTTGTCTTCAACACTCTGTTTTAACCTGTGTATTTGGTATGTCTTCCATAGTAGAAAGTAAGCAACTAGGTTGTACAATGGATAGAGACCTGGACTTTGAATCAGGAAAAGCCCTGCATTCAAATTTGACCTCAGATACTTGTTAATTGTGTGAGACTGTGTGACTTTTCCTTTCTCAGCCTCAATTTCCTCATTCGTAAAAATGAGAAAGATAATAGTGCCTATTTTCCAGGGTTGCTCTGAGGATCAAATGATAATCTTTTGTGAACTATATAAGTGTTAGCTATTTTTATTATCATTAGCACCTACTGCATCCCAGGCTTTCCCAGGCCACCATCTGGACTCTTGTCTTGCCACTGAACTTGATGACTCTGGAAGGCAGAATGAGGCTAATGACTTTGTGCAACTCTGCCTCACTTAAATCCAAACCACACATAAGCTGAGACATCTTGTGTGATGTCATTGGTCCACTTTGAAAATGAAGGATGAACAACAATTATTAGCAATAATAATAAGCTATTTGAGGATATAAACTAATTTTTTATTCTGACATTTCTAGTTCTGAGCAGATGATCTTCCATATAGTAGATGCTTACCAAATATTGAATGTTTAATGCTAAATCTCTGATATTCTCCTAATGTCCCTATTTCCATAGCAGGAGAGTCATCATTTTGATATCTTCTAGGAGGATGTAAGCAAAGTCAGAGACTATGTCTTACTTCTCTTTAGGTCTTCCTCATTCTGGAACAGAGTGCATCTATTAGATCAACTAAATGTTTAATAAATGCTTGTTGAATGAATACATGAATGTATGGAATCTTATCAGACCTAGAGTAAGCCAGTAGCCTGAAGGATAGCCTGTAATGCAGAACAAATGCCAGGAAAGTCCCTGGGCTACATAACTCTCAGGCACTCTACTGATCCTGATCCTGGCCAATACATGACGAAGAATGTGGGATCCATACGTGTAACTACAGTGTTGTTATTAACATTGTTGAAATTTACATTCAAACACAATGTAGTATGCTTATAGAGTGGTGGATTATAATGAACTATGAAATTATTTCTAAGAGTTAGATTCTGTATGAAGATGTAAGCTTGAAGGTAAGAACTATTGTCTTATCTTTGGATCTTCCCCAGTGTTTTAAGCTACTCTTTGGGTAAAAATATGCCTACCCAGTGATCTAGATCTTTTGGGGAAAAATATACACAGACACAGTTATGAGGGTACCATCGTGCCAGTTATCCAGGCTTGTGACTTGGGAGTCCTGCTTGATTCTTCACTTTCTTTTACCACTCCCTTTACTACACTCAATGGGTTGCCAAATATTGTTTATTTCACCTCCATAACATATCATACATCTCTCTCTTCTCTGTTTTGCCACTGATACAATATAATATAATTAATGCCCTCATCAACTTTGCCCTGGACTATTCTAACAGACTAATAATTGGAATTCCTGCTCTTGTCCTTTTTCCTCTCTAATCCCATCTGCACAAAACTGCCAAAAGTAATCTTCTAAAACACAGGTTCAATGGGGCCACTCCTATACTCCAGAACTTTCAGTAAACGCTTATTTCCACTAGAATAACCACTGCAGTGGTTTCCGCTTTCCAGTTTTAAAAACATATTAACTAAAATATTCAATTTTTAAAATGCACAGAAAAAACCCACTTCCAAATGCTGCTTAGAAATGAGGCATTGTTGGGCTATTTAATTTCAGAAATGAACCAGCACCTCTTAAAATTGTATACACTAGCAGAATCTGCCTTTCCATTTACAGCCCTGTATTTTTTATTGATTACATTTGTTCTTTAAAAATAAAACAGCCTGGAAAATGATTTTCCTCGAGGTTTCTTCCCTATGAACATCAACTTCAGAAACCATGCTTCAGTGATTGCCTGTGATTCAAGGACAGGGCTGTGCAGCAAATTCATCACAGCAGGCAAACTCAGGGGAGGTACTTTCCTCATTTAAGTTGGGGGCTGGGTGAGGAACCAAGAATAAGATCCATGGTATTGCCCCTAGACATCAGTGGCTAATAAGAGAAAAAGTTCCTTAGAAAAGACCTACATGCTGCTTTTCCAAATGCAGGAAAAGTATCATGATTTTAGATTTATCGAATACCATCTGCTGTGGAAACATCACTGGATTTGGAGATGAAGGATCTGGGTTTCAAAAAAATGCTAGTCTCCTACTTCCTACCTCACTGACCTTGGGCAAGTAAGTCATTCAGTCTTTCTGGATGTGTTTTCTCATCTGCAAAATGAGAGTTTTGAAAATGATGCCTTGGAAAGAATACTGGATTTGCTGTCAGAAGACCTGGGGTCAAATCCCAACTCCATCACGTGACAAATTATTTAGCTTCTCTGGGCCTCAGTTTCCTTATCTGTAAAATGAAGGGTCTGGCATAGAGCATCTCTGAAGACCCTTCCCTGCTCTGAGTCTATAATCCCATTATCTCTACAGTCATCTTCAGTTATAAATGCTGTGAAATGACACAATGGGAATGTTAAGAAAATGAAGTTATCACAAGTAATATTAATAAGCATAGGTGTCCAAATGAGCCTGCTGTTCCAGATACAGATGTTTGCTTCAATATATAACTAGAAGTGTAGCCCAGAGTTCTTAAATTGTTAAAATAGGCACATAACAGAATTGCACAAAAAACTTGAACTAAATTAATTGTAAATCCAACCAAAACTCAAGCAGAGACATTTTTCATTTTCTCCCAAGAGAACTGGTTAGTCATTAAATATAATAAAATGGTGCAGAATGAGCTTTAATGTGGGTTAAGTGGGCTTTTGTTTTGGTTAAATATATGTCTATACAGCAAAGGTGGTCATTTTTCAACCCCTTCCATTTGTGGGTCTGTAAATTTGTAGACCTGTCTTAAAACTGCTGACTCCAGCTGAGTGGCTTCCAAGAGAAAGATGCTGTTGAATGTACATACAATACATGAACCCTTATGTAATATTGGTGAAATTGAACGAGGGAAAAAGAAAAAGAAACCAGTTCACTGTATTTTTCCTTTCTATTTTTACCTTTAAGAAAAAATGGAGGGAAATTCATGCTGTGCATATGTTTAAGTCGGGGTTAAAAATGGAAGAAAAAAAAACAATTTACACTGAATAGTGATATTCAGTGACCTGAGATAAGAATTTAACTCATAAATGCTTTGAAAAATACTTTTGGCATGACCAATTAACATTTACTCTTCCTCATTATTCCACCCTCTGTTCCCCACCCTCCAAAAAAGTTTCATTGACAATTCTTTCCCCTAGATATAAGATTGAGGTTTGCTGTGTTTAAGGAATTGGCCCCAAATGCCAAATATGGAAGTATGATCCTTTAATATATGCTTGTTTGGGTTAACTATATGCTAATATCTTGGCTGCTCATTTTAAAGTACAATTAAAATTTTTGTCTAAAGCAGGGTCACAAGAATTTTGACACTCCGGGAAATAGTCTCTCTATTTCAGTGACAGCTTGTACTTGGATGGCAGGTGGGATGGGGAAGGAGAACCAAGATTTTCTCTTTTTCTTGTTTTTGATGGTTTCTTCTTAATGGGAGTAGGCAATTTTATCATCATTAAATAATATCTATAATGAAGCTGCGTGGGTGCCAGTATCTTGCTGATGGTATATTAAGTAGATTCAGTAGACATAATACTTGCCTTCTAAGTGATTCCTCTTTAATATAGTTATGACAAGGGCATTAAGGTATGTACATATATGTAAATGCAGAGGGCATAAGCCAGTTGTGGCACTTAGAAAATAAGAAATTATAAAGAGACAGAGGAAAGCATATGTTTAAAGAAATGTGTGATAGAAAAAGAAGATGAGCTAGTCATGTGTAACAAATGGGGAATGATCGATGGACATCCAATGTCCTCCACTGATATCCTCACAATGTCATGAGAAAACCAGGAAGGCTTCTAGTATACTGGATGGAAACCCCTGGGAAGAGTTTATAAGAGGCACAGATAAGAGCCCCACATGATAGGCAGATATGGGTGGTTGCAATCTGTCTACACTGCTGATTTCTGAATCTGTGGAGTCGCAGAGCCATGTGAATATTTGAGTATATTTAAATATTTTCAATACTTCAAAGAGTAGCAATATTGTTGATACAGGTATTCCTTTCACCTGTATACATTACACAGTACTCTATAACTTGAAAAATTGTTTTTAAATTTTTTTGTGACCAAAAAGTTCTTCACCCACCAGCCAAACAATGATAACACTTTTCTGAAGTTATACTCCTTATCTAATGCACACACTATCCATTTCTGGACTCATATTCAAGGGTGTTACATCTGCCACAACCTTGGTAACTCAAAATCACTTTTTCTGCCTTGGTACAGCATCACAGTAGGACTTTATTGGCAAGGTGGGTGTGGTGTGTGCGTGCGTGCGTGCGTGCATGTGTGTGTGTATGTGTGTGTATATGTGTGTGTGTGTGTGTGTGTGTGTGTGTGTATTTAGTGGCTAGTTGGTACAGATGATAGAGCCCTAGGCCTGGAGTCAGGAAGACCCTGAGTTCAAATCCAGCCTCAAACACTTGCCAGCTATGTGACCCTGGGCAAGTTATTAAACCTCTATTTGCCCCAGTTTCCTCATAAAAATGGAAATAATAAAAGCGCTTAGCTTCCAGGGATGTTGTAAGGAATAAAGGAGATCAAAACTGTAAAGCGCTTAGCACAACACCTGGCCCATGGTAAGTGTCATATAAACATTAGTGGTACATGTTATTATTAGTGCAGTACATATATGTCAATCATATGAAGCACCTACTACATGCCAGGCACTGTGCTAAGTGCCAAGAGAGAAAATGTTTTTAAAGTATTTTTTTAAATTAAAAAAATATAAAGATAAAAATATATTTTAAGAAAAGACAAACTTTGCTCTCAAGGAAAACAACACACAAAGGAAAGTTTAAAAACGGAAATGGAGAGAAGGTTCCTGGCAGTGGGGCATGATGGAGAATACACATACACACAAATACACATACATATTTTTATATGCATATGTGTACATAAATAGCTTGCTCTTGCTCTCTCCATCCCTCTCCCTCTCTCCCTTCCTCCCTCTCCTTCCCCCTGGCCCCCTCCCCTTCCCCCTCCTTTTCTCCTCCCTCTCTCTCCCCTCTCTCCTCCTCTTCCTCCCCTCCCCCTCCCATTTTCCGCTCTTCCTTTCTACCTCTCCTCCTCCCTCTTCCCCCCTCTCCCTTCTCTCTTTCTCACATAGTAGGGTATAGAACTTGTTAGGAAGACCTGAGTTCAAATTCTGTCTGAAACACTTACAAGTCATGTGAACTTGTTTCATTTAACCTGTTTGCCTCAGATTCCTCTGTAAAAATGGGGATAAAATCCCAGAGTTGTTGAAGATAACGTATGCAAATGAGGTAACATGTAAAGTGTCTTGGAAACCTTAAAGCACTATGTAAATGCTAGCTATTATTACTACATATATAAACATATTTGTTGCTGAGTTTGTGAGTTAGTGTGTGTATATATATATGTATATATATATATAACATGTATAATATACTACATATTTGTTATATATCATAAATATAAATGTATTTGTTATTCAGTCATTTCAGTCATGTCTGACTCTTTATGACCCCATTTGGGGTTTTCTTGGCAAAGATACTGGAGTAGTTTGCCATTTCCATCTCTAGCTCATTTTACAGATGAGGAACTGAGGAAAAGAGGGTTAAGTGACTTGCCCAGGGTCACACAGCTAGTAAGTGTCTGAGGCCAGATTTGAATTCATCCTCCTAACTCTAGGCTTGCTATTCTATCCCTGTGCCACCTCAATGCCCTTATTTCATATATATATATATATATATATATATATATATATATATATATATATATATATATATATATATATATATATATATATGTATATATGTATATATGTATATATGTATATGTATATACACACATATATATACACACATATATATATACACACATAATCTATCTATATATAATTACATGTGCATATATATACACATATATGTGTACTAACACAACCACACACTCATACATACACACCAATGAGAAAATATTTAAGAAATATTGTAGTGTCACTCCAATAAGTACTAAAAATCTATCACTTACTGATAAGTTTATAAATGACACAATGGTGATGTAGTTTTGTATTGTTAGAATTGTACAACTATCTTACTCCTATAACATACTTGTTTTGAAGCTATAAAAGGAAAGGATTACAAAAAAACATGATGAGATTTCCCTGAATGTCTTGTGTTTCTGTCCCTTTAAAGTTGCTGGCACTCAATTTGATTCCTTTATGGGCAATCATGGAGGGAATATTTTAACTCACTGCAGGTAGTTATTGCATACATCTCCCTAACCTTGGCTTCCTGTACATACCAATTCTTTCTTCCTCATTCTACTCTATTCAAACACACCATTCAAGATTAAGACTTTTATGGACATCTAACAGTAGTTATTTCAATGCTGGAGGCATTATGTGTCTTTGGTACTAGGAAAAAAAATAAGAGCGACTCTTATCGCTGTTCCCTGTTAACCTCAGATTAATACACATGCCCTTTTTGGGGTATTTTGGAATAAAAGCTTTTTTAAGGTTTCTGGTTTCTTAGCTCAACTGTAAACAGTCTTATTTTAATTTCAAATTTGAGGCCAAAACTAAGCAAAGCCAATTCTATTGCTAGATTGTCTACCAGTAAAGTGTGAATTAAGATGTTATGCTCCATATGTCAACCTCAGCAGAGAGGAAGACCAATTAGCAAGTTTATGAATTATCTTTTGTACTTGAAGGAAATGAGATTTATTTGTGCGTGTGTGTGTGTGTGTGTGTGTGTGTGTGTGTGTGTGTGTATGCTTGTGTAAGCACATGCAGTTTTTTGGCTGGGGTAGGAGTAAGGTGAAATTGACTAGTTTAGAAACTGTAGCCTTTAATGACCTTTGGTGAGTGAAAATTTGCATTGCATAAATTTGCTGAGGTGGGGAAGGGAAGAAATGGGGAGAGGGAGAGAGACAGAGAGACAGAGACACACACAGAGACAGAGGGAGGGAGAGGGAGGGGGAGAGGGAGGGGAAGGGGAAGGGAGAGGGAGAGAGGGAGATGGAGAGAGGGAGACAGAGAGAGAGAGAGAGAGAGAGAGACAGAGAGAGAGAGAGAGAGAGAGAGAGAGAGAGAAACTCAGCAAGTATTTTTAATTTCCCAGACACTATGCTGAGCACTGGGGAAATGCAGGAGCAGGGTCCAAGTATAAGCAAAACAGATAGTCTCTATCCTTAAGGAGCTTACATTCTAATGGGGGAAGACAATACATAAAAGGGAAATTGATGCAGGGTGTGGGGATTCAGGTTCAGGGACAAGGCTGCCTGGGAGGAATAGATCTGGGAGTGATGGGAGTATGCTCTAGGAACCTCATGATGATCTAAACAGGGACCTCAGCCCAGCCAATACATTCACATGGTAATACTTATCATCATGGTATATGATACTACCTAAATAGGTCCTTGAAATTAAAATTGGCATTTGGAAGGAGGGGAAAGAGTTCATCATGTAAGAAACTTCCTCCCTTAATGAAGATTGGCAGCTTGTCTGTAGTTTATAAAACCTTAGAGTCACCTAAGGCATTGAAATGTTAAGTGACTTGCCCATGGTTACACAGTGATATGTTTCAGAGGCAAGACTTGAATCCAGACCTTTCTAATTCTGTGGCTAGTCTTCTATACGTTACACCATGTTGCCGGCATAAAGTAAAAATAAAACAATTTGTAAATCATTTGCCTTGTTCCATATTTCCATATATTCACTGAAGGATTATTATTACCCTGTATGTCATACTAAATAAAATTTGTTTCCTCCTTCCTTCCTTCCTTCCTTCCTTCCTTCCTTCCTTCCTTCCTTCCTTCCTTCCTTCCTTCCTTCTTCACTCTGTCCCTACTTTCTGCCTTTCCTTCTTTCTTTCCTTTATGTATAACCTAAATATGACCATATTTAAGTCCCATAAAATGGGAGGTAGAGAAAGAAGAAAAGGCATTTAGCAGAAGGTAGGACAGCTAAAGAGGTAAAAATGAAAGAAAAGAAGCATAAAAACACAGCAAGAAAAGGAAAATGAATGGGGTGAATATGAATACAATATCATACATATACAAAAAAATTCAACCATTGGAAGAGAAAAATTCCCTAATGGGAATACTTCATCCTTAAACATAAATTAGTTTTTTTGTTTTTTTATTTCTTTATTTTTAGTCTTCTAGTTTCTTTATCAAAGATAAATAGATAGAGATAGATAGAGATATGTGTGTATACATATATATGGATACATATATCCGTACATATGATATAGTCAGACATATATGATCAAATATATATATGAAAAAAGGAGGTAAAGCAGACATGTAATGAGAACAAGAGATAAAAGTTGGCCAGTCCATATGAGTATCTGTAATAAAGAAATATAGAAGAAGGCCCCTAGCATGTTAGAGGAAGATTTCTGGGAGGAGATGGACAAGAGTTATACATGATAAGATGAGTGATGATCTGAACCACTGGATGGAATATCTACATGGATGAGATTGAGGACCCACCTAAGTAGCAATCTTTTCACTTCAGGTACTCAAGTTCAGAACCTGATATTATTATTTTCTCTTGTCCCCCCTCCCAAGAATGTAAGTTCCTAGAAAGTAGGGGGGTGTTTGATTCTTTTTACTTTTATCACACCTAGCACAATGTCTGGAATACAGAAGGAACTTAATAAATGCTTCTTGACAGATTGTAGTCAAATTCACTTAAGTTAACTTTCATCTTTTCATAGTCGATAAAATGGTATAAAGCAATGTTAGTTATTGTATGTGAAAAATTCAGACACTATTTACAGAACTGCTTTCCCCTAAAAATATAGGGATAAAGATGGATAAGGATATCTATACAACAAGAAAAACACACCATTAGGAAAAGTAGCATCACAGAGGAAGAGGCAGTCCCATTTCCATAGGAACAATATTATGAATGAAATTGGTGCTCAAGGAAGTTAATAACACTGGGATCATTCAATAGCACTGGAAATCCAATTTGTATTCAGGGAGGTCAGCTAACCCTCATTGCAGGGGAGTTTCACAATATTCCAAATGGGGTTGGTCACAATATATAAATGATTATAAAACGATATCTCTCAGGTCAGCATTTCCTGAGGTATATCTGAATGTGTGCATGTATCTGTCCAAGCACTTAACAGATTCTTTGTAGTTTATTGGGAAATATGGTGCCACAGCAAGAGCACCAAATATGCAGTCAGAGAAGAAAAATTAAAACTCTAGTTCTACTGTTTATTACCTTACGGGTCCCCTCTCTGGGACTCAGTTTCTTTATCTGTCAAGTGAAAAGGCTCGAAAAAACCTGACTACTCCAAAGCCCCTTCCAACAACTCTAAGACCTATAGCATAAATGAGATCTATTAAAGTTTGATAGTTATCAATTAATATGAGAAACCCAAAATAAGGATGATACATATACATATATAGATATATATTTGCTATATCTCTACCATGTTTATTTTAGGTTTCTCATATACACATACATATCTGTGTGTATATGTGTGTGTGTTTGTCCCCATTGGATCTCTGGGGAAGATAAATACCACACGGCAGAGTATATCATTGGGAGCACATGGGGCAGAAAAAGAAAATAAAAAACTAAAGACTCTTAAATATGCCATATTTGGCACTGGCCATGGTTCTTCTTCTACATTAGAAGCAAAGGCTCTTGGTCCTGAAGTCGCACGTGTGGGCTAGGGGTGTAAAGCATGTTATGGACTGAATAAAGCAGGAACTGTCAGTCATGTATGCATCAGTTTTGTGAGCCACAGTTGTAGACTCTGACAGTAATTTTGTCAGCAGCAGCTTCTTCAAGAACCAGGGACAATGATAAATGTATTTAAAAATTACATTCACTGTTGAACCACAGGACAGAGAGGCTTGGGCAGTCAATATTTCAAAATAAAAAAAAGAGAACTGTTTCCACTCATTCCAAAAACTCTCTTTCATCTGCCTTGTTTTGATAAATGTATCATGGCATTTTGTCTTCCATTACATATGGGCCTCGGGACCTTTATCTTCTTTGACTGTATTCAGTGGATTGGAATTATTAAGTATATGGCCATATTGGTTCTGTAGTTCATAACAAGATTGTTACAGAAAATGAATAGAGTGAAATGGTATAATAAATAATTTCTGAAAACATAAAATTTTCTTTCTTTTAAAAACATAAAATTCAACATTGAGAATTTTTTTTTGCTATTAAGTACAGATGGCAATAATAATTTTTGAAATTGAATACTAGAAAAAAGGCATTTCTGGGAAAAATATGTGTCCAGGCACTTAATAGATACTTTATGCCCTATAGTCTCTTCCAAAAATTCTAAGAACTGTAACTTAAATGAAACCTATTGAAGTTTGATAATTATTAATTAGTATGAGAAAGCTAAAATTAACATGATGAATGCTAAAAATCATCTAGTAATTGGTTTCTCCCTACTCCTATCCATGCTCCACATAGAGAATTTATTTTCTCAAAGGACAGGGCCACTAGGTGACACAATGGATATACCTTTGGGCCTCCAGTTAGGAGGACCTGAGTTTCAAATCTTACCTCAGACACTTCTTAGCAGTGTGACCCTAGGCAAATCTCTCAACTCTGTTTGCCTCAGTTTCCTCATCTGTAAAATGAGCTGGAGAAGGAAATGCCAAACCATTCCAGTATTTTTGCCAAGAAAACTCCAAAAGGGGTCACAAGGAGTTGGACATAGCTGAAACAACTGAACAACAACAGTACTGTATGCAAAGCACCATTTGGTGAGACACAAAGATAAGAAATGGACCCTGACCTAAAATTCTTACAGCCTACTAGCGTGTAAGAAGGAAACATGGATAATTCTAATAACCAATATTACGTACTAAGTACATTAGAGAGATACCACCCAAAATGTTATATTAGACTGGAGGAAGAAAATCATGTCTGATCTTCAAGGAAGGGAAATACTACCTTCATGAAAAAATGTGAGATTTAAATTGGTCACTAAAGAAAATTAATAGGAAAAGAGAGGGAGAGGCCATTCTCAGCATAAAGATAAGTATAGACAAGGCTTGGGGGCAGGGAAGAGAGAGGCGCACTTGGGCAGTAGAGGCTGGTTCAGAATGGCTAGAACAAAGATTATTAGGGAGCACAGTAAAATGGTATGGCTAGAAAGGGGAGGTATTTGTTACCAAATTATAGCAGGTCTTGAACGCTACCCAAAAAACATTTTAATTTTAATCAAGGCAAAAATGAGACTTATAATCAGTGAGATCTATGCATGAGAAGGGATTATTTTGTTGGCATATGAAGGCAAAAGGTTCCCAAGATATTTAGCATAGGCAACACTTAGGGGAACAGGAAAGAAGGTGTGGTCAGGGACAAAGTTGAGTTCCTGAAAACTCATTGGTCTATTCCACACTTTAAGCTATAGCCTTAAGTAACTTAAAACAACACAAGATGTTCCCTAGAGTCCATAACAGGAAAACCAAATCACAGAAACATAGAGAAGACCATTCCCTAGAACTATTGTACTCAGACACATAGAGGCTTCATGGGGCATTCATTGTTGCTCTTCTTCCTAACATAGGCAGTATACAGGCCAGTTTTAAAATACCAGCCTGGACTAGTCTGCTGTATACACGCTGAGTATGAGTGCCATGGTCAAAACACAAAGCCTCCCGAAATAGATAGGTGAAGGACACTAAAGAAAATATCTGTCCCACTCCCCCTCCCACTCCCACTCACACACACACACACACACACACACACACACACAGAGAGATAGGAGGAGATTAAAACAGAGGGCTCCCTCTAGTCCTCCCATCCACCACCAAATAAAGCAGATAGCAGACCTTTTATGCCCTAAGGAAGAGGTTCTTAAGGGGTTCACGGAGCCTGTGAAGTTTTTTTTTAATATGTTGGTAACTATTTCAATGTATCTTTTGTATTTTCTTTTATGCATTAAAAAAAATTATTCTGAGAAAAGGTTCATAGGCTTTACCAGACTGCCAGAGGGGTCCATGACACTGAAAAGGTTAAGAACCCCTGCCCTACAGGAATCAATTTGTTACTTTAAAAACTGCCTATACCTGTTCTTACAGGTAGGACAGAGCACATCGTTTTCTTTACAGCAGCCTTGTACAGGTTTGAAAGAGGGTAGGGGCAAAGCAACTTGTTTCTTCTATGTTTGCCTGGAACAATATATCTCTCTACATGCTCAGCCTTGCAGAACGAGTTGGGATAGGATAAACTCAAATACAGGGATATACTTAATCAACACCGAAATGGAGAATAGTTCTAAAATGGAGTCACTCATGCCAAAAAAGGGGGGAAATAAAGAACCCTTCTCTTTGCTGTACAAAAGCACCCTCACAGGAGAAGACAGGCTCTTCATCAGAGATACTCACAATAGCTATGGACTGTCCTGAACTATAATTCAATTATTTTCCCTTTCTGATTTTAGTAACAGAAAAATAGTCTAGAAGGGACAAAGAATATAGGTGGAAACACTGGCAAGTACCGTAGAAACTGGAAGTATCATTATCATACCGTGATTGAAAAGAATCAGTGTAGGGGAAGAAAATGGCAGCCCATAAGAGAGGGGACATGGGTGCTGGACCAAGGTCTTAATTCAGGTCAAAAATGTTTTCACTAATATCATTGTAATAAACATAGAAACTACCAAGATGACTACTTGGAGGAGAGCTCACAATATATTTAAAATAGAAACATTTTTAAAAACTAACTACAAGTCCCATTGTTTTATAGCTATAATTATCATAAGACTTGTGAGCCCTAGGGGTTGAGGGGATGGGCAAAGTATGCAATCCAAATACTTCATTTCTGATGACACCGTAGATTTTTGCTTTTTCTCCCCAAAGACCTGATCTAAGGGTGTTTATATGCTGTTAAATCTCTGTATTCCACAAACATTTCTCTTGTGTAATCCACACTCACTTTATTCACTCCTTATAAATCCTCACCTATCACTCCTGATCCAACCTTTTGCAATATGGAAACTATCTACACTACTTGTTAGAAACTCATCTCTCAATGATTATCAAACATCTCCTGGTCCCCAGATCTGTGGATCTTCTGTCTTCATCCTTTTTGATCTCTTGCTCCATTCTATAATATCAATCATACCTCCATCTTTCTTTCATTTCTATCATATTGAACTTTTCTGATTCTCTTGCCTCACTGATTACTCCTATTTCCTAATTCTCCTCACCGTATTCTTATTCATTATCTTCTTCCTAAATGTGGGTATCCCTAAAAGACTAACTTTGCCCCTCTCTTCACCCTCCTCCTTAGCACTTCCATCCTCTCCAGCTCTAGGCAGATGACTTCCACATCCATTTCTCCATATCTGACCACTTTTCCTAGGTCCATTGCTCTTTTCATCTGGCATCCAGATTCCTTGTTATACCTACTGCATCTCAAATTTCAACATATCCAAAATTAAATTAATCATTTTTCTTTGCTCCTTCTCTTGATTTCTATATTTCTATTAAGGGGACAACAGTCTTTTTAGTTATTTATGCTCCAAATTTTGGAGTCACTTTTACTTCTCCATGTCCAATATGTTGCTTAATCCTGTTGATTCTACCTCCGTAATATTTCTCCCTTCTGCCTCTTATTTTTCATTCTTACTGTCCCCATCCTAGTTCAGATCCTCATTAACTTTTTCCTCAACTATTACAATAACCTAAATGATCTCTCCTACTTCTGTCTTTTGACCATCTCAAATGAATTGCACTTAATTTGGCTAAATTAATCAACATTTTTCAATAGCTTCCTACTACTTACTGACTAAATTCCTTAGTTGGTCCTTAAAAGGCCTTTACCATGTGACTCCAGACTACCTTTCTAGACTGTTCTTATACAACCCCTTAAACAACCATGTAATTGGTAAGTCTTTATGAAGCAGCTAATAGGTTTCAGGTACGGTTCTAGATACTAGGGCACAGAGAAAAAAATGAGACAGTCCTTGTCCTTAAGGAGTTTATATTCTAGAAAAAGGAAATATATAATATATATGAAATAAATAAAAGGTAAATTAATTTGGTGGGGTGGCATTAGTACCAGGGAAATCAAAAAGAGACTCATATAAGAGGTTTCCCTTAAGCTAAGCTTTGAAAGACATACAGGATTCTAAAAGGTAGAGGTGAGAAGAAAGCATATTCAAAGCAAGGGGAAGTCTTTCTGAAGGCATGGAGACTAGACATGGTACACCACATGAGATTCATGGGGAGGAAGAGAATACTTATATAGTACCTGTTATTTGCCAGGCACTGTGTTAAATGCTTTACAAGTACTCTCATTTCATTTTCACAATAACCTTGCAAGGTGTGTGCTATTATTATCTCCGTTTTACAGTCAAGGAAACTGA
Organism: Trichosurus vulpecula; assembly: GCF_011100635.1. Taxonomy (NCBI): domain Eukaryota; kingdom Metazoa; phylum Chordata; class Mammalia; order Diprotodontia; family Phalangeridae; genus Trichosurus; species Trichosurus vulpecula. Next base: position 109,450,712 of record NC_050579.1, read on the forward strand.
GGTAGTCAGAAGTTAAGTGACTTGCCTAGGGTCACATAGCTGATAAGTGTCTGAGGCTAGACTTGAACTCAGGTCTTCCTGAGCCTAGGCCCAATGCTCTATCCACAGCACCGCCTAGTTGCCTCTCATAAAAGATAAGAAGGTCACTTTGGCTGCTTAGAAGAGTGAGAGAAGGGTAAGGTCTTTTTTTGTGTGTGTATGTGTATTCATGTATAATGCATATGATGTATAATGTGCATTGTGTGTATATATACAAGTATACACATATGCATATATATGTATGTATATACATACACACGTACATGTGTATATACATATATAAATATGAAAGGTACAATTGGAGACAGGTGGCAAAGGGTTTTAAATGCCAAATAAATGAATTTATGTTTAATATTAAAGCCAACAAAGATATGGTGGAGTCAAATGACCAGGAGAGTGACATGGTCACCTGGTGTTTTAGGAATATTATTTTGGCATCTCTATGGAAGACGAATTGGAGAGGAGAGGTCCTTGAAGCAATAAAGAGCAATAAAGATCATTGCAACAGTCTAGGCAAGAGGTGATATAGGAACTGAACTAGGGGATGGTTATGTGAGTGGAAAGAAGGGGAGGGATGCAGGAATCAACAAGATTTGGCAACTGAATGCATATATGTGGAGAGGGGAAGTGAGATATTAAGAATGTCTCTAAGGTTGTGAATTTGTGGGACTGGATAATGACTCCCTCAACAGAAACAGGCTGTGAAACCTAAGTTTGTTTCTCCTACGCTCCAACAAAATTGGATTATTAGCTGTTCCCCAAACAAATTCTGGATTTCACTGCCTCAATTCTTGGGCTCAAAGGCTCCCTGCATTTTAAATCCTCTCCACATCATCTTCTCAAGTAGAAAATCTTTTGTTACCCAACTAGCTTCCTTTTCCAGGAACTTTTCCTTCATTTCCTTGATTAGAAGATTCTCTGTAAATCTGTAAAATTACAGTGTACTTTTTTACGTTCCACTCTGTACTATTGTACATCTTACCCCACCTCACCCCCATAGATGGCAAACTCCTTGAGGGCAGCGACTGTATCTTGTTAATTTTTGTATTGGGTTCAGCATCTAGCACAGTATTTTTAAAATAATAAGCAAATAACTTTTTTTAGCATGAAAGACTAGCTGCTATCATTAGATTTTCAGATAGTTAGGGTTTCATTCAATTACAATTGAAACATACATTTTTAGTTGGGAACCATCACTTTGTAAATGTTACCATCTTATGGATCTTTAAAATCAAAAGATGTATGAATTGTGTACCTTTGGGGACAAACACCTGAAACTCAGTTTACTATCTGCCATGTCCAATAAAAACAGACAAAGTGGTTAGCTAGCTATTCAAAGTTAATTTTAAAAGTTTTGACATTTTTACTGGCTGTTCCCCATGCCTGGATTTCTCTCCCTCCTCATCTCCACCTCCTGGCTTCCCTAGATTCCTTCAAACTCCAGCTATAATTTTACCTTCTACAAGGAGCTTTTCCACTCTCTCTTAATGTACTGCCTTCCCTCTATTGATGATCCCCAGTTTATCCTGTTTATATCTTGTTTGTACATAGTTATTTGCATGTATCTCCCCAATGGGACTGTGAATTCCTTGAGAACAGGGACTGTCTTTTGCTCTTTTTTGTATCTCCAGCACTTTGCATAGTACCTGGCACATAGAAGGCACTTCATAATAACTACTGACTGAGTCCTTAGCCATACTGCAGTCTCCACTATTCAAGGTTGTGCCCGAACAGACTTTTTTGAAATCATTAATTCCCCACATAAATCACCCACTAACTATGAATCCTAAAACTATGGAACTATCAATTCAAAGCCAATATGCTTTCCCCTACAAATTTCAATGAAGATGCTCAAGCAACACTTCCAAATCCTCAAAGGATAATGAATACCTCATAAATAATTAGCATGCACGCAAGCATCTCCAATAAAGGCACCAGAAACACTATGCAAAGGAACCACTGATGAATTTTCTCCCTACCTCACTTCGAGGAGGGTTCTCTGCTTGGTCAGAGATAGATGGGTTTTTTTTTACCCTTGCATTAGACAGAAGCAAGTACAAGCTTTCATACATTTGTCTCATGACAACATTTTTCATCTTAATACAAACTGGTCACAGCAGCAACTGTAGCAAATTGCTTGTCGTTTGCTGGCACCATGGGAGACCATCATTACGGACAAGATTGAGAAACCTATCAATGACAATTCAGAATTCAGTCTAACTGCAGCATCCAAGTGCTATGTGTGGTATCTTTATTATTATTATGGTTATTTTCTTGCATCTCTTTAATTCTTATTCATGTCCCCTGGTCCTTGACCCACTTGGAAACTCAACACAATAAAGACTTCAGCTCAACTGAATTCAATTTCGGAAATCATCAAAAGAGTAAGATTTATAAAGTATTTTTTTTTCGGAAATCTCTTCAAGCCTCCCTAGATTCAGGTATGTAGATAGTGTCCTGTGCGTTCCTATGAGTCTGTCCTATTTGAAAGTTACTGCCCTCCCCTGCCATAGAGGACATCCATTCTATTTCAAGTTAACGAGGCTTAATTCCATTTCCATGGGCAATTGGCAGGAATAAATTAACCACTTCACTGAGACTTTCCTGTAACAAGTCTCCTCATGAGTGGAGTCCACACAGCAAATAGCAGTTACTTTCTCTCTCTGTGCAAATAAATCTCTCTCAGGATAAATTTGAAGGTTACATGTTTAACATACCATCTCATCTTATGACAAAATTTCTTGGTCTTTTATCCTTCATGTCTAAATGGGTATCTCTTATGGTGCATTTTAATGCCTCTTTTGGAAACTATGCAATTCTAGGTGGAACCTATTTAACTCAGAAGATGGAGATACTGCATTCTGTATGCTTTAAGTGTTAGATTAGGATTGTAAAAGAAAAAAAATAAGTCTAATATAACCTTTAGCACCATAATATTAGTTTGGCTGGCTTCAGAGTCAGGAAGATCTGGGTTCAAATCCTACCTCTGACACTTACTAGCTACATAACCATGGGCGAATCACTGCTGTAGGCAAGTCTCTAAGACTATAAATTAGAGATAAATCAGAGACCTGTGTTGGGAGGGGAAGTTTCTATATTAACATTGAGACATAACAACAATCTTTAGCATGTTATGGTTTTGTATAGAAGGCACGTTAAATTATGATGTAATGATGTATGACTAGGGCACTTTCCACCAAGTCTTTTGGGATTTTGAGAATAAGTCAACTAGCATTTTTGAAGTGACTATGATGCCAGGTATTGTGCTGAGTTTGGGCATACCAAAAAAGCAAAATCAATCCCTGCTTGCAATAAAATGTGCAGTAAGTGGAAAATCAAGATAGCAATTTAACATGAATTCAAAACTATTAGCAAAATCCTGGAAGTAATACAGATAACATCAGTATGAATCAATTTGATATAATTTAAGCCAAGCAAAAGAAACAATGTCAACCACACACACATTAACAGACTTCAAGACTGCACATGAGAACATTTTCTACATCAGAGTGTAACTATTCCTAAATCTCCTTTTCTTTTCATAAGTGGAAAAAAGTCATGTACTTGTTGTATATTGCTTGGAGATACTCAAGAATGACAACCATGCTCTGTATGACCTGTGACTAAGTGTTCATGATGCTTCTTGAGGTAATTAAGGTATTTATTTAAACTTCCACTGGGGAAAATCTATGCTTGCAAGTACCTCAGAGAAAATGAGCTCCAACCTTTCAGCTGAATAAATCAGATAGAAGTTCATTTTATGCAGACATATGTAAGTGACATGCATCTGTAAAATACACCCCATCCCCATTAGCTTTTCTTAGGCACTTCTTTCTGAGTGATGGCAGATTCCCATGAGGTCATTGCAAAAATCAGGAATTTATAAGTTCAAAGATATCTTTATACCTATTTCCTTAGAGCAATCAATAAATATGTGTTGATTATCTGAATGAATACAAATCAAAGAATCTAAAACATGAGGTGATATGAGAAATATGAAGATCTGAATAACACTTTGTCTTCTTTTGTTTTAGGTAATGAAAAATACTGCAGACAATATGAAGATGTAGAGATTGGTAACAGATATAATGACAAGAAAAGCAAACAAGGCTGAGTAAAATGCTTTAGAAATCACACAGTCATCTGTCCAAAGTAAACCAAGAATATAAAAAGAAAGCATGAAATCTAACAGAAATTACAGGAGTAATTTAGGCAGTTAGAATGAGATCATCTAAAGTTGAAATATGACCAGGATGCCCCACGCTAACATCCTCATCATTATAAGAATCACCAGAAGTTCTCAAGATAATCTAGTAATAATGGAAATCTTGATTTTAGGCACCATGCAAGAGATAGTATATGAACTGGAATGTTCACATGAGTTGTAGGGGCATCAAAAATGTGTTTGACACTCTACAATGCCCACCTTCCTTTAACTTGTTCATTCTTTGAAAAGAGTTAGAATCTATGTTCACTCTCATGTCTATTAACAAATATTTTAAACTTATGAGAATATATGGATGCAATGAGAGACTTTTCAAATAACAAGAGACTGTTGCCTTTATAAACTAAGATATAACAATTGAGTCATTGAATACAGTCAAAATATCATTGACTTAAAATTTACAATGACCTTATATAAGATCAACTAGTTAAAAAAGGAAAGATGAGTTATCTTAATGTTCAAAGATGATTATAATCACAATTACATTTACATTTGTCCTAACTACGCACCATTAACTTTTAAAAAACACTTGGAGTATATGACCCAGTCAGTTTAATAACAACACAATTAAAAAAACAAGATTTTGAATAATATTTTGCTTTATTTTAAGAGTAGAAAGTAACATCTAATTTAAAAATTCTCTTTATTAAGAAAAGCTTGTTTTCTCGCTAGTTATAAGTGGCATTAGACAGTTTCATTTGTATTGCCTAGAAGGAAAAAAAAACCCATAAGATCACCTCTGAAATTTAAATCATTTTTATAATTGCTGCATTTTCAAATTTACAAGGCATCATAACATAAAATATGTCCATAAATTTTAATGGACTCAACCATAGTACAAAGCTTTGAGATATTCAGATGCCACAGAGGGGTTAATCAAATATTCCCCTTTATCAGGAACACAAAGTAAATTACAAGATTGTGTCAGTGGATTACCTGCTAATACCACAGTGGGGCAGAACCTTTCTTGTACATTCTACAAAGTGCTCATTAAAAAGAGAGCCAGGAGCTTTATAGAATTTTAAAGTGTTCACCTGTGCATGACAGGCAGTGTGCTAGACTCAATTAACAAATAAGAAATCACTTTCCATGCCTGCCCTATAGTAGCTTGTGATCAAAACAGAAAACTGTGTAAAGAAAATAATTTTAGAATTGTTTTTTCTTCCAAAATTCATAAAAGAAAACAGGAATCTAGTGTTTAAACATTTGCTAAAGACTATTTTCTTTTGCATTTCTGCATGCTGTAGCAGATGAGGGAGCATCAGTGGAAAAGCATGGATAGAAAAACTAGAGGGAAGACTCTCTTATGACCAATTGGAGCGTATATCTATAAAAGACTACAGAGATGGTCAAGCCAAAGGGAAGGAGAGTGTCAGGAGATGAACTCTTCCACTTATCTACTGTTACCTGCCTATTTCCCCATACCACCGTTGCCAAATAATTACATTGTCTCAATCCATTACTTTTCTCTGGAGATTTTAGTTGATGCCAAAAGTCAATCACCAAAATTTGGGCAGCTAGTTGGTGCAGTGGACAGAATGCTGGGCCTAGAGTCAGGTAGACCTGAGTTTAAATCTGACCTCAAACACCAGCTGTGTGACTGTCGGCAAGTATTTTAACCTTAGTTTTCTCATCAGTAAAATGGGAAAGATCACAGTACCTTCATCCTAGAATTACTGTGAGGATTAAAAGAGGTAATATTTGTAAAGAGCTTAGCACAGTGCCTGATGCATAGTAGGAACTCAATAAATGCTTGTTCCCTTACCCTTCTGATGGCCCTAAATTTGATTTAATATGATCTTGACTTCTGAAAATTGAGAATTTAATTATATCTGATGTATAACTAGTCTGAAGGCATTGTTTATAGTGTTTATTTAATGACCTAAAAGATAAAATCTGGCTGCTTCCCAAAGTCCCTAACATTCTTCTAAGCTTGTGTAGTAGAAATATATAACCTGAAAAACACAAATTCAATCTAAATTATAATATCATTTCAGCATTAATGGTACATCATTATATACTGACCCATATCTGAATGAAATAGAAAGAACTGACATTGTTTTAAAAATTAAAACTTCTACAATATGATGGATTATTCATATGTGGCATAATTAATTTTCATGCTCAATATTATTATGCTTTATACTTTTTCATTATAAGCAGGAGTGGTTAGCAATATTAATAGTATTGATCCTTTATAACAATAACAGTAGCCATAATAACTAGATCTTTGGACATTTTCCCAAGTTTGAATTTTATGAAAATAAAACCTTTACTTGTGTCAATTAATACTTGGATCAAAGAAAATGGTGCAACTGAAATTCTAAGAGATTTGTTATGTGTGTGTGCGTGCGTGCGTGTGTGTGTGTGTGTGCGCATGTGTGTGTGTGTGTGTGTGTGTGTATTACAACTACCAGAAATATACATAATGTAGCATATATACACAAAAGGAGTAAGAATACCTACCTTATCACCATCATCATAATTCACATTTGTGTAGTGGTTTAAAGTTTAGAAAGTACTTTATTTAAAACAACCTTTTTGGTAGAAAATGCAAGTATAATTTTTATACGTTATTTTCAGAGATTCACTTTAAAGGTAAAAATGAAGCTCAGATAGTTTAATTTGCTCTTTTTCCTTTGTAATCCCAAAACCTAGAACTATTCTCAGTACATAGTGGATGTTTAATAAATGCTGGCTGAATGATGGCCAATATGGGCCCAAATCAGGGCTTATACCCAGGTCTTCTGAGTCAAGTGCTTATTCCACTATTCATTATTACCATAACATGTAAACATTGACTGGGAATAATTAAATGGGTATGTTTGTTTAAATGCACTTTCTCCCCCTAAAAGTGAACAGGTTTAAATTTTTTAATGCTTTTAGTTTATATGAAAAAAAAGTTTTTATTGAAACATCCTGGTTTTATCCTCTACATAGAGCAGGCCAGCTAACTGGCACCACATTGCAAGGAAAGCCAAAATGAAATGACTGCCCATCACAATCAGCAAGTGGTGCTTTTCTTTAATGTCAAATCAGAATTCATCAGGAAGTGAGCATTTGCTGAATCAGGACATTTTAATAAAAGGTATCTTCATAAGGCAGGATAATAATGGATTACTTCCAGTCCAGCTTTTAGTCTCTTTCTGTCCTCTCTCCCATGGAGTTCTAGGGCAGGGATTTTTAAACAAAGCCCTTGCTTTTTGCTATTCATCTGTTATGGGTATGAAAATCAGCACCCTTTTAGTCCTCTGCATTGATACAGCCCTATGGGTAAAGCATCAGATATGCCATCTGCTGATTGCACAGGAATCGGAAGCACATGGGATGAGCCTCAGCAAACAGGACGTCACAACTGAATTAAAATAGCACAGCGATCAAAGAAGAGATGGATTATCATTTTATTACATTATAATCTATATTGTCATTAAGCCCGGACAGATCATTCACACAATCAAATCCTTGCTTCAAATGGAGGCTCGGCACAGATAACGATGAACTCATTTTATACATGCTGCACAAGAATGAAAAAAAAAATGTCACAGAGTGTACCTTTCAGAGATAAAAGACAGTCTGCCATTCACTTCTGGAACTAGAAACATTTTCTCTAAATGAAACCATTTAAATTAATCTTGTTCAGCCTTTGGGCCCAATGTGGAACATAGTTATTTTTCCTAACTTTTATCGATTGGGGTGGGGGGAGCTATAGTCATTTATGCTTTTAAAATTCTTTCTGTTCCTTCCTCTTCTCCACATATTTATGTGAAACACTGACTAATCATTAAAAATAACACTAATGATGATGATACCTAGTATTCTTATAACACTTTAAGGTTTGCAAAGCACTTTACACGTGTCATCTCATCTGAACCTCACAACAACTTTGGGAGGTAGGTATTAACATTCTTATTTTACAGATAAAGAAACTGAGTGTTAGGGAAGTTTAGTGACTTGCCCAGAGTCACAAAGCTAATAAATATTTAAAGGAAATTCTGAAGGCAGTTATGAAGTCAGGTCTTCCTGACTCAAAGTCCGGTGATCTCTGCATAGCACCACAGAGTTGTTCATTAAATGAAAGGCATCATTGTAGAAATATATATATATATATATATATATATATATATATTTTTTTTTTAAACAATCATGAATCAGTCTGGGCAACGTTATTCCATCCAGGCTTCGTAATTATCAATCTAATACCATTCCCCTTTCCATTTGTGGAGGCAAAATTACTCTGACAAAAGGTGCCTTCCCTTGTACTCTGAAGGTCAGTATCAGGGGCCCTGCTAGATCCAGACTTTGAAAACAAGGAAAACACTCTGAGGCAGGTTTCCCAGGAGCTAAATCTGAGGTATGTTGGTAGGAGTTTTCAGCCTGATTTCAATCATCATAGATTGCTCAGAAGGAAAATGAAGCCCTTTCCTAAGGTCTTAGAGTCCAGAGAAATACAGATAATTGAGGTCCAATTTAAATCTACTGCGGAAGCCCATTTGAGCCATTTAAAATTTGGAAACTATTGTTGGGGCTGGGGAAAAGGAGGAGAATGAGGGGAATGGAAATATACAAAAACATTGTTTGTATACCAGGCCTATTTCTCTTCTTCCTCTTTATTGTCTGCCCAGAAACGTCTTTCATATTTTTCTGTTCCTCGGAATGTGAATGAGGTGAATTCCTTTGTTAAGCCTGAAAATAAAAATTCAAAATCCTTTATGAGAAATAATAAGCTCCCTAGCATGTACTGAGAGGGAAAAAAAGTATTCAGGATGGTTTGGCAAGGTCATGCACAGTTAAAATGGGTCATCAACTATTTGAAAGGCCCCAGAGAACAAAACATCTGAATTTTTGCTACAAATCATGTGTTTTAATCAGGCCCTTAAAAAATATAGCAATCTTCTTTTCATGAAGTCCAAAGCAAAATTAATTTAGTATAATTCTATACTAACTGAATAATTTTTAATCATGCCATAGAAACATTAAAATGTTCTTAGACTACCTTCTAATATATTCTTGATTTTTAAACTAATAAATATAAATGTTCGACAGACCTCAGAGGCTATTTAGTCCCATCAGTGAGTGCTTGAACCTCTAGGTGGCACAGTGGACAGAATGCTAGGCCTGGAGTCAGGAAGACACATCTTCCTGAGTTCAAATCCAGCCTCAAATTCTTACTAGCTGTGTCACTCTGGGCAAGTCATTTAACCCTCTTTGCATCAGTTTCACCATCTGTAAAATGAGCTGGAGAAGGAAATGGCAAACCAATACAGTATCTTTGCCAAGAAAACCCCAAATGGGGTCACAAAGAGTCAGAAAGGACCGAAACAACTCAACAACAGCAACACGCCTGAAAGGGAATCTCTTCTACGACTTTCCTGATCTGTGGCTAGCTCATTATGTTTCCCCACAGACCCAGTTCAGGGCACCGCTGTCCTCCCAGTTACCTAGTATCACAATCTTGGCTTCATTCCCAGCTCCTCACTTGCACTTACCTCACCCACTCAATCTGTTTCCAAGTCTTATTACTCCTACCTTGTCAATGATCTTTGTAAAATATGGACCCACTAAGCAGAAACAATGATCGGAGCCACAACATTCCTGAGTGGAAAGGGACTAGAAGCCATCTAGACCTACACATATCTGAAAAAGAATTCCCTCCATATCATAACTGGTAAGTTCTTAACTAGCACTTGCTTGCAGACTTCCAGAGAGGGGAACCCAGGTACCTAGTAAGTCCATTCTGTGTACGGATAACTTTAAATGCTAGGAATACCTTCTTTCTTACTTTATGTCAAGCTTTTACCTTTCTCTTTGCAGTTTTCACTCATTGATCAGTCATCTGGACCCAAGCAGACAAAAGGAATCCATCTTCCATAAGGCAGACCTTTGGATACATGGAAAACCAGCACATCCTCCCTAGATCTTCCCTTCTCTAGGCTAAGCATCCCAGTGTCTTTGCCTGATCTGCAGAGGCTCTGATTTTGAGTCCCTTTCCATTCTGGTTAGCTTCTTCTGTATATACCGTATTTCCCCGTGTACAAGATGCATCCTTTTTCGAAAGATTTGTTGTCTAAAAACTGGGTGCGTCTTATACAGTGGTTGTAGATTTTTTTACTTGCATTTCCCACTTTTTCGCGCTTGTTGTCTTTGCACTCATTGTTTCACATTTGTTACCGATACATTAGATTACGTTTTGCCATGTTATGCCCAGAAATGGCTCAGAAAAGATTTTCATACAGTGCTGAATTCAAATTAAAAGTGATCCAGTTTGCAAAAGTGAATGGAAATCGTGCTGCTGAATGCAAGTTTGGTCCTCCTCCAACTGAGAAAACAATCTGACACTGGCTACAGGAAGAAGAAACCTTAACTGAAAACGCCACCACAGAAGAAGGCCATGAGAGGCAAGTCAGTAAAATGGCCCCTGATTTAGAGAGGGAATTAAAGATATGGATTGAAGAGCAAAGGGCAATTGGAATTCCTGTGTCCACAAAGATGGTTCAGCATGAGGCAAGAAGAATTGCTGATGAAAAAGAAGTTACTGATTTCAAAGGAAGACACAACTGGTGCTTCAGGTTCATGAAATGGACTGGACTAAGCATGCGTACATGCACCAGACTTGCCCAAAAGATGCCTGAAAGCTATGAGCAGATGAATAAAACTTGAGGTCAATAACTTTATGTAATACATTTTTTTTCAAATTTCGGGCCACAAAATTTCGGTCCCCATCTTATACATGGGGAAATATGGTATACTAATTAATCAATGACCTTCCTAAAATGTGGTGCTCAGAACTGAATGCAATAATCCATATATGTCTGATCAGAGCAGAGTACAGTGGGATTTTCACCTCCCTTGGTTTGAAGGTTAATTAAAAAATGTAGCCTAAGCTTTCATTATATTTAGTTACACCTAATACAGTAAGCATTTTTTTTCTTTTCTACCTATCCTTCCAAATCCTTCACTTCCTGGCCCAGATCAAGTCCTATCTTTTCCCCAAAGCCTTTGTTTTGTGGTTTGTCTCCTGAAGTCTCAACAACATTGTAAGAAGGAACAACTTTGAAAAGCATGATCTCTAATCAACACAATGAAAAACCACAATTCCAGGGTACCAATGATGAAGCATGTTGTCCACATTTGATGAGAAGTGATAGACTCAATATACAGAAGAAGACATACATATTTGGACTTGACCAATGTGCAAATTTGTTTTGCTTAAGATACATGTCTGTTAAAAAGGTTTTCTTTTTCTTTTCTTTTCTTTCCAGGGGATTGGAGGAGAAGGGTAGAAGAGGAAGGGAGAGAAAACAAATGTTAATTAATTGAAAAATAAAATTTAATTAAAAATGCTTGAAATAAATATTTGAGCACATAAATAGCTATTAAAACTCCTTTCCCTCCCCTACAATTCACAAGAAGCATAAACAAGGCCTTATACTGATAAAGAAAGCTATGGTGGTGCTGGGGATGGGGAGGGAGAGAGGGCACACATTAAAAGGAAACAAGATGAACATGATGAACAAAAGAACATGATGAGAGAGATTTGGGAAATGTCATCTGAACTCCCAAAGGCCCATGTCCTCCCCTCTCAGGTTTTGTTGATGGGACTTTAATAAACAAGCTATTTATGTTCTGTAGCGTAGGGGGAAGGGATTCCTTAGACTTGTCTGGAGTTAAAGGATGAGAGACACAACTAAATGTATGCATGAGATGGTAAGACCAGAAGAGTGGGAGGTCATAAAATGGAAATACAACTGCTGGGACACTAAATTAAGGACTAGGAGGCCCTGGTTATTCAACTGCACCACCTTTGGGGGAGATATACAGAGCTGGAGCTAAAAGAAATCACAGGGATGACCCATTCCAACCTCCTCATTTTAGAGATGAGGAAACTGAGGGCCAGGAATGTTAAATGTCACGCCCATGGTCACATAAGTAAGTGCCCGAGGGAGAATTTTGCAGCCGGGTCCTCTGATTCCTAAACAAGTGTTCTTTCTACTTCTATTAAACTGCCTGCCATGTTAACCTGTTATGACTGATCTGCCATTCATACCATTTTATATGATATGTCCATTTAACAGTTGAGGAAACTGAGGCAAACAGTGAAGTGATTTGACAAGAGTCACAGAGTTTCTGCATCAAGATTTGACCTCAAATCTTCCTAATTCTTTCCACTGTCCCACTTAATTGTCTTTAGCTACATACTCCATACACCGGTGGCTTTCAGGCACTGGCTCATGGCGCAGCATTATTATTTGTAGTGAGGACTAAGGCACTCTAGTAACTCTCTTACGTGTGATAGAAAGTATAAGTTCCATACAATGTGTAGCCTACATAAGTAGTCCCCCTGGGAATTTCATACCACCCATGAAGGGATGGATCCAAAGGGTGAGCAATGGTCCACTATTCTGAGCACCTGAAAGAGGTGCATGATGCTTAGCAGAAGACCCAAAGGACCCTCTGGTATTCAGTGGTGTTTGCTGCATCAGTTAAGTCCAGTTATCTAGCGCACACACACGTGTGCACACGCATACACACACACACACAGTGCTGCTGTAGAGATGGTGAACTTAGTGCTTATCCTGCTTCATCAGGTAGAAAGTGAACATAGTATGTAGTTACTGAGTTAAAATAGGAATCTACCTGAAATTAAGGTACTCACTCTCTCCATTCCACCCTTCTGGAGAGGCCTCATGAAATCCCAGGGTTTTCCCACCATGGGACCTTCAATCCAAAGTCTCCTCTCTACAAATGAATTTTCTCTGGGTACCAGAATTGTTAGCTAAGTCTCTAATTCTCCCACATAGACAAATATATAAGGTGTTCCTCCTTGGCTTGTATTATTTTCTAGTTGCCTCATGGGTATAGACCTTATAAACTTACACTCCCAGTAGGCCATAACAATATTTTCTCTTTTACTGACCATCACAGTGCCCCATACAGGGTGATAAGAGCTTAACAAACATTTATGGCAATTTAAATAATCCTATCCTTAAGAATCTTATTTATACTCTCATCATCCACTAAAAACAATTCAAAATGTAGTATTGCTAGCATAAGGCATTAGGTGCTATAATTGATGCGTACTAAAACTGAAAGGGTACGTAGAAAGACATACAAACCTCAACGAGAGACCATTTTTCCTGTGCCTAAAATTAATGCTTTTATTCCCTGACCTCATGAGTATGAAATTAATCCATTTAAAAAGAACACAGGGGGGACAGGGTGCTGATTGAAACTAATCAATCAAGTTGGGAAGTGATTAATAGAAGTGGTTTTTGTGTGTGCTGCAGGCATCTTCACAATGCAGGTTCAGAACTGGTCGTTTTATAGTTCATTACATATCTGTTTGATGTTATTTATTGTTTACTTAAGCAATAGCAATTGAAGCAGAGGCCAATTCCTGGGAATTAATGACCCACTGGGAGAGTCCATTACCTCTGGACATTAACCCCAGTCAGTTCACAGCAGTTTTCGGGAAATGCCCTTTAAAGAATTGTTTATTCTCCGCACCCTTTTAACGCATTAAAAAAATTCAAAAAATTCCTTTCATTTAAGGTTAAGGAAATTTATGAAAAAGCTCTGTGTTTAAGAAAGCTATAATTTCTTTAGGATGTGGAATAGCTTTAAAAGCCCATTGTGGCCAGTCTTTCTGAACATATCATACATCAGACAGCAACCTGTCAAAACTATTTTTAAATCCTCCATAAGATCAGGTTTTCACTTAAAGCTTTAATTTTGAGCCTTCTTTGGTGGGGTGGAGAAACGTGAGGGTGGGGGAGTGTCATACGAGCTCAAAAATAAGCAAAAATCTAGATCTTCAGCTAAGAATTGAGGAGATTAGAATTGGGGCAGGGAGCAGAGGGTGCAGAGAGGACCAGGGAAGAAAAACCTGAGAAATGTTCATGAAAAATAACTAACACAACTAAAAGATCGCCCAAATTAGAGGACGAAAATGGCTGATTGTGTCAAACACTGGGATGAGAGAAGACAGTGGCCCTCTATTGAAGTGCTGTGCTCACTAAAATTGAATGCTATCAGTCTTCAGAACCTAGGGAGATTAGGGGTAGGAGCAGCTAAGAATTTGGAAGTAACTATGAGTTTGCTGGAAGATTATAGAGAAAAAATATTGGAGAAATGTAAAGAGGGTAAAGGCTGTTGATAACTGAAAGAAAAAACCCAAAGCCATTCGGCAATGGTGGCGGAATTCCTGGTGGCCAGCCACAAAGGCAGTTATGTGGGATCCTGTCAGCACATTTCACTATTGGGTGACAACCAGGCACCCTCTTAGATTCACCTATGTGGATGTACTTCCATCAAACTGTACAAGGCATTCAATCAATTTTTGATTTTCTAACTGACCTGTTTCTAAGGATTTTTCTACTTCAGAGGCCAAACTTGGGAGTCTGAAAATGTGGCTTTCAGTGTTTATTCAGGGTGTAAGCATTGAAGGGAAGTGGGACATTCATTAAATTATCTTGACTTGTCATCATCTGAGAAGATTCTCCACATCTTTCATCACAAGACTGAGTACCCCATCTGTCCACTTGTCTTTTATATGTTCTAAAGGCATCTTCTTCTATTACATTTTATGTAAGCTAACCTTTCCCCTGCCAAATGCTTTTAAATAACTATAAAGACAATCATCCAAACATATACTTCTAAAAGCTTCCAAAGGTAACCCTAAGGATTCCCCAAAACTGTATTTGACATTTCATTTTAAATCAGGAGTGAAGGCCCTGCTAGTACAGTCCATATCCTAAGTTTCCTTTCCTTTTCCTTTTATTTTTTTAAGAGCAAGGGGAAAAAATCCAATCAGTTGCCAAGTCCTATCAATTCTATATCTCTAATGTACTCCTTCTCTCTGAAACTGCCACCATCTTGGTAAAGGTTGCTTTCTGTGTGGATTATTGCAATAGTCTGCTGGTGAGTCTCCCTGCCTCAAGTGTCTCCTCACTCTAATCCATCCTCCACTCAGTTGTCAAATCAATCTGACCATGTTACTCTTCCTACATAATCAATTTCACTGGCTCCCTATTACCTTCAGGTTCAGACAAAAATCCTCTGTTTGGCTTTTAAAGCCTTTCATAATCTGGTCCCTTCCTACCTTTCCAGTCTGTTGTACACCTTACTCCCCTCCGCATCCTCTACTCTCCAATGACACTAGACTCCATGCTGTCCCTCACACAAGACGCTCCATCTCCCAACTCTAAGCATTTCTGTTGGCTGAACTCTATGCTTGGAATTTCTCCTTCCTCACCTCCTCCTCCTGGATTCCTTCAAGTCTCACCTTAAGCCTTACCTTCTGCAAGCAGTCTTTTCTGGTCCTCCATAAGCTTAGTGCCTTTTCTCTGTGTTTACCTCCAATTTATTCTAAATTTATCTTGTTTATACATCATTGTTTGCATGTTGTCTTCCCAATTAGACTATGAATTCCTTGGCAGCAGGGATTTTGTTTATTGTTCTTTGTAAACCCGGTGCTTACTACAGTACCTAGCACATAGTAGGTGCTTAGTAAATGCTTGTTCACTTGAGGCAAGGTGGGGTTGACATAATTATTAAACAGGATTTCATTCTGGCCACAATACAAAGTCATTTTGTGATTTTTGTCATTTCTTATTTGTGAGCGATAAAATTCGTAGACTATGCACCTGAAACAGCCTGGTACAACGGAATGAGTGCTAGACTGGGTGAGTGAGGACCAAGATTCAAATCCTAACTCTCCATTTAGCATCATGATATAGTGGAAAATCTAACCCTGCTACCTATCTGTGGAGCCTAGTACAATTCAATTAGTTTCTCTGGGCCTCAGTTTCTTCATCTGTAAATTGAATTACGTTGGACTAGATTCCCTATAATGGTACCTTCTAGTTCTTCATCTATCATCCTATTACCATCTGATGTTGGGCTAGTCATGTGTGACTTCTCTGGGCTTCAGTTTCCTCATCCATACAATGAAAGAATCAGACTGGATGAACCCTGAGTACCTGCTAGCTCTAAATTTTACAAGTCACTCTATATAGTGGGACTTTCCAATTTAAATACATGGGATTTTAGCATGTGTACTGGAGTGTCCACCACTTATCCTGAAGTATCTTTTTTTTGCAGGGGGAAGGCAGGGCAATTAGGGTTAAGTGACTCGCCCAAGGTCACACAGCTAGACAGTGTGTCAAGTGTCTGAGGCCAGATGTGAACTCAGGTCCTCCTGGCTCCAGGACTGGTGCTCTACTCACTGAGCCACCATCTGCCCCTATCCTGAAGCACCTTATATCTAGATCAATTAGACTGAAAAAAGTTGCCTTGAGCATCATTGTCAACAAATTAGAGGAGTGTCTTTTTCACAAGGGCCCTCTCCCTGTATAGGAACATTGAGGTCTTCACTCTTCTGACCAAGTAGACATGCACAGCAAGCTTCTTTGGGCAGTCCTGCTATATGCTTTAAACCCTCAACCTGATGACAGGTCATTGCAGCCAAATGTTACCAATATTTCTCATGAGAGATCAACTATTTTAAACAACTAACTAAAATCATAGTCACCTCCATTCTGCCAGACTCTTTGGGGATCCACAATTGCCTGGAATTGGCAAGCAATATCCTCTAGTCTCTGGTGAGGAAGTCGCATTTTATCAAAGGTCATTAATGAATTCCATTTGATAACATGAACAGGATAGGGACAAGTTAGAGTATGGCTTTTGGAAGCTGAGTCCCTCAAGGTCTGAAACTCTTAAAAAAATACATTATATTTTAAAAATCAATTCTTTATCGCAAGTGATTGCATAAAGTCTTTCGCAAAGGCTACAGTCTCCACTAGCTGACATGTTCTCGTGAAAATAATAATAATTTGCTGTTGGGAAGCAGAAAATCCCCTGAATTTAGAGTCAAGGGATGACTATGGGCAAGTAACTTAAATTCTTTAAGTCTAAGTTTTCTTCATCTGTAAAATTTACCTCCTAACAGAGAGGTTCAGAATGAGACATATATACACAGATACATATATATGTGTATATATATACACATATGTGTGCATATAAATACATGTATACACATGCATATGCACATTGTATATGCATGTGTGTTATGCACATACACACATGTATATTGTGTTTGTATACATATACACATATGTGTATATATTGCTTTATATATATATATATATATTTAACACATACAGTGAAAAAATTTGTTTGACTGCATATTTACTATAGGGAATTTGTCTTTCTTATCCCCCTACTGCCTATCTCACCCACTATGGGGAAGGGTGGGAGAGAAAAGAGATTTTTGTTAATTTTTTAAAAATAAAACTATATTAAATAAATAAAATAAAGTGAGTTGGGCTCATGATCTCTAGCTCTAAAATTATAATCTTTTATTATAGCTTTTAAATTGTAATTTGATACTTAAGGCAACCCTATGAAATGATTACTATAGCTAGAACTAATCCCATTTTACCCATGAGGAAACCAGAACTCAGAGAGATTAAATGGCTCACCCTTGGTCAAAAAGCTAGTTAAATGTCAGAGGAAGAATTCAAACCAAAATGCTCCCGACCTCTCAGAAAGCAACAGCTGAGATAACCATATTGTTAAAAAAGAAGCCAAACCAAATGATTTCAGAACTCACATAAAAGAGCTCCAAAGTTCCCTTTCAGCTTAGTACTGGTGCTTCCAGGCCTTTCTTGGGAGCAGAACAAAGGACTTTATAAATTGGAACGTGTTAGCCATCACACAGGCAGATCCTGTGGAATTATCTCAATGTCATCATTAGGGCAATTGAGGCTCAGAAGGATTAAATGCCTCACTGAAAGCCAATCAGTGAATTAATCCCATGAAGACCCAAATTCCCTGACTCAGCATTCAAGAGATCCAAATCATGCTGATCTTCATAAAGTTTTGTGAGCTGAAGGTAGAAAATCCACCTCCTCCCTGCCAACCCCAACACACACACACCCTATCCCTGAGCATGGACACCTGCCAGGATGGAGCTGTAAACTAATTCTTTCATGGTCAAATATTCTCCTCTCCACAGTATAGGTGATCTCCCAACCTCATTGCTAGATTTTGAAAAATGTGACACAGAACCAACATAATAGTCGGGGCATAGATAATTGAAAAAGACAAATGAGGCATAATTACTTTATAAGATTTATTTAGCTTTGGCTAAATGAAGATTTAAACCTGACAAGCCCCAAACAAACCTAATTATAATCACTGAGCACATATTCAGTATTGTTTCTTCACCCTTAAAATATTGCTCAGATTATCATGAAAAAATTTGCATTTAACCCACTTCCAAACAGCTCATCATTCAGTTTTACAGCTTGCACACAAACTGACACTAGGAGATACTTATTGAAATAAGTTCTGGACTAAAAGGGGTTGTACAAATGATTTAGATAAAATATACTCCCATAGGACAGCAGATTGAGGACAAAGAAGTTATCATTTCCATTTTACAGACAGCAAAATAGACATAGAAATATTGTGACCTCCTCAAGGACACACAGCTACCCAACAGACAAATCATTCATTCATTCAATCAGCAAGCATTTGTTAAGCATATGCCAAGCTCTGTACTAAGCTCTGAGAATACAGATACAAATGGGAGAGTGTACCTGTCCTTCTGCTTCTGTAGCTTACCACTGGTATTGCCTATAGGATCCTATGACCAAATACAGGGTGTCCTAAAATTCTCAATGTAGGGGGGCGGAGCCAAGATGGCGGCTGGTAAACAGGGACTAGAGTGAGCTCTGTACCCCCGAGTCCCTCCAAAAACCTATAAAAAAATAGCTCTGAACCAATTCTAGAACGGCAGAACCCACAGAACAGCAGAGGGAAGCAGGGCTCCAGCCCAGGACAGCCTGGATGGTCTCTGGGTGAGGTCTATTCCACACGGAGCTGGGAGCTGGGAACGGAGTGGAGCAGAGCCCAGGCTGAGCTGCATGGACCATCCAGACCAGAAGCCGGGCGGAGGCGGCCCTAGCGCCCTGAATATGTGAGCTGCGGCAGTTACCAGACCCCTCGACCCACAAACACCAAAGACTGCGGAGAAGGTTAGTGGGAAAAGCTGCGGGAGTGGAAGGAGTTCACGGTTCGGCTTCCAGCCCCGGGGGCAGCGGAGGTGGGGCAGCTACAGCTGTTGTTACTTCCGGTTCCAGGCCCACCTGGTGTGAGGAATTAAGTGGTGGATCAGAGCAGGAGTGCAACAGCCTGCTGAAGATCTAAGCCCAGTCTGGACTGGGGGTTGTTGGGGAAGGAGTAGTGCAGATCTGACAGAGCTGGCACCTCCCCCCCAAACGTGGAACATAGAACTCGTTAGTCTACAAGCAGTCATACCCCACTGAAAAACTCAAGGGTCAAGTTAGTTGGTTGGGAATATGGCCAGGCAGCGAAAACGCGCCCAGATTCAGTCTCAGACTTTGGATTCTTTCTTTGGTGACAAAGAAGACCAAAACATACAGCCTAAAGAAGACAACAAAGTCATAGAGCCTACAACAAAAGCCTCCAAGAAAAACATGAACTGGCCCCAGGCCATAGAAGAACTCAAAAAGGATTTGGAAAAGCAAGTTAGAGAAGTAGAGGAAAAATTGGGAAGAGAAATGAGAAGGATGCGAGAAAACCATGAAAAACAAGTCAATGACTTGCTAAAGGAGACCCAAAAAATACTGAAAAATACACTGAAGAAAACAACACTGTAAAAAACAGACTAACTCAAATGGCAAAAGAGCTCCAAAAAGCCAATGAGGAGAAGAATGCCTTGAAAGGCAGAATTAGCCAAATGGAAAAGGAGGTCCAAAAGACCACTGAAGAAAATACTACTTTAAAAATTAGATTGGAGCAAGTGGAAACTAGTGACTTTATGAGAAATCAGGATATTATAAAACAGAACCAAAGGAATGAAAAAATGGAAGACAAGGTGAAATATCTCCTTGAGAAAACCACGGACCTGGAAAATAGATCCATGAGAGATAATTTAAAAATTATTGGACTACCTGAAAGCCATGATCAAAAAAAGAGCCTATATACCATCTTTCAAGAAATTATCAAGGAGAACTGCCCTGATATTCTAGAGCCACAGGGCAAAAAAGAAATTGAAAGAATCCATCGATTGCCTCCTCAAATAGATCCCAAAAAGAAATCTCCTAGGAATATTGTCGCCAAATTCCAGAGCTCCCAGATCAAGGAGAAAATACTGCAAGCAGCTAGAAAGAAACAATTTGAGTATTGTGGAAACCCAATCAGAATAACCCAAGATCTGGAAGCTTCTACTTTAAGAGATCGAAGGGCTTGGAATGCAATATTCTGGAGGTCAATGGAGCTAGGATTAAAACCTAGAATCACCTACCCAGCAAAACTGAGTATCATGTTCCAAGGCAAAATATGGATTTGCAATAAAATAGAGGACTTTCAAGCTTTCTCAGTGAAAAGACCAGAACTGAATAGAAAATTTGACTTTCAAACACAAGAATCAAGAGAAGCATGAAAAGGTAATCAAGAAACGGAAATTGCAAGGGACTTACTAAAGTTGAACTGTTTTGTTTACATTCCTACATGGAAGATGATGTGTATGATTCATGAGACCTCAGTATTAGGGTAGTTGAAGGGAATATGCATATATATATATATATATATATATATATATATATATATATGTGAATGTGTATGTATGTATATATCTATGTGTATAAGTATGTATGTGTATGTATGTGTATATATATATATGTGTTTATATATATATATAGATAGATAGATAGATGTAAAAGAGAGAGAGCAGACACAGGGCAAGTTGAAGATGAAGGGAAGATATCTAAAAGAAATAAAATGAAATTAAGGGATGAGAGAGCAACATACTGAGAGAGGGAGACAGGGAGAGACAGAATGGAGTGGATTATCTCGCATAAAGGTGGCAAGAGGAAGCAGTGCTGTGGGAGGAGGGGAGAGGGCAGGTGAGGGGGGAATGAGTGAACCTTGCTCTCATCAGATTTGGCCTGAGGGGGAATACCATACATACTCAGTTGGGTATCTTACCCCACAGGAAAGAAGAGGGAGGAAGATAAAAAAAAAATAAAAGAGGGGGGGATGAGGGAGGGGAGGGCAGATGGGGGTGGAGGTAATCAAAACAAACACTTTGGAAAGGGGACAGGGTCAAGGGAGAAAATTCAATAAAGCGGGATGGGTTGGGAAGGAGCAAAATGTAGTTAGCCTTTCACAACATGAGTATTGTGGATGGGTTATACATAATGATACATGTGTGGCCTAGGTTGAATTGCTCAACTTCTTAGGGAGGGTGGGTGGGAAGGGAAGAGGGGAGAGAATTTGGAACTCAAAGTTTTAAAATCAGATGTTCAAAAACAAAAAAAGTTTTTACATGCAACTAAAAAATAAGATGCACAGGCAATGGGGCATAGAAATTTATCTTGCCCTACAAGAAAGGAAGGGAAAAGGGGATGGGAGGGGATTGGGGTGACAGAAGGGAGGGCTGACTGGGGAACAGGGCACCAGAATATACACCATCTTGGAGTGGGGGGGAGGGTAGAAATGGGGAGAAAATTTGTAATTCAAACTGTTGTGAAAATCAATGCTGAAAACCAAATATGTTAAATAAATAAATTTAAATTAAAAAAAAATTCTCAATGTAGTTTTAAGCTTTAATAATTTCAGTCTAAATGCTACAAAATTACACAAACAACATTTGAAGGAATAATTATTAATATTTTAAAGTTACATTTAAAAAATACTGGTGTTTCCTTTTTAAATTCAACATACCCATCATGTTGTGCTAATATATGACTCTAACTGATTTTCATAACTTGTAAAAAACTTTCATCAGTTGCTCAGTGGCTGAAAGGATTGCATTTGTAACACCAACCTCAAAAGCATCCAAAGAATGAGGATTTGGTACCTATGCCATAGTGTTGACATGATCCTATAAAAACAAGTCTAATGGTGCTCAATCAGGTGACCAACGTGGAGAACAAAGCAAGAGGATCTCTTCTACCAACAACCCAAGCTGAGATGGTGTCATCAAAAAAATGTCCCATACACGATACAGTTATCTCTTCTACATTGAGGGGGCTAGAGGGACGTCCCCTTTTCGTCTCTCTCCCCCCACAATCTGGAAAATTTTTGTAAAAATTTTTGGCCCTCCCTTTATACCAGAGAAGATGTCTGAATTATTATGGTATTAAAAGTTAAAATATGTTGACATTTTACAATGCTATACATATATTTTATGCATTTCTGAGTTTCTAAACATTTTCTTTGTTGTCTGTTGGCTCTTGCTTGTTGTCTACATCTTCTGCAAAACTCTTCAAAAATTCCCATTTAATTTTTTACACTGACCCATGATATAGCAAAAACCTTAATGGGGAAAGTTGTGATGATAGGGTGCCCAAACTTGTTAAAATTTAAATTAAAAATGTATTATTTGAAAATCACAAATCTACATAAATATAAAGGAAATTGAAGCAATTAAACTTTCAGATGATTTTTGTAAGTTTCTAGCATTTATACCTCTGAGGTTATCAAAGCTTAAAACTGTACCCTTCGGGACACCCTATATACTCCTCATAGTATGGTGGATGTAGGTAGCACAGCAGAGTGCTGGGCCTCGAGTCAGGAAAATTCATCTTCCTGAGTTCAAATCTGGCCTCAGAAACTTACTAACTGCATGACCCTGGGTGAGTCACTTCACCCTCTTTGCCTCAGTTTCCTCATCTGTAAAATGAGCTGGAGAAGGAAATGGCAAACAACTCTAGTGTCTTTGCCAAGAAAACTCTAAATTAAGTCACAAAGAGCTGGATGTGACTGAAGTGACTAAACAACAACAAAATAGTGGAAGGAACAATGGAACTGGAGCCATGAGACGTGAGAGTCTCATCTCTGTCCCTCGCTACCTC
The DNA here is from genome assembly GCF_011100635.1 of Trichosurus vulpecula. Taxonomy (NCBI): domain Eukaryota; kingdom Metazoa; phylum Chordata; class Mammalia; order Diprotodontia; family Phalangeridae; genus Trichosurus; species Trichosurus vulpecula. Next base: position 109,473,863 of record NC_050579.1, read on the forward strand.
TGCGAGTATGAACGAGTCATTTAAACTTTCTGAGCCCCAACTTCCCCATCTTGAAAACTGAGAGAATAAATATTTAGAATCATAGAGTTAGAACTGAAAAGAACCCTAGAAACCATTCTAGACCAACCTTCTCATTTTACAAATAGTGAAGCAAAGGCCTAGCAAGGGAACTAATATCCCCAAGGACACACAAGAAACAGGTTAACTGGCAGTAAGTGCTGGGATTTGGAATCAGGTCCTCTGATGATAAATCTTGGCTTCTTTCCTCTCATATCATCCTCTTCACTGCACAAAGTTGTGAGGGAATTATAAACATTATATAAAGGTTATTATTATTAGGATTATCATTTTCATTTCAGGAAAGTTTAATTAAATCTAATAAGCATTAATTGGCAGCTGACAGGCAAAGTACAAGCCAGGAGCTAGAAAGAATTTTTTAAAATGTCTTGGTCTTAAAAGTTAACATCTAGTATGCAAGACAAGTATACAAATAAGTCATCTTGTAACATATCTTACAAAAAGGAGAGAGCCATAATAAATGTTCAAGGAAGGACTGTACAAAGTGTTAGCAGAGTTTACAATCCTTTGGAGGAGAAAGAGGGAATTCATTGATTAAGGAAGATTCTGAAAGGCAGGAATGAGAAGCAAATGCATTTCAGGCATAGGAGACTGTCATGGATGCACAGTAGCTTGAAACAGGAGACAAAGGTCAAGGAACTGCTGATGCTCCAGTTTGAGCATCAAGAAAAAAGTTTGGGATGTGAGCTTGCAAAAGGTAGATTACTGCCAGATTTTGGAGCACCTTAGCTTCTGGAATAAGGATTTAGAAATTTACCCTAAAGACAAGAGGAAATCCATAGAATATAAACTTCTTGAAGACAGGGCTTATTTTGTTTTTGTATCTTCAGTGTCCAGCATTGTGTCTTGAACATAGTAGGTGCTTCATAGATGTCTGTTGAAGTAAAGATGGTTTTTGAGGAGCTAAGTGGCATAGTTAATAAAAGGACTATAATTTAAGAATATCTTGAAGGGCTAAGCTATGTCTATTGTCTCATCGTAGCTTTTTATATCCATAAGGCAAAGAAAATAGAGGATGAAAATTTTTATTTCAAAGTAAATTATATTTTTTGTCAATTGATATTCCTGCTCCTTCCAATGTTAAACCTGAATATTCAGAAGCTTACTTTCTTGGCTATATGAAAGATTAATTGATGACAGAAGAGACTTTAGACAGGGAGACTTAATCAGAAGGTTATTACAATAGCCCAAACAAGTAGTGATGAAGGTGATGACCTAGGGTGATGGTGTTTGATGGAGAGATGAGGATAAAATAGATAGACATCATGCAGGTAAAACTGAGATGGTTTGGCAACTGATTAAATGTGGCAGGAAGCATCAAAAATTACTCAGGTTTGGAGCCTGGGTCACTGGGTAAATGAGGATACCATCAATAGAAATGGAAAGGTGGAAAGGGGGTGGATTTATAAAGAAAGATGGGATTCAGTTCAGGATATATTGAATTTGAGACATTAACAGGTCAACCAAATGGAGACATTTAATAGGCATTGGAGGGAAGAATCTCTGGGGAAGGAGCACTGATGAAACATTCCCATTATTATCGTTGTCATTATTATTAATATGTAAGAGTATCCTGACACTACAATCATATGTCTTCCTTTTAAACAAGGGGCACTCTTCTATTTCCATATTTCAGTCATGAACCACACCCCATCAAGTCTCAGTGACAATTATGAGGTCATCATATTTACCTTCTCACTTGAAGATCTCCACTTCACATGCTAATTTTTCACACTCTATGCATTTGGTACATAAATATCTGGGCCACTGAATACTATTATCAGCCTTCCTTAACTTTGTCTCTTAAAGACTAGTGATATCTCTATGACTCATAACAACCAGATCAAGAATATAGAGCTACGGAAGGCTGGAGCAGGAAGATAACTTGGGGATCATCTAGTCAAAATCTTTATCTCAGTCAGTCAATAAATAATGAATAAACATTTATTAAGCACCTATGTTGTGCACTATACTAAGTGCTGGTGATAACAAAGAAAGGCAAAAGACAAATCTTGAGAGCTCACAGTTAGATGGGACAAACAACATACAAACAACCATGTATAAACCAAATATATACAGGACAAATTGGAAATAATTATCACAGATGAAAAAACTGGCATCTAGAGAAGTTATGGATCTTGTCAAAGGTCACACAGATAGTAAAGGGCAAAGCTAGGATTTCAATGCATGTCTAGCACCCTCTCCAGTATAACAAAAAGCCTCTCTATATCTACAATACCTTTATAGATATCCCCAAAATATTCAGTATTGCTAGCAGAACTTGTTTTTTCTTTTGGCAGCTATTAAACATCCCATCTGTGGAGATATACTAAACCACCCCACTCCCCCCATTCCCTTTTTAAGGAAACTATTAAGAAATATTATATCCCTCTGTGATCCTTTAAGACTCATCTGAATGAAATAAACCTTGTCAGCACTTAATTAAATTCTAAGGAGTTAGCATCCTGCTCTGAAATCCTCTTGTAATATTAGCTGTCTACCCAATTTCTAAAGGGAAACTGAGCCAAGGTTCTAGAAAGAACTCTGATCGCCCTGAAAACAGAACTACAATGGTGACCAGACAAGGGCAGGAGCCCCCATGATTAACCCTTGCTCGCCACCCTTGACTGGAGTGAATGGATTTAGGGAAATGATTTTACAAGTTGTACTGATAGTTAAGTTTAAAAATATCATTCTGTTTGATGCATCAGAAACACTACCTAAATTCTATGCCTTAGTTTAATCTTTACTGTGGGATTTTGCCTCTTGTTCTTGAACCCTATAAACTGTAATTAGAAAATAGCTTGGGTTAATGAGACTTCAAAAAGTAGGACAGATCATCTTTCCCTCTCTAAGCAGAAATACAAGGATGTATTTAGGTATTCATTACTTTTATTTATCATCTTTCATTCCTTTATTCAGTCATTCATTTCTTTGTTTATTTATAGTGAATAGAGAATAAACCCATTTAACCAAGCCAATAGCAAACAGAAATTAGAGAAGCTAGGGTAGGATGTACCAGACAATACAGACAGAGTGAATGAGCTTTCCCACTGGGATCAAGATATTTCAGCTCAGTTGAGAGAAAAAGAGAGAAAGAGAGAGACAGAGAGACACAGAGAGAGACAGAGAAACACAGACAGAGAGAGGGAGTGAGGAGAAAGAGATAGAGAGATACAGAGAGAGACAGACAGAAGGAAGAGGGGGAGACAGAGAGAGGGGGGGGGGAGAGATGAGGGAGGAAAGGAGGGAGGGAAGAAAGGAGAGAGTCCTTTATCTCACCCAAGAGAAAATTCCCTTAATTCTCAAAAGCAACAAGTTGGAAATCAGTATAGTGAAGCCCTCTAGTTGTCACTTCTTCCTAAAGCCTTTCTCATCCTCCAGGGGCCTCTCACACGACCAGCACAGTCTGTCTTCTCCCAAGCCCTCCCCACCTCTGCCCTTCACTAAAGCATGCAGCACTGAGTAATCATTCTCTCTGCCAATGATGAGAGTTTTATGCAAATAAACCAGGATTAAACCCCAGGTTATATTCCTTCCCCTGGTATATGAATTTAGATAATTAATAAGTCTGTCTGTGATAGACTTGTGCTCAAAGTGCCCAGTATGGAATTGTTTTGTTTGTTTTTCCCCAATCACAAAATCTAAGTGAAAGACAGAGGGTTATATTTACCATCCTGTGTTAAGATCTCTAGTTGACTTTCCTAAATACATACCTTGTGACGGTGTATTGCTAGCCCACAGGATGAATCATAGATCATAGGGTCATAAATTTAAATCTAGAAGGAAACTTATAGGTCTTCTACTCCAGGCCGTTTGTTTTCAAGGTGAGGATATAAAACCACGGAGAAGCTAAATGATTCACTCACAGTGTCGTGTAGAAAATTGCAAAGCTATGATCTGAACTCAGGTCCTTAACTCCAAATACACTGTTCTTTCCAATATACTATGGCTTTATGAGTACTGTTTCTGCCTTCTTCTCTGTCACTGACTCCTGAAAATTGTCATCTTTTTTCCTTCGTCAACACTCATTGTCTACTTTCCTTTCCTTTACCCCCACATACTTCTCAAACCTCAGAAATCATCTTTTCAGTCTTATTACTTAACAGAACTGCTCTAGATGAAGATACATGAGATCTCTTGATTGCCAATTGTGGTTTTTTCTCAGTTCTCCTCCTTCCAGATCTCTATGCTGTATTTGACACTAACAATCACCCTCTCTTCCCTAGGTGTCCTCTCCTCTCTGATTCGGGGGAAGACAACTCTTTTTTTTGGAGGGGGAAAGGCAAGGCAAATGTGACTTGCCCAAGGTCACACAGCTAGCATGTGTCAAGGGTCTGAGGTCAGATTTGAACTCAGGTAATCCTGACTCCAGGGCCAGTGATGTATTCATTGTGCCACCTAGCTGCCCAGAGAACATGACTCTTTCCTGGTTTTATTTGGCTGACTGCCCCTTCTCAATCTTCTTTTCCGGTCCCTCATCTGTAGTAAACTCCCTAATTATAGATATTCTCCAAGGCTTTCCTTTCTTCTCCACATCCTGTCTCATTGTGACCTTATCAGTCATCATGAGTTTAATTATAATTTGTATGAAAATGGTTTCTCTGGCTACAGTCTTTCTACCAAACCTCAGTCTCACATCACTGACTGCTTCTCGGATTTTTCAAAATGTCTCATTCAAGAGTCATCATAAGACCTATGTGCCTAAAGCAGATCTTTTCCCCCAAATCAATCTCCCTTCCTTAATTATTTACTTTACAATATATTTTATTTATGTATGGCATGTATATTATGTATATAAAATACATATTCTATATAATTAATTAATAATATATCCTATATATTTTATTTATAACATAATTATATGTCTTTATTTTATTGAAATAGCACTAGGTCTTGATATTCTCAATTCCTCTCACCATGCACCATCACTTGGCAAATCTTGACATATTTCCCTCCACAGAGTTGTCTTCTCTCCACTATAGTATTTCCTCTACATAGTTGCCAAAGTGAATTTCCTTACGGGCAGATCTGACCATGCTGCTCATTCACTAAATAAACTACAACTGGCTCCTTGTTGTCTCCAGGATAAAATAGAAATGCTTCTCGTTAGTTTTTAAAGCCATGCACAATAATCGTTCTAACCTAGCCTTATAACCTCACTTCCCATACTCTATGATCCAGCTTATCTGGCCTTCTCTCTCTCTTCCTCAGAAAGGACACTTCATCTCCCACCTCCAAACCTTTGTACTGCACACATACGCAAACACACCACACACACACACACACACACACACACACACACACACACACATCCCTGGAATGCCTCCCCCACACCTCTGCTTCATAAAATTTTTCTCTTCCTTAAAGACATAGCTCAAACCCCACTCCCTGCCTGGGGTCTTTCCTGCTCTCCCCATTTCCTTTGGCCTTTCTCCATAGGGTTACTTTGTATCTGGTTTGTATGTACCTCAGTGTATATAGGTTACCACCCCTCAGTATGCTCCTTGAGGGCAGGTGCTAGTTTGTTTGTCTTATTATTTGGTACCTAGCATATTGTTAATGCTTAATAAATGTTTGCTGATTAACTGCATTTACTAAGCACCTAGCAGTGTCTCAAGAATTTCACTAAGTGTTAGGGTTACCAGGACAAAAGTGAAACAGTTCTTGCCCTCTAGTTTATATTCTATTGGGGGCAAAATATGTAGGGCAGCTAAATGATACTGTGAACAGAGCACCTGGCCTGGAGTCAGGAGCACCTGGGTTCAAATCCAGCCTCAGATACTTGTTAGTTGCTTGATCCTGGGCAAGTCACTTGACTGTTGTCTGCCTCAGTTTCACCATCTGTAAAATGCACATAATAAGAGGACCAACCTCTCACAAGTGCAAGGATCAAATGAGACAATTGTAAAGGGTTTAGCACGATACCTGTCACATGGTAAGTGTTTTATAAATATTAGCTATTATTATAAGCAGATGTAAAATAGATGCAAAGTATTATCTGCAGGGAACACTAAGCTCTGGAGGGGATCTGGAAAGGCTTCCTATAGGAGGCGACATTTGATCTGAATCTTGAAAAGAGCTAAGGACAGAAAGAGGCTGATGTGAGAAGGGACGATTAGTAATATGAAATTAGTCTAGAAATATAGGATGGAGCCTAAACGTGCCAAACAGAGGAACTTGTCATTTATTCTGGAGGCCTTGGGAAGCCACTGAAGCCTGTTAAGCCATGAAAGTCATTATTAGAAACTTGTGCTTTAGAAATATCAATTTGGTAACTGTGTGGAGGATGGTTTAGAAAGGAAAGAGACTGGAGGCAAGGACACCAACGAGAAGGCTATTGCAGTGATCAAAGAAGAAGGGGAAAAGGATCTGAACTGGGATGGCAGCTGTGTGAGGGGAAAGAAGGGATGGACGTGAGTGATCATGTGGAGATATAATCAATAGGACTTGAAAAGTGACAGGTAGCGGGGAGGGAAGAATTGAAGATGATGCCAAGGCTGCAAACCTGGGTGACTAAAGCATTGCTGGTATCCGGTTACTGGCAAATTGTTGAGAGAAATAATATTCACTCTCTCATGAATTGTTAACCAATCAGAGTTGATTTCCATCTGAGTGGGAACACCCACTCTTCCAAGGACATATAAGCATTGCTCAACCTCCATGAAAGCCAAATGACCATCCTTTTATTAATTATTCACTAGCCATAATTAGTAAAATGATTGTTAATTACCCAGAAATTATATCCCTCAGACTTTTCATATGTCACAAAAAGATTGACAAGAACAAAAATCAGATTAGAAGACTGAATAATAGAGTAGTGAGTGAGGAAATTGCTTTACTCTTGATATCTAATTTAAATATGTAAATGTAACAACAATATACCTTTCACATAATTTCTCAAAAAACAAAAAGAAATGAAAAATTTCTTCCCATGAATAAAGTATGTTGGCAAAAATACAGGAAAAAATCGGGCACTGAGTAGACAGACTTAAAACAAAGAAATTTGACAATTCTCATTTAGCTTTTGGAGAATATTCCAAAAGAATCCTGCGGGTATAGACCTCAAACCGTGCAGTTCTGGGCAAAGTGAGGAGCAGTAATCCACATGGTGGAGTTAAACCACCAAGCATCCAATGGGTAGGAGATAAAAGTGCATTCTCCACATCAAAAGCAATCAGTGCATAATTGGTAGACATGGGTTACATGATTAAATTGTTTCATGTACATGATGTGCAAACAGGAGGGGGAAAAATCCATCTCCATGAGAAAATCAAGGCTTTCTTTTGAAATTCAATTCAATATGTTTGGCTATATGATTTAAAATGTCAGGAAAACAGGCTGAGGAGAAGCTGGCAGGCGATATCAGAGGAGAGGGGGCTTTACACGTGCCAATTCGCTCATTCATTTGGCGGGTTACTACTCTGCCAGGCATAATGACGTCTATAAATTATTGAAACTTCCTGCCTTGTAGTGATGATTTGGTAATAAGTCCAAATGCACTGGGGCATGCTAGAACATCAAAACATTACTCTAAGTGTTAAATGTTATCATCTGGTCCAGAAATTATTACAGTAAATAACATCTGGTGGAAACAATTAACAACCTGCATTTAAGCTGTAAAATGATGAGCTATCTAGGGGCCAGGGGAGGGGGAGATTATATGTCAATTTTACATGTATTTATTTTACAGAACTAAAGAACTGTCTTAAGAGTGAAAGAGGTATGCCAGCTATGTACGAGGCGATTAAAGACAGATTTGCTTCTTATTTCCACTGTCAGGTTTACGTGTTCACTTTATGACTTTAGCATGAGGTCTGACTCTGAGAGCTCGGATAATAGGCACACTATGGAAATTGGAATATTTACATTGAAGGCTTCTCAGCTTCCTCCATAAACACTGGTTCCAGTGTCTGAGTTACTTATGGCACATTCCCCTGGTATGCACTCTATATAATAATCACTTTTGTTCACACTTAAGCAGCCTGCCCACCTGGGGCCTCTCTGTATTCTCCACAGTATCTACCAGGACACCTGTACATAACACAGGTGCTTAGAAAATTTTTCCTGATTAATTGAATTAATCCTATTAAAAACAGAACAACTCAGTAAAATTACGACAATGGAAATTTTATAGAGGTGAAGGAAAAAACCTGCAAAGTTGCTGAGAATAGCAAAGTCATTCATAGTTCTTCATCAAATAATATTGCTATTACTGTGTACAATATTCTCCTGGTTTTGTTCACTTTACTACGTGTGTGTTCATGTAAGTCCAGGTTTTTTCCAAAATCATTCTGCTTTTCATACAACATGATAACATTCTATTACAATCATAGATCACAGTTTGTTCAGCCATTCTCCAATCGATGGGTATCCCTTTGGTTTCCAATTTTAGCCACCACAAAAAGAATTGCTACAAATATTTTTGTACAAATAGATCTTTTTAATATGTCTTTGAGATATTGACCTAGCAGTGGTATTGATGGATCAAAGGGTATGCACAGTTTGATAGACTAAATTGCTCTTAGTTCACAACTCTACCAATAATGTATTAGTGCCCTAGTTTTCTCACAGCCCCTTCATCATACAATTTTTTCCTTTTTGTCATATTAGCCACTCTTATAGGTGTGAGGTGGTGCCTTAGAGTTGTTTTAATTTGCATTTCTCTAATCAAAGAGATTTAGAATATTTTCTTCATATGGTTATAGATACCGTTGATTTCTTTGTCTGAAAACTGCCTGTTCATATCCTTTAACCACTTTTCAATTAGCAAATTACCTGTATTTGACTCAGTTCTCTATATATTTAAGAAATGAGGGTTTTATCAGAGAAACTCATTACAGAATTTTTCTCCAGTTTTCTCCTTTCCTTATAATTTTGGTTGCATTGGTTTTGTTTGTGCAAAGACTTTTTAAATTTTATATAATTGAAATGATCTATTTTACATTTTGTGATGGTTTCTGTATCAATCTTTGATTTTAAACTCTTCCCTTATACACAAGTCTGACAGCTAAACCATTCCACGCTTTATTAATTTGCTTATGGTATTACTCTTTATGTGTAAATGATATACCTATTTTGACCTTATCTTAGTATACAGTATGAAATGTTGGTCTATACCTAATTTCTTCCATACTGTTTTCCAGTTTTTCCAGGAGTTTTTGTCAAATAATGACAAATAATGAGTTTTTGCTCCCCAAACTTGGGTCTTTGGGCTTATCATACACTAGATTCCTATCATCATTTGCTGTAATGTAAATCGTACCTAATCTATTCCACTAATCCACTACTCTTTCTTAGCTAATACCAGATTGTTTTGATAATTACCACTTTATAATAAAGTTTGAGAATTGGTATGGCTAGACCACCTTCTTTTGCTTTTTTTTCTACTGATTCACTTGAGCTTTTTGTTTTTCCAGATGAATTTTGTTTTGATTCTTCTAGCTCTATAAAATGATTTTTGATAATTTGGCATGGCACTGAATAAATAGATTAATTTAGGTAGAACTGTCATTTTTAATTGTATTGGCTTGGCCGCCCCATAAACAATTAATATTTTTCATATTGTTAAGATCTGACTTTATTTGTATGAAAAGTTATAGTTGCGTTCATATAGTTCCTGGGTTTGTGTTGGCAGACTCCCAAGTATTCTGTACTGTCTACAATTATTTTAAATGGAATTTCTCTATCTCTTGCTGCTGGATTTTCTTGGTAATATATAGAAATGCTGATGATATATGTGGGTTTATTCTGTATCCTGAAATTTTGCTAAAGTTGTTAATAATGTCAAGGAGTTTTTTAGTTGATTCTCTAGGATTTTCTAAGTATAACATCATATCTTCTGCAGAGCGATAGTTTTGTTTCCTCACTGCCTATTCTAACCCCCCTTGAATTTATTTTTCTTCTCTTATTTCTATAGCTAACATTTCTAGTACAATATTAAATGATAAACGTGATTATGGGCAGCCTTGCTTCACTTCCAACTGTACTGGGATGGCTTCTTACTTATCCCCATTATCAATAATGCTTGCTGATGGTTTTAGAGAAATATTCCTTATCATTTTAAGGTAAGCTCCATTTATTCCTATGCTCTATAGTGCTTTTAATAGGAATAGGTGCTTTATTTTGTCAAAGGCATTTTCTGCATCTATTGAGATAATCATATGATTTCTGTTGATGTGGTCAATTATGATCAATTATGATTATGGTGTGGTCAATTACTGATGTGGTCAACTATGCTAATAGTTTTCCTAATATTGAACTAGCCCTGCATTCCTGGTATAAATCACACATGGTCATAGTGTATGATCCTTGTGATATATTGCTGTAATCTCTTTGTTAGTGGTTTATTTAAAGTTTTTGCATCAAAATTCATATAGGAAAATGCTCTACAAATTTCTTTCTCTGTTTTGGCTCTTCCTGGTTTGGGTATCAGTATCATATTTGTGTTGTAAAAGGAATTTATTGGGACTGCTTCTATTTCTAATCCTCTATTTCATTAAATATCCATTTTTTCCTCAGAAAGATTATATTCAATTTTGCTGAGCAGGTGATTTTTTATTGTTATCCTAACTCCTTTGCCCTCCAGTATATCATATTCCAAGTACAACAAACATTTCTTAATCATTTAGTATATACCAGGCACTAGGCTTGACACTAGACTTTCTTATTGGCAAAATTTATTAGATATTACTTATTTCAATGAGACATCAAAATGTCACCTGTTTTAAAATGCATTTTCCCTCACAGGAGGCATTTTTTTTTAACATTTTATGCTATGTTGCACAATTCTTATGCCATTCAAGTAGTGTTTGAAGCAAAGCAGGACCATAGTCTGGTGTAGTCAAGCAATGGATTATTTAATAAGTATTTATTGAACTATATGATATGTACAGTCATTATGGTAAGGAGTGTGAGTGATATGAAAATGTTGGAGCCTGTCCTCAAGGAGCTTATATTCTACTGTGTTGCTTCATATGTACTAATTTCCTCTACTAATATAAGCCACAACCCCAAAACAGGTTTCCAAAAAGAAAAAAATAATACTATAGATTTATATAGAGATAGATACATTTATAGGTAGATAGATAGACATAATTAGGAAGAAATATATGATATTACTGCATATAAGTATATTTACTGGAAAAGTATTAATTTCCTTTTATTTTCCTTCCAATAAAGTTGAGTTGAAAAGCTTTCTGAACTTCTAAAAAGGAGCTTAGCTTCCAGGAGAGTAAGAGAAAGAACTTGGCTAGCAGTGCCAAAGTGAAACTAGGTTATCAGGAAAGAATAAAGTATTTCTTGAAAGAATGGAATAAGTGCTTCAAAGAAGAAACACAGGAAAAGAGAAACAATGAAGAAACAAAGAGTGTTTCCCCATCTCCTCCAGGATCACATACAAAATACTCTGTTTGGCATTCAAAACCCCTCAACAACTAGCCCCTCTTACCTTTCCAGTCTTTTTATACATTACTCCCTGACACTACTCTTCAATACAGTGATACTGGCTTTCTGGCTGTTCCACAAACAATACACTCTATCTCTCGGATCTGAGCATTTTCTTTGGCTCTCCCCCATGCCTGGAATCCTCTCCCTCCTCATTTTTTACCTATTGGCATCCTTGCCTTCCTGTATATCCAGAAGAAATCTCATCTTCTACAGGAAGCCTTTCCCAACTCATCTTAATTCTAGTGTCTTTCCTCTGTTAACTATTTATCTTGTATATAGCTTGTTTTGTATATGATTGTATTATCTCCCCCATTAGATTATAAACTTCTTGAGGGAAAAAATAAATGAATAAACAGACAAATAAATAAATATAGTTGGGTTACTCATTTAAAACCATCCCTTATTCCCTATGTCTCCATCAGTTTCGTTGTCCTCTTAATAATCTCAAATTGTATTCAGATGTTATATGAGCCTGATTGCGGGGGGGGGGGGGGGGGGGGGGGGGGGGGGAGTGTGACTTCTGTTTGGTCTGATTTAGTCTTAGGGAGATAAAACATAACAGAGCCAACAAAAGAAAGCAGTGCTTCCTAAGTCCAAAATGAATGGTAGTAAAAGTCAGGGCTAGAAGTCAAAGGAGAGAGACAGATGACTAAGGGATGGAGAAGTCAAGGAGTAGGAAGGAGATATCCTATGTCAGCATGGTGGGTATAGGAGTTCATACTGGGGAGAAGTGGGCAAAATAACTGCAAAGAGATATTGCAGCCTGATTATGGAGGGCTTGGAATGCCAGATTGAGGAAGTTGAAATTTATGCCATAAGCAACGGGGAGCCATTCTAGGTTTTCTGATCCAGGGAATAGTGTCTTAGGAAGATTCATCTGGCTTTCGTCCACTAAAGACCTAGTCATTGTGATGTGGTGGTTGACCCTGGACTGTAGAAGTAGACATCTAGCTCTGTCACAGGTATGACCAATGTCAAAAGTCCTTGATTGCTCTCTCAATGACACAGTCTATATCTTCTGTCATCCAAAAACCAGCCTAGTTAAATTTGAAAGTCACATCAATAAAAATATGAGCACCAGGGAATGATTTTTGAGGGGCAGGGAGGGTGGCACGAATGGCTGAGAATAATCCAGTGAGGCATTTCAGGGCTTACTCTGCGTCACTGAAAGGGGTACCCGCACACATTATGTCATATAATTTTGAAATAATTTGGCATTGGTGTGCAGGGTGACTGAAACTAGGAAGGCCTGGAGGTAGGAAGACCAGTTTAGAGGCTCTTGTAATATGCTAGGTATAGAATAATAATTAGAAGTGACAGAAGAGTGTCAGGGAAAATGTAAATGAAGGCAATATTAGAAGAAACATTGAAGAAGGAATTGGTAAGGATATGGTGACAGATTGAATATAAGGGTTAGGGTAGAGTCAAAGATGGGACTCCAAGGTTTTCAGCCTTGAGTGACTGAGAGAACAATAGTCCCATCAACGGAAAAAAAGAATTTGAAAGGTACAGTAAGCATGGTTTTGGCAATTCAGAAAAGAATTTGAGATGGTGGTTTTGAAAATTATGAGCAAAAAATTGGAAATGTGGTTCAGGAGTATGAAACAGGAGGCAAAGATAAAGGTACAAGTTCAGGTGTTTTGTGAATGATTTGGTACTTGGTGGGCTTATGGCATTCCTGTTCAATGGCTACAGAGGCTAAGTAAGAAAGGCTACCTGAGATGTTCAGGTCTTCACTATTGTATCCCCTATCAATTCTGGATCCAAATAGCCACATTGGGGTGCAATAGGGTGGACTCTTTTATATAGTGTCAAGGTTAGGATTATGACTCAGAGTTAGGCTTGAGTCTGACACTGGCACCTACTGTTCAAGTGAACAAGCATTTATGAAGTTCCTACTATGTGTGAGACACTGCACTAAGCCCTGAGATATATAGAATGAAGGAAAAAATGGTCCCTGCTCTCAAGAAGCTCATAATCACTTGACCTTGGATGAGGCACATTTCTCTGGGACTAAGATTCCTCGTCTATAAAGTATACATATTGATATGTGTCCTAACCATATCAAAAAGCTCCTATTAGAATACAATTAAATAATATATGAAAAAGTAATTTATAAATCACAAATCAGAATGTAAGGGCAGCATTGAGCACTGGCTAGAATGCTGGGCTTGAAATCAGGAAGATCTGGGTTCAAATCTAGCCTATGCTATTTATCAGCTGTGTGACTCTTGGCAAATCACTCAATCTCTATGTTATTAGGCAATCCCCTAAACCAGAGATTCTTAACCTGGAGTCCATGGACATAGATCTCAGGAGGTGTATTAATTTGGACAGAGAAAATATATCTTTATTTTTACTAACCTCTAACTGAAATGTAGCATTTCCTTCAATTACCTAAAAACATCTTTCTGAACATTTTCCATAGGTTTCACCCAGACTGCTAAAGTGGCGAATAACACAAAAAAGGTGGAGAATCAGTGCCTTGGACTCTATCTAAAGTTCTAAATGAGTTTCACTATGCATTGGTATGGGTGATTGCCATACCAACTAGCATAAGCTGATAAAATCACAGACCCTACTGTATTTTGATAAAAAGTAATTATAAAATTAAACAGTTATCACAAAATTAAATAAGCATTTCGTATGAAAACATTATTTTTCTTATTTATGTTTGTTACATTTATTACTTGTGCTACTGTGTTATGCATTTATAGCTCCATTTTAAATAAAGTATTTCTGGAACTTTAAAAAAATCTATTAAGAATCAACTGTGTATAGAGTGCTATGCTAGCTAAACAATGGGAAAGACAATAATTTAGATAAGAAATAGCCCCTCCTTTTACGTACTTCCATAAAACTGGATGCCAAACACCCAGATAACAATTTTTTTTTAAAAAAATGAAATATAATCACATGGTAAAGGTACAAAACAGAGTACTACTTCAGGTCCTAGGGGAATAGTAATTAACTATAAAGGGCCCAAGGGTCATTTTATAAAGGAAATGACATTTCATTTTTGTTTAAAGGATACTTGAGAATTCAGCAATATAGAAAGAGGAAGAAAAAAATTCCAGACAGAGGGAAAATTTAAAGGCACAGAGACAAAAAAATTCAAGTTGTTTTCCTAAGTCACAGAATAGTTCAATCTAGCCACAATGGAGTATATGAGTAGAATAATTTTAGACCAAGGAGTGATAAGAACTAGGGAGCTACTGGAGATTTTTAAGTAAAGGCATAACACAATTATATCTTCACAAAGGGAAGTCAAAACTGGCAATAGTATAAGAGGTGAGATGGGTCAGGGTTGTTTGGAGAGGGAGGAGAAGAAAGGCAAAAAAAATCATTTAGGAGGTTTTGTAATAATTGGTAGTAAAAATGGTCTGTGCTAGCGTGGGATCAATTGAATAGTAGAAGGAACAGTTGTAAGAGATACTGTGCAAGTAAAATTGAGGAGACAGTAACTGATTAGATATAAAATTTGAAAGCAGAGGAAGAATTCAAAATTCTAAAATAATAGTAAGGTTTTTTTTTCAACGTGGGGGCCTAGCTAACTAGTGGTTAAATTAACAGAAAAAAGTAAGGTTGGACATAGGAACAGGGTTTTGGGGAAAGATAATAAGCCTGTTCTCTGTTGGAAGGAATCATACTCCCAGGAAGGCAGCATCTGGGACATGACTCTGATCACCCTATGCATCTTGTATTCTTCAGGCTGACCATCCTTAGTACCTTCAATTAATCATTATATTGCATGTCTTATGTCATTTTAAAATGAGACTATTTTGCAAAGAAAATGACAGAGATAAAAATCTATCAATAGGAGATCATTTCTGGTCAGTTTTGCTTTGATAAAGAGTGATAGGAGTGAACATATTTTATGATATTCTCAAAGAAATGAAATGAACATTGAATTTATTTTTTCATCTTGCTTTGAGTTTCTGGAGATAGCTGGTAGTGGGTACTAAGGTTTTAGAAATAAGTGCTTAGTCCTCTATATTGAAAGCATTACACTTCAGATATGCCACCATCATTGCAACCCTGTCTTGATAGATTAGTTAGTCATTCTAAAGCAGGAGTTCTTAAACTGGTGTGGTGATTTCAGGTGATCTGTGAACTTGGATAAGAAAATATTACATTTTTATTTTCAATGACCTCTAACTGAAATTTAGCATTTCTTTCAATTATTTAAAAACATCATTCTGAGAACTTGTCCATAGATGTCACTAGACTGCCAAGCGGGTCCATCACATACACACAGACACACAGACACACACACATACACACACACGCACAGAACACACACATACACACACACACACACACACACAGTTAAGGTCTCCTATATGAGAAATTCAACAAAAAAGAACTGATGTTTTTTAGTTTCGTTGTGATGTTTTGTGTTGTTTTTGGTAAAAAACAGAGCTTGCCAGTTTGGCAGAAGACTCTTCTTTTGCCGTGATTAATGTCACCAGACCACTGTCAATTCTAAATAAGGGCTCCAGGCCAAAGAAGTGTATCCTGGCCTACAATAGACCACAGCTGCAATTCAGTTGGACATACTGGTCCCCATCTGTAAAGGTTGGATGCCTAGTGACACTGGCCAGTCCGAAACCTATTTAAAGCAAAAACAAAAACAAAAACCAGCCTTGTCCCTTATGAACGCCAGGATGACAGATGGTAAAGCCAACACAGTAATGAGGAAAATTAAGCTGAAGTTGATAAGGAATATTTCTGTTTCTAGGAGGATATAGCAACCAGGAAATCACTGGACATATATCTGATTTCCATCACATACAGAATTTTCTTTTAACTCTAAATCTCTAATGCATTTGACACATTTAATTAATATTTATATACTGTTCTATGTTAGGTCAGCATGGTGATTCACAATGTAAACTAAATATTGTCTCTAAGAAATAGGACAACACATTGAATTGTTGTCCCCTCCTAAGTCTCGGGGTGGAACCACTCCTGCTCTTTCAGCAAGGATAATAATAATAAAAATAATAATGATCACGTTGATAAGTGACATTTTAATAAGACCTAATGCATCTGTACGAAAATAAAAATTCCTACATGATCTTCCCACAGCCTTTGAGATATAAAAATCTGTAGATCACAGTAGCTACAGCACAGACAACTTCATACACAGTGGGTGCTAAGCTCCATCATTGCCAGATAGTGGAGTTTCCTTATGCATAGATCTGAATATGTCCATTCACTGTCCCCAAACTGTCAAACTGAACAATGTACTTTTGCATCCTTATTCTGTTCTCCTTTGTGTACTCTTTGCTGCAGCAAAACTGGGATTATCAGTGTTTTACAATGACTCAAGCTTTTCTACTTCCATGTCTTTTTCCACTCAGGAAGCCTCCCAATGCTTGAGATTCCTTTAATATCTACCTGTTGACATCCTACATGTCCTTCAGGACCTAATTCGAATTCCATCTGCAAGTCAAGACATCCTGCTCCTGATTCCATTGGTCCATTTGAGAATGAAGGATGAACAATGACAGCAAAGATTATGCATGACGTCTCTACACTGAGAAAAGGACTTCCACAGCAGATGACGTTAGTTAAACCTTGTCACAAATATTTCTTACACATGTGCCTAACTACTACTATGGTCCAAATTTAAGCCTCATCCTCCCATGGATGCTTTATGGATCGGTGGGAAGGAGTAGACCAGGTTCTTAGGAAAAAGTTTCATATTAACTGTCTTTGTCATGTTATCTGAGAGTAGTAGCAGCTGCCCTCCAATTAGAACAGAAGCTGGAAAATATTGTTGTTGCTGTTCTTGTTCCTCCTCCTCCTCCTCGTTCTCTTCCTCTTCTTCCTCCTCCTCCTCTTCTTCTTCTTCTTTCCTTCTCCTTCTTCTTCTTCCTCCTTTTTTTCCCCAAAAGCTGGGACAATTTACTTTTGTACTGGGCATTTTTCATTTTTGATTCCTTGAAACATAGCTCTGAAAAACAGACTTTTAAAAAGTCCATTGTGCTATAAATGGAGTCACTTGACTGCCATGAAACCCAAATCATTCTGGCTTTCATCAAATGGCCAACAATAGGCCCAATCCAGTCCTCTATGGCTCATTGTTTAGATTTTGATGGCTTATAATGAGTGTAAATGAGCAATTTTCTGTTGTGGCCAGAAACTTTGCGGGTCTTCCCTTCCCAGATTGATGTATTTGGAATGGTAAATTGGAATATCTCTTGTCTCAGTTCTCACCTAGTCCTTGGTCATTAAATGGGCTTGGCCTCAGACAAACTGAGATCTGGGAAGGTCTTTAATGTAGAAAAGCCAAGGTCATCCACTGCATCCTGTGCCAATATCAGTCATCTTGACCACTGTCCTGCCACTGGATTCCAGTCACTATGGAGAAAAGAGTGAGGCTGATGACTTTGTACAGCTCTGACTCATTCACATCCAATTCACTTGCAAGCCAATGTTTCATGCTTCTAATGTCATTGGTCCTTTTCAAGAAGGAAGGGCAAACAACAACAAATTCCACTGCCTCTGTGAAGCCTTCTTGACCCTCTTTCATGGACCTTTCAAAAAACCTGGAACACTGTTACACATTTACTTTCTTCATTTTTATTAATTATTACTTTATGTGTCCTATCTTTCCTATTAGATTGTAAGCTTCATGCAATATATATATATACACACACAGAAATGTTTATATATGTCATATATATGTCACATATATGACATATCTGCATATATGCCATATATATATATGTACAGAGAGGTCTGGAAAGTACATATGTTAATAATTATATTATTATATTAATGACATATATAAATTTTCTGGTTCTGTTTCTGGGGTAGCTAGGTAGAACAGTAGAAAGAGACAGGTTCTGGAGTCAGGAAGACATGAATTCAAATCCAGCCTGAGACACTTACTAGTTGTGTGAGTAAATCATTTAACCTATTTGCCTCAGTTTCCCCATCTGTAAATAAGCTGGAGGAGGAAATGGCAAACCGTTCCAGTATCTTTGCCAAGAAAACCCCAAATGGGGTCATGAAGAGTCAAATACAACTGAAAGAACTGATCAACAATCTCTTTCATTACACTTTCTAGACTCTAGTGTAAAAGAACTTTGTCCTGAATTCATTTAGTCAATTCCCTTGCATTATATATTTGAAATCATGTCTTCTAATTACTACTTCTATTTCTGCAGCTACTATTAATAGTATTAATAATAATAGTTCACATTTATATTCAATACTTTAAGGCTTCAAAGCATTTTTCATATATTAAACTCACTTGATTTTCACAACAGCCTTGTAATGTAAGTGCTATTATGATTCCCCATTTTACAGATAAGGAAACTATAACTGAGAAGTTAATATACCTAGTGTCTGTGGCAGGATTTGAACGCAGGTCTTCCTGACTCCAAGGCCATCATTCTATCTGTTGTACCAATACGTTCTTGTAGATCAGTTCCAAAACCTTCTTGGAAAGAAAATTCTCTATCAGTTCCTCCTTATGGTTGGGGAAAGGTGAGAAAAGTCTCCTTCTCATATAAAGCTTCACAGAGTTTCTCTCAAAGATACAATAACCCTGTCTTTCCTAAGCAACTTGTGTGTGTGTGTGTGTGTGTGTGTGTGTGTTTGTTTGTGTGCGCGCATGCACACGTGCATGCATGCGTGCACTGGCTTGTGCAGCACAGAATATCAAACGAGCATCAGACATGGCCCAACCGCTCATCTCAGCTGCACTGGATTTCCTCCATCTTCTCCAGCTCTGATTTGGCTTGCTGACTGCTTTCAACACCTCTCCATTCTGCCTTTTTTATGCTATTGAGATTTCCTATTTCTTTGGCCGAGGATTGCTTGGTAATCTGACCTCACCTTGTTCCATCCCTCTGAGATAGTTTGTGTGTCTATTCCAGGGCTTACTCTGATGGACCAGAAACTTGGACTTGGACTTGGAAGATTCACTGCCACGCACGAGGAATTTAGTAAAAGACAAGCCACAAAAGGAACCCCTCAAATAAAGAACATTTTAGCACACTGTGGTTAATCAAGAGACACTATTTATTTTTTAAAATAGCAGAGTAAATAAACTCTTTATAAGTCCTTCCAGAAAATACAGCATTTAGCAGAAACTAAGAAAAGGCAATTCAGGAAACATTTTACAAAAACAGAACTATATGTTTTCAACACCCCAGTCTGGCCCTCAAAGTCAAAATCCTTTTTCCCATGGACGTCTGGTTTAGAACACAATGCTGGGTATGCTCCATTTCTTTATGAAGTTGCTTTTTGTACTTTAAAGCTTGATGCCATTATGATTTATGACTGCATGAAATCTTTTAAATTAAGATTTGTTTGATTGTCTGTTTCTATTAGGGTGACCATAATAGCAGTTTTCCATTTCCAAACAAATGCTTTGCCGAGCGCTGCAATCCAGAGCCCATGCATGAGTCCTGACAGTGATTAATTTCTGTCGCTAAATTCTTTATTTTCAATAACTAATTTAAAATAGCTGCCACTTTTTTTTAATAACTAAAGGATATAAATTTGCAGGGTACTTTTTCTTAGGTAATTGATATAACATCTTTATATTAATGATTATGAATTATGGCCCCCTTTCACAAATCTGTCACCTAGCAAGGCTTCTAGGAGTACTCACATGCAGACAACCACTGTGCAGTGGGGCATGAGATGTGTCCTCTCCAAAACAACAAATCACTGAGCCCAGCACTGTCTGAACCAAGACTGTTGCTGGGATTTCACTCACTCAGATGATAAACTTGTTGGGATTGTAATTGCACTCTGTTTTGTGGGAGAGGTTTTTTTTTTTAAAGATTCAGGTTAGCCAATTGAAATATAACAATGTCATTTCCCACCAAGAGTTCAGATGACTTTTTCTTCTACAAAGTAACTGTACCTCATAATAATGTAACCCCCTAAAACTTTCTAGTGATGAGACAGATCAATTCCAGGCCCTCTCAACATGTTTTCCTAAGGAAAATTAATTTTAACCATCACCTTTACCATATGAAAACTTGATTATGGTAGTCAGAGGTCTTTGCTTCTTTTATGATTCTCTGACTCTTTACAATTGATTTACAAGCCATTTCATTTTACAGATATATGAACATACCTCACCTATTTTCTTTTAGGTTGAGGGTACATATAATTCTAACGCATCACAGGAAAACTGGAGGACCAAAAGGATTCCAAAACATCAACTGGATATTTTTTTCCACTGTTTTTGCCTTTAAATTCCATGCAACAGTGACTCTTCCGTACTAGGCAGTTGAATGGCCAAAGAAAACACTAAAATCGCATCCTGAACATCCAGAGAGCTTTATGTAAAACTCTTAGAGAAGGGCATCTCCTCTAAGCACCAACCACCATCAATCCATCAATCTCTGATTGTCTTTTTCTGCCTCTCTTTGTCTCTGTCTCCCTCTGTCTCTGTCTCTCTCTTTCTCTCTCTCTCTCCCCCGCTTCTCCCTCTCTCCTTCCCTCCCTCCCTGCCTCTCTCTGTTTCTCTGTGTCTCTCTAACTTTCTAGAACAAGGAATTCAACATAAATGGCTGGAGATGAAAGTGAAATGTACTACCAGACAGTCACAGCATACATAAAAAGTATCAAAATATACATTTGAAAAAGTTGTTAAAGCAACTTTGAATGGTTGCATACAATGATTAAGTATGAATTTGTGTGAAGCATGTGATATACAAACACTCCAAAGCTGTGGTTTCATTGGTTTTCATAAGGAACTCCCAGAGGAGGAAATGCCACCTACCAAAGTAGGTCAGGCCCTTTCCTGCAACTTAGAGTCATAGTGGGGGGTGGCGGGGAGAGTGATGGGGGGAAGGAGGCACTGAGATGTTAAGTGATTTGTCTGGAATCCCATAAACAATGTGTCAGAGTCAGGGCTTGAACCCAGATGTTCTCCAAGATTGTTCTCTCTCTTCTAGGCCATGTGCTTCTTACACATTGAAATATACAGAGATACATATTTATATAAGTATGTGTACATAAATATACCCAGAGGCAGTGTTCCCTAGTGGATGGAACACTGTCCTTTGAAATCAGGAACACCCGGCTTCAAGTCTGATCTAGGAGAAACACTATCTATGTGACCGTGGACAAAGCACATAGCCTCTCCACGCCACGCCCCATTCAAATCCAAGATTGTATAAAAGAGATTCATAAGTTAAAGGCAAGTTGTGATCTGCACGAGTGGAAAATATTTCCATGGATTGTGGTGGTGGAGAGAAAGCATTCCTCTACCCTGAAGAAATTACATTTGGGTAAAAAAAATAAATATATACGATAGATAGACAGACAGACAGACACATATGTCCTTCAATATTTTAAATTATAATAGGTTTATGATCTCAACTATACAGGGATTCCCTCTACCAGTGCAGATAGCAACCCTTCCACATCTCTTATCCTGTGCAACTGTTTTTAATGTATATCATCCTAAAGTATTCACCCAATATACCAAAAGCTTTCCTCTTGGTGTTTTCACATTCTAACATATTCCAGTGCACTATAATATATATAGTGTGTATGTATATACATATATATACATATACATATATACATACACACACTATATATATGTACATACATACACACATGGATGTATATATTTATATGTGTGTATATATTATATATAGTGTGTATGTATATACATATATACACATATATACATACACACTATATATGTACATACATACACACATGTATGTATATATGCACATATGTGTATATATAATATATAGTGTGTATGTATATACACATATATATACACATATACACACACACATATGTATTCACATACATGTAGTACAGCTAGGTGGTGCCATAGTGTATAGAGTGCCAGGCCAGGAGTCAGGAAGACTCATCTTCCTGAGTTCAAATGTGGCCTCAGGCACTTACTAGCTGTGTGATCCTGGGCAAATCTCTTAACCCTCTTTGCCTCTGTTTCCTTATATGTAAAATGGGCTGCATAAGGAAATGGCAAACCACTCCAGTATCTCTGCCCAGATAACCCCAAATGCGATCTTGAAGAGTTGGAAACAACTGAATAATATATATATAGAGAGAGACACACACACATACATACTATATAATGCACATGTTTATGTATATACATACATATATACATACTGTATGTAAGATTAGGATGAGTTAATATTTATGTAAGATATTATTATAAAGAGAGGCACTGTGGTATAGCAGATAAAGAAGCAGACTTGGAGCTAGGCAATGCTAGGCTCGAGTTCAACCTTGGTGGAGGGGGCAGTAGTAGGGAAGTCACTTAGTCTGTCAGTGTCCCCATCCACTCTCTGAGGCTCTATGCTTCAGAACTGTAGCTGACCTGCACTGCTAGTGAGTGCAGACATTCACTAGGAGTTCCAACCCCCCATGAAATCACAAGTGTGGTCCAAAAATAATCATTATAAAATAACAAAACTGATTTTCTTGAGTGATTTGTGGCAAGAAAGGGAGAATGATCGTAATAAAGGCACATGGAAATGTTTTCCTATGTGCAAAAGCAGCAGTTTTAAGGTCTGGGAGTCAGTGTTAAGCCAGTGATTGTTATGTTAACATTAATGTTGATGCTAAACAACCCTGCAAATGAGACACATGACATGTTAATAGAAATCATGTCGAGAGTTTCTGATCAATACAGAAAGGTCGAAGTGAGGTAGGGATGTAGTTTGTGGATAGCCCACAAAAGTCATCCCGTAACTTAAGGGTTGTTGAAAACAGCGAAATGGCCAAATGGAGATATGGCTCATTCATCTAGCCAAGTATAATGGTCAATGTGGTCAAATGAGAAGGAAAAAATAAAGAATGAGCTTCATTCTAAATTAAGTAGGAGCAAAAGTTTGAGATGAATGTGCCATGCCTTATAAGAGAGGAACAGAGATAGGGAAAACAATGCGAGTTTTGGGCTTTTCGTAGGAATAGAACAAATGAGTACCTGCTGATTGATCATGGTGTTTCCTGCACAATCTGGAAACAAAGCCTCCAAGTCTGCAGTGGGAAATGCCAACAGCCCAATACCCAAGAAAGGATATATATCAACATTACCAGTGATGAATGACATTGTGTCATATAAAATTTGTCCCAGAAGGGCAGTTGGTCAACTAGCCTCATTTTTAAGAAATACAAAAACACTTGAGGGATTCTGTGTGATACAAAAGGAGTTAACTAGGCCTCAGTGAATCTCAGCTTCCTTACCGTGACACACAATGTTAGGATTATAGTTTTTGAGATGATGTATTATCCAGGCAATAATCACAATGTAGACGATAATTGTGAATATGCCTATGTAGTTCTGCATCACAAATTACAAGAGACTCTCCATGTAGAAAGTAGGAGTAAACCATTTATTCAGACACCAGAGAACCAGATCCCAAAACCAATAAGCCCAACTCATCCAAACAGCAAACAAATTCCAGAACCAGTAAGTCTACTTTATCGTAACAGAAAAGAATCTAAAATGTGACATCACAGCAGGGAGCCTAGCCATCCCATAACCTTCCTGCCCCCTGCTGGGGCCTTGCTACCAACAATCACTCACAGCACTGCTAGGACAAGTCTGCTCCCTCCCCCAGTTCTAACTTGTTCTCTGAGCATTTCCTGGAATACACTTTCCCATCAAGCTCCTCCCACTGCATGTGACTTAGGCTTCCTGTGATGTAAGCAGGTCACATGGCCTATTAATGGGTGGGAAAGATTTTCAAATCTAAATTACTATTACGGATGGGAAGGGATCTCTGTAGCCATCTTGTCCAACCCACTCATTTTATAGATGACAGCAAGGCTGAGGAAAATGAAGCCACTTGCCTGAGGTCTCAATGGTTGTTTCAGAGGTGGAATTTGAACTGATGTCTTTTGACTCCTGGATTCAAATATTTTATCATTCGAATATATCCCTTTCCACAATATAAGGCTGCCTCTCTTTATTTTGTGATAAATGTATTGGAGAGTTGTAAATTCAAATAAGTCACATTTGATAGTGTTTAGATTACGTTTCTGATCTTGTGCAGGCAAGAAGGAAGAAAGGAAGGGAGGGAGGGAGGAAGGAAGGAAAGAAGGAGGGAAAGAAGGAAAGGAGGGAGGAAGGGGGGAAGGAAGGAGGAAAAGGAGGAAATACACATTTATTAAGTACCTATTATGTGCCAGGTACTATGCCAAATGCTTTACAAATATCTCATTTGATCCTTACGACAACCTTGGAAAGTAGGTATTATTTTTATGCCCGTTTCACAGCAACAAGACAGAGAGAGATTAAGTGACTTGTCCAGGATCATATAGCTAAAAAGGGTCTCAGGCAAAATCATTAATTAGCTAATTTTGAGGGAAGCAGGAAGAAGCATAATGGTGCATGGATAGAGAGTTGTGATGAAGCCAGGAAGACCTATGTTCAAGTATTGCCTATGACTCATGCCGGCTGCGTGACTTTGGGTAACTTCTAAATGCACTACAAAAACTTTCTTAAACTGAGTTACAGAAAAGGTACCTACTTGCACTGGCAGAGAGAATTTCCTCACCCAAGAGTACCCTATACCAAGGAAACCACAATTCCTGTCTCACCTTTAAAAGTTTATGTAATGTTTACTGAAGTATTACCATCAGATGAGGAAATTGAGGCACAAAGTGGTTAGTAGACTTGCCCAGAGTCTTGTTCAGTCATTTCAGTCATGTCTGACCTTTGTGACCCTTTTGGGGGTTTTCTTGGCAAAGATGCTAGAGTGGTTTGCCATTTCCTTCTCCAGCCCATTTTACAGATGAGGCAACTAAGGTAAACAGGGTCAAGTGACCTGCCCAGGGTCACATAGCTAGTAAGTGTCTGAGTCTGGATTTGAACTCAGGTCTGACTGACTCCAGGCCCTGCTCTGTATCTACTGTATCACTTAGCTGTGGCCTGAAGAGTCACAACCTAGTAAAAATCAAATCTAGGAATCCAACCTAAGTCTCTTGACTCAAAGTCCAACAGTTTCTCTACTCTATCATCCGAGCATAGCAGGCTTTACCAATCTGCTTTGCTTATCTCGACATGTTTTTGTAAGGTTCAAATGAGGAAACATGTCTTTGAAACTGCAGGGTAGTAAATTAATATGACTTTACTGACTCAAAAAGCCCTATGCTGAGAAAAAAGTCTTTGCTCTTAGGTAGATTCCATTTATGTTCTAGTAAGGTAATAACACTGTACTCAGGTAAAATAATAATACTATCCAGAATGGATATTGGGAATCATTGGTTTGCAGTAACATATTAACCACTCCAGCCACCCCTCCCAACAATTCCCATTTTAAACATCCACTGCAGGTTCCAAAATTCACAGCTCACAGATTTAATACCACCTAGTAGCAAGGGAAAGGAGTGTTGACTCTTTAAATGTCAGAACCAAGACAAACATCAGTGTCAACGTTTGAGCAAATGCTTTGACTCTAATGTTGGCTTTATCAATGTCAAATCAATTGTCCTCGCCGGCAGGACAGAATGAAGTAAGCATCCCATACCCGGTCGCACTACAGACAATTTGCCAGCTGTAGGGCACTAAGGAAAAAGTAAACGGAGTGACCCACAAATTGCTTTAAATTGTCCAAGAATTCCTTAAGTGCCCACGATGAAGCACTAAAAGCAGAAATCTGAATTCCAGACAAATCTCTGCAGGCTTCAAATTGCTACTTAACATACCTCTTTAGGTTATTGCTTAACTGCACGGTGCTAAGGACTCCCCCATATAACACAGCCTATTGGGCTCAGTGCTGGCCCCACTCCTCCTATTGCGAGGTCAAATCTAGCAAAGCAATAACTAACCAGAAGGATCTCTCTGGTTCTAGTATTATGTCTCTCGTATATGTAAACACTGCACAATTTCAGGGAAGTATAACATAATTAGAGGCTATTATTATGCAGTCCTCTATGAGCCATAATTTGCATGTTTCCAATAAAAGTACACAGCTTAGAGTTAACACACACAAGCTGTCATTTGTTCAATACCATAATTATTACTTGCAAGGCTTGGAAAAATATCTCTATCAATTCCAGAAATGGGCTGAGAAAGATTACTGCAAATGGCAAGGAAATTATTAAAATTTTCTTCCCACCTTCTCACTATTTTCGTGAAGGCAATGTATTAAAAACTTTCATAAGGCCATAAACCAGGGATAACATCTGTAATATTAAGCTTTAACCTCAGAAGTAGGAAAAAAAGACACACACATGCACAGAAATCCTAGAGAGATGGAGAGCTAACACTGAAGGAATAAGAAGACTGTATTATTAGGGAGGCATTCTACCCTTGATTGTATTCTTAAGAGTTCTAGCTTCATCAGTGAAATATATATTCATCACAAGTGAAATACATGAAAAATTGTGAAATGTTCAAACAAGGGAATTACCTAGGAAACTCTGTGTGCGTGCGTGCGTGTATGTGTGTGTATGTGTGTGTGTGTGTGTGTGTGTACCCCTTAGGAGCAACTGTCTAACAAATTCACTTTTAAGAGTAAATCATAAGTAAAGAAATTGACACAGTGAAGTGTCCATTCCACGAATATAGATAAACATTCAATTAAAGGGTTAAAGCATTAAAATAATTTAATATATTTGTAAGTGGCTTTTCTTGATTCTCCATTTGTTGCTGCCCTCTGCCTAAACTCTAGTATCCAATTACCTTGTATTTATTTTGCATATTTTATTTTATTTTGTATTTTATATTGCATATTTTTGCATATATTTTGTGTTTATTCATCATTGTACGTGTTGCATTACCCTGATGGAATGTAAGCTCCCTGAGGACAGAGATGATTCTGCTTTTGTCTTTCAATACCAATGACCTAGTGCACTGAGTAGCACATAGCAGGCAATGAATAAATAATTTTTGGATGGAATTATTGTTAAAAGTTATTCATTTAAAAGAAGTTAATTTTAAAAGTCAGAAAATATACACGGTGTCTGTCCTTCAGTTTTCTACTCGATAAGGGGTGCCTCTACAAACACATATATAGAATTGGCATAACCATATTTGCCAGTAAACTCTGTGAAGACTGATGCTGAAAGGATGGGTCACAGTTACACAGTACTCATTGGAGGCAGTGAGTGGGTGGAGTGCTGGCTTTGGAGTCAGGAAGGCCTGAGTTTCTATCCTGCATCTGACACATATTGGCTCTCTGAACAGGGGCCAGTCATTTAACCCCTCATCCTCCAGGTAAAACTCTAAGATTGTAAATGTGGTGCCTATCATATGGGTAGAGGGAGCCTCTTCACTGGGTGTTCCCTACATAAATGTGTCACAAATGGAGAGACCTGATGGACCATATATGTTTGCTCTGGACTAAAACCAAAACCAAAATATAATAAAAATGATTTTTGACTCTACAATAATTCACCTTATATTGAACAAAAATGTACCATTTGATATAAAGGGGAGGGGAAAAATTTGTTAAACAAATTAAGAGACTAAATAAGACTAATATCGAACTTTGTCAAGCATTTCCATTCCTGTAGCTACTACCAACAGAGCAAAAAAGGGAGGAGGCCCATCCTTTGTGCTGGTAGGAAGAAGATCTTGTTCTTCAGAGCAGTCGGGGGAGAGAATATAAATAAATTCCTCTTTGCTTCAATCACTCCTTAAATGGCATGCTGTTGGAATCCTCACCATCACTCACATTTTGATACTGATGGATCCTTCATTGCATTCTGATTCAAATAGTGAGTGAAGCCTCCATGCCTCCTTACGCTCCAGTTTTTGTACACTGGGTCTTTCCATAAATCCTGATCCATCCAGTATATTGGAGACTTCCTCTGGTTTTCGGGGATATCAATGTCCCACTCAGACTGTCTCTTTGTTCTCCCTCATTATCAATACATCTCATGACATGACCCACCTTGCTTTTGTTTTTGGTAGAGACATTATGTCATCTTTTACTTACACCACCTCCAATTCATCTTTTACTCAGCTGGTAAAGGGATTTTCCTTAAACACATTTCTGACCATGTCACCCCTCCACCTCTAGTCATTAACTTCAGTGGCTCCCTATTGCCTCCAGGATCAAATATAAATAAACACACACACACATGCACACAGAGGGAGGGAAAGGGAGACAGAGAGAGAGAGAGAAAGAGAGAGGGAGAGGGAGGGAGGGAGGGAGATGGAGACAGAGAGAGTATCCTTTAAAGCTATTCTCAAGTAGGTCCCTGGATACTTTTCCAGTCTTCTTACCTTTAACGCTCTTTCTTGCACTTTATGATCCAGTAACACTGGACTACTTCCTGATCCTCTCACAGGAAATTCCAATTTCCATCTCTGCATCTTTGCACTTGTCATCCTCTATGTCTAAAATACTCTCCTTCCAATTTCCCTGACTTCATTATAGCCTCTACTCAAATCCTTCACATTATTCCCTTTCATTCTCTCTATATTCCAGAAAACCTGGTCTATTCACATGAGTAATTGTGTCAAATGAGATAATATCTGTTAAGAGTTAAGCATAGGGGCAGCTAGGTGGCGCAGTGAGTAGAGCACAGGCCCTGGAGTCAGGAGGACCTGAGTTCAAATCTGCTGTCAGACACTCGACACACTTACTAGCTGTGTGACCTTGGGCAAGTCACTTAACCCCAATTGCCCTGCCTTCCCCCTTCCAAAAAAAGTGTTAAGCATAGTGCCTGGCACATAGTAGGCATTTTAGTAATGCTTGTTCCCTTCCTCCCTCTCTACCTGTTGTTCTCTGAACTGGACATTCCAGCTCATTTTTTTTTCTTTATACAGATTGCACCCATACACTGAAATACGCTCCCTTTTCACCTTCCCCACATGGAATCTTTAGGTTACATTATTCAGGTACCATCCCTTCCCTCCTCTTAGTAAGCCTTTCCTTATTCCCACAATTATTCATGTACTCTCCTTCCTCAAATTTTCTTTTACTTATTTGTTTTCATATTATACACCCTTGTAATGGGGCAGTTAGGTGGCAAAGGAGATGGAGCACAGGTCCTAGAATCAAGAATAACTTGGGTTTAAATCCAGCCTCAGACACGCACTATCTCTGTGACCCTGGGCAAGTCACTTAACCAATTTGCCTCAGGTTCTTCATCTGTAAAATGATCTGGAGAAGGAAATGACAGTATCTCTAGCAAGAAAATCCCAAATGGGTTCAGGAAGAGTCAGACACAACTGAAACAACTGAACAACACCCTAGTAAATGCATTTTTGGGGTATAGGGGTTGTTTTCCATTTTTGTTTTTAAATCACCAGATTCTAGGACAGTGCCTGGCACCCACGGGCAATTAATACATACAAACGTATATATACACATACGTGCAAACATACATATACATACACATATGTGCATATATACATACGTGTACATGTATGTATGCATGTATATATGTGTGTTTATGCATATATGTGTGTACACACATATATCTATACATATATATTGAATTGAATTGAACCAAATCAGGTCCTGAGGTGTTAGAGGTGAAATGTGATGGTTCCACTATCATTGGCTTTAAAAAAAATGGCTTTTTAGAAAAATGCCAACAGATCTATTTAACTTTCTATTTGTTGTTCTCCGAGTTTCATGAGCAAAGGACAGATCACCTCCCAAAGCACTGGATTTAGAGTCAAAAGACCCGGACTGATGCATTTTAGACAACATTAGTGGAGAGAGAGAACAAACACTTGTTAAGTGCCTACTATATGCCAGGCACTATGCTAAGTGCTTTATAAATAATATCTCATAACAACCTCTTATTATCTCATTATGCCCATTTTATAGTTGAGGAAGCTGAGACAGCAGCTGTTAAGTGACTTGCCCAGGTTCACACAGATAGTAAGTATCTGGAGCTGAATGTGAATTGAGGCCTCCTGAATTCAAGGCCAGTTCTCTATCCATTGTGCTACCTGGCTCTCAGATGACTAGATGGCCAGTAAGGTCCCACCCAGCTCAAAATCTATGATTCTTTGGGTCATCTGCCCTTTTTCTAACTAAAGAAATTGTAGATATAGATTATCTGAGTCAACGTAAGGTAAATTTCCAATGGAAATATTTATTCTCTCCTTTTAAATCCATTTGTATATATGAATAATCAATGCTTCACACTTCTTTTACATTTCTGCATACCTACATTTCTATTTTACATTTTATGGAGTAGGCACCTAGTAGTAATAAGGGACTATATCTCCCTTATATGTTGAAGGGTCTGCAGGCCAGTATCTGGGCAGGCATTCACTGAGTAACTATTAACTCATCAGGATGATTAATGAGTACAGCAAAAAATCATGCTTCTCTAATCCAGTAGGATTCTTTGAGGCCTTCAAAGAGAAAGCTATACAGGGAATAACATCCATGAGGAAAGCAAAAGCAATCTATGTTGGAAGCTATTTCATTTTATTTTTTATTTATGTTTGGGGAGAATGAAAAGATGCTCGATACTGATAAAATGTTTTTAATTAATCCCACATGTAAGATATTACTCAGACAAAGGTATGTGAAAAAGAAAGTAAGACAAGTATATAAGAAGATTTATTGACATTGGCGGCCCAGGTTTCAAACCCTGCTAACCAATTCTCCAAAATTTATTCAGTCTTCCAAACATTTCCTTATTTCCCACAAAAGCTTGATGAAAAATTCCAAGCAGGTCTTTCTAGCTTCGGTGAAATGCATTGCACTATGTTTTACTCATGAAGGCACAGTATATCTAACATTGACTTGGCTGAGTTTTACACACCACCATATACCCAGGTGCAGTTTTTGATGAGACGGCTTAGGATCTGAAACAGAGCAAGGAAACAGGAAAGATGAGGAGGTGCGGCAAACTCATCAAAAAGTCTGGTTGACAATAAATTGTACCAGCTTGTTTTCTGGTGGCTCCAAGAAGGCATGCCCTAAGAAAATCTTCAGGGAGGTGATGGTCATGTGAGTGCATATATGGACATGCCAGAAACTCTTCTGCTAAGAGACTGTGTGTGATCCAAGGACAAGTCCTGTTGTAGGAAAAGTGCCTCCGTAGAAAACTAGAATCTTAGAATAAGCAACCATGGTTTAAAAATGCTGAAAAGGTGGTTCAGCGGTTCAAAGGCAGAGAAATGAAGGAAATCCAAGATAAGTGAATTCATGTAGCTTCCGCTTTGGGTTGGGAGAGAAACCTGTGATTTCAAAGTAGAGAACCCTGAATGAGGAAACTCACTCCACCAGTATAATGAAGACCTGCTACACCACTAAGTCTTAGAGAGTCCCTGGGTCACTGGCAGGTAAGTGACTGAGACAGGGTCACTCAGATTCTGAGGTCTAAGATTGGCTCTCTATCCACTCGGCCATGTTGCCCCTACTTAAGAATGAATAATTTATCTATTTGCAATCTGCCTCCACATAAAAAAGTTATACATAGATTGCTAATGTACATATACATGTTTTATATATCATGGGCTATATATCCATGTATTATGAATATATCATATTATGTTAATGTGTATTATGCCATATTTTGTTGTGTATATGTGTATGATATATTCATGTAGTCTGTTATATATTATATATTCATACTATATATGTATTTTATATATACATTATATTTTATAGGTATGTATATTTGTACCCAAGTGCATTGTGTGATATGTGTATGTAAGTGTATATACATATGGTTGTAAAACATTATGCATGCATAATATAAAGGTCTATGTGTGCAAGAATATTTATATACACATATATACAAAGATGCATGCCTACATATCTTTATATACACATATACATATATATAAATAGCACATTATTCATATAGACATATACATATTACA
This sequence comes from Trichosurus vulpecula, assembly GCF_011100635.1. Classification (NCBI taxonomy): domain Eukaryota; kingdom Metazoa; phylum Chordata; class Mammalia; order Diprotodontia; family Phalangeridae; genus Trichosurus; species Trichosurus vulpecula. The sequence continues at coordinate 109,506,177 of NC_050579.1, forward strand.
ATCTTATAATGCTATACGTTGAATAGGAAATTGGATGGCAGATATTAGTTTGCTCAACGATAAAAGATGGGAACATTGCTATTGTGTCAGGACTTGAAAGGAGAGGGAGGTGTTGTTCTCAATGCTAATAGCAAAAGTTGTCAGGCAAGGCTTTTACCAAGGCACTATCCTTTTATGAATGGCTGAGATTGGGATAGAGGGCATTGGTAGTGATTGGGAGAATACTATCTGCTATCCATTTTTCATACCTAGTCCTGGGGAAATGGTGATTCTTAGAAGTGTTGAAGCTTTTTCACCATTTCAGTTCTGGTACTAAACAACTCAGATTTTAGTATGTCATCGAATGATCTTCAGAACACAGAGCAGTAACAGAGCCAAGCAGGAAATTTGAGATGGTAGTGGCTGCCACCATCACTGCTTTTAATTTAGAAATGTGTTTTTTTCCCCAAGACTAGGTTTGAAATACATTATATGTATGTTGAGAAGCATTGTGGGACAGTGGGTAGAGAGCTGGCCTTAGAGTCAGGATGACCTACTCCTGTCTCTGACACATACTGGCTGTGTGACCTTGGGAAGGACATTTAACCTTTAAGAACTCCAGGAAACCCCCTAAGACCATAAATTATAGAGAATGATCATGGTCACTGGTAGAGGAAGTTTCATACTAGAATCTTCATATGACAGTAAAATCATGAAATCAGACACACACACACACACACACAAACAATATGTTCATATATAATTTTAAGCTATTAAAGTTCAAAACTGCCTAAAGCCACTCAACTGGTACCAGGCACAAAAAATGAATAGCAGATATCATTCCACCAGTTATCAACAATTTCATCTCTCCCAGGAATAGCTCCTTGGCTAAAAAAACAAAACAAAAAAAAACCATCTGACAACTTTGGCCATCAGCATTGAGAAAAAAAAAAACAGAAACATAAACAAAAATCTCCCTCTCATTTCACATCAAGCCTTGTAGTCATATGTTGACAGAACAGCGCTGTTGCCTCATACCCTTGGTCATGGGAACTAATCACTGTTCATCTCATTTCCTGTTTAAAGCATAGCATACATCAAGGTGGTAATCACCAGTAATTTGGATTCATAGGATGTAGAGATGAGGAGGAGGAGAACAGTCTTATGAGATCATCTAGATAAACCATTTCAGTTTTTATATGACAAAAGGATCCAGAAAGGGGAACTTTATCAAGGTTATGTGGATAATAAGTAGAAGGGCCAGAATATGAACTCAGGTTTACTGATTCTCACAACTTCTCATCTGGACTGCAATAGCACTCTAGATAATATTCCTGCCTCTAATAACATCTTCATGAAGCCTTCCCCCTCCCCAATAACTGTTCTTGTCACTTGTAAAGGGGATTATCATAGGGGTCCTCCTTTGTACCTCAACTTTCCCCCCCCCAACCTCTCCCCTCCCCAATCTGGGTTGAACCTTCCTCTAAGGGCCATCCCACTGAGCATGGGAGGAACTCAGCTGAGCTCCCCTGGTTACCTCTGCTCTGCCCCAGTGGTGAAGGACTTTCACTTTGAGATGATGAAACGACCTCTTATTTGTCTTTTGATCTCCATGTGGAGCAAGGGTAGAATGGCTGTGTCAAAGAGAATTGGTCACTAAAACAGAAAGGGCAGTAGACGTTAAATGAATGACACCACCCTTCAAAACTCTCTTCCTTCCTATCTCCCAAGTGTGGTTGGGACTCTTATACCACTTTCTTGGTCTTATCATGAAAAGGGAAAGATATCCACATACACATCAGCAAAGGCAACCAGTTGCCCATGTTTAGCAGTGAGCACCCTAGATGAACCTGAGACTGGGCCTCCAGTCTCTGGCTGTCTCTTCTGTAGTCTATTTCTTTCACTGAGCACAAATGAAAAAATAACAGTCTGATACAGACATACAGATATTTCCATCTTTCGGGGCTATATGTAGTCAAATACATATGTGTGTATATGTGTGTGTGTGTGTGTATACACACACATAAATATTTCATTTGTGTTTGGTGAAATAAATATAATATGTATATACACATATATACATGCAAATATATGTATATTTAATGTTTATGTCATATATATGTATGTGTGTATATATATCATATATATCATATATATTGTAGGAAGAGTGCCAATAAATTAGGGGACATTTACAAGAGAATGAATAAGATGAATCATTGAAGGAGAAAAGACTTAGAGAAGACAAGATTGTTGTCTTTAAGTATTTGAAGGGCTGTTATACAAAACATGGATTACAACTCATATAAATATCCTATAAAGTATATGTGCTCCCTATAAAATCAAATATCTATTTATCTACATATGAACATATATATATTACATATATATGTGTGTGTATATATATGTATGTATATATATATATAATTTGTAAATTTGAAGGGACAATATTAAACTCTTTGGAACAGAATTTAGGCATGAGAAAAGGATAAGCTTTAAGAATTTATCCCGAGGGCTCTGTGTTGGGAGATTAATGGTCCACAAAGTGTGAGAAAAGCCTGGTACCCCCTTTAAAACCAGACTTTCCCAGGATAAGAGGCCATTCTGTATGAGCCCAGAGCTAGGGCCCCTTAGTTAGAGAGGGTACCTCAGTTCGTAGGCCAATGATCAGTTACAATCTTGTTAGGGAAGGGTAGGCACCTATGCAGTTGCCTCCCCATGAAAACAGGCCAGCAAAGTGGGAACAGGATGAATAACAAACACTGAGAGGCATCATACAGTAAGCTCCCCTCTCATCCATTTATCCTACCTTCTGTAAACAACCTCCCCCTCCCCTTTCCAGAGAATCTTTGAGAAATAAAGAGTAGCTCCCTTAATGGAAAAGCTTAGAGATACCACTTCTATTGATCCCAAAGGGTTCTTAAACTAAATAAATTCCAGATAATTAGAAAAACTTTGGACATTTCAGAAATTTTAAAGATCATGTTTAATTCTGAAAACACAGGAATGTGAGGTGGGGTTGTAGATGTGTTTTCTCATCTGATTTCACCACTGACCTATAGTATGTAGCACTTGAAGGGCCATTTGACATGACTTAATAATAAAGCCTGGCAGCAATTTGTGTCAGAAACTTTGTATTTATAACTTTTCCCCTCACCCAGCAAAGAGCAGATCCATGTTTTAACTATGGAATGACCTTTCCTATCCCATATTATGATAAACCACATCCACCAAATGTTAAGTACAAGAAATGTTAAAATCCTGTCAGCAGTTTTGAACCAATAAGCATGGCATGAGTATAATATAAGGATATTTTATATACTTGCAGAAACTATTGCTGAATAGGATTCCAAAACACAAATAATGAATTATGAGTTTAAAGTAATTGCAGGGTAGGGTAATTAATGAGCAGATTAAGTTATTTGTCTAATTATAATGCAGCTACAAAGAAAGTTTTTAGGCAATATAAACATTTGAGAGTACGCATATAGATGCAGCATATATGTAACATCAATTTAAATGTTTAATAAAGAAATCTATGCCAATTATTTGAATAAATTTAATAATTAACATGCTGTCATTTGAAAACTCGAGATTTATTTAAGTATCAAATGCTTAAAATGTGGAGAATTCAAGTTAAGGGGAAATGGAATCACAATTAAACCAATGCCTCAAATTTAGATTTAAACACAGTCACACTGAGCTTGGGTATTTCAGCTCTCCCAATTCAATTACTTTTAATAACTTGAGGTGGTGTGCTCATATTAGTTTGATCAACTGATTGACTGTGGAAATAAAGGAATACAATGTGCTTTTGGAAATGAATTCCCTTTAAATTTAGAATTAGTAACAAAGCAATTTAAAGCTACAGTACCATTACACGCTTTAAAGCCTGCTTTTACTGAGTTGTCTATTGTACTCTCCACCTCCCCCATTCCCCCTCCAAACCTTATTCTGAGATCACTTCTTGAGTGAGGTACACAATCTGAAACCAACAAAGCAAACGGGTCTTGCATAATTTTTAATTCTGGCAAATTCCAGAAAAACACCTAGAAGTGATTAATATGCTTCAGTTTTTCCTGTGGATGAAGAAAACAATGAAAAAAGGAATTCCACTTTCTCTTCTCTAAATTTAAGAAAGGACATCAACATTTAGGAAGAAAGGCCATGATCTTAATGTTTTAGTACCTTTTGCTCTATTTCTAAGACCTAATGTTCAACTCTCTTGGCTTCTTACTAAACAATTGCTTTGCTATTTCCAATTCCCAGGGGCCCCTGCCCTCCACACTCAAATGTCCATCAATTATCTTAAACAGAATGTTTCTAAAATCTTTAGTCAACACTAATTTTTTTATATTCTTAACATATTTTGCTTTTATATCACTTTAATTTCCAAGTGTATCCTTCTCCTATCTCTTCCCGGAGTTATCCCTTTTAAAGAAAGAATAAAACAGAAACAAATAAAAAGAAAAAAACAGCTCAGAAAAACTAACCAAAATATCAACTACTCTGAAAGAACATTCCACATCCATAGTCTCTCACCTCAGCAAAGAATGAAGAGAAGGAGCCTTGTTTTTATCTCTGGTACCAGAGATAAAACTGATTGATCACTATCTGAAAATGAACAGAGTTCTGATTTAATTTTTTGTTTTTTTTTCTAATTACATTGTTGCAGTCATTACATATATTTTTATAATAGGGTATTATTTTGTTTTTATTTTTTGCTTTTTTTTTGTTCAACTCGCCTTACTTTGTACCTGAAGTGTTCATACTGAACATTAATATTATATAACATTCATATGCCAAAATTTGTTTAGCTATTCCATAAATTATGGTCATATACATTGTTTCCAGTTCTTTGCTACTACCAAAAAGCCAAAACTGATATAAATATGCCAGTACATATAGGACCTTTCTTTCTATCACTGACATTCTTGGAGCATGTGCCTAACAATGGATTCTCTTATTCAAAAGTCATGGAAACTTTAATCACTTTTTTTTTAGCACAATTCCAGATTGCTTCCCAGGTTGTTTGCAGATGCATGAAGACTATAAAGGCAACACAAATGTTTCCAAAAATAAGGGAAAATGAAGCAAAGTCACAAACTTTTCCAACTTTCAAAATATCTTTCCTTGAATGAATTTTTGTTCTCATCTGATAATAATTTTGAATAGAAATTATGTGGTGGTTATAATATCACACAGGTATAGCTTCAGGACTACTTCCTTCAAATATGAGGGTCATATGAAAATTATTATGGGTTACTCCCATTATATACCCAAGATTAAAAATGATAATTTAAAATATATGCAATAATAATTTTTTAAAAAAAATTATATGATCTAGAACACGGCTGTCCAACCTTAGGTTTTTATTGAAACAATATACCATATATTTTGATTTGCCCTTTTGGTGAAAGCTCTGTGGTAGCTGGGTTTCATTTACTAAAGCATTTATGTAAATTTCTGTGCTTGTAGGCAGGCTGCATAAATCGCACTGCAGGCCACATTTTGGACAGCCCTGATCTAGAAGCCCATATCATATAAACTTATTTAAATCTGTATATTAAGAGACATAAGCCTGCAAAGTAATAAATAAATGGAATTATGGTTTAATGCACAAAAATATTCAATCGCCAGATTTTCATCATAATATTTATAATGATTTGGGTCTATAAAGTTCATCTTTGATTTAATTAGCCAATACTGGGAACATTCCAAATAACACTTTGCCAGAAATCATGCTCTAATGTCTTTTTAGTCCTCTGATTAATTGGTGAAAATGTTTGTTTTGCATGAAAATTAAAAATTAGACCTTTGTGACTTATTTATTTGTCTCTTGTATTAAAATAAAGTTTTTAATACATGATTACATATTCAGTAATATCATAGGGACTTTATATGTCATTTAGTTCAACCAGCTCATTAAAAATGAATAATCTGGGTCCCAGACAGGTTAACTGGTTCACCTAAGATCATAAAGGTAGTAAGAAGTAGAGACAGGATTTGAACCCAGCTTCCCTGACCTAGAAACAATCATTCACTAAATACACTACAAAGGGGCATTGTGCTAGGTGTTGAGATTACAAAAACAAAAACAAATAGTCTCTAACCTCAAGAAGATTATATTCTACTGTGAAAGAAATATGTATACACACACAAAAAGGAAACGTTGAAAAACTATGAAGTAATTTGATGGAAGGGAGTTCTATCAATTGGGTGAATCAGGAAAGTTCTGAAGTGAGGAGAGGCTAAATTAAAGATGGAGAGAATGGCAAAGATGTGATCAGTGTTTTGCAGATAGGCTGATAGGGAGAGAATGAGACTGTGGAGTCAAGGACAACTTCCTAGGTGAAAGAAGGACACAAGAAATAGTGAATTTAGGAGAAGGGCTGGGTTTAGGAAAAAAGACTGTGAGTTCTGATTCAGATCTTTTGCCTTTGAGGTGTCTATTTGGCAGCCAGATGGAGATACTCAGTAGGCAATTAAAGATGTACATTAAAGCACAAGAGATAGATGAGGGGTGGACCTGTAGATTAGGGAGTAAATCTGCATAGGGATGATCTTTGAACCCTTAGAAGTTAATGAGATTTCTGAGAGAGTATATAATGAAGGACCACTCTGCTAAACTAAATTAGAGGAACCTAATAAAAGATGACATTGATAGATTATGCTGGGCCAAAATCCTAGGCAAAGAAGAACATATAGCACAGAGAAAGAGCTAAATAAAAGGAAAGTGAAAGACTGCAGCTTCAAAAGTTCTGGATAAATCCATCTTTTAAGTAAAAGTTAAGCTTGTCAGAGTATATCAGAGCTTCAACCAACCCTACTAGAAAGTCCAGAAGAGGTGGCTCTTTACTGGCCAAGCCCAACCCCCATACCTGTACTCTTGATCCCATCCCATCCCATATTTTCCAGCAGACTGATTCACTTTCATTGTCAATCTCTCTCTTATCTTTAATTTCTTCCTGTCTACTGGCTTTATGCTCCTTGTTTTTTCCCCTACTTAAAAAACTGTCACTTGATCTTACACCAGCTAGCTTTTACATTAGATCTTTTTTCTTCTTCTTAGCTAAATTTTGTGAAAGTCAAATACATTGGGTGGCTCAGCTTCCTCTCCTCTCACTCTCCTGTAAACCTAATGCAATTTGGCAACTATGACCAGGCCAGACATGATGACACATGCTTGTGGTCCTTACACTGAAGAAGCTCAGGTTTATGGATCACTTGTATTTGGGAGTTTTGACGTGAAGCAAGGGCCAAAGCCATCAAGTATTTGCATGAAGTTCAGCACCAATATGTTGAGCCTCTAGGAGTATAACTACCAGCCTGACCAAGGGGTTCAGGTCAGCCTCGGTAAGGGAATAGGATAAACCTTCAGTGATAATTGGTATTGAGACTTGGCCTGTGATTGACCTCTGTATTTTCAGCCTGGGCCAGAAGGGAGACCCAGACTCATTTTTTAAAAAATCAGCATGTCTAAAACAGAATTCATTCTTTTTCACCCAAATCCTCTCCTCTTTTGAGCTTTTCTATTCCTGTTGAGCGTGCCACCATCCCCTTGTAACCCTAGCTTGCAACACTGGTGATAGACTCTCCATTGTCCCCACATATGCAATCCATTGCCAGAGTTTGTCGTTTGTACCTTGACAATATCTCTGGTATATATCTCTTTCTCCCTACTTACACAGCCAGCATTCTCGTTCAGCACCTTGTCACCTCTCCTCTGGACTTTTGCAATATACTTCTAACTGCTCTCCCTGACCCAAATCTCTCTCCACTGCAATCCATCCTCCACTCAAGATGCCAAAATAATCTTCCTTAAAACCAATCTGACCATGTTATCGCTTATTCAATAAACTCCAGTGGCTCTCTATTACCTCTAAGATCAAATATAAAGTCCTTTGTTGAGCATTAAAAACTCCTTCACAATCTGGTCACTTCTGACTTTTTCAATCTTCTTAGACTTTACTCTCCTCTATACAGTGTAGAACTGTAGCTTCATTGGTACATTTGCTACTTTTCTCATGCTCAATCCATCTTCCATCTCACTGCCTTTGCACTGACTGTCCCTCATGCCTGGAATTCTTTTTTTTTTGTTTGTTTTCTCATTTTTATTTAATTTATTTAATATATTTAGTTTTCAGCATTGATTTTCACAAGAGTCTGAATTATGAATTTTCTCCCCATTTCTACCCTCCCGCCCACTCCAAGATGGTGTATATTCTGGTTGCCCCGTTCCCCAGTCAGCCCTCCCATCTGTCACCCCACTCCCCTCCCATCCCCCTTTCCCTTCTTCTCTTGTAGGGCAAGATAAATTTCAACACCCCATTGCCTGTGTATCTTATTTCCTAGTTGCATGCAAAAACTTTTTTTTTTGTTTTTGAACGTCTGTTCTTAAAACTTTGAGTTCCAAATTCTCTCCCCTCTTCCCTCCCCACCCACCCTCCCTAAGAAGGCAAGCAATCCAACATAGACCACATGCGTATCATTGTGTAAAACCCTTTCACAACACTCATGTTGTGAAAGATTAACTATGTTTTGCTCCTTCCTAACCTATCCCCCTTTACTGAATTTTCTCCCTTGACCCTGTCCCTTTTTGAAATTGTTTGTTTTTGATTACCTCCTCTCCCTGTCTGCCCTCCCTTCTATCATCCCCCCTTTTTTATCTTCTTCCTCCTTCTTTCCTGTGGGTAAGATACCCAATTGAGTGTGTATGGTATTCCCTCCTCAAGTCAAATCCGATGAAAGCAAGATTTACTCATTCCTCCTCACCTACCCCCTCTTCCCTTCCTACAGAACCACTTTTTCTTGCCACTTTTATGTGAGATAATTTACCCCATTCTATCTCTCCCTTTCTCCCTCTCTCAATATATTCTTCTCTTATCCCTTAATTTGATTTTTTTAGATATCATCCCTTCATATTCAACTCACCCTGTGCCCTTTGTCTATATATATATATATACACATATACATATATATATATACCTATATAGACACACACATATGTATATATGTGTGTATATATATATATATATGTATATGCATATTCCTTTCAGCTACTATGATACTGAGGTCTCATGAATCACACACATCATCTTTCCATGTAGGCATGTAAACAAAACAGTTCGACTTTAGTAAGTCCCTTATGATTTCTCTTTCTTGTTTATCTTTTCATGCTTCTCTTGATTCTTGTGTTTGAAAGTCAAATTTTCTATTCAGCTCTGGTCTTTTCATTGAGAAAGCTTGAAAGTCCTCTATTTTATTGAAAATCCATATTTTGCCTTGGGCATGCCTGGAATTCTATCCCTCCTTAATGTTACTCTTCATATTCATGGCTTTCTTCAGCACTGAACCTGTGTCAATTTCTCTGTGAGGCTTTTCTGGTCCCTCTAGTTTCTTGTGTCTCCAATCTACTTTGTACATATGCTGTCTGCACCCTAATTACATATGTGTTCTCCAATACAAAGTGAGCTCCTTGAGGCCAGGAATTATTTTTGCCCCTTTTTTGTATTCTTAGTGCTTAGCACAGATCTCAGACAAAATGCTAAATAAACGCTTGTTGACTAAGGGGGGAAAGGGTGTTAATGAGGTATTTAACTAATCTGTAAGTATATATCCTGATCCTTTATGAAGTGTGAATACCTGTTTCTAATTAAGTTAAAAAGGGGAAAATGGGAATGGCTGAGCAAACAGGCAGGTTAATTATGGAGGCTAAGCCTTGGAGAATTCAGGAGAGTTACAATCAGGTATCCAGAAGTAGAGGAAGATGAGATCCCTGAGAGGGAATCCCCAAACTCTCTTCATCGCATGCAACCGATGTTTCCTTGAAGTGGAGGTACTCCTCCAATAGAAGACATTGTATCCAGTGGGGAACAAACACAGAGAGGTTCATAATCTCAGACGTGCTATTTATGTCCAATATTTTTATCAGTGAATTGGAAGAAAGCATATTTTAAAATTTACAGATGACATCAAACTGGGAGTTATAAACTAATACAGTGAATGACAGAATAGAGTTCCAAAAAGATCTCAAGAAGATACACTGATGGGCTAAATCTCATAAGGGGAAGTGTAATAGAGATAAATGCCAAGTCTTAGGACTGAGTTCAAAAAAATCAATTGCACAAGCACAGGATGAAGAAGTTACAGCTAGATAACAATTCATGTGAAATGTGTCGTTAGGTTTCATTAACAGAAATAAAATATCCATAATGAGTGGATATATTGTCCCCACTATATGCTGTCTTGGTTAGACCATATCTTGACCATTGAGTTTAGTTTTCAGTGTTACATTTTAAGGACATCAACAAACTGGAGCATTTTCAGAGGATGACCCTCAAGATGGGAAGACCTGAATCCATGCTATACAGGGACTGGTTGAAAGAACTGGGGTTGTTTATTGAGTAAGGGAGAGAATTTGTGGAGACACAATCATTACCTTCAAATATCTGAAAGTCTTTCATGTGGAAAGTAGATTACATTTGGCACCACATGACAGAAATAGAAATAATTGATGAAAATGACAGAGAGGCATATTTAGCCTACTTTTAAAGGAAAACTGTCCAAAAGAAGATTGGACTATTTTAAGAAATAGTACAGTCCCCATGACTGGAAATATACTTAGAGATATTGTGAAGAATATTCCCATTCAGGTGTTAGATGACATCAGACTCTGAAACTGTAAATTCTATAATATTAAAAAAAATACGAACTTTGCTTGTAGTTGTGTCTGCCAGCAACCTACCATCTAACCCTGGAATTATAATGCTCCCTATGTAATCTCACTCTACTTGTTACTATGTCTGTTTTCTGTATCTTTGTTCAGCTGCCTGTCTTCTTATTGGTGGCAGTGGTCATTCATTCTCCACAAGGACCAATGACATCACAAAGGTGATGTCTTCACTTGCAATTGGATTTAAGTGAGGCAGAGCTGTGCAAAATTGTCAGCTTCACTCTCTCCTCCAGAAGTCCAGTGACAGGACATAAATCAAGATGACTGGGGATGGCTTGGGATATAGTGGGTGATCTTGGCCTTTCTAAATTAAGGCCTTTCCCAGGCCTCAGTTTATCTGAGTCAACACCCTTTCAATGACAAAGGCCAGGTAAGAACTGAGACAAAAGATAGCCTAATTTATGTTCTTAGAGAGTAATATTCCTTTCTCTAGCTTATTTTCTCTTAGATGACAAACCGGCAATTATCTAGCTTTCTTGCTCATGCATAAAACATGAATAGCATACAGGTAAACTTGTGGAGGATGGGCCTACACAGGTTTCTGAACAACTAAGGTTCTTCCCACTTCACTTTGCTGAAGGAAGTGAGAGAAACCTACACAGATTCCAGCCCTTGTGCATCTCTGTCCTGCCTCTCATCCATACCATAGTCTCCATCTTAAGGTACTTCTCACTAGCTTGCAGGGTTTAGCATATTTCTTAAAAAAAATTCTAACTCCATTTACTGAAGCCAATGAATGGAATGCTTCATTGTGTTAAGAGGAGGTGCTGCTTTTTATTTTTGAAATGAAATAATGCAAACATTGCCTTGAAGATGCCAGCAAAACAACAGGCTATGAAGGGGAAAAATTCTGCTCCTAAGAAATGTCAATACATCTTATTATAGCCATTCTGCAGTAGCATGGGGTTGAAATGATTAAATCCACAGCTTCAATAAACAGCACACAAATTACCTCTTGAAGGGAACAGCGTAATAGTACCTGAAGCGGAAAAAGAGGAAATGAAGTTTAATTAAGTGTTGCCCGGTGAAATCATACTGAAAAACACAATGAAGGCAGAAGAATATAAAAGAGCCTATTCTGGGCAGAGATGGGAAGGACAGGCAGCCAAGTACAAAACGACTCTTCACAAAAAAAAAGAAAAGAAAAAATGTTCCAGTACTGAAGTGGGTCATAGATGAAAAATCTTCCTGATGAGTAAAATATTCTCTCATGAGCCCTTACTTTTTTACTTTTGCTAAAGTGTTGCTCCCTTTCTCTCTCCATCGCAAAGAAATGGCACTGCAGTATTCACATAGAAGGCAATAACCACATAAAACCAAGGACACACTTTGTAGTTAAATAAATAAATATAAACAGACAGCTAAGAATACATCTGGTATTTATCAGTCACCAATACACTCTATTAGCAAATCCCTGAAGATCCAGGAGTCTCTGGTGGGTCAACAAAACATCTGGTAGTATAACTAAGCAAGAAGGCTGCCAAGAAAGCTCGGTTCAAAGCCATTCAACACCGAACTGGTATTCTTTCTGGCCAAATCAATGAGCTTTCACCAGTAGCCATCAGGTTAACATCTGCACTGTCAATTTTGAAATGATGGCTGAGGAAATGAAAAAGTTATGTTGAAAACTCAGCAGAAGTAATGAGGTGTGGAGGAAATAGAACTGGTGTCTAAATACTGGTCCTTATTCATTGTGTGATCTTAGACAATAGTCTTTAGTCTCCCTAAGCTTTCGTTTCCTCATCTGTAAAAATAAAGATAACAGTATTTGCATGCACCCTACTACAGTGTTTTTGTTGTTAGAATAATGCTCTGTATATCTTAAAATGCCACATAAACATGAGTAATTCAGATTGAAAGGATAATACCAAGGACCAACTCTAGATAAAATTGTGACATTGGCAACATTTGAGATTCCTGTATATAGCCTTCCCTTTTAGAAGCCTCAATCCCCTCTTCCCGTTATCTCTTTTCTTCCCACCCCCACCTCAACACTCAACAAACTCTGCTACCAAGAAAGTTTTATATTTTCTATTTATAAGTGTCAATGTGCTACCTCTCCCAGGAATCTTTGCCTTTGAAGTACAATGCCTGCCATTAAAGGTAGTATATTGACATCATTAATTTCAGAATAAATGGCTCCATCACTTTTTTAAAGGAATTTCAAACATCAAACAGCAAATGAGGGCAATAACATAGAGAGACAGGACAAACTTTCATTGCACCCCTGAAATCACATGATAAGGTCACCTCAAGAAATTGAATCTCAAATGATACCTTTCTCCATAGAGAAAGGGTAAGTGATCAAATGTGATGACAGAAGAATACTTAGAAATTGACTAATAGAATAGAATTCCAAGAGATAAAGAGGAAAAAGGGGGGAAATCGCTTTAGTGATATCGGGCAAAATAGAATTCTTTGAATTTTGATACCATTACATAATGGCCTCATAGGATACAGAATCAGAAAACCTTAACCCAGCAATCAAGTGCAATCTCTCATTTTCTAGCTAAAGATGCTTAGAATTGAGAGGCTAAGTCTTTCCTAAAGCTCACGCAGGTTGTATCAAAGCAAAATGGGGATTCCAAATGGGATCTTCTGTCTACAATTCTAGTGTTCTTTCTACTGGACCATATAATAATTAAAGAAAATGTTTAGATTCCTCGTCCCTTCAATTTGAATTACATACAAATCAACCATTCTCAGCCCTTTGATGTCTTGTTCAAGAATTTCACTATGTAAAGCTTTTTCTATCTCCCACTAAGCTTACAGGTCACACTTATGATTCATTAGTTAAATTAATGGGGAGAAGTACTGGAGGCTCTAAGGCTCCCACTAAGCTCACAGTGGGCCACATTATAAAACTGAGTAGCAACAAGAAATAAGAAAACATTTGAATAAAAGAGAACTGGCTCATTTGGGTAATAATCAAAAACTGCAAAAGACCATCTTTGAACATCTTGTGTCATCATAACAAAGTCTCCATCCACTAAAGACCAGGTAATCAAAACAAATGTTAATTAGTGCTCAGCATTTATTATTCATAGAGACAAGCCATCATCTGTTAATTACCAGTCCAATAACAAAGTATTGATCACAATTTGTCAACTTGAACGTAATTGAAACCATCTTCCCCTTTCAAAGGCCTGGAGACCACTCTAGTAGACAATAGACTTTCATTTCAGGAATGCTTGGAGGGCTTTTCTATTGTTTATTTATTTCTTCATTGATAGACACTTTTTGAATAATTGTCTTCTTTGATTGCACTGTTGGCAATGCTTAAAGGAAAAAAAAAAGAAAATTGTGTCATTTTGGTGAATATACCTGAGGTTCATATATCATTTTGGCATTCAATACCTAGTCTTGAAGAAATTAAGTAAATCAATGCACAGGAACATCATAAAATGAATGTTCTCTTTTGTGCCTTAATCTTGAATGACAATTGGCTAATTTCCTATTTTTCATTCCATCTTATACTCAGGAAGTATATATTGAGCATCTACTATAAGATCAGTATTCCAGCTGTTGATTTAATTAGTCAGGTATAGTTTGCATGGACTAAATTTCCAATAAAGAAGAAAAAAAAACATGTAGGAAACCTCAGGAAAATATGAATACATTTCTAATTATATGACAACTTGGTCTGAGTAATCAATGTAAGACCAGTTTTACTTCTTTGGAAAAATCAAGCCAATCCCTTTGGAAATTGAAACATGGCTCTCTGACATACCATTTCTCTCCTCTGCATTCTATTCTTCCTTTGCTTTCATAGTAATTTGGAGTGAGAAAGCAAAATAAGTCAAAATCCCAAGCCTTCCAGCCATTTTGCAGGATATGATCTTTGCCAGCCTTATATGGACATGATGCTTAAAAATGGACTCACTTTAGTCTTTTACTGTAACGCTGCTGTTGACTTGTTTCAGTTGCATCCAACTCTGTGATCCCATTTGGGTTTTTTCTTGACAGATACTAGAGAGGTTTGCCATTTCTTTCTCTAGTTCATTTTACAGATGAGGAAGCTGAGGCAAACCAGGTTAAAGACTTGCCTAAGGTCAGACAGCTAGGGAGTGTCTGAGGCCACATTTGAACTCAGGTCTTCCTAACTCTGGGTCTAGGGCTCTGTACCACCTAGCTGCTCCATTACTGTAATTTAGTCTTCCCAAAACTTTCATTATGGAATGTTTTTTTTTTTTTGTAAAACATTGCAAGATTAACTTTGAGAAACTTCAGATCAGAAAGAAAATAAATGAATGAATTTGTCAATATGCAAGGGAGACTTAAGGATATTGGTACAAAAAGTAGTAGGCTTATGATTTCAAATTACTAGGAAGTGGTAGTTCATTCAATTTGTTAATGATTCAATTTTGAAAAGGAAATGACAATTTTTCATCTGCTGTGACAGGGGATATGTTTTAAACTGTAAGATCTCAGTAGTTCACCTTTATTACAGAAGGGAATTTATGTAACAAACATTTAACCCTTGAAAAATATGGCTTATAATGGAAATCCTGATACATCATTAACTATAGCAATGGATATGGGTAGGAGGATTGGAGGGCAAGAGAGGTAAGAATATGTAAAGGAAATTGACCAAGGGTTGAACCTTTCCTCATAGCCAAAGTCTTACAAAATATGGATCACTTTCTACTCTATTAAACTACTTAAGTTAATCAAGAGAGTCTACAACAGATTGGTGATCTTAGCTGGAGGTGAGCTTTTGGGTGGATCTTTTTGACAGCGTGTATGTTTGTTTGTTGGGGGGGAGGGGTCAGAAGAACTCCAGAGTCCCTCTTTAAAAAAAAATCATTGTATTATTAATCAATATTCTACCTGGAGGATAGGGAGGCTAAATGGATTATTCCCTGACTTTTCACCACTAAGATTATGATTAGATTCTGGTCCTGATAAGAGTGACTAAAAATCATTCTGATCATTGATGTGGGGAGGGAAAAAAAGGCCAAAGTGAAATTAGCTTGGTGGCATTTGTTCAGTTAGTTCAGAGTTGCATTTCTAAATGACAAACCTACAGGAGGATGAAGTACCAAAATGTATATCTCCACCTAAATCACACACACACACACACACACACACACACACACACACACACACACAGAGCCAGATGCAAACCCAAAGGGTTAATAAAATATGGTGTTAACAGCTACATAGCCCAAGGGTATATTTATTACCAAAACATACATCCTACAAACTAAAATCTTCGTTATTTCATAATTGAAAATCTTTTCACATTTTAGTTATGGTTTATGATTATTGAAATTTTTAATGCTTTTGTTCTAAACCTGATCATTTCAGGAAATAAGCAATATTTCAGAGAAAGGCAAAGTGTTGTTTATGTATTTTCATTATTTCAAGTGAATTCACTTGAACCACAAATGAGACCAGAGATAACGAAACATTTGTAATACACATATACTATCCTTTAAATGAAATGTAATCTGCTGTTATATGCAGGTTTTTTTTTCCCCAGTAGTCCCTAAAAAGAGCATAAGAAAGAGCTTCAGCTTAGGGCTCCTCAAATGAAAGAGTTAATAGGCATAACATGTTTCAAGAAAAATACACTACTAAATTACAAATTCCAAACGACTCAGGTTTCCATTTTACAGTGAATAATTCATTTGTGCCTTAAATTCTTCCATTATAACTGATTTAAAACACTGCTTCCAACAACAGGTGCTTATCCATATAAATTACTCTTTTGCTTCTTTGTGGGAATAGTTGATTACAAGGAGAGGAGAAAGGAAAGTTACTGTGCCATCTTTGTTAAAGGGAGATGTACCCTAACAAAAAGCTGAGAACAAATACACCCACCAAACAATTATTACGCTGGGGCAATGAGATCCATTCCATCAAAAAACAAATCTAAAATGCAGCTGAATAATCTATTCTTCATTTTTCAAAATGGATAGGAAGAAATTTTCCTAACTCATCATTTTTAACTCAATGGGCAAGCTAAGCTCTCACTCTCGACACATTTCAGTGTTTATGAAGGAGGTACAGGAAGCACTTCTGATACATTTAAAGTGACAGTAGTTAAACTAAAGCTTTCCATAGTCTGTAAATGACATTATTTGTTTCCCTCATTCAACATTCATGTTTGGTTTAATGAGGTTAGAGAATTATTAACAAATGTGAAATACTGGGTCTTGGAGGAAATATGTGAGGGAAAATTTTAAGCCAATTGACATACCCTGTGTATGTGGAAGATTTTCAAGTATTGCTTCTTACAAGATGCCTGATTAGGAGGTTATGATTGCAATCACTAATTCTTTTCTCAAGGGTCACACAATTGTTCAGATGGTCTAGAAATTGCAATTACAAAGCAAAATGAGCTATGCAGGAGGATGGTCTTTTTTCCTCCAATCCAATCCTCTTATAAAATGCATTGCATTCCAGTAATTGCTTTTCATCAGATTTCTATTTAATAGTAATATTTTATGGTTTTGCACTTTCATTGAAAAAATCTCATTAGTGTTACATAGAATTTGCCTTGCATGAGTTTTCCAAATCCTGGAAGTCTCCTCCTTTTCCAATACCAGATGTTGGAGTTTCTCAGATTTCAGCAGTGCAGAGTCAACTGAGCTTCATTTCTGCAATATCCTTGACCTGGGCTTAGGGGTTCTTCTTGGAAATTTATTAAGTCTTAAGTCTCAATATGTTACTGATAGGATTCTTTATCCTTGCCAAGAGTTTGAGCCTTGGTTACAGATACATGACACTTAATACTACAATGAATTGGTGGATTGGTGAGCTCATCTCTTTAGGTACCTCTTCCAGAGATACAGATCACAGCTCACCCATGCCTACCAACGTTGCTTGATTTTTGTCTGTATTCTCTCATGATTTTACTACAATTGGTACACCCAATATGCAGGGAAAGGTGTGAGGGTACTTCCTCAAGGATACCAATAGGGCTCAGAACACTGATTATCTTCCACTATGTGACCAGACCATTTTTTTCTATCAGACTTATTTTTTATGATATTTTTACATTGTTATATGATAAAGATCGTGAGGCAGGACAAATTAGATTAACTGTCATTGTCACTACATTATTGGATTTCCAAAAGAAAGAATTTTTTAAAGTGAAAACTCTAATGTTTGTTGGCAGAGAGGGAAATAGATAAGTATAAGACAATAATTTCTAATCATGAATTGATTATTCACAAGGCTGCTACTAGAGAGATGTTTTTTTTAATAGCATCTTATTTTTTCCCCAATTACATATCAAGACAATTTTTAGCATTCATTTTTACACGATGTTAAATTCCAATTTTTTTCTCCCTTCCTCCTTCCCTTCTTCTGAAAATGGTAGGCAAATTGATATAGGTTATACATGTGCTATCATGTATAACATATTTCCATATTAGTCACAGTTGTGAAAGAAGAATCAGATCAAAAGGAAAAAAGCACAAAAAAGAATAAAGTGGAAAAAATGCTTCAATTTGCATTCAGATCCATCAATTCTTTAAATGAATGTGGAAGCATTTTCCTTTGGGAGTTCTTGGCACTTATCTTGGATCATTGTGTTGCTGAGATGATCTGAGTCATTAATAGTTGATCACTACACAATGCTTCTGATATTGTGCACAATGTTTTCTGGTTCTGCTCATTTCACTTTGCATCAGTTGTACAAGTCTTTTCAGGTTTTTCTGAAATCTGCCTATTCATCATTTCTTAACACACAATAGTATTCCGTCGCATTCATATATCAGAGCTTGTTCAGCCATTCCCCAATTGATGGGCATCCCCTAAATTTCCAATATTTTGCCACCATGAAAAGAGCTGCTATAAATGTTTTGCACATGTAGGTCCTTTCCCCATTTTTATGATCTCTGGGATACAAACTTACATTGGTATTGCTGGATCAAAGGGTATGCACAGTGTGGTTGCCCTTTAGGCAGAGTTACAAATTGCTCTCCAGAATGGTTGGATCAGTTCACAACTACACCAAAAATGCATTAGTGTCCCAATTGCCCCTCATTCTCTACAACATTTATCATTTTCCTTTTTTTGTCATATTAGCCAATCTGATAGGTGTGCAGTGGTACCTCAGAGTTGTTTAAATTTGTATTTCTCCAATCAAAAGTGATTTAGAGCACTTCTTCATATGACCATAGATAGCTTTGCTTTCTCCATCTGAAAGCTGCCTGTTCATATCCTTTGACCATTAATTAATTGGTGAATGGTTTGTATTCTTATAAGTTTGACTCAGTTCTCTATATATTTGAGAAATAAGGCCTTTATCAGGGACACTTGCTGTAAAGATTGTTTTCCAGCTTTCTGCTTTCCTTCTAATCTTGGTGGCACTGGTTTTGTCTGTACAAAGGCTTTTTGTCTTAATATAATAAAATTATCTATTTTCATTTTTAAATGCTCTCTCTTATTTGGTTATATGCATTCTTCCCTTTCCCATAGATATGACAAGTTGGCTACCCTCATGCTCTTCTAATTTGCTTATGGTGTCACCATTTATGTCTAAATTATGGACCTATTTTGACCGTATCTTGGTATTCAGTGAGAGATGCTAGTGCATGCATAGTTTGTGTCCTATTGTTTTCCAGTTCCCCCAGAGATTTTGGTCAAATAGTGAGTTCTTATCCCAAAGGCTGGGGTCTTTGGGCTTATCAAACCTAGGCTATTATGGTCATTGACTATAGTGTGTTGCGTATCTAATCTATTCCATTAATCCACCACTCTATTTCTTAGCCAGTATCCGATAGTTTTGATGATTACTGCTTTATAATATAGTTTGAGATCTGGTAATGCTAGGCCACCTTTCTTTGTATCCTTTTCCCCATTAATTCCCTTGACATTCTTGACCTTTTGTTTTTCCAGATGAATTTTGTTGTTACTTTTTCTAGCTCTACCAAATAATTTTTGGTAGTTTGATGTATGGCACTGAATAAGTGAATTAGTTTAGGCAGAATTGTCATTTTTATTATATTGGCTCAGCCTACCCAGGAGCAATTAATACTTTTTTCCAATTGTTTAGGTCTGACTTTATTTGTGTGAAAAGTGTTTCTGGGTTTCTCTTGGCAGGTAGACTCCCACATATTTTATGTTTTAAATGGAATTTCTCTATCTATTGCTCCTGAGCTTTTTTAGTCATATAAAGAAATACTGAAGATTTGTGTGGGTTTATCTTATATCCTGCAACTTTGCTAAAGTTGTCAGTTACTCCAAGTAATTTTTTTAGGTGATTCTCTTGGGTTCTCTAAGTATACCATCACATCATCTGCAAAGAGTGATAATTTTGTTTCCTCACTGTCTTTCTTTTTCTTCTCTTATTGCTATAGTTAATATGTCTAGTACGTATTGAATAACACTGGTGATAATGGGCATCCTTACATCATCCCTGATCTTATTTGGAAGGCTTCTTGATTATCCCCACTATAGACAATGCTTGCTGATGGTTTTAGATTGATACCGATTATCATTTTAAGGAATGTTTCCTTTATTTCTATGCCCCCCAATGTTTTTAATGGGAATTGGTCCTGTATTTTGACAAAAGCTTTTTCAGCTTCTATTGAGATAATCATATGATTTCTGTTGGTTTTCTTACTGATATGGTAAATTATATTGATAATTTTCTTCATATTGGATCAACCCTACATTCCTGATATAAATCCCACCTGGTCATAGCATATAATCTTTTTGCTATATTGCTGTAATCACCTTGCTAGTATTTTGTTCAAAAATTTTCCATCAATACTCATTAGGGAAATTGCTTTATAATTTTATTTCTCTGTTTTAGCTCTTGCTGGTTTAGGTATTAGTGCCATATTTGTGTCATAAAAGGAGTTTGGTAGGACTCCTTCTTTGCCCATTTTTCCAAATAGTTTATATAGTATTGCAATTAGTTGTTTTGTAAATGTTTAGCAGAATTCGCTTGTGCACTCATCTGGCACTGGGGATTTTTTCTTAGGGGGTTCATTAATGGTTTATTCAATTTCTTTTTCTAAGATGCTATTATTTAGGCATTCTATTTCCTTATATGTTAATCTGGGTAATTTATATTTTCATAAATATTCATCAATTTCACTCAGATAGATTTATTGGCATATAATTGGGCAAAATATTTCCTAATGATTGCTTTAATTTCTTCTTCATTGGTGTTGATTCCATCCTTTTTATTTTTCATACTGGCAATTTGAGTTTCTTCTTTCTTTTTTTAGTCAAATTAACCAAGGGCTTATCTATCCTATTGTTTGGTTTTTTTTTTCCATAAAACCAGCTCCTAGATTTACTTATTAGCTCAACAGATTTTTGTTAATTTTTTTTTTACTTTCAGTCTTATTCATCTCAACTTTGATTTTCAGCATTTCCAATTTGTTTCTTAATTGGTGTTTTTTATTTTGTTCTTTTTCTAGTTTTTTAAGTTGCATGCCAAATTCATTGATTTATTCTTTTTCTATTTTGTTGAAGTAAGAATTTAGAGAAATAGAATTTCCCCTATGTACCGCTTTGGCTGTATCCCATAAATTTTGGTATGTTGTCTCATTGTTGTCATTCTCTTCAATAAAGTTATTGATTATCTCTATGATTTGTTCTTTGAGCCACTTATTGTTTTTATTATAATTAATTTATTTTTAATTTTCAACATTCATTTCTGCAAAATTTTGAGTTTTAAATTTTCTCCTCTTCTCTCTCCTCGCTCCTCCCCAAAACAGCATGCAATCTGATATAGGCTTAATTTATACATTCGTATTAAACATATTTTCACATCAGTCATGATGTAAAGAAGAATTAAAACTAATGGGAAGAACCATGAGAAAGAAGAAACAAAACAAAACAACAAAAGAAAAGGAGAGCAAATAGTATGATTCCATCTGCATTCAGACTCCAAAGTTCTTTCTCTAGATGTGGATAGCATTTTCCATCATGAGTCTTTTGGAATTGTCTTAGATCCTTGCATTGCTGAGAAGACTGAGGTTTATCAAAGTCAGTCATAGCACAATATGGCTATTACTTTGTACAGTGTTCTTCTGCTTCTGCTCACTTCATTCAGCATCAGTTCATATGAGTCTTTCCAGATTTTTCTGAAGTCTGCCTGCTCACCATTTCTTACAGCACAATAGTATTCCATTACATTCATATACCACAACTTGTTCAGTCATTCCCCAATTGATGGACATCCCCTCAATTTCCAATTCTTTGCCACCACAAAAAGAGCTGCTATAAATATTTCTGCACATGTGGGTCCTTTTCCCATTTTTTATGTTCTCTTCTGGATACAGACCTAGAAGTGGAATTGCTGTTTAACACTTATCCTTTAGGGTTAGATTATTTACTTTCCAACTAATTTTTAATCTCTCTTTCCACTGCCCTTTGTTAAATGTAATTTTTATTGCATTGAGATCCAAAAGAATACATTTAATTTTTCTGACTTCCTACATTTGATTTTCAGGTTCTTATGTCCTAGTATATGGTCAATTTTTGTGTAGGTACCATGTGCTGCTGAGAAAAAGGTATATTCCTATCTGTTCCCATTCAGTATTTTTTCCCAAAGGTCTGTCATGTCTCACCTTACCAATATTCAATTTACCTGTTCAGTTTCTTTCTTGTTTCTTTTTTTTGTTGGATTTATCAAGTTCTGAGAGGGAACATTTCAGGTTCCTCACTATTAGAGTCTTGCTATCTATTTCTTCCTGTTTCTTGTAAACATATTTTAGGATTCTGGAGGTTGATTTTCATACACTCTGTTATCTACTTCTGTTTTATGAGAAGGTTCATCCAATTCATATTCGGAGTTATCATTACTAACTGTGTATTTCTCTCCATCCTATTTTTCCTCCTGTTTGTTCTCTCTCTACTTTCACCCTTTCCCTCATCAGTGTTTTGCTTCTGTCTACCATATTCTCCAATCTGCTCTCTCTCTTCTGTCAGTCTCCTCCCCCTTTATTTAATCTCCCCCTCTTACTTCCCTGCCTGGTAAGACAGATTTCTATATTCAACTGATTGTGTAAATCATTCTCTTTTTGAGCCAATATTGATAAGAGTAAGGTTCAAGCGATGTCCATCACCTACCCTTCCATCATTCCCTCCACTGTAATAGGTCTTTCGACCTTCTTCATGTAAAATATTTTACCCCATTCTACCTCTCCCTTCCTTCTGCACCCTGTGTACCCCTCTTTCTAATCATTTAAGTATTTTATGTCATTCCCTCAAATTCACCTTATAGCCATACCCTCTGTTTATGTATATTCTTTGTAACTGTATTATTCATGATACATATTTTAAGAATTACAAGTATCATCTTCCCATATAAGGATGTAAAAATTTAGGTCTATTGAATTGAATCCTTTATGTTTTCTTTTCCCTTTTTACCTGTTTATGCTTCTCTCAGGTCTTGATAATGAAGATCAACTTTTTGGTTTAATTCTGGTCTTCTCCTTATGAAAGCTTGAACTCCTTCTGTTTCATTGAATGACCATTTTTCCCCTGATGTATTATGCTTAATTTTGCTGGATAAGTGATTCTTGCTTGTAGTCCCAGTTCCTTTTCCTTCTAGAATATCCTCAAATCTTTTAAGGTTGCAGCTGCCACGTTCTGTGTAATCCTGATTGTGGCTCCTTGATACTTGAATTTTTTTCTTTCTGGGCACTTGCAGTATTTTTTCCTTGACCTGATAGTTCCGAAATTTGGCTATAATGTTCCTTGGAGTTTTATTTTGGTATCTCTTTCCTGAGGTGATTGGTGGATTCTTTCAATGCCTATTTTGCCCTCTGGATCTAGGATATCAGGGCAGTTTTCTTTGATAATTTCTTGAAAGATACTCTCCAGGTCCTACTTTTGATTATGGCTTTCAGGTAGTCCAATGATCTGACATTGTTTCTCCTGGATCTATTTTCCAGGTCAGTTGTTTTTCCCATGAGGTATTTTACTTTTCCTTCTATTTTTTTTAATTCTTTTGGATTTGTTTGATTGATTCTTGATGTCTCACAGAGTCATTAGCTTCCACTTGCCCAATTCTAACTTTTAAGGTGTTGTTTTCCTCAATTAGCTTTTGTACTTTCTTTTCTATTTGGCTAATTGTTCTTTTTAGGGAATTGTTTTCCTCAGTGGATTTCTGTATCTCCTTTTTCCATTTGGCCAATTCTACTTTTTAAGCAATTATCTTATTTTTCCAAACTGTTGACTCTTTTTTCATAATTCTCTTGCATCACTCTCATTTCTTTCCCAGTTTTTCCTCTACCTCTCTTACTTGATGTTTAAGCTCCTTTTTGGGCTCTCCATGAGTTCTTTCTGGGCTTGAGACCATTTTTCTCATTTTTGGTCGCAGTTTTGTCCATAGGTGTTTTGACATTGTTGGCCTCTTCTGAGTTTGTGACTTGATCTTCCTGTTACCATAATAGCTTTCTAAGGTCAGCTTCATTTTGTTGTTTTTTGTTCTTTTTTGCCTCTTTTCCTTTCTTGGCACTGCTGATTGCCCCCTTTACTATGATACTCTCTTCTCTCTACTTTTTTGTGACACTACTCTCTCCTGGTTTTCCTCAAACCTATTTAACTGTCTCCTTTCAGTCTCCTTTGCTGGAGCTCCATTCAAGTCATGCCTGCTAACTGTGGGTGTTCTAAATGGCTCTGTTCTGCGCCCCTTATCTTGTCCCTCCATGCGGCTTCACTCATGGATCTCATCAGTTCCAATAGACTCAATGATTATCCCTATGCTTGATGATTATCCCACCTACTACAGAATTTTTTAATCCCACTTAATTTTAGCTTCTCATCTCTGTTGATTATCTTTCATTTATACTGTATCTATATTGTTTATACATAGATGGTTGCATGTCATCTTCCCTATTAGACTGTTAGTTCCTTGAGATCAGGGACTGTGTTTCGCCTCTATTTCCCCAGCAATTATCATAGGGTTTGGTACATGCTTAATTTAACAAATGTTTATTGACTGAGTGATAAGACAGATTCCTCACTCTCATGGAACATACATGGGGTCACTGAGGGATAATTTTGAAGAGATGAGGGAAGTGTTCTTGGAGAAAGTGGCATTCGAGATGTGCATAAAAGCATAACTTTGGGTCCAAGCCTGGGCATTTGCATTAAACTGTCATTGATGAAGAAAATGACTATTCAAAATTCTATGCCTCCTTTGAGGATGGAGGTTGTGAGACTTGGCATCACAAGAGGACACGTGTTTGTCAGCCCTCTTCAGGAAGAAGTCTCTGAACAAAGCAAAAGATGTTGGGAGGAAACCAAAATGCAGAGGAGCTGGTGCCTCAGTTGTGTCACTATTGCCAACTTGCTGCACTAAAGACTTTGGGGAATTTTCTTTTAAAGGCTATTTCTCTCTCTCTCTCTCTCTCTCTCTCTCTCTCTCTCTCTCTCTCTCTCTCTCTTTCTCTCTCTCTCTCTCTTTCCTTCTCTCTCTCTCTCTCTCTCCTGCTCTCTGGCTCTCTGTCTCTCTCTATCTCTCTTTCTCTCTCCCTCTCTCTCTTTCTCTCCCTCTCTCCCTCCCTCTTATGTCATTCCTAGTAGAAGAGCTCATTGACTCTGCATATAGGCTGTTATATTCTAATCTGTATAATTTACCTGATTTCTGTTTCGTCTTAGATTACATAAATGGGTTCACCCACTATTTGAACTGATCTGTGTAATTCACATTTGGTGGAAGGAGAATCAAGCCTTCAGATACTACTTAAGTCTTTTTCTCACAATTAAACATGGCTTGGACTTAAAAAATATTTCTCCTACACTTGCTATATTGAAGAGGACAAAAAGACATAATTGTATCTTTGTATCCCCTCTCTAAGGAGAGCAGAGTGAACCATCCTCATGCCCCAATCTCTTGCTCCCCTCAAGGCACGAATAAAAGTCTCTTCAGGAGAGGTATGGATGGGATTTGAGAAATATCAATTTATGCCCCTGAGTGAGCCACATTTAAACAAACTCCTGTGGACATATACGTAACCTATATGGGCAACACATTGCTTTACAGAAAGGATGGAAAGGAACTCAAAAGACAAATTGAGGAAATAAGGGTAGTCAAAGAACATTGCTCAGTTAGAGGAGAGGCACTGAGCCAACACAGGAGAAATTCAGAGTATTCTTGAAGTGCAAAGAGTAGGTTAGAATAGTGCTATTGCAATCAGACTTTTCCCTGTTCTTCCCTTTGGGATGCTAGGACTATCAGGTCTCCCCATTGTTTGAATGGGTGGAAAACCTTTTGCTCTCTTTTTTTTAGAGTATTTCTCAGCTGTTTTTCAGTACTGAGGCAACCAGGAGTCGTTGACTTGTATATGATGTGATACTGGGGATGAGGAACTTTCACACACCCAGCCTGGGTGAGGTCAGAGCCCTCAGGGCTCCGAACAAGATATAACTGAGGTAAGTTTAGTGTTTGACATTTGGGGCTCACTCACAGAAGGAGTGTTGGGACTTTGGGCCCTCTGGCTTTGATAACCCAGACAGATATTGGTGCTTCTCTGGTAACTATGTATTGTGATTTGAATCAGACAAGGTCTGTCTGTTGATATTTGTAATTTCTGTTTGTATTTGCCTTGAAGTTCAGGGGGCTGATCTTTCCCCCCTGAACTAAGTGAATGATATATGAATGTTTGATTAAACTGAGATTGTTAACCCCTTAAAGTTACTTTCATTAGTAAATCAGATCAAAGAACCTGTGTTAGCAGCCCTTCTATATGCTGGGGTTATTGGTTTTACACAGCCACAGTAGCTGCTAGCAAGACTGTTGCTACATATAGTCTTAGTGCAAAATACAAAGAGAATAAAAACGTAAGACCAGGCTAGAGAAAATGGGTGACAACTGATTGTGGAGGGATTCAAAGGCTAAACACAGGAATTTGATGGAGGCAAAACAGATTAACAGAAATGCCATTTAACTTGGAAACATGGGATCTGAGTTTGAATCCAGGTTCTGTCAATTTAACTACACTTGCAGTCTTGTGTTTTTAGTCTTACAAGTAGGTTTAGTATTCCTGGGCCTCAATTTCATCACCTGGAAAATATGCAGGTGCCATCTAATGCTAGATCTACAAACTTACTCAAGAGACATCCGGAATCTACTGAATGGTAAACATTTGATCTGGGCCCTGAAGTATGTGTCAGACTTTAGATAAAGGCTGCTGTGAGAGCTCAGTAGAATTGTGAGCCTCTCTGCTGTTGAGATGAGCATATTATGGAGGCAAAGTTATATGCATACTTATCAGAAATTGACAATAAACTTGAAATTACCAAACTCCAGGGTCTGGATTCTGACATTTAATTGGACATGGGAAGTCTTTAGGAAATACTTTATTTCTAAGTCAATATCTTGTTTGGTAGTTTCATCTTTTGAAGATGAAAATTGATTTTTCCCAGCACTGCAAAAGATAACCAAGGCTATTACTCTCCCTCAGAACTATGAACAATACAGTGGCAGGAAAAAAAATGCAAAGTATACATACAAGACAGTCATCACAGCTGGTCACTTAAGAATCATCCACATGGGAGACAATGAAAAGTGACCTTTTTCAATGTTGTATACCTTGTTAAACAACTTTCTTTTATTTCCAACAAAAAAATGATAACTTGATAATACATTTGCTATTGGCTGTCGGAGTCATTTCACCTGAATGGTGGGAAGCTTTAGGCTCTATATAAAAAATAAATTGGTTAAGACTCGCTTTAAAATAATATGGCATATTTATTTATGGCTTGCTTACTTCTCTGTGAGATTCTGAGGTTTAATCATTTTTGAGTGAACTTGAATGTCTGCCAAGATGCAAGTTAAAAAAAAAAGCAAAGCAGAAAACTGAAAACATGTTCTGTATCACACTGCTGCCACTGGGGTTAATATGGGAGAAAAGGAAAAATAAGAAAGGGGAAGCACATTCTCAGAGTCCAGCACCTGGAATGTCATGAGTAGTGTTCCTACAAAGGGATGGAAATAACAGTCATCTTACTGTTCAGTATTTTTCTTATTTTATCTGTGAGAGCCAGTCACCACAGAAAGCTAGTCTCCCACTGAGAACAATAAGGCACAATTAATATGCGAGGTCTCAAGTAACTCCCTACCATGGTTATCCCAGGTAGGAGAAGCCTTGAGTGCCCTTGAGCTCATCGATGCTGCTGCTATTGGGGAGGCTTTATTTTGCAGCTACCCAGTGATTACTGCTATTTGAGGGGAAATGATAATTTTTTTTGTTTAAATTTATTTATTTAACATATTTGGTTTTCAGCATTGATTTTCACAACAGTTTGAATTACAAATTTTCTCCCCATTTCCACCCTCCCCCCCACTCCAAGATGGCATATATTCTGGTTGCCCTGTTCCCCAGTCAGCCCTCCCCTCTATCACCCCCTCCCCTCTCATCCCCTTTTCCCTTCCTTTCTTGTAGGGCAAGATAAATTTCTATGCCCCATTGCCTGTGTATCTTATTTTTTAGTTGCATGCAAAAACTTTTTTTTGTTTTTGAACATCTGTTTTTAAAACTTTGAGCTCCAAATTTTCTCCCCTCTTCCCTTCCCACCCACCCTCCCCAAGAAGTCGAGCAATTCAACCTAGGCCACACATGTATCATTATGCATAACCCTTCCACAATACTCATGTTGTGAAAGGCTAACTACATTTTGCTCCTTCCCAACCCATCCCGCTTTATTGAATTTTCTCCCTTGACCCTGTCCCCTTTCCAAAGTGTTTTTTTGATTACCTCCAACCCCATCTGCCCTCCCCTCCATCATCCCCCCCCATTTATTTTTTTTATCTTCCTCCCTCTTCTTTCCTGTGGGGTAAGACACCCAACTGAGTATGTATGGTATTCCCTCCTCAGGCCAAATCCGATGAGAGCAAGGTTCACTCATTCCCCCCTCACCTGCCCTCTCCTCTCCTCCCACAAAACTGCTTCCTCTTGCCACCTTCATGTGAGATAATCCACCCCATTCTATCTCTCCCTATCTCCCTCTCTCAGTATGTTGCTCTCTCATCCCTTAATTTCATTTTATTTCTTTTAGATATCTTCCCTTCATCGACAACTCACCCTGTGTCTGCTCTCTCTCTTTTACATATATATATATATATATATATATATAAACATATATATACACACATACATACACATACATACATATACACATAGATATATACATACACACATTCACTTATATATATACATAAACATGTATATATGCATATTCCCTTCAACTAACCTAATACTGAGGCCTCATGAATCATACACATCATCTTTCCATGTAGGAATGTAAACAAAACAGTTCAACTTTAGTAAGTCCCTTGCAATTTCCGTTTCTTGATTACCTTTTCATGCTTCTCTTGATTCTTGTGTTTGAAAGTCAAATTTTCTATTCAGTTCTGGTCTTTTCACTGAGAAAGCTTGAAAGTCCTCTATTTTATTGAAAATCCATATTTTGCCTTGGAACATGATACTCAGTTTTGCTGGGTAAGTGATTCTAGGTTTTAATCCTAGCTCCATTGACCTCCGGAATATCGCATTCCAAGCCCTTTGATCTCTTAATGTAGAAGCTTCCAGGTCTTGGGTTATTCTGATTGGGTTTCCACAATACTCAAATTGTTTCTTTCTGGCTGCTTGCAGTATTTTCTGCTTGATCTGGGAGCTCTGGAATTTGGCGACAATATTCCTAGGAGATTTCTTTTGGGGATCTATTTGAGGAGATGATCAATGGATTCTTTCAATTTCTATTTTGCCCTGTGGCTCTAGAATATCAGGGCAGTTCTCCTTGATAATTTCTTGAAAGATGGTATCTAGGCTCTTTTTTTGATCATGGCTTTCAGGTAGTCCAATAATTTTTAAATTATCTCTCCTGGATCTATTTTCCAGGTCAGTGGTTTTTCCAAGGAGATATTTCACCTTGTCTTCCATTTTTTCATTCCTTTGGTTCTGTTTTATAATATCCTGAATTCTCATAAAGTCACTAGTTTCCACTTGCTCCAATCTAATTTTTAAAGTAGTATTTTCTTCAGTGGTCTTTTGGACCTCCTTTTCCATTTGGCTAATTCTGCCTTTCAAGGCATTGTTCTCCTCATTGGCTTTTTGGAGCTCTTTTGCCATTTGAGTTAGTCTGTTTTTTAAGGTGTTGTTTTCTTCAGTGTATTTTTCAGTATTTTTTTGGGTCTCCTTTAGCAAGTCATTGACTTGTTTTTCATGGTTTTCTCGCATCCTTCTCATTTCTCTTCCCAATATTTCCTCTACTTCTCTAACTTGCTTTTCCAAATCCTCTTTGAGTTCTTCTATGGCCTGGGGCCAGTTCATGTTTTTCTTGGAGGCTTTTGTTGTAGGCTCTATGACTTTGTTGTCTTCTTTAGGCTGTATGTTTTGGTCTTCTTTGTCACCAAAGAAAGAATCCAAAGTCTGAGACTGAATCTAGGTGTGCTTTCGCTGCCTGGCCATATTCCCAACCAACTAACTTGACCCTTGACTTTTTCAGTGGGGTATGACTGCTTGTAGACTAACGAGTTCTATGTTCCACATTTGGGGGGGAGGTGCCAGCTCTGCCACACCAGCACTGCTCCTTCCCCAACCCCCAACCCGGACTGGGCTTAGATCTTTGGCAGGCTGTGTACCTCTGCTCTGATCCGCCACTTAATTCCTCCCACCAGGTGGGCCTGGAGCCAGAAGTAACAACAGCTGTAGCTGCCCCACCTCCACTGCCCCCA
The DNA here is from genome assembly GCF_011100635.1 of Trichosurus vulpecula. NCBI lineage: Eukaryota > Metazoa > Chordata > Mammalia > Diprotodontia > Phalangeridae > Trichosurus > Trichosurus vulpecula. The sequence continues at coordinate 109,536,548 of NC_050579.1, forward strand.
GGGCTGGAAGCCGAACCGTGAACTCCTTCCACTCCCGCAGCTTTTCCCACTAACCTTCTCCGCAGTCTTTGGTGTTTGTGGGTTGAGGGGTCTGGTAACTGCGGCAGCTCACATATTCAGGGCGCTAGGGGCCCCATCCGCCTGACTCCAAGTTTGGTTGTTCCACACCTCTCAGGCTGGGCTCTGCTCCACTCCATTCCCAGCTCCCAGCTCCCAGCTCCCAGCTCCCAGCTCCATGTGGAATAGACCTCACCCAGAGACCATCCAGGCTGTCCTGGGCTGGAGCCCTGCTTCCCTCTGCTGTTCTGTGGGTTCTGCCATTCTAGAATTGGTTCAGAGCCATTTTTTATAGGTTTTTGGAGGGACTCGGTACGGAGCTAACTCTAGTTCCCAGCTTACCCGCCACCATCTTGGCTCCGCCCCAGCGGAAATGATATTTTAAAATGAAAACACCTGTGATCACTGACACCTATAAACTTCCCCCAAAGACAGAAAATAAACAAGACAATGGGCATATGTATATGTTTAAATAAATTGCAAGCAGTGTTCTGGCAAAGAGAAACCATATTCCACGGGGTTTTCTTTTTGATTATTTTACAGGAAAAAAAGTGAATTATGATTTTCAAATTAATAATACTTCAAAAATTCTAATTAGTTTTTACATCCAAAATCATCATAAACACCACAAAGGAGTACTTTCTAGTATTTTGAACAGATGACTTCAATAGAAACCAACCTGAAAAGGGCTAAACTTGAATTAAGTTATATTGACAAAATGGTACAATTATACACAAATTTTTAATACGAATATCTGAATTGATTTTCACTGTGCACGCTGAAGTCTCATATTCTGCTCCTGCATTTTATTTATGGGTTATCTTTGAGCAGTTCAAAGATGCATTCCATATCCAATCAATTTTCCAGGGATGGTGAATTCTACCTGCATAATCTATCTCATACCTGCCCCTTCTTTTCTACCCCTACTGCCATCATTTTAGTTTAGGCCCTTGCCACCTCTTACCTGAACTTCCCCCAACCAGAAGAGATACCTAACTAATCTTCTTGTCCCCAGTCTTTCTCCTCTTCATTCTTTCACACTAATGCCAGTGTAACACTCCCAATGCACAGCTCTAATCGCACCATTCCTAGACTCTAAAACCTTCACTGGTTCCCCACTGAACAGAATGGGCATTCATTCTTCCTGGAATTTAAGACACTTCACACTAAGGCTCAAACCTTCCTTTCCATTCCTATCCTATACTGTTTCCACTTACATGCTTTAATAAGCAGGATTGCAAAACAAGACAATTTTGATTTTTGTTTTCATTCTGTCTTCTCTTTCTCTGTACTCACACCATCCTCTGTACATTCTACAGAGAAGTGTAGAGGCATATGAGACAGTAGAAAGAGCATCAGCTTTGGAGTCAGAGGACTTAGGTTTGAATCCTGCCAAGGTAAGATTATATGCGTTACTTTGGGTAAGTCAATTAACTTCTCTGGCTCTCAGTTTCCCCATCTGCAAAATGAGGGGTTTGGACTAGATGGTTCTTGAGGTCACTTCAAGCTCAAAAGCTATGATTCTATGAACGGACTCCTGTCTCCTCAATCTATCTTGTTCTGTTGAAATGTATCCCTTCATAGCCCAATTTGTGTTCTGCCTGATCCATGATATATCCCTGATCCTCCTTAAATCTCTCTCATCATTCAGGTTGTCCTTCCCCTTGGCACTGAAATTCATCCTTGTATCATAGCTATCGTCCATATTTGTCCCCCCTATTACTATTTACACATGTATATGCACAGCTTCCCCATATTTCTTTTTAAATTAAAGAATGTAGATAATTGTAGTCCATTAAAGATAAGATACTAATGTTTATTAGTACTGTAAAACTGGTACCAGAGACGGCCATCTTGAGAACACCATCAATAAGTTTCTTATTTCTCCCATTTTGCAAAAAGGCTAGTCTATTTCAAAAGCCTTTCACTGAGTAACGGAGGACTTTTCATAGGTGATTCTTCACAATCTCTCCCATAATTTTGGAGCCCGCTACAGGCCTATTGATGCTCCAAGTATGCTCCAAGAAAGAGTGCTTATACACCAAACACATCATCCTTCCTTCTGTGCTTTGTATATGATGAATACACCACTCCTGAGAAAATCACCTCTTTTAGTGTACCCAATTGGGCCCTTGTGCCTTGTAAGTGTTAATTTACATCACTATAAGAATTAATTCCCCTCATCTAGTAAGCAGTCTAGTTCCCAAAAGCAATTTTATTATAGGATCAAGGCTGTGTATTCCAAAAATGGAGATGTTATCTTGTGAATCAAAAATGGATCAATTTTTTTTAAAAAAAAAGTGAACATTTCTCACCAGAAACAAGACAGAAAATTCATCCTTATCTAATGTCTTATGATAGGTAATTAACAAGCGATTAGTCATAATGAAACATCAGTGTTTCATTAAAAGCAGTTCCCATTTTCCCATTTATTCTTTCAAGTTCTGTTAGCATATTTTAATTGTTTTTGTTTGTTTTGCTGAGGAGGAGAAGCAGAAACGTGCTGAAAAATGTTTAACAATTAGCTCTCCTCCCTCCCCAAAGAAGTGTACATGTGACACACTTTTAAATTTATTCTTAATTATTAATATTTTACCATCACTTTCTTAAGTCTAGACCATGGCTGTCCAACACATAGCCCGCGGGCCACATGTGGCCCACAGTGCAATTTTATGGGGCCCACCTGTGGGTTTTAGTTTTCATAAGTGAAAAAATAAAAAAAATAATTTGCATGGAATGCGTATTAGATTTTTTTAATTCTATCACTAATAAATAATCTTGTTGATGTTAATTTTCTTTGGTGTTTTTAAGCAGTATTATGGATGGAACATATCACATGGAATTTTCAATCGACGTCTGGGATGCCTTAGGTCTGTATGATGTGAACTAGTCAGTATGCCCCTACCTTTATACTGTTGTGTTGTCACTTTGTGGTTTTGTGTTTGCTTTTGTGCTTCCTGCCTTAGCCTGTTATATTGATGACATGCGTTCCCCCACTTTCTATTAGTGTACTGTATTTTTTATTCTGAGTGCAGCCCTTGAATAATTATTTTATTTTAATGCAGCCCTAAGATAACCTAAGATTGGACAGCCCTGGCCTAGACCATAAACGAAACAATAAATCAAGCCCTGGTTTGTAGTGTTTACTAATTTATGAGGTGTAAATACTCATAAGTACAATTTAATGATAAACTCTGGCAAGCCAGAAGAACTGGATCCATCACATCACTATTTCCAAGGTGGCAAGACTTCTAGACAAAGGTCATCTGCTTAAGTGCTAAGTTTCCTGAGGCTTATTAAAGTTTCAAGGCATTTTGTAGGGCTTAAGTACCTGGGGCATGTGAACATTAGAAAGGGAATGTCTGCACATGTTTACGCAAAGGCTCAGAAAGATGTAGAAGGAGGTGGAGAGTCTTTGTGAGGAATACAATCTACACTTTGGGGCAGGGAAGAGGTAAAAGAAATTAATTCACCTTAACCCAGTTTCAAGAAGAGAACTGGAGGACTTTTCATTGATGGAATCAAGTAAGCACAGTCTTGACAACAGACTAAGTGATCCTTCTGTGTGTCACCTGGGTGAGTCAAAAGCCTGAAGAACAGAAACTTCTCTGATTAGCCCCAAGGCATGTTGGCCAAGGGTTGCCCACTGACTGGTAATCATACTCCATGGAAAAAGCAGGAGCAGCTGTAGCAACATATGGCCGCTTCAGTACATGGCCATGGCAGCTTGCCAGAGGAGAAGTAAATGGCAGCGTCAGAGGAGGAGAACAGCAGTAGAGAGTAAAGTGTTAGCAGATGAAGATAGCAGCTCCATAGAGCACAGTGGCAGCTGCAAGAGAATTCTGGAAGAATCAATGAGAGATGGACAGACTTAAGACACTGCACCAAAGCTGCTCATAGACTCAAAAAGTATAGTAACTACTGAAGATAGTGAAAACAATATGGAGTACAGATGTTGGAAAACCTCAGTTCTGGTTAAGGTCTCCTAACTGTTGTATTGTCTTAAGCAGGTAAATTTATATCCCATCTGTATACCTCAATATTTATATTTGTAACTTTAAAATATTCACTAACCACAGTAACTATGGAAACAATAAAACCATTTATATAAGGTATGACTTGAAGGGAAAAATACTAAATTACCAAAGGTTCTCTACTATTGCAGTTTTACCCATAATCTTTGTGACTTCTGATATACAGTAACAGCTCCCTTTACTAGTCATCAGACTTTGAAGGTCATGCCAACCTCCTAGAGCAAGGTCAAAACTAAGTGAATATGTTCTTCCTGCTTACATATGCCCCCTAAACACACCTTTGAGTATTTCCGATTCCAGTTTACTTAGTCTTCTGCTTTCCGGGGTGTCTTAATACTCCCTATTTTCTTTTTGTGAGTGAATGTGCCTTTCCTTGCAAAAGGCTAGAGAAATTATGCCTTGTTAGCTGAAACTAACTGATGCATACCTTGCAGAGAGCCCCTGGTGTTTACAAAGAGGGCTTATGGTTACCAGACAATTATTCATTCATGACATATGACACTGTTACTGTCAGCAAAGTGTATTTAATTAAGCACCTGACACTACTAGGCATGATGCAAGGCACTTACAAAAAAAAAAAACAACACAATTCTCTGGGCACCAGGAACTTTATTCCTTGGCTGACTTTTATTATCATCAAGCTATTAAGTCTCACGAAGAAACATTCTGCAGGGTACAAGCTATCAGTCATTTAGGAAATTTAATTTGGCATCATCAACCATTTCTTTACCATCAGCAAAATTTCCTATATCCTCTATTATATGATTCAGCAGTGCTACAATAACCAGTTTATAGTCATTAACAAAAATAGGCCAGTTGGATTTGTTTGGGGCTGAATTCCATTTGGGCTGAAAACATAGGAAGTCTCAAGTAATGAGCAGCAGCTGAAAATTAGCCTTGCTTGACTTGACCAGGGACTGTAGCAAATATGCACAGTGATTGCATGACATATCTTTCTATTTGTTCTACTGCCATGCTTGGGGAAGATGAAAGGTTTCAAGACCTTTATTTATATTCCGAGTTGAGATTTTTTTCAACACACCCTTAGAAAAAGAACATGGCTGGTACAATAAAAAAAGGGAGTAAAACTGTTCCCCATGAGAAAATGTTAAAGGAATTAGTTGGAAAAGAGAAGATGATGAGGAGACTTCTCCACTGACTTTAGGTAGATGGAGGCTTTCTTTTTTTTTTTTTTTTTAGTTTTTTTTTTTTGTTTTGGGCAGGGCAATTGGGGTCACGTGACTTGCCCAAAGTCACACAGCTAGTACAATTGTCCAGTGTCTAAGGCTGTTTTTGAACTCAGGTCCTCTCGACTCCAGGTCCAGAGCTCTACTGGATGGAGGCTTTCTGAGAAGGATGCTGACTGTGATTATATTTTCCATGTCTACAGGGGGCCAAATAAGAGAAAACAGGCATTTGAAGCAGGTGAGGTTTAAGCCGGATATCAGAAAGAATTTCTTGTCCATATGAGTAAGTAAGGGGGCAGGTAAATGTTATACTAAATTCAACATACGAGTTCAAATCCTGTTTCAACTTCTTAGCTGCGTGAAACTTCGTTGTTGTTCAATCATTTCAGTCTAGTCCAATTCTTCATGACCTAATTTGGGTTTTCTCAGCAAAAATACTGGAGTGGTTTTCTATTTCCTTCTTTAGCTCGTTCTGCAGTTGAGGAAACTGAGGCAAACAGGATTAGGTGACTTGCTCAAGGTCATCCAGTTAGTAAATGTCCGAGGCCAGATTTCAACTCAGGTCTTCCTGATTCCAGGCCCAGCGCTCTATCTACTAGGAGTCCCAGCCGCCTACATTAGCTGCCTAAGGCGAGACTAGGCAAGTCATTTAACATAGTTCAATCTTAGGTTCCTCATCTTTAAAAAGCGGACAGTAAGATCACCTACCTCACAGTCCTGTGAGACTCAAATGAAATAACATAAGAGAAGTCCTTTGAAAATTTCAAAACCCTACATAACTATTAGCTGGTATTATTATTATCATTATCATTGGCGATGATGATGATGGTAGCTAGGTGGCACAGTTGATAAAGCACTGGGCCTAGAGTCAGGAAGACTCATCTTCCTGAGTTCAAATCTGATCTCAGACACTTACTAGCTGTGTGACCCTTGGTGAGTCACTTAACCCTGTTTGCCTCAGTTTCCCCATCTGTCAAATGAGCTGGAGAAGGAAATGGCAAACCGCTCCATCAAGAAAACCCCAAATGAGGTCACAAAGAGCAGACACGACTGAAAAAGAGTGAAGTATAACAACATTATTATTATTATTAAACAAACAGAAGAATAGGTCACTAAGACAAGGTACAGGCAGGCAGTGCAGAGAATAGAGTGCTGGGCCTGCAGACTGGAAGACCTGAGTTCATAGCCAACCTCAGTTATGTGACTAAGTTACCAGTTATATGACCCTGGGCAAATCACTTAACCTTGCTTCACTTTACTCATATATAAATTGGGAGTAAGAATAGCACCTGCTTCCCAGGGTTGTGATGAGGATGAAATGAGGCAATAATTGGGAAGCACCTAGCACAGTGTGTGACCCAGAGTAGGTGCTACATAAACGTCGTTGTTTATTATTATCATTACTAGTTTTCTTTCCCTGAACTTCTTTGAGAGAATCATTTGACTTCATAGATATTCATACGCCCAGAGGCGAGGTATCTCTTGATGTCTGCCTACCCACCCTCTTTGTTTTATGAGTCTGTCCCTTGCATTTGAAACAGAACAATAAGGATAGATAGAGTGGTAAAATTACTAATCTTTCTGTGAAGTTTCCAGCTGGTCAGACAGGCTTACCACCTTCTCTGTCTTACTGAGTGTTAATAATCTGTCTGCATAAGTACCTGCCATTATCACTTACAATGTTTCCTTTGTGATTCATTGTATTTAAGCCCCAGTTATGGTCCAGTTGATGAGTGTTCTGGAGTCACCTCCCCAGGTGATGATCAAAATGTCTTGTTTCTTTTCAATGCGGCAGAAGAGCTTTCTTTACACAATTGTCTTTCTGCCTGATTAGCCTTCTGCAGGAATCTAGATGATAAAGCCTTAATATTGGGAGGGGAGAGAGTCTTTCATTATGTACATCCCTTTTTATAAATGACTACTCCCTTCTACTAGTGCTGGAAAATATCTCAGGAAAATCCATTATTGTTTAATAAAACACTTTGGCTATTGAAAAGCAAAGCTCTAAGGGTTCTGGGACTATGAAATTTGCATACCCAGGCATGTTCTGATTTAGGCCAGATTTTTTTTTTCTGAATAATAAATTAGAAGGAATTAATTGCTTTTTGGATGGGCATACTATTATACTAAGCTTTCTATACTAAGATGTCTCAAGGGAAAAAAAGTGTAAATAAAATAACTTTTAAATAACTAAAAACATAGAATTCCTCTTCTTGAATTTGATTTTAGGTGGGTAGTGGTATAGTTATACAAAAATACCTGCCTATGATAGAGGGACAGGAGTGAGTCAGGTGGCTAACTGGAAGAGATCGCCAAGACACAGGTCACAGAAAATGAAATGATTTCCTTTCTGCATTTCCCCCAGCCAGGACCAGTTTTATAATCAAGCCTTACTTTTGTTTGGGTTTGGAGATATTTTTCTTTGCCAGAAATCAGTGGACTGCAAACAAGCAATGTAACCAAATAAATCTGTACAGTGACACTCATACATAACTACCAAGCATTCAACATGCCGACCCCAGTTGACTTCTTTCTTTCAAAATAATAAATCCTTCCTGTTGCTCATTTGCTAAAATGTGGGCTCATTTATCAAGACTAGAGACATGGCTATGGAGGAAAACACAACCAGCTTAAGAATCAGACTTATAAATGGTTCTGGGTTTGCATCTGATTTAACTAGGATGAAAATCTCTACTGTATTTTGTAATACACGCACAGTTAAGGCACAGCCAAGAGCTAAAAATTCTTCCCTCCAAATACTATTTCTCTTTGGATAAAAGTGAAATTCTAACAGTCTATAAATGGCATAACCAAGAAAGAATTTTTTTTTAGCAAAATAAGACAGTAGTAAAACCAAAATTAGTTCTTTTGACTTTCTAATGATGACCATAAAAAGCATTTATTGAGTGTCTGTCGCATGTGATATTGCAAGGTTTCGTGAAAATTTAAATTAAGCGTCATGTTTCCTGCCATCTAAGAGCTGATAAAGGATAAGGGACAATGTTAATTCAGACAAGTACACAGAGACAAATTAAGAAGGTCTGAAGAGCTACATTAAATAGGTAGCCAAATAATTGGCATTTCTTGTAAGCAAAAAACGAAGAATAAAAATGAGCCAGTAGCAACTGCATATTTAGGAAGTGTAGCTTGTTACCTTTTCTCCAGTTATGGAGGAAAGGTTTCATTAGGGCCTTCAGTACTTCCACTAATACATTTTCTATTGTTTTGTTTTTATCAAGGGAAATTAAAAAGTCTGAGTAACCTGCTAAAGATTGCTGTTCAGTTATGTCCTACTCTTCGTGACCCCTTTGGGGGTTTTCTTGGCAAAGATACTAGAGTAGTTTGCCATTTCCTTCTCCAGCTCATTTTACAGATGAGGAAACTGAGGTAAGCAGGGTTAAGTGATTTGCCCAGGGTCACACAGTTAGTAAGTTTCTGAGGCAGGATTTGAACTAATAAGATAAGTCTTACTGATTCCAAGCCAGTGCTCTATCTATAACTGCATGACTGAGCTACCCTTTGCTAAATGTTTACATTCTACTTAATATACGTCATAGTAAAAAATTTTAAATGTTGCTTTGTAAACCAAAAAGACTTAAGAAAAGAATTTTCAAGTTAATACAACTTATTCAGATGATATAACTGAAGTACACACTTCAATTAATATTAACATTTATTGGACAATATTAATATTAACCAGAGTGATGTCTACTAATTTTCAGTCTTAGAAAAACAATCAGAGGTATATCCTATTGTTAGTACTAAATTAGCACTATAAAATTAAAAATTCTTAGCATTTCAAGTGTGTAGTTGACACCTCCTAGACTCAGTCAATAAGCAAAACATTTATTTATTCTTCAGTAGACTTAACATAAAGCATATCTCTCTGGCTGATAACATAATTGGAGTTTGGCCACGAACTTAAGTTAGTCGACATTTGTATTATTGAATGCTTTGAAAGGACTAAAAGACCATCTCATTTGATAACTGTCTTCTACATCCATGATACACAGAGGATCCCTAAAAATACTAGTTATAGTCATAATGCCATCTTCTGGCTGTCTCCATAACATGCTGCCTGAAGCATCAGCCTTCTCCTCTTCCTCCTCCTTCTCTACCTGGAACTCAGACCATCACCCCTGGGCTCTAAGGGATGATGTTACATTCAACCTAGTGTCTAGATAATGTATTTGATACTAAATGCTAGTATTAAATATCAGGCCAGCATGCCTCTTTCCCTCCTCTTTGACTTTAGGCCCTGATTGGTGAGTTTTCAACTTATCTACTGACTGATCTCAGGTCCAACACACTACTTACGAATCATCTTAGAGCCATGAATAAGAATGAACATACCACTTGCTCCTCCAGCCCTTAAAATTAAACTCAATGAACACAGGGACTGTCCTCCTTGTTCATATCTGTATTCCCAGCATTTAGCATATGGTATTTTAGAAATGTGTTAATTCATAGAAACATCCTGTCGAACTTCAGAAAACAAAAAGAACCAAATACTGTCCAAATCATATATCCATTCATAGACAATCCTTGCCATAATTTTTACTTAATCTTTTTTAGATTTGTATAACTCATGTATAGTAACTTGAGGGTAGCTAGGTAGGGAAGTGGATAGAATGGTTGTCCTGAAGTCAAGAAAATTCATCTGCCTGAATTCAAATCTAGCTTCAGGCACTTGTTAGCTCTATGACCCTGGGCAAGTCACTTAACCTTGTTTGCCTCAGTTTCCTCATCTGTCAAATGAGTTAGAGAAGGAAATGGCAAACCACTCCAATATCTTTGCTAAGAAAACCCCAAATGGGGTCACAAAGAGTCAGATACAACTGAAAATGACTGAACAAAAACAATGATAGTAACTTCGTGTGAGAAATATCATTTGAGTTACTTATAACAATTTGTTAGAACTAGTTACCATGTGCATGCACATAAGCACACACACACGCACACACACACCCCCTTATGGTCTTAAGTTGGAAACATTGATTTCAGCTTGCAATGTTTAGAACCAATGAAGTTGTTTGCCTTGCAGGAGGGAAAAGGTGTCTAGTCCACATCATTACAGATGTGTCATTGTATAATGGATAGCTTGATGGATTTAGTCAAAAAGTATTGGACTTGATGGGTTTAATGAAGAAAACTTGGGCTTGAACCCCTGCTTCTAACACATCCTAGAGGTATGAAATTGCTGAGACTCAGTTTTTCTTGTCTGTAAGATGGGGATAATAATGACTCTAATACCTACCTCAGGGCTGCTTGCAAAGTTCAGAGTCTACAGTGTATATAAACTTTTAGGCACTCTATAAATGCCAGTTATTATTATTAACATAATTTATAGTTATGCTTAAAGAGAAGCAGTGTGCATATCAGATAGAAAGACAGGCTTGTAAATAGATAGTCCTGTGTTCAAGTTCTGCCCCTGGTATATACTAGATGTGGGCAAGTCACTTAACCTCTTGGTGTCCCAGGTAATCCTCTTAAGACTTTTAGTTACAGAAGAGTTGCCTACCAGTATCAGTGGAGGACTTTTTTCCTCATACTATGCTAGTAGTTCCCTCTACTGTTTAAATGTCATCTCTGACATTTATTATGACCATGGGCAAGTCACCTGACCTACCTGGGTTTCAATTTCCTCATCTGTAAAATGAGGGGGTTGGATTAGATGGTCTTTTAAGTCCTTTTTAGCCCTACATGATCCTATGACCTGTGATCCTACAATGAAATCTTAAGTCCAGACCCCTCCCCCACATACATACACTCACACATACACACACACACTCACACTCTATTATTACATGAATACATATAATGATAAATTTGCCCATAAAACAACGTTTTTGCTCTTTGAAAATGTTTATAGACTACTAGAGCAGTGACAAAGATATGGACCAGATGTATGATTTTAGCAATATTAGGACTGCCCAATAAGAAAACTCCACCTCCCAATTCAGGTTTGCGTCTTGTCTACAACTTGTAGTCGAGGAGAGCTGTCTAGAGCACTAATGGGTTAATTGGCTGCCAGAATTATGAAACAAAAAGGGACTCAGAGACCATCACCCACTCTACCTCTAAGAATATACTGAATGCACAATGCAACCAAGTGGCTCCTACACCATGAAGATAGTTCCTTATCTTTGGAAACCACAGCAATACCCCCAAGCAATCATTTATTTCCTCCATTTCTCCTAATCCCACCAAGGAAAACCAGGAAGAAACAATTCCAGTGAATATGTAAATGATTACTAAGCAGCAGATAATTATTCCCAAATCAATAGCTGGACAGCTGGGTTACTTTGTGTCAAAATCCGAGCAATTCATTGACATCTCCCCAAAGACTATTCTCTGTTGTTATGGAGAATTTTTCGTTTACTTTTTGCATTTTGATTGATTAATGCACAATGCACCTTGGCATATTTTTCATTTGTAATGCAAAATGCAAGCAACACTGGAGAAGACACACTTGAATTCCCCTACCATGTCTTATTTGAATTTTCTTTTAATCTTTCAGAAACACGGGCAAAAATTTTTTACAGGTTTTTGTATTTTAGATTTAAAAGGATCTTTGCTTCATCTCTGTAGATTGTACAATCTATAAACAGTACTCATTTAACCATTTCTAGGTGTTTCTAATCTCTTCAATGGTGATATCAAAGCTAGACTCTGTGATTCATTGAGTCATTCCTGGAGATATGGTAAATGTGTTACTTACTATAAGAAATACATTTAGCTCTAAAGGAATAGCTACCTTTGTCATATATGCATTCATGTATACATTCTCTAGTGAGACACCACGTGATAACAACTCCCAGAAGGGATGGTTTATACAGGAAGGTTACTCAGAACATCATAGTTTATTTCATTACATACCAAAATTCTGTCACAAGCCCACTTCTCTCACTCTGCCCTATAGGGTTCACCTCAACTTTATTAGTCTACTGGGGGAATGCTAACATCTTTTTATATTCAAGTTTCCCCATTTGTTCTTCCTCCTAAATCACTGCTTACAATCCCCATCTCCTCATCTCACAGTGCCTATAGCCACACTTAGAATGACAGGATGCAGGAGGGCCCTTCTGGGAGCCCTACAACACTGACAAGTACCTGCTTAACTCATGTACAATCTCAACAAGCCCAATCAAAAGATTCAATAAGACAGCCTTGAACACCATTCACCCACCTCCACTTGGCTTCTTTTCCTAAGACCACTCCAGAAAATGATTTATTATTCCTCGATTCCTACGATCCTCATGGTAAAGTGGGAAGACCATGGACCTTGAGACAATAGGCCTAGGCTTACATTCTAGTTATGCCACAAATTAGCTATACGATCTTAGGTATGCTACCTTGGGTATACCAACAAGGTATATTACTTTAGGTAAATCATTTATGCTTGCAGTGTCTTAATTTCTTCATCCATACAATGGGGTGGTAATAATACTGCACTAGGTTCTGCACAGGATTTCTATGAAGATCAAATGAGGTTATTAGAATAAAGTACTATGTACGTACTCGAATACACCCTCCCCAATGGGTCAAGTTGGGTGCTCTCTCCCTACACCTCCCTTTTTGTAATATGGGAAAATTTAAAGTGTCAGTCCTCAGGACTGCAGGACCCAGTGTCCCTGACAATGTTTACTATGAAGAGTATACTATTACCCTTTCAGAAACCATCAACATATACAGAAATATCATTTCTTCTCCATCCTGCCGTCTTTCCCCTTAACCTGTCACAGCATATTTTTCTGATATACTCTGGTAATTAAATTAGAAATTAACAAAGAATTATTTAATTATAGTAATTTAGAGACTTTCATATTTGTAACACTGAATTTGGTTTCTGTCAGTCTCTAATTAGCAAAAAAAAATTAGGAAGATAATAAACAAGAATGACAAAATGTCATGGGGCACTTTGTAGGTGAAATGGAAGTCATCTGGAAAGTAAATAGTGACAAGACATTATTTAAATGGAGGCAACTAGGTGGTTCAGTGGATAGAGGACTGGACTTGGAAGCGGGAAGAACTGAATTCAAACCCCACCTCAGACACTTGCTAGTCGCATGACACAAAAAGGGACCTCTGTTTGCCTCAGTTTTCTCATCTGTAAAATGGGTACCCTGGAGAAGGAAATGGCAAACTATCCCTATATCTTTGCCAAGAAAATCCCATAAAAATACAGTCATGAAGGGCTGGACAGAATTTAAATGACTTAATAACAAAAATTATATAAAGCTAGTGATGATAACAATAATATCATTTACATAATGCTTCAAGTTTACAAAGAATTTTACTTCTGTTGTTTTATTTGATCTTTACAATAACCCTGGTAGGTTGGTATGTCAGTAGGTAGGTGCTATTTTTATGTCCATTTTATGGATAAGGAAACTAAGCCTCTGAGAAGTTATGTGTCTTGCTCAGGATCACACAGCTAGCAAATATTTGAGGCAGGATTTGAATTCCAGTGTTCTTGACTCTAAGCCCAGCATTTGTAGTTGTTGTTCAGTGGTTTTTCAGTCACATCCAATTCTTCATGACCCCATTTGGGATTTTCTTGGCAAAGAGACTGGAGTGATTTGCCATTTCCTTCTCCAGTTCATTTTACAGATGAGGAAACTAAGGCAAACGGCGTTAAGTGACTTGCCCAGGGTCATATAGCCGGTAAACGTCTGAGGCTGGCTTTGAACTCAGGAAGGTGAGTTCCAGGCCTGGCACTCCATCTACTGCATCACCCATGCTGCCCAAGCCCAGCATACTATCCGCTATCCACCTAGCTTTGTGGCCCCTCCCTTCTGGAGACAAATAATCTGTTACAACTGTATTCTCTTTGTAAGATGGTAGATTTTTTTCCCTTAAAAATCAGAAGTCATGCATATTTATAAGCTGGCTTTTCCATATGTACAAGTTATTTAATTTTAAGCTGAAAAGTTAGGTCCTTTCGTAACATCTCTGCCTAGTTATTTCTCCCTTCCTCAGTTCTATCATAGGTGAGAGTTCTCCAGCCCACTATGATCTATTCCTTCCCAGCATCTCTTAATAGTCACCCAGAATTCTCCTTTAGTTCCCCCCCTCCACATCATTTAAATTTTTTCTCAACCATCTTTAAACTATGTCACTTTCATAGAAACTTGATCAGTAGCTTTTCCGGCAGTTTGGCCCTGAAATAAGGTATTTTTCATTTGGCTTTTGTAATCCAAAGATATCTGCCCTCAGCACCCAAAGTACGCACAATCAAAAATGATTAGGGTAATCAAGCTGCCTGAAAAAGCAAGGGGCTTCTGGCATTTGAGTTCCTGGCTAAAGAAAGTACGTACAGAAAACAGAATACAGTTCCACCGCTGATCAAGTAACTAATCAAGCAACTGGAATTTACTTAGCAACTGCTAGGTGGCATAGTGGGGAGAATACTGGGCTTGGAATCAGAAAGGATCACCTTCATGAGTTCAAATCCAGCCTCGGATGCTTACTAGCTCTGTGACCGTGGACAAGTCACTTACCCTGTTTGCCTTAGTTCTTCATCTGTAAAAAAAATGAGCTGGAGAAGAAAATGGCAAACCACTTCAGTATCTTTATCAAGAAAACCTCACATGGGGTCACAAAGAGTCAGACAAGACTGAAACAGCAACAACAAAAAATGTGTTAAGCATTATGCTAGGCACAGACCCTTATGGCAGCGAGCAGGTGCAGTGGATAGAGTGCTAGGCCTGGACTCAGGTCTTCTAAGGAATACTCAAATATGGCCTCAAACACTTACTAGCTGTGTGACCCTGGGTAAGTCACTATTTGCCTCAGTTTCCTCAATTATAAAATAAGGTTAATAATAACACCTTCCTCATAGGGTTGTTTTCAGGATGATGAGATCATATTTGTAAAATGTAAGTGCTATATTGAAGTTAGCTATCATTATTATCATCCATAACATAAACTAAACAGATAGTAAAAACACATGAACTTTAGAAAATTTGATCAAAAAGCCTAGGATTAACATTCAAAATAAAAATGGATGAAGATAGAGAGCATCCCAGAATAAGTGATAGTGCAAGAAGCCAAAACTTGATGAAGGTTCTTATGGAGGTAAGCAATTTTAATATATACATAACTATTAATTACACATTATGTGTACATACAACCCCTGCTTTTATTCCAAACTCCAATGAGGCTCACTTGGCCCTTGGGAAGTAAGTTTATGTTGATACACCTTCATTTGACATAGCTGGAAGACGAAAAGGTGGTAGAAAACAAATAAGACAGAAAAAAAGACAACATCCATTACATGTATCTATATGTGCAAATAATTAGAATAACAATAGAGGCATTTACACAGCACTTTAAGGTTTTTTCTAGCTTTGCATATGTACCCTCAATCAATACATATATCGATCTGATGTACAAAATAGGTCTAGCTTTTTTTCTTCAAAAATTTTTATAATAAAAATCCATGGATAATACTTAATACTTTTTGGTTTCATTAAGGAAGCAGTACAACATCATGGAAAGGGAGGTAGCCTCAGAGTGAGGAAGACTTGTTTTTGTTTTTTTTTTTCATGTAGTGAAACCAGTAGACTGACTAAATATTCCTCTGGTATTCACATGAAGGCAAGAAAAAGAAAGGAAGGCTCATTGGCTGGGCCCCCATGGCAGATGTATGGAGAAGAGCAGCACAGAACATACGATCATGGGTGGGTTGCAATTTGCATCACTGGAGAGAATATCTCTATCAGTGAAACCACAGATCCATCTGAGTACCATAATACTGAAGTGCTTTTTGATTCTTAGCTTCTCCCTCAGCATTTCTAACTATAAGTTGCTCTGAGATTGACTAAGAAAGTAGGAGTCATGGGGATTGTGTGGCTGAGTATGCAAGATTCAAGGATCCCTTGACTCTAGCTAGAAACAATGCCACAGGAGCACATTAACCAGCCATGTGTTCCTACCCTGATTTATCTTCCTCATCAATCAGATAACCTTTATTTAATGTCTCAGGGCGGTATTCCACTGGCACTGACTGTGGACTGTTCTCCTCTGAATTTATTAGCCAGAGATGTAATTTAATCAGTGATTTCAATTTACCACCAGCAAATCACATTTGCTGCCATGATTCCTAATAATATTGGTTTTTAAAGATGCAGTCCTTCATTGTTCCTTAGCTTAAAATAGTCCTTCAGTTGTGCCAACCGGGGGTCTGAAGCTAAGGTCTACACATAAAAGTATGGGCTACTGCCTCTAAAAATCAATTCCTATTACTTTTAAAGCTCATCATGTAAGCAGGGATAATCATACCAGAGTTCGTTAGCTAGGGTTAAATCTCTTTCTATTCTCTTAAAGCTAAACCTTAATGGTGAAGTATCACTGAGATGCAAGACCATCCTGTAGCCTGCAATTGCAGAGCACATGGATAGGGCTACTTAGTGCCTTGTGAGAACACTGAGTCAGTGAGGCATAGTGCAGATGGAACTGGACTTAGACACAAAGAACTTAGACGTTTATTGGCTATGTGGCATAACCTGGCAAGTCACTTAACCTCTCTTTGTCTCCATTTCCTCAGTAATAAAATTGATGGCATCAAAGGTCTAAAATCTACAATATAATCCCATGATTAAAAATGCCAAAATGGATTTTAAATGAAATTTTAAAAGAAAATTATTCCCTAGTAGCAATTGAGTCCCAGACTCATTATATAATGGAATGTTTGGCTGAAGGGTCTTCACTTCCCAGAAAGCACCTTATTCTCTTGTAGTCAGTAATGAAGGTAGTCACTATGCTTGACCAATAATGAAGGTATATAGTTGGCACACTATACAGAGAAGCCTTCATCTGGCCTCTAAGTTTTCGCATACATTGAGTATAGACTCAGATCTATTACTCCACCTCTGATGACTGCTATCTATGTGACCTCAGAAAAGTCATTTGGGGCACCTAGGTGGTGCAATAAGTAGAGAGGAGTCAGGAGAACCTGAGTTCAAATCTGGTCTCAGAAACTTATGAGCTGTGTGACCCTGGGCAAGTCATTTAATTGACTGCCTCAAAAAAATTTTATGTCCCAGGCCCTCAGTTTGTTCATCTGTGAAATAATAGCACTGAACTAGATGGTCTCTGAGTTTCCTTGCTGTTCAAGAGCTATTAATATCTATTATCCTATGACTTTTCCCTTTGGTGACTGTAGATCTCTTACTTAATATTCTTGATTATATACCCTTTTGTGCCCTTATATAATAGTCTCATATGAATGAACCCTGTCTTCTCCACAATATTCTAAGCTCTTCAAGATGTCAAAGTATAACTTATTCTCCTCCTATCTCCATCATTATATATATATATATACACACACATACATACACATATGCATGTATGTATATATGTGCATATATATGTACATATATGTTCATAATATATAAATGTTCCCCAGATAAAGCCCAATCTATGAAAATAAAATAAAATGTCCCACAGGCTTGGATTTTTTTTTAACCAGATTGTTTATTTCTTTCATGTAGTGATCTGTCAAGGAGGAAAGTTTGAGTGATATAGAAGGGTAACTGATTTGCAATTTATAAGTCTTAAAGAGCTGTCCAGGACATTAAGAGATTAAATGAATTTCCAAGGATTACACACCAATATGTGCCTTAGGCTGGACTTGAATTCAGGTTTTCCTTCCTCTGAGGCCAGTACTTTAACCATTGTATTAAGGCTGCATATGTGACTAGATATGACCTACATATGAGCAATTTAATAAGAAATTGAATGTGACTACCTGGGAAAGTTGGATTTGGGGTTACTGTTTCCAAGCACAATAATGTGATAGCCTACTAACGAATCACCCCCATGCATTAGACATCTCCAGGTTACTTTTTTCTTCTGCATGGTAGCAAGCTTCCAAAGCAGTAGGGTTTGGGGTTAACACTGAAGGGGCTGGGCATTACCCATTATCAGCTGCTGAATGTCAGCAGCAATAGTGTCTTTCAATCTCTTTTTAATTGAACATCAAGTATTCATCCCAGACATCACAAGAACACACACAAATGCCAAGCTTAGTCTGGCTCGTCAATGACGTCAAGCAGCAGTGAGCCCTCTCTGATGCTCCAGTTGCATCAACAACAACCTGGAATGCTTTAGAGATTTTTGCAACACCCCAGGACAACAACTTCTTGAAATCACACATCCTGTTTGCTTTCACATCATTTTTGGATAGGTGCTCTAGACTCATACGGACTCTTCCTCTTATGAGGAAAATGTTTCACAACCAAACATCGAAAGCTTAAAGATCAGGACTGTTAGTTAAATGAATTAATCTAGAGTGAAAATTCTTTGCATATATAACATCATCAGGGTCCTTTTCAACCCCAGCTGTTTAGTTCACTGGTTATATGATTGTAATTAGGAAAACAACTGCCCCCTGCAAAAAAAAGTATTTTACTGAATGTAAAATGGAATTCCAGAATTTTTAAAAGCCTGCCAAGCTTTCCTGGAGCTGCTGATTAAGTGGCTGGGGGCAGAACAGGTCTCTAATTAAGCTAGCACTAAGCCTGGTATGAGAACAGTGATCTTCATCATAAGATGGGAAAACTGTAATGGATCTTTTTTTTGAGTTTAAATCATTATTCATTTATTTAATATTTTTAGTTTTCAGCATTAATTTTCACAAGAGTTTCAATTAAAATTTTCTCCCCATTTCTACCCTCCCCACTCCAAGATGGCATATATTCTGATTGCTCCATTCCCCAGTCAGCCCTCCCTTCTGTCACCCCACTCCCCCCCATCCCCTTTTCCCTTACTTTCTTATAGGGCAAGATAGATGTTTATGCCCCATTGTCGGTATATCTGATTTCCTAGTTGCATACAAAAACTTTTTTTTGAACACCTTCTTTTAAAACTTTGAGTTCCAAATTCTCTCCCCTTTCCCTCCCCACCTACCCTCCCTAAGAAAGCAAGCAATTCAACACAGGCCACACATGCATCATTATGCAAAACCCTTCCACAATACTGATGTTGTGAAAGACTAACTATATTTTGCTCCTTCCTATCCTATCCCCCTTTATCCAATTTTTTCCCTTGACCCTGTCCCTTTTCAAAAATGTTTGCTTTTGATTACTTCCTCCCCCTATCTGCCCTCCCTTCTGTCATCCCACCTTTTTTATCTCCTTCCTCCTTCTTTCCTGTGGGGTAAGATACCCAATTGAGTGTGTATATTATTCCCTCCTCAGGTCAAATCCAATGAGAGCAAGATTCACTCATTCCCCCTCACCTGCCTGCCCTTCCCTCCCAAAAGAACTGCTATTTCTTGCCACTTTTATGCAAGACAATTTACCCCATTCTATATCTCTCCCCTTCTCCCTCCTCAATATATTCCTCTCTCATTCCTTAATTTGATTTTATTTTTCAGATATCATCCCTTCATATTCAACTCACCCTGTGCCCTCTGTCCACATACACACACACCATACTCTCTAACCCCCATGTTGCGAAAGGGATAACTGTAGTTAATTTCTAAAGTTGTTTCCCGTTTAAAATGTATGATCCTTTGAGGGAACAAGAGAGTCAGAACTGATTCAGAGCGTAAGGAGTTTCCCAGAAGATTAGGTCCAAATAAGACAACAAAGTAGGAGGCCCTTGGGCAATACGAAGGCAGATAGGTGATCTCCACTGGGCTTGCACTGGAATAAGGAAGACGAGTTCAAATTTGGCCTCAAACTAGCTGCGTGACCCTGGGTAAGTCACTTAACATGTTTGCCTCAGTTTTCTTTGCTGTAAAATGGAGATGATAGCAGCACTTATCTCTTAAAGTTGTTGCAAAAATGAAATGAGATATCTGTAAAATGCTTAGCACAGTGCCTGGAATATAGTAGGCACTAAATAAATGCTTATTCCCTTTCCCTCTTGCCCTCACTTCATGAAGGTATTACTAGAGTGTAGAAGGTACATAAAAGAAGATGGACAGCCTCCAAAGATAAACTGCAGCTCCTTCCCAATCTTGCCTACAGCCAGCTCTGACAAACCATTGTTCTCCAAAACCTCAAAAAATCAAAAGGTGTATTTAATGTTTATTGTTGAATTTGGGAATCCTTCATTGAAATCATTCAAAGAAACAACTGTATAAACAGCATCTTTTATTCATTATGCTTTTATATCTAATATATTTGCTACCCAGACTAAAGCAGCACCTTTCTAATCTGAAGGAAAATTTGTGGTTTAGCTTTAAGTAAAAAGAGTTACTTTTCATTTAAGACTGGTATACAGTATTGTGTAGCATATAGCTGTTAAATATCCTTGCATATGGGCAGCCCAGGACCCATAACACTACCAATTAAACCCAATTAAAATATAATTGAGATGGGGCAGCTAGGTGGCAAGGTGAGTAGAACACTGACCCTGGAGTCAGGAGGACCTAAGTTCAAATTCACCCTCAGACACTTGACACATTTACTAGCTGTGCGGCCTTGGGCAAGTCACTTAATCCCAATTTCCCTGCTTTCCCCCCTTCAAAAAAAAAGGATATATATATATATATATATATACATATATATATATATGTATATATATATATATATATGTGTGTGTGTGTGTGTGTGTGTATAAAATTGAGAACTAGTTAGCAAAAATAAATAAAAATCAACAAATAAATACATTTTTAAAAGAAATTAAAAATAAAACAATTAACAAAATAAATTCAAATACAATAAAATATAGGTAATACTAATATGTGATTTTCCAAATCAATATGCGGCCTGCAGGGATCCTAACATATAGTTTTGTGGCCCCTATTTCTATTTGAGTTTGACATGACTGGTGTAGCAAGAGAGTACTGGCTCTACAGTCAAGAAGGCCTGGGTTCAAGTCCCACTTACTAGCAATGTGACTCTGGTCAAATCATTTAATTTCCTTTGCCCTCAGCTCTTCTATAAAATGGAATTGGAATGAGCTGGACTCTGAAGTCCTTTCTAACTTGAAATCTGTGATCCTACTTTGATATTCTCACATCTCTGGAGAGCAAGGTGATCATAGATTGAGAAAAGACATAACTGAGAAAGGAAAGCTCCTCTTTTCCTTTAGATATAGCTAGGTTACTTAGGGGAAAGAGAAGGAATTTAATATTTAACATATTTGGGACTCTTTCTCCAGGATATGGAATGCAAGGGGAAAGAAAATAATTCCTATATTTTTCATTCCCATTGGTATGTTTTTTAAATGAATATATGGAGCCCTATACTCTTGACATCATTTAGAAACTAGGCTTAAATAGTATTCTCTTGAGATCAAGAGACCCAAAACTGGTATGACATTCTAATCACTCAAAACAAGGGGAATGCCTAACTCACAATTTTTTTTGGTCCCAGAACAACGAAGTTGCTTTGATTTTTGTAGATTTTCATGGTTAAAAAGTCGCAGATCCAAAGAGTAGAGCACTTTAATAAAAGAATTGGCCCTCAAGGGGAAATCCATAATTTATGACATTTCACTAGCTTTCTAAGAATGGGAAACTTTCCATTTTCAGTCTGGGAAATAGAAATGCAGCACCTTTCATTAAATAAACGTGTAAAATATTTGTTGTGTACTTTACTGTCCAAAGTAAGTACAAGGATGGTAACAAGAAATGTCCACAATGGAAGCAAATTTTACTTCATATTTTTTATATTTAGGTATATATTTATAAATTCTGAGTAAGGTATGTATTTCATATATACTGAAAAATTTATTTTTTGAAATATAAGAATTTCTCTATTTTGATTCTGGGACTTCTTTTTATAAGTCCTAGTATGATTCACCTTTCCAAATTAACAAATTCAAATAATTATAATCTGACACAGGATATGAAGTTTAAAATGTCATAGCAAACAGTAAGAAAAGGAAATGGTCTAGGTTTCATAATCATGATCACACTACAGTATGACCACATCACATTCCAGATGAGTCACTTCACGTTTATTAAATTTCATATTTGTTCAAGAGTCATCAACCTCCCCATGCCCAAATCTGCCTGGTCAGATATACAACCCCATAGTTGGTTCAGAAATTACTCTGTACGTATATTGTGTGTGGTTACATATATACATATTGTTTCAACCCATCCTTGCACAATATAAGTTCTTTGAGGGCAGCCACTGTTTAAAGCTTAGCACAGTGTTTCTTATATAGTGTTTAATCAATGTTTATTAAATTGATTTTTTTTAATGTCTGTAGAACGTGTGGATTGAACATAGGTCTTATATCACTGGTGTCTTATAAAAAATCTGTCCTTTAAAAATGCACCATATCCCCACTCCTGGTGTTGAAGATGTGACAGACTCTAGAAGTGGACAGTTCTATATGTCATCAGATAATAAATGCATTGGTTGTTTTCACTAGACTATCTTTTTGTTTTCAACTGTGTTACAAGAAAAGGCTAGCTGGATAAGGGAGAGGAAGTGAAATATCGGTGAACGAAAAGGCATCAATAAATTTTTTTAAAAAGGTAACTTTGCTCACCCCCAAGTTATCACATTCCATAAAAGACATCATCTTCATTGGGGGAAATGCACTCCAATAAGTATACAGCAGATTGTGCAATCACAAGAAGAACGCAGCGTGTCACTTCATAAGAAAATCACATGAATGATTCCCTCTCCATCCTCTTTCATGATAAGTTTATCTAATAAAATTGAAAGGGGAAATGATTGGGAGAAGGAATTATAGGTTAATTGTTATCACATTACACTTTTAAAATGCTAGCCCATTTGGCACTCCATGACAGATGCCTCATAAGCAACCTGTCACAAGTGAACAAAGAACTTTAATTTGCAGATGAACCAATTCTAAACTATAGTAATAAAGTCAGTTCTGGTTGTTTCTTAATAATGAGCTGTCAGATGACAATATTATAGTTTGCTTTGACAACAAACTTCCTTGCATTAAAGGCCAATGATACATGTGAAAGAGTCCACATTTCCTTCAATGGGCTATGTAAACAGTTTGGGCCCTGTTACTAACAGTTTGTTTTGTAACTTGCACAAACTATAACTTTGAAATCTTTAAAAAAAATCATTCCATAGGTTGATAAGAGAAAGGCCTCACCATTGACAAAAATCTTTACCATTTATTTCTATAACTACATTATTATTTATCAAGAACATGCTTTCATCTTTTTTTTCTGGTACCCCCTCTCCATACCCCACACCCCTACCTCTGCCCCAGGGCACACCATAGTGTTCTGCAGCATATTGCCTTATGAATCTTCTCCAAGTACCCAATTATCCTGCTGTGCTAGCCTTGTCATTAGCCTGACAGCCGTGCAATACGCAACCCATGCTATCAGAGGTGAAAGATTGTACACCAGCATCCTAGATTCCTCATCACATTTCCATTACAATGTAGAGAGAGAAAAGCACATAGAGGCATTGAAAAGTCAGATTCATTAGAGATGCCAAATAGGTCAAAAATGGCTTGAAATAAAAGACTGAGGTGAAAATTAAAAATAAAACAAAACAAAACAATGAGAGGCACTAGTTTGGTTGGGACAGGTGCTGGTGCCATCCTGGGGTAATACCAAGATTCTCTCCTATGCACAATTTAACCATTGTAAGGAGAGACATCTTACACTCAGACTGATTTTAATTGAGATCAATTTAACAAGTACCATCTTCTACAAAGTCCTTCAATTGATTGAAAACCAAATGAAGCTTTTGTAAGTGCTGACAGTTTTTTCTTCAACAGGGTGATTTTTCTGAAGTTTGGGTGATAATATATTTGCATAATACAGTTTCTGAATCTGGAAATCAGGTCCTGTTTCTATTTGCATGTTTGTTTTAAAATGAGTATATTTGGGCTTAGACAACTACGGTGTGATATAATTCAGTGTATTATCCTGTGTTAGTCATCACAAATAAACATTTATTAAATACCTCTAGTTTACATGGGATTGTCCTAGACACAAGAATCTTAGCTACAAGGTTAGGGTTAGAAGTCAGATTGGGGAGGCTGGCCCCCAGTAGAGTATCTAGATACAATTCACACTGTTGTTTACAGACTACAGTTTGTAATGATAAGAGAACTGCAACTGAGGGTAAGGGTTCCTGGTTTGAATCGTGACCTTGGTACCTTTCTGCTACATAAATATGCTGTTGTTGTTCAGTTGTTTCAGCCTTGCCTGACTCTTCATGGCCCCATTTGGAGTTTTCTTGGCAAAGATACTAGAGCAGTGTTCCATTTCCTTCTTCAGCTCGTTTTACAGATAAGGAAACTGAGGAAAGCAAGGTTAAGTGACTTGCCCAGAGTCACACAGCTAGTGTCTGGGGCTGGATTTGAACTCAGGTCTTCCTGAATCCAGACTCTGTGCCACTGCGCCACCTAGTTGCCACATAAATGTAGATGTCACTTAATATCTTTGGGTCTCAGTTTACTTATCTATGAAATGGAGATAATACTTACAATGATTAGCCCCTCGAGGCATCTGTAACAACACTGCTACTTGATGTTACTGTGGCTGTGTAAGACTAAAACGCCAGCACACAAGAGAGCTACTAACACAGATTCTTTGACCTGCTTTTCTAAGGAAAACAACTTTAAGGGGTTTACAATCTCACTTTAATTAAACATACATGTATTATTCACTTAGTTCAGGGGGAAAAGTCAGCACTCTGAGCTTCAGAGAAAACACAAACAGAAATTACAAGCAGAAATTATATAAACAGAGCAAAATAACACAAATCAGAAAACAGGCTTCTAGCTGTCTGTCTAAGACATTACATACATAGTTACTAGAGAGAGAAGCACCAACATCTGGGTTTTTCAAAGCCAGGGCACTCCAATGGCTACCCAGAGTCTTATCTGGTCAAATCACATGACACTCTTCCAGTGAGTGAGCCCCAGGCAAAATGCTAACCTCAAAGTATATATAAACTTTTTCAGGTTAAGAGAGCATCACAACCATGTGACTCAAACCTATGCGACCTAAGCCTTACCATGATTTAAGCAGGTCATTAAAGACTCCTGATTCAATCAAAGACTCTTGATTGAAACAAAGGCAAGACTCAAAGGCACTTGATTGCCTTAGTGCTGAAAAGCACTCCAAAACAAAAGACAACAAAATGTCCCACTTTACTTGCCATTACAGCATCCTGTGAGAAAAACCCTTCAAAAGCCTAAAAAGGGGCATATAAAGGTGATTTTGTTATATAACTATTACATATTACAGACCAAATACATACATGTGTATGTATATATGTATTTATGTATCTATTCTTCCATATACTGTAACTAACAGGCCTACCTTAATAAGTTATCAGACAAAAAGACTTTTACTCTATACCATTACAATTTGATTGGAAATTTATCCAAATAATTATAACGAGCACTGTTATAATGGGATTACACTGTAATTACCATGACTGTCTCGGGTTGACCTTTCTATTGTTAAGCCAGCCTATTCAGGGCTCACAAGTACAATAGACAATTTCCTTTCTGATGTAATTGCTAAATGATGACTTCAAAGGCAGAAAAAAACTAGAAAATACAGTTAAAGAAAAAGAACAGAAGTATGCACATGACGGTAAACAGCTCCTTGTCACTTCTAAGGACAGAACAAAACCTATCTTTAAGGGTAAATATAACAATGAATTTGGGGTCATACAAACGGGAGATAGCCCTGATTCAAAGGGTTTTGATATACTGGGCTCCATTATACCAAAACATACGTTAGCATTTTACTAGTTAGGGAATTTTAAGAAAAGAATACAGACAAATACATCTGGTGTGGCTTTAATGTACTGAGAATTTTTTGAAGCAGCAAAATTAGACTTTTTTATAAAAATGAAGAACTTTCCTCTTGAAAGTCATCACCTTGGGAGTCCATACACTTTTTCCCAGTACTCCTTCTGTTGCATAAAACATTTGGCTCAGAAAAGTTCTTTTGGAATTGACAACTGTGCTTTGCTTCAGTGGCGGCAAACCTTCATCCATTAAGGGCAGTTTTGACTTCTGGCAACCACCAAGTGTCACTCAGGGCCAGGCAGAATGAAGAGATAATAAAATAGAGAATAAAGTAGAATAGAACAGTCTGAAGAACTGTAACAAGTGTTTATCATGCTCTAATATATTCCAGTAACTGCACTGGGCACCAGGGACACAAAGACATAAAATAAACCAATCAGTAAAATAAAAAAATGCCTGGGCTCAATGGGCTTACATTCTACCAGGGATGGAAGAAATAGTAGGTATTCAGAAAAGTTAAAACAAACATAGGAAGAAAATATAATGTCAGCTTTCCAGCTCGCAGCCTGTGTGACCTTAAGCAAGTTGGTAATCTTCCCTGGGTCTCAGTTGCATCACCTTTAAAATGATCGAGTTAGATTAGACCATCTCTAAGGTTTCCTTAAGCGCTGAATCTACGCACTTATAAAAAGCACCAACAACTAGGGAGAGACAGACAGAGATAGAGAGAGACAGAGCCAGAGAGCCAGAGAGCTGGAGAGAGAGAGAGAGAGAGAGAGAGAGAGAGAGAGAGAGAGAGAGAGAGAGATCGATCAGGAAGAACCTTATTGTACATGATCATGACTGGGCTGAGTGCTAGAATTCTAACAATGGGATTCTGAGAGGTGGAATTGAGAAGGTAGAGCATTCCTGTTATGGGGAATAACCTCTGAAAAGGTAAAAGATGTGCTATTATGTACAATGAAAAAAAAAAAGAATAGACCAGTTTAGCTGAATTATAGGATAAGTAAAGGGGAATAACTTGAAATTACAGCTAAGTGGTACAGTAGATAGAGCTCTGGGCCTGGAGTCAGGAAGATTCCTCTTCGTGAGTTCAAATCTGGCATCAGACAGTTACTACCTGTGTGACCTTTGGCAAGTCACTTAACCTTGTTTGCCTCAGTTTCCTCATCTGTAAAATGAACTGGGGAAGGAAATGACAAACCACTTTAATATCTTTATTAAGAAAACTCCAAGTGGGATCACGAAGAGTCAGACACAACTGAAAAATAAATCAACAGATTGGAGTCTGATTCAAAGTTGGCTTTAAACACCACACAGAGGAGTTGTATTTGATTTCTTTTGGGTACAGAATTGGAAAGGACAATTTTGGATTCTGAAAGCACTCTAAGAGAGGAGTTTCTGAAGTACTTTCGGGAATAGACAGCATGATGGGAGCAAGTGAGTAACTGACCTAGGTGAATACTTTGAAGTTCAACTCTCATTTCGTTGGACACAATCTGTCCTGCTGTTCTTGTTTTTGAAGGCTCATTAGTTTTAAACTTTCCTGGAGCAGGGGATGTATTTATTTGCTCAAGATCACACAGGTCAGCAAGTGAGAGAGTTTATCTTCTCTGGGCCTCAGTTTCTTCATCACAAAATGAGGGATTTAATTAGATTCACTCTAAGGATCCATCCAATTTGAAATCTTGTGGTTCTAGAAAGCACTGCCTGCCATAAAGGCCTGGACCAAATGATTGCTGGATGTCATATCTGGTTCTAAATCCTAGATTCATCTTTTTTGCAATAAGTCAATAAGTCTCAAAACATTTTGCTATGAAAACATTTTAAGCAAAAACTTTTTAAGTCCTAAAATTGGGACACTAGAGAAAATTAGGTGCCTTAAATTGTTCACTTCACAATGTACCATTTCTAAATAGAATTTAATTTTCTTTTAAATATCTTTGCCCTTTATTTAACTTAAACCCAAATAGTCAACTATGGTTTATATATGTAAGTAATTTGTCCTATTGCCCTGTGTTGTTAGAGAGCAAGGGGTGATGGGCCATGTAATTGTCAGATAGCATAGCTAAGGGGTTTCAATTAGGTTAGAAAGTATATTAAGAAAACAGGATACAATTATGTATGTATTCATATGTATATATGTATTTGTGTGTGAGGTCCTTTAATATAGTGGAAAGAGCAATAGGCTTACTTGGTTAAAAGACCTAGGTTCAAACTGTAGGTGTGACACCCGGTTTATAGTTCTGAGCAAGTCAATTTTGTTCTCTGATCCTCAGTTTGTTCATCTGTGAAATGGGGATAATGATAGCAATTTCCTCATACGTTTGCAATAAGGATCAGATAAGATAATGTTTATAAAGCATTTAGCAGTGTCTGGCACATAGTAGGCACAATATAGATGTTTATTCCCTTCCCTAATACCCTCACAAGGTTATGATGAGGTAAGAGTCTTGCAAATACACAGCGTCATTTTACTATGAATCATTTTAATGCATTTTTCATAATCAGCTATGTAATATGGCATATTACTGTTCATATGATTTAGCCAGATGAGACTCTGGGTAGTCATTAAGGATCATTCCCACCTCCCTCCACCCCCAGCTTAAACCCAGATGTTGGTGCTTCTCTCTCTGGTAACTATGTATGTATTGCATTGGTCAGACAGTTAGAAGCCTTGTCTGTTGATCTGTGCTATTTTCTCTGTGTTTTTTAGTCTTGTCTCTACATTCAGGGTGCTGACCTTTACCTTGAACTAAGTGAATGGTGTGTGTGTGTGTGTGTGTGTGTGTGTGTGTGTGTATTTGATTAAAGTAAGATTGTTGACCCCTTTAAAAGCTATTTTTCCTTTAAAAGCAGATCAAGGAACCTGTGCTAGCAGACCATCCTGAGTATGCTAGGGTGCTTACTATTATAATTACATAGAGATCTACAAATCCAGGAAGACTTGGATTCTAGCCCTACCTGGGACACATACTGGCCATGTGATCCTGGGCAACTCCTTAATTATTCACTGTCTCCAGGTCATTATCACTGTAAAGAAAGTATCAATCAGCATTGGTAGAAAGACTTTCTTCACATAGGAGCCTTCTTTACTAGCGAAATCAAATAAGTCCATTGTCTATTTTAATCCTGTGTTTTATTTGGCTTCCTCCTATGGATTATCTCAAATTTATCCTTCATATGGTTTGTCTGTAAAGTTGATTTCATGTTATCTCCCCCATTAGACTATAAGCTCCTTGACAGCAAGGACTGTCTTTTGCCTTTCTTAGTACTTCGATACTTAGCACTGCATCTGGCACATAATAGGGAGGATAGAGCACTAGATAGAGCATTGGGCCTGGAGTCAGGAAGACCTAAATTCAAATCCTGCCTTAGACAAATTGCTAGCCATGTTGCCCTGGGCAAGTCACTTAACCTGTTTCCCTCAGTTTCCCTGTCTTTAAAATGGAAATAATGATGGCACCTACCTTGTGAAGTTGTTGTGAAAATCAAATGACAAAATAATTAGCAGTTGGCACTTGGCACAGTACCTGGAACATAATGTTATACACACATATGTGTATGTATTATGCATGTATATTTATGTATGTACATGAATGTACATGCATACATACATATATGTTGCTATTGAGTCCTTTCAGTCCTGTCTGACTCTCTGTGACTCAGTTTGGGGTTTTGTTGGCAAAGATGCTAGTTTGCCATTGCCTTCTCTAATACTTATGTACATATACATACATGTGTGTCTGTGTATATAAATATACGTATTGTGTCTGTCTGTATAAATATATGTGTATGCATACATACACATAAGCATATATAAGCTATTATTATTATTAATAAATGCTTATTGACTGACATACTAGTAAATTTCATGAGGGCAGGGACCATGTCTTATCTGCACTCTGTTTCTCCCTCAATATGATCTCTGTACAGCAGGCACTTAATAATTTTTTGCTGAGTTGAATTGAATAAAATGTTCTATAAACATGCAATGGTGTTATTATTACTATTTTGTTAATCAAATTATCTTGCTTAGGATAATTCATAAATTTCATTTTATTTCTATTTTATCATTCTTCAAAACTATGTTCCATGAACTAAAAAGACACTGGGTAGAAAGAAGGGAATTTATCTGCGCCACAGAAATGCCTGGGTATTATTGCAAAGTACCGTGAAAAACACTTAAATTAGCATTTGGGTGGGCAAGGTTTCTGCTACGGTAGTACAGCCAAGAAAGAAGGATTGTCTTTGGAGCTTACGGTGGTGCTTTTTTTTTCTAAATTGAATTTTAAAGCCAAATAACATTCTTTAGGGAAGAACAGAATTTGCAAGATTCTATATTCAATTTCATAAACATTTACTTATGGATTTGATACATCTCACCCTAGAGACAGTTACACTTTAATGGTGAGTGAAATGATCTACCACATCAATTTTGCTGAAAGCCCTTTAGCATAAAAGCAGAGAACTGTATACATTGTAAATTTTTATTTTACTAAAGCACCGAAAACTTCCATCTTCCACCAACCAGTTCTTCCATGTTGCCACATGTTCAACTAGAAATACAAACAATAGTTATATGAAACATTCTATCCATATGCTCCCTGTGACTTCACGTTCATGAAATTTGGTGAAGTAAAACTGCATTAATGAAGAATAGGAAAGAAGGGAAGCGTGATGTAGAATGTCTCCTTACGAAAATGTTTGAGGAAAGCAGGTTCATGAAAAATCACAGAGTATATCATTTTAAAGCTGGAAGGGATATTGTAATCAGGTGCAGTCCTCTCATTTTGTTGTTATTCAGTTGTTCAGTCAAGAACAACTCTTTGC
The DNA here is from genome assembly GCF_011100635.1 of Trichosurus vulpecula. Taxonomy (NCBI): domain Eukaryota; kingdom Metazoa; phylum Chordata; class Mammalia; order Diprotodontia; family Phalangeridae; genus Trichosurus; species Trichosurus vulpecula. Next base: position 109,567,341 of record NC_050579.1, read on the forward strand.
AACCCATGGATCATACTTTCCACGGTATTTACTTAGAAAAGATACTGGAGTAGTTTGCCATTTCCTTCTCCATTGGGTAAAGTGACATGCCCAGGGTCACAGAGCTAGTATCTGAGGCTGGATTTGAACTCAGGTCTTCCTGACTCCAAGCTCAGCACTCTATCCACTGGACTTCTCATTTTACAGATGAAGAAACTAAGACACAGATTAGTTTATAAAAAGAAAGAGATTATTTAGCATTTAAATATATTGACATTTGAGTTCTGTCCCTCCTTGCTACCTTCTTCTCTTACTTCTTTTTAAAGAGGATTAAACCCTATGCAAAATTGTGAAGGGAGCTAATTCTACTGTAACCTCTGCATCAAATTGGACTTGAAACTGACATGGCAAATGGTGTTCACCTTGGAGTCCTCGATCACCATAATCATCTTTATGCCTTGCTTCACCCAGGAACTCCCTGGAAACATCAGAATTTGTTTCATGTCTTTCTAAGTGATTGCAGCTCACTTGCAAGTACTGTCGCTAACAAGATATCTATGTAGGAGGCAGGTTATTTAATGCAATGAAAGAAAAGCAGAATGAGCTTGTACCTAAACCACATGGCAATCAGGAAAACTCTTCCATCACCTCATTCCCCTTTCTGAAAGGCCTTAGGTAATCCTCTTCCTAAGTAAGTCCCATCTTCTCTTTGGATCAATACAGCTCATATAATTTATAGTAACGTGGTGTAATGAGGGTCCAGTTTGCTCCTCAAGTCACATAATTCCACCCTGGTAGCTTCTTTCCTTTTAGGGGGTATCGCAAAAGGGGTACCCATCATGATGATCTCTCTCCAAGTCCTCATGAGGCTGAACATTGCTGCTTCCTCACCTACATCCAATCAATCAAAAAGCATTTATTAAGTAACTGCTATATGCCAGGCAGTGTGCTAGGTGCTAGCGATACAAAAGCAAAATAATTCCTGCCCTGAATTCCATCAGAAGATACATGATATAGATATATTGCTAACCATAAATGAACCCCACCCCTTCTCTCTGCTTTTATCTTCTCCAAGTGCTGTCCTTCCATGTCTCCTTAATGGTCCTCTGCCCATAATTCCTTTCTAACACGTATTAGCTGTGTGACCCTGGCAAGTGACTTAACTACTATCATCCTCATTTTCCTCATATGTAAAATGGGGATAATGATAGCACCTACCTCATAAAATTGCTATGAGGATCAAATAGAACAATAAACAAAAATAACTCTACAAACTTTAAAGCACTGAACAAATGTTAGCCATGATTATGTCACTTATTAATTAGGATAAACTAATCCAAATGAATATGCTAATGAAAGAAGGCTGCCCCAGGTTAGTGGTGAATTTTAAGTGGGGCTACTGCAAGATAATGCCATTTTTGTTATCTGACTCACAAGTGACTATATATACATATATAATTTTAAGCTTGTGGGGGATGATTTGTTTTTCTTCTGTCTATCCAGATTTCCAACGTTACTCAAATTATGCTATTGAATATACAGACAGAGTAGAGCTGGTTTGATTTTTAAGAATTTTTTGAACAGATTTTGGCTTAGAAAGGATTTGGTAAGAATAATGTGTAATTAGCTCATCTGTATACAGATTAAGGGTTGCTGGCTTCTGTTTACCTATAATTATATCACAAATTGAAACAGTTGCTTCTTTAAAAATTTAATAGAACCGAATGAACAATTATGAACAAACACAAACATTTCATTATTTAAGAAGGGACAAAAAGAGAATTGAATAGGAAACTATGAACTTGCATTGCATAGTTAGTTTTTGGTGTCAGTTAAATTTATAAAGTAGTGACATGAAAGTCAGAGGTGGAGCCAAGAGAAGAATAAGGATTGGGGAACCTGGACTCCTCCACAAAATGGAGGTCCCATGAGGATCTTACCAGTGGGAGAAGGGAGCTAGTGTGATGGAAAGATGTTCCTTGGGAAGAAGGCCTCAGGTACTGAGGGAAGTTCCAGGATGAGATTTCAGGTAAGACAAAATCTGGAGTCAGAATCAGAGCAAGGAGGGAAATGAATGAAGGCTGGCAGGCCCTGTCCTTTCCACAAAATAGAGACCTTGGGCTTCTCTCTTGTAATATGAGGGGAGTGTACCCCACAATCTTTAAGGTTCTTCAGCTCTAAATCACATAATACTCCTTTCTAGGAACAAATATAGTATAAGAAGTAAGGTATGCCTGTAGTGGTACCCAAATTAATTATGGCTGGCTATTCATAACTGTATGAATTTTATAATTAAATCAATTATAACTTTACCTCTATAAGGAATCAGTTCAAAAAAATCCCAAAGGAAAAAGAAACTTGAGACAGAAATGTAAAAAGCATCAAGGACACCAAATTACTTAGATTGTTTTAGACAGATTAATAACTGTGTCTGGAGAGTCATACTTCAAAATACTCAGGGTGTATCTGTTTGTGTTTGTGTGTGTTTAACTAACTTTAGCTAAAAGCCAAGCTTCGTCTAACCATGCCAATGAAATGAAAACAAAATGAAATTTTAAAAGCACTCATTTCATTCAGTAAGAGCTTTGTGAATGAAAGCAAAGAACCACAATCCCTGGGGTATTTCTGGGGCTGCAGAGGGAGCTCATTCTGATACACCGCTGACATGCTGCTGCTCAGACTGTCAATTGGACAGTGACTTGAGAAGGCAGAAAGCTGGGAAGAAGGAATAGGCTTCCCCAGCTGGCGCTTAAAGTGACCCAAGGCTTATATTCATACACGTATCCATGCCCTCTCATCATTATTATGAAAGCTAAACTGGCAGGACCAGCCCTACCAACATCCCTAACACATATGGTGGTCCACTAATCCCTTTCAGCCTGTTACCACTTTTTGCCTTCTTTCCTCTCAAGCCTTACCCCCGATGTTCACTTTAACCCTACTGTTCCTTACGGTGGGAGCGATGAACTCACACGGCGTGATTTGCCCTATTTCTGGCACTGGCCAGGTATGGCCCTGGCAGGAGAGACACTCAAAAATCCCTAAAAAGGAAGAACATAACATTAAGATTTATGACTTCTGTTACAGCAAGAGGTCTGGCAGGAAACAAAATCAGCAGTTAATCTGCCAAGCGAAAAAAATGCAGCCCTTTTGCTGGTTGTTATGAAGCATTCGGCTGTTTTATGGTGGGAGTCTATCAAATTCAATACATTTTACATGATTGCAAATTTCTTAAAATATGAAGAAGCTATAATCGTGGAACAATGAAGGACGGCACTGCTTTGCAATAACAAAATGTGTTATTCTGCTGTAAATTCCACATTTTCCTTTGTAATAGTAACAAGACATAAAATGCTATCAATGCAATTTTTAAAAATATAAATGAATATGTATGTTTTAATGTGCATATGAAAAGGTAATAAGTGTCTTATCTTCTTTCAGGGGGCGAACGCCTAGCATATAAAATACAACCTTCTGGGCAAAGGTATTAACAGAAATTATCCATTATTCCTCCCACCCCAGACAAGTAAATACCCTACAATAAAGGTACAGAATGAGAACTGACTGCCTCATTCCTTTTTTATTTTTGCTTAAGCTTTGTTAAATGCAATCTGAGACAGAATAGCTCTCTTGAATGAAACACAAGATGACACTTGGGACGTGGCAAGTGTGCTCCAATCATCAGGAATTGGGCAAGGCTGATGGGTTGCTCTGCCGCTTACTGCAGAAAAGAGCATGACCTTATCAGATTTTGCGAGCACATGCCAAAAGCAACCAATAGCACCATCAGATTGGTAGTTCAATCTTGAGCAGGAGCTTTTAATAGCTGGTAAGCACTTGACATGCTGTGCCTGTGTATATGTGTATGTGTGTGTGTATGCTTGCATGTGAATTTGCATAGAGGCAAATGCACATATATATATATATTATATATATATGTATAAATACACACATATTCCATCTATCAATCTATCTGTATATAATATAGATAGATAGATAGGATGTGTGCGTATGCACATAGGTGTGGGTATTTTTTAAAAGATTACAAGATTTAGAGATGAAAGGAACATGGAGACTATATAGTCTAGACTTTTCATTTTAGAGATGAAGCTAAGTTAAATATATACATATGTTGGGAGAACATGACTCCATTGCTAAAAGATGACAGATGTATCCAAACCAAGTTATTTACCAGAAAATAACTGATTTCCAGTTTACAGAAATATATAAGGGAAAAATGTATTTTATCTGATTAAACCTTTCTATTACCTCTGTAGATCCTCTGCCATGTAAGCCTTCACTGTCTCACAGCTCAACTACCCTGCCCCCACCCATTCCTATCTCTTAACACCTTGTTACCAGCTACCTCCTCCCTCCTCTACCTGTATGGAAGTGGCTAGGGTCTGACTTGGCTCTTTTCTTGGCATCTGACCATCTCCCCCAACCCTAAATAATACTGGTTTTGTCCCTGATGAAAAATAAATTCCTAGTTTTGCCTCTGCTTTGCTATGAGCAATAATTACTCCTTATATACAAAATCTGGGATGTAATGCTAATTTAAATAATATTTACTTTAGTTCTTTTTTATACCTAGAGTACAGCAATACTCTCCCTACATTCCTGGGCATGGAGGAGAGTAGTTTGTCTCTCTGCTACCATCCCTGCACCTGCCAGCCCTCCCCTCATTCCCTACAGATGGCATAGCAATCTCTTATACTTAATTTGTAGTCTCCGTAGAGGAAAATCCCTATATTCAGGCTTCCAGGAGCAACTGAGAATGAGCCCAAAGTGAAATTCTGTAGTCTTGAGTACTATCATGAAGAGAAAAGAATATTCATGCAAGTAAGAGGGAGTAGAGACAATCACTTTCCTGGAAGTGACAATGTTGCTTCAGGTGCCAATAGGCTAATACTAAATAGTGACTCTGTCCCATATCACGGTTGGCTTTTATTTGCTCGTTTGGTTTTTTGTTTGTTTTTCTTGGATATGTGACCACTCCGAGTTACAAGATGGGAATTGAGAGAATCCAAGGACTTGGGAGGGAAAACAAGATACATTCATAATCACATATTTTCATGTTGAAAACTGTTAGTGGCAGGATTGGGGCCATTTTGTTGCAAAACAGAAGGAATTAAGCCTATTATTTGTACTAATGTTTTGCATATACTAAGTGATTTTATACCTACACTGTCACCTCCTCTTTCCTGGCCTCAGTTTCCTCATCTGTAAACTGATCTGTGAAATGAAGTAAGATGCTTTAGTCTTGGGGAGGCATTGAAATGGTTTGCTCTCTAAAAGAAAGGCCCAAAAGGAGGAGAGGAGAAGACAAAGAAAGAGTCATTCCAAGAAGATTTGGGAAATGGAGGAGGGGGTTTGAAGGAGCTTTCTGGGGATCAGTTTAACTTCAGCAAAGTAGGACACTTGGCCATCTGAAGAGCTGGTATGGCTATGTATTTAGACACTGTAGAAGAGAGAGGAAAAGTTATGAAACAGCTGCTGTGGGGAATGAAAATGAAGAAATACTGAGGGTAGTGAGGGAGAATGGTTCAGCAACAGTGAGGCCACCATTGAGGTTCTGTGTCAGTGGAATTTTATCATTTTTTTCACTGAAGTTCAGGAGCTTGTGAACAAGGATGGAGGAATAAAATGGTAGAGGTTATTCGGCGCTGGGGTTTAGCAGGTAAGGATTTTCTGGGAAGCAAGGGAGGCTCAAACAGTGGCTCATGAATTGTGAAAGTGGTCGCCATCTGCTAAAGATAGAATAGGAAGGTGAAGACTAGAAGAGAAGTGAATCCAGAGTGAGGAAAATAAAGAAGGATCAAAGAACCAGAGGTTACAATTAGAGCAAATAGGAAGTTTAGTATAGGTGAGGAAGGGGGAAGGGTAGGGAGATGAGAAATTATGGTCAAAGAGTGGAGTTTCCACAATCAGGATCTTAGAGGTAACTCATTTTTATGGGATGGTGACATCTAGGACCTGACTACGTGAATCTGTAGCTAAAGTGGGATAGAAAAGAAAGTCAGTGGCATTAAGAACATTGAAGAACTGTGTGGTCTGGGTATGAGAGGATAGGTCAGTACGAGTGAACAGGGAAGACTCTAAGAATTATGAGAGGGAATGGTATAAAAAGACTTTAAAATAGGTACTAAAATAATTGAAAAAGTAGAGAAAATAACTTGAAAGGGTGGTGGATAATGACAGCAAGGATGTGGCAGGTGATGGCATGGTATATGTGGATTGAATGGACTTGAAAAGGGTACTGAGGAAAAGTAGTACAGGAAAAATCTGGAAAAATATGTGGGGAGCAGGGAATTTGTCAGTTCCTCCTTTGTGGCCCCAGTCACTTACATTGGCAATTGGTTTACCCCCCTCTGACCTCCCATTGCACTTTGCTTGCATCTCTTTTATGCAATCAGCATACATTATTTTTATTATATTTATATATCTCTATTTCTATATCTACTATGCATATATATACATATAAATATATATATGTGTGCATACATATATATGTGTGTATATAAATATAAAATATTCTTTATCTATACTAGAAGTTGCATGATGGTTGGTACTCAATCTTATCTAAACTTTCCATCTTCCTCAGTGCCCAGTACGGTGCCTTGAATGCAATAGGTACAGTTAGGAAGAAATGTCGTATTAGAAGAATGTACACTTCTTGAGGACAGGAAATACCATTTTTGTATTTGCATACCTAGTACCCAGCATAGTGCCTGGCACATTGTTAACTGAGTAATACGTTCTTATTGACTGACTGATTGGATTGAATACTGGAGGCGGGTCCAGCTTTAAGTCCTGCCCTAGACATTTAAAAGCTGTGGGATCATGCAAATCACTTAGCCTTTCCAACCTCAGTTTCCTCAGCTGTAAAATGAGGATCCTAACAGTAGCACCAACCTTAAAGGGTTGTCATGAGGATCAAATGAGATGATGTATGTAAAGCTTGAAAACTTTAAGTCATGTGCTATAAAATTGAATTGAATCGAATGTTATGCTTTTTCAGGAAGAAAAGTCAAGAAGAGAAGAAATAATATGCTATGATTAAGAGATATTCTTTAGGAGACAAATAGAAGAAATTTTTTACTAAAAGCTTGTAAGCTGATCATAGGAATAGTGGTCTATATATTTATCTGTCAGTCAGTAATGGTTGTGACTAAATAGCAGCAAACACCTGGATGAAAAGTAAAACATCCCATCCTCCAGATGTTTTGTAGCAACAAGTGATGTTTATTGAACATTTACTGTGTACCATATACTGAGTATATTGGGCTTAAAATATCATAGGAAAACATAAACTACAAATATGGATATTAAGATAAAATTGAAAGAAATATATTCATTTCCAGTATGTTATAGAAACATGGTAAGAATTTAATAAAGTAGGAAAAGACAGGGGCTTTCTGGATTGAATGTGTGTGTGTTTACATAAACAAGCACAAACCATCAAGATAGGCATCTTACATTTTGATTTTTCCTATTTTGTCACAAAATCAGTAGACATTTATCTTATTAAATACATTTGTTGGCAGAAAACCAAACTATAGCAAAATATTCATGCTAGATCACTGCCTAAATCAAGCACTGAGCCTAAAAATAGCCTTTTTGAGATTTTTCTAATCCCATTCAAAATCATTTTTTGCTAATTTCTTGTATTATGTTTTTAAGAGCTTTTTTTAGTATGCCTACTCCTTTGCATATGACAAGAGGAAAAAAAGAAAAACAACTTACAAAAGTATACTAAATACACATTTCTTCCACTGGAGACATATTCATAATATAATTAATTAAGGAATATTTTTGATGACTTTGTTAGGTGCTGTGAAGCTGTAATGATAGCTAGGAAAGGACATAAAGACCCTAAGTTGGGTCTCATGTCTCAATGAGCTCACAATCTTCATGGAAACAATAGACATTTATAAAAAAAGAAATACATGCTAAAAAGTCAAATAAAAGGTAAAACATGAGTGCTCTTTGAGAAAGAAGGAGAAATCATTTTAGGACAACATGATCAAAAAACAGTTAACAGAGTAGTAGGTCATAAGGCAGACTTTGAAGTACTTTAGAATCTGAAATCACTTTTGAAAACCAGTAGTTCCTACTAAAGATTGTTAAAAAAAAAGACAACCATTTTAGTCCTTACACTTTTATTTAAAAGGATTTCCAAGATATGTTCACAAGAACAAAGTCCAAAAGCAATTATTTCAACTGAGATCACTATGATCAGAATGGAACAAAAGTCAACTGTTCCAGATTCCTCCAATTTTTTTCCAATGGGAATGATTCCTTTTCAAAAGAATAAGTCAGATCATAGTGATGAGTAATAGTTGTAAAACTAGCAACATCATACAGAATTACAGAATCAAAGAATTTGAGAGTTAGAGGGAAATCTAGTAGCTATCTAGTTTAACCCATTCAAAAAAAGGAATGCCCATTTTGTTATTATGGGTATACTCAACCAGTCATCATTCACACTCTACTGAAAACTTCCAAGAAGGCTAAGCCCAACACTCCTTGAGGCATTCCACACCACCTTTGGACAGCTCCAATGTTCTGGGAAATTTTCCTGAAATCAAACCTTATATTGCCTCTTTGTAATTTCTACCCCTTGTTCCTGGTTCTGCCCTTTGGGATCAAATGTATTAAACCTAATTCTTCCTCCCCATGAGAGTCAATAAAACATTTTTATTTCCCCCACCTCAAAACTATTTTCTCCTCCAACATTCTCCTCAACATTCACAGGTCCTTCAACAATTTCTCATAAGATATAGACTCAAGGCCCTTTAGATGGTTGCCCTTTTTTGGTCACCCTCCAGCTTATCAAAGTTCTTGAATTATGACCCTTAAAACTGAACACACTAATCTATATGATACCTGATGAAGGCAGAGTATAGTAGAACCTTCCCATGTCTAGAAATTATGCCCCTCTTAGCATAATCCAAGATTATTTTAGCTTTTTTTGTCTGCCATAATACACAGCTGAATCATATTGAATTTGTAGGCCAATAAAACTCTCAGATCTCTTTTCAAAAACTGCAGTCCAATCAAGTGTCTTCCATCTTGTAATTGCAAAGTTGAATTTTTTAATACCGAAGTATAAAAATTAACATTTATCCCTATCTGATTTCATCTTCTCAGATTCAATCAAAGGCCTGTCAAGATTTTACCTAAATTCATGATAAGGTTTTCACTCGCACAAAATATCAAACACTAAACTTAACTCTGTCTGTAGTTTTCAACTCCTCAAATGATTTTTCTCAAAGATAATTCTACAAATAAATGACATTTTTCCATCACCATAAATACCTGCTTGTGTTGTCATTGCTTGTAGTGAAATAAACAATTATAAGGAAACTCTTCTAAGTTTTTAATACAGTCTGTTAAAGAGAAACTTTGATTGCCCTGAAACCTAAATTATAATTCAGTAAATAGAAGAGAATATAATCTTTGTCTTTATCATGATGGCATTTTATTTATATAAAAGGCCAAAAGCTTCATTAAAGATGCAATGCTAAAAAAATTGCAAGACTTAATGTACCACTGTCAATAAAAAATGCTCAAAAAGTTAATTGACCACTGTAAGTATTTCCAGTCTTCCTCAGAGTACTTTTTTTAAAAAAAATAGAATTTATATTTCAATCATGCTACAGGATAAAGCAAGTGACTAGAGTAGTATATAAACTAGGGTAAACTAAAGAAAGTAGTAGTTAAATATAATGGATGATTTATTTTTAGTGTCACTAATACATGTTTCTACTGCTCTAATTTGATTTGTAAGTCTCTTCATTCAGGATTACAAAGGGCATTCTGCCCGTCAAGAAAGACCTCCTGTTGGGTGATTATGACTTTGAGCTCTTGCTGACACATATCCTGCCTAAATCTTGATGAGAATAAATCAGGAACCAGCAACTAACATACACCAACAGTCACATACAAAAACTCTCATTAAATGTGTTTAAATGATTCATAAAACAGGACAAGGAAGGGCTTGCCTTTGAGGAGATGATTTCAATGAAGAGTTGGGATGTCTTTAGTATTTTTGTTTCCATCTAATGTTTTTAAAAGTGAATCTGGGGATTTTTTGCTCTTAAAAATTAGTTATAACTCTAAAATCATACTTAATAGTATGTATTTTTGAAGGTTTTTTCTGTTATTATGTCACAAAAATGGTGTTTAATAGAGATGTAACTAGAACATAGTAAAATTGAACTTGCCTCCCTGTGTGAATATAAGAGAAGAAGCATGATTCCATATTTCCTCCTTTCTCCTCACTACCAACACATGGGAGGGAGATAAGGGTGCTTTCTTCCTTTGGCAATTGAACTTGGGCAGAGAAAGCCCCATGTAGGGCCATAAGGCATAGAAGACTGCCATAAGGAGAAAACACTTGTCTCTAACATGCTGATGTCCTGGGGATAGGAAATATGACCTATCCCCAATCTCACCCAACCTTAAAATGGCACTTCACAAGGATTCTATGGCCAGCAGGTCTCTCCCCCAGAATCCACCTTTCTCTATCATAATACCAGTACATGGTAACACAAATGGGGTATAGATACCACATGGTGACCAACCTGGGGATCTGAACCTCTGGAGAAGGTACAAGACCAAGAGAATCTCCAAACTTCTCTATTCTAACCTTCTCTATTCTAAACAACAAAATTTAGCAGAGTTCCTGGAATTCCCAATTCAAAGCCTATCTATAAGAAACACCAAAAGTTGGCTAGGATCTGCTGTACATAATCCATATGATGGCATCATTACTCCAGAAGCCTAAATTAAAGCATAGGTGGAAAAAAAGGCTTCCCATAACTCTGGAAGCAGTAGCTCTTCTATTCTGGATCAGGAAGCAAATGAGGACACAATTTGAGAAATGCTAGTCTAGAAATCATAATTATTTCCAAAGTTGAGGATGTATTTTGCTACTTTTACGCAAAATTAAGCATGCCTCTCTCATGTTGTCTTCAGACTTCTGAATCAGAACCACTCTTTAGAACTTAGTGGTTCTTATGCCCTTAAAGTATTATTCTGGTGGGTTTTTTAATGATAAATTTTGTCACTAAAACTTTGGCTACTTATCATCTGCAGGGAAAATTATAGGTTAATTTTCAGAAGTTTACAAACCTTGAGGATTTTAAGATCCTCAAACTTTCTTTAAATTCCCATTCTTGGGCAGCAGGAAAGCAGGGACTTGCTTAAGCTCTCCCCAAGGTCCCTCCAAACACCTATAAAAATGGCTCTGAACAAATCCTAGAGCTATAGAACCCATGAAATAGCAGAGGGAAGCAGGGCTCCAGCCCAGGACAGCCTGGATGGTCACTGGGAAGGGTCTATCACATGAAGCTGGGAGCAGAGCAGAGCATAACCTAGCGTGTGCCATGCCAGGACCAACCAGACCAGGAGCGGGGCGGAACAGGCTGTAGGGCCTTGGATCACTGAGCTGCAGCAGTTACCAGACTTATCAACCCACAAACACCAAAGACTACAGAGAAGGTTAGTGGGAAAAGCTGCTGGGACAGTGAAAGGAGGTCACAGTTGGCCACTGTCCCAGGGGCAGTGGAGGTGGTGCAGCTCTAAGACTGCTTCCAGAGCTACAGCTGGAGTTGCTTCCAGCCCCAGGCCCACCTGGTGGGAGAAATTAAGCAGCAGACTAGAGTGGGAATGCAAAGCCTGCTTTGCCCTACCTGGATCTGGGCCACAATCCTGGTTGGTGGTTCTTGGGGGAGGAGGAGTGCTGGTGTGGCAGAGCTTGCTGTGGAGAAATAGCTCTGAGAATAGCAGCACAGCCCCTCAAGCTTGGGACAAATTACTCTATACTCTACAAGCAGTCATACCCTGACAAAAAGCTCAAGGGTCAAGTAAGTTGGCTGGGAACATGAACAGGCAGTGAAAACAGACTCATATTCAGACTCAGACTTTGGAATCATTTTTTGGTGACAAAGAAGACCAAAACATACAGGCAGAAGAAGCCAACAAAGTCAAAGAGCCTACATCAAAAGCCTCCAAGAAAAACATGAACTGGTCTCAGGCCATGGAAGAGCTCAAAAAGGAGTTGGAAAAGCAAGTTAGAGAAGTAGAGGAAAAATTGGGAAAAGAAATGAGAATGATGTGAGAAAACCATGAAAAACAAGTCAACGAATTGCTAAAGGAGACTCAAAAAATAGTGAAGAAAATAACACCTTAAAAAATAGACTAACTCAAATGGCAAAAGAGCTCCAAAAAGCCAATGAGGAGAAGAATGCCTTGAAAGGCAGAATTACCCAAATGGAAAAGGAGGTTCAAAAGACCACTGAAGAAAATACTACCTTAAAAATTAGATTGGAGCAAGTGGAAGCTAGTGACTTGATGAGAAATCAAGATATTATAAAACAGAACCAAAGGAATGAAAAAAATGGAAGACAATGTGAAATACCTCATTGGAAAAACCACTGACCTGGAAAATAGATCCAGGAGAGATAATTTAAAAATTATTGGACTACCTGAAAGCCATGATCAAAAAAAGAGCCTAGATATCATCTTCAAGAAATTATCAAGGAGAACTGCCCTGATATTCTAGAGCCAGAAGGTAAAATAGAAATTGAAAGAATCCACCAATTGCCTCCTCAAAAAGATCCCAAAAAGAAAACTCTTAGTAATATTGTTGCCAAATTCCAGAGCTCCCAGATCAAGCAGAAAATACTGCAAGCAGCCAGAAAGAAACAATTTGAGTATTGTGGAAACACAATCAGGATAACACAAGATCTAACAGCTTCCATATTAAGGGATCAAAGGGGCTTGGAATATGATATTCCTGAGGTCAATGGAACTAGGATTAAAACCAAGTTTTCTTTTTGGGATCAGTGAGTTCTTTCAACCTTGACCAAAACTCAGATCTGAGCAGGCTCTGCACTCCTGTTTGGATCTGCCACTTAATTTCTCCCACCAGGTGGGCCTGGGGCTGGAAGCAACTACAACTATAGTTCTGTAGCTGCACCACCTCTGCTGCCTCCAGGGTGGTGGCTGAACCGTGAACTCCTTTCACTCTGTCCCTACAGTTTTTTCCCACTAACCTTCTTTGTTGTCTTTGGTGTTTGTGGGTTGAGAAATCTGGTAACTGCCACAGCTCACTGATTCAGGGTGCTAGGGCCTGTTCCTCCTGGCTCCCGGTCTGGTTGGTCCAGCACAGTCCATGCTGGGCTCTGCTCCGCTCCTAGCTCTGTGCAGTAGACCTTACCCAGTGACCATCCAGGCTTTCCTGGGCTGGAGCCCTGCTTTACTCTGCTATTTCATGGGTTCTGCAGTTCTAGAATTTGTTCAGAGCCATTTTTATAGGTGTTTGGAGGGTCCTGGGGGAGAGCTTTAGGCCAGTCCCTGCTTTCCAGCCACTATCTTGGCTCCACCCCCATGGATCCATTTTTTAAAAAAACATTCCTTTTATTTTTCAGGGCTCTGAGAAGAAGCCATACATTTCTTTTGGTCTAAGCTACAGGTGTGCAAAGAATCAGGAATGATCTAAGGTTAAAAAACGTGAGTAAAGGAGCAACAAAGAAAAGCAAGTTATTCTATCTTGCACTTATTTAATTAGGGAATGCTTCAAGAAGGGCATGGAAATCTCAATTTAATGGATTTAGGTGTCATATAAGTTTTATTTTCTAAAGGAAAATTTTAATAGCTTTATTAAGTATAACTACTTTAGATACAGGAGGAATTGTGTTAAATAAGCCTTTCAGAAAAAAAAAAACTGCAAACCCAGTAAAATTTTAGAAACTGAAATGGCCATTTAAAATAACCTAATGAAGTACTTTTATTTGTGTCCAACCAAGAGATCACAAAAATGCTGATATTTAATATTTACATTTTTTTACCTGGATCTTCTGGTAGGGAAAAGTCATAAGAATTTCCTAGCCATTAATGGCGAGTTTCTATCCTTTTTATTTATTCAGCTTTTGCCACATTTGCTTTCCGGTCAGCACCTCTTACATACAATTTAGAAAGGTTTGTGTAACTGCCAACAGGGTGGCAAACAGCTCAATTCTATTCTAACTCAGTGGAGTTGTTGGTCTCTTCAGTCTGACTGCAAGGCAGTAGGAAATGTCAACCAAAGCTCTTGAAAAGCAATTGGAATAAAAATGGAAACAGTTTTCTTAACTGTCATGACTTTCATCACAAAAAAGCATTCAGCAATGTATGAGCTGTAGTACCCTATATAAAACATAGAAGGCTATTGGAAGACCACCCTGAAGAATGTGAACACTCAAGAGAAGACCCATAACAAGCCTCAATTATCAAATAATTGAGAATTTGTTATCTTTAAAAATAGGCAGCTAATTGGGGCAGTGGCTAGAATATTGGGCCCAAAGGCAAAGAGACGAGTTCAAATCCTGCCTCACATACTTAGTAACTACCCTGGACAAGTCATATAATCCATCTATGCCTCATTTTCTTCACCTATGAAACAAAGGGTTTAGATTTCATGGTTCTTAAGTTCCCTTCAGCTCTAAATCTATGATCCTATTATTTTTTTAAATACTGTGGCAATCAAGTACAGTACTACCACTAGCATCCAAAGGTATAACTACCAGTTGGTCTAGAAATAAAATCGCTTGAAAATACTAGTCATTGTCAACTCTATAGGTAACAGAAAAATGGCACTGCAGTATAATGGACACAGAATTTGCATTTGATTTTAATTTCTTCCACTTTTCTCACTTCTACCTTTTGGCACAACCTTTTAAAAGACCCTAGGGTCGAGTCCTAGCACTCACACAAAACATCTGTGTTACCATGGGGAAGAAACATTGGGAAGAAACTGAGAAGAAGGAAATGTAGGTTTCAGAGACAAAGAAACACTTCCTCACACTTAAAGCTATCCAGGAGCTGAAAAGCTGATTCAAGAACTAGTGCATTTCCCCGTGCATGTCCTTTTTGAAATGTTATCTAATTACACAAGTGTAGAATGAACTTATTAGTCCTTTCACATTTTTAACCTCAGTGACTCCTGACTCCTCACAGACCTTTAGTTTGAACTGAATTAAATGCATGGCTTCTTCCCAGACCCTTGAAAGTCAAAAGGGGGGAAGGAAACCTTGAAGTCCACTTTTGTTACAAAAATAGACTTTAAAAGATGACTATTATTTGCTGCATATAAACCGAATGATCCTCTAGAATAGTCTTTGTATAAGGTAAAATCTTTGCATTCTGAAACTGTTCCTTTCTGTATCCAGTTTTGCTGTCCATGCATAATCCAACTAGAGGTCTGTAAGCAAAAATTGGAGGACATCTGTCAAGTGTACAGAGGAGAGGGTTCTTATTAAGGTTGGCATTGGACTAGATGGCCTCTGAGGCCCCTTCCAACCATCAGATTCTCTGTAATTTTCTCTGAACCTCAGTTTCTTCATCTGTAAAATGGGAGGGTGTGACTACAATTTCTGACATCCTTTGCAACCTGTAATTCTGTTAAACACTGCATCATACAAAATCTCTTCTGGTTTTACCAGAATCAGAACCTGAGTTTTATGACCCCTTTTTTCTTCTTATATAATTACTGAAAGCTCCTTTTTGATGCCTTCCATCCCACTTCTTTTGCCTCACCTCAAAGGGGAGAAAAATCATGTAACAACCTGTTTTGATTCCTTCTCTTCAAACTACCTGGTTGTCAAAACTCTTTCTTTCCCCTCTATT
The DNA here is from genome assembly GCF_011100635.1 of Trichosurus vulpecula. NCBI lineage: Eukaryota > Metazoa > Chordata > Mammalia > Diprotodontia > Phalangeridae > Trichosurus > Trichosurus vulpecula. The sequence continues at coordinate 109,582,995 of NC_050579.1, forward strand.
TGGATCTTTTTTTTTTCAATAACCACAATAGGTGTTTGCATTTTCCCTGGTCTGTGTTTCAGGTTTTGTTGCTGTTGTCTTGTTATTTATGTCTGTCCAGCCTCGCCATAATGTGATGTTATAGCATTTATTTTTATTTATTTACTGGGTTTAGATGAACATGCTTTGTTATTCTGAAAACTCTCTCTCTTCTGATCACTAAAGAAAGAGGTCATTTCTAGTCTAGTCACAAAGGGAAGAGAGCGATTCCTGCTGGGATCACCAGTGAAGAGAGAATTTCAGCTCTCATCTGCTCTGCTAAGGCGGCTAATGAAATATGAGGTCTATGGCAGGCTCTCTTGTAGTGACTTTAAAAGCAAGAGCTCAGTCCTTTTGACAGCCAAGTCCGGAGCCAAAGCAGACTTTCGTCTTTTGATCAGAGCAGGGTTTATACTCTGCTTTTGTGATCAGAACATTAATGGAGAGATTTGGGAAATTATAGAAGTGTTTTCATTTAACCAAAGAGGGGAGAAAAACCACCTAGTAGACTTGATACAAATAAGCACTAGGAAAGCTCTTTATTGTAAGATAGAGCTAAGACAGGTTTCTCAGGCTAGGGATATTCATTTTACGTAAAGAAGGAATGACTGAAAAGTGACTTCTCTCAACATCCTTTGCCTAAATAAACAACATGCAAAGATTAAAAAGTAAATAGACTCTACTGAACCAAAACAGTATAAACTTTAAGAGAAAATGAAGCAATTATTTAAATGGCACCTAAAAGGGGCAGGAAACAGGATTCTCACCTTTCTCTCTCCTCTCCTGTCCTCTCCTATCCCCCCAAAAGAGACTTCATCAAAACAGGATTTTACATCAAACAGTAACTATGATCAAAATGGACAGTGCAGGAGCATCCATTTTTCAGGACCAGTTGAAGAGGTACTTTACCCAAAGCAAATGGATTTTGATTCTCAAATTGTATCACAGATGAGTCTTCCCTCAACTGATTAAGGATATCTACACAAAGCAATGTATTAAGACTGTTTGTCTAATTAACCTTTACCAACTGAACATCCCTTCAAATATTTCCAAAATATACATGCGCACTGATGTAGCAAACATGTCTAAGAAACTCCTCCCTTTCTTGTAGACCCAACTTGGGTGCCCTTTCCTTCATGATCATAAACTCAAATGCCACCAGAAGGCATTTCATTCCCACCCACCCCCTACCCCTAGCCACTGTTTTTTATTTACATTTAATTTGTATTAATTTCTCTTTTTACTTGTTCTTTCACCCAGGACAATATAAGCTTTCCAGGACAGAGATTTAATTTTTTTATTTGTTTTTCTCATAACCAGTATAGTACCTGAAACTCAGTGGGCACTTTTCAAAGTTCAGCACCTAGAACAGAGCCTCACACAGAGTAGAACCTTAATAAATTATGAGACTCAATCTAATACAAAAGGGGGAGGGGGCGGAGAGTAGCAGTTCTGAGATGTATTAAGGGTATTAAACAGTGTTTGTAGATTCAGTCACTTAAATTTTATCTCTAAATGCAATAAAGTCAATACAGTGGAAAGCACAAGGAAAACATTCTTTTAGGGAAAGATCTTCATTTCCAGAAATATATTTCCATAGTACCAGAGCTGGCACTGGGCAATTCCTCACTTTCCTCTCCACAATTCTGTGAAAGAAAAAATGAAACATGCTAAATATGAAATGGGGGGGTAATATTCCAAGAGAGGAAAATTTAATCCTAGTGGCAGATACTTGGTAGACATTTGTTTATCCCTTTACAGGCTTTGGGGCTTAAAAGTAAATTCATAAAAGTACCCAAAGTCCACCAGTTCATCCATGAGAGTATCATAAGAAGTCCAATTGACAAGTTCCATTTTATTTTTCAATTTACAATTTAATTTACATGTGATTTTTAAAACACTGAGTCTGAGTTGCTGCTGGTGGTGGATTTTTCCCTCTTTCCTAAACCTATGGAAAAGAAAGTAGGGAATTGCTTAGCTTTTATAGTGAAGGAAAATGGCATAAAATTGCACTTTAAGACACATCTCTGAAACAGACATGACCAGCAAACTGTAATGTGCTAAATGTCAAAGAGACTGGTTTTTTTTAAAGGAATCACAAGTATGTACATCTTTAGACTAACCAAACTGATGGTAGGATGAAATCTTCCTGCAGCCAGTGCATCTAGGCCTTAAAAATATCAAGACAAGTTTCACCCACTCAGAAGATGGCTTATAGCACATTTATCTCAGCTGGTCTCCTGGAGTTATAATGATTACTGTCAGCAGGGATGCCCTTTCCTCTAACAGGGCTGACACTGCTGAGTACAAATTAAAGCAAAATAAGATTTTTTCCCCTTTTTGGTCTGAGCGGGTAGTCAGAAAGAGGGGTAAGAATATTTGTCTTTCATATTTTTCTTATCCCTGATTTCCATGTGGCAAATAAAATTAATATTAAATTTTTTCAGCATAACCTCTTAGAATGGCAATTGGACAAGGGTGTGTGTGTGTGTGTGTGTGTGTGTGTGTGTGTGTGTGTGTGTGCTTGTTAGAGGATGACAGTACAAAGGAAGATACATGATTATGGTTTTGTTTGGAGACTTTACCCTCTTGGAAACAAGATGCACATTAGCCCACTACACTTGAATTTGGTCTTCTGGTGGTGAGCACTTTGACTAATTGTGTGAACACTGGACAGTTTATCCCAATTTTTTTTTATAGAAAAGGGCTATTGTAAGAAAGAATTTTGTAAGAGTATAGTTGAATTGGTGAATCTACAAAATTGTTGGTAGACTAAGAATTCTTCATTAAAAAGCAGGAGATATTTGTGTTAAAGGGTTGAAGACCATATGATCAGTAGAATCAAGGATTTTTGACTTTCATTTTGAAAAACTGCCCCATGGATGCAAAGTTATTATTAAATCCCACATTTATTTTCCATCTCTGCTGGCCTAGTTATTCACACTAACAATTGCTTTTCTGACCCCTTTCCCAATAAAGATTTTAAGTCATGGAATTGTGGTGAAGTCTCCTATCCCAATATAGATGAGCTTTCATTAACGTTCCAAATATCCTACAGGACATTTACTAGCCTAGTGTGAAATACGAGTAATTAAAAACAAACTACACTTGTCAAAATCACTCCATTGGCCTATTAGAGGATGCTTGTTTCTTGACTCATGCTTGTTTTCTGAAGTGGCAGGTATCCAAAAGGGCCTTCCTGTGGTAATACATTTAGCCAATTACACACTCTTAAGAAGAAGAAAATGTGCTGGTAGATTGGACTCATTAGATGCACATAAGGTAGAGGTGAAGTAACAGTAGTGAAGGGAGAAACACTATGGAATTCTTTTTCTGGTTAAAGAAAAGGCTACATACTGAGTCCCATATTGGGGATGTTCTGCCAGTTTTGCTCAAAGCCGTGGCTTCACACCTTGCACACTTATCATGCACAGCACAGTGCCACATAGGGAAAATCCCCCAACTATCAGCGTGCATTCGGCAGCAAAAGGTAAAGGAGATGGATGTTGGCAGAGACCTTAGCTTGCTTTGTAATTCTGTGGAGCTATCAGGGATCATATTAAAAGGACACTAGATATCAACATTTCACTTTTTAGCCCATGAATCACTGAAAGTTTCCTTACATATTGAGATGAAAATTGGCCCTTTTCTTTAAACTTGATTTGAAAGGGAACTGGAGAGAAGTGTCGATCTATTTTTGAGTAAGAATTAGCTGCCTCATTCATTTTCGAAATCATGCTTTGGGGACAGTAAAAATTCAGAAGAACCTCTAGAATAGGGCTAATTGGGAAAGTTCAATAAAGAGATAAAATATAGGATCCTGGCCTTTTCTCTCAACTTTGGAAAGATCCATTTCATTATCCTGAAGACGCACATTTTGCCTCAGGCACATCTGTCCTTTTCAGCCTGTTTCTCAGCCTTACTGCCCCTTCTCTCAGAACAACCTGGGCACCGGGGTAATCTGTCTTTCTTTTCTCGTCTTTTCCCACCACCACCACCAACTATTGGGTTTTTTTTTTCTTACTGGCAGGAGGGAGTTGTGATATGAGGTGTAGAGGTAGGTGGACAGTGCAAAAATCGGTCAAGAAAAGCTAGGAACACTTGAACGATGACAGTTTAAACTAATGGCAAACCATATAAAATCAGAGAATGGCAGAGCTGTAGAAACTAGCTATCATCTGGTCCAGCTTCCTTATCTGCAAGATAAAGATACAGGCCCAAACATATTGAAGAGAAAGGAGGCACAGTAGAGATACAATATCAGATTGGAAGTCGGGAAGAGCTTAAGGTCTAAACCTGCCTCAGACTCTTACTAGCTTTGTGACCTTGGGTAATTCATTGAACCTCTATCAGTTCCCTCATCCATAAAATGGTTATAATTATAGCACCTATATCCCAAGGTGGTTGTGAGGATTACATGAAACAATATGTAAAGTACTTAACAAACCTTAAAATGCTATACAAATGCTATTGCTCTTATGATTATCCTATTACATAACTTGTCTATGATCACTGAATTAGTGATATAGGATGTATTGAAATTCTAGTCTCTGGATTCATACCTTAAGGTTCTTTGCACTACAGCTGTTTCATATCTGAAGAACAGACAGCAGATCCTAGTTTAATAAATTGAGAAGTCCAAGTCAAGGCTAATGCTGTTACTATTAGTATCTTTTTAATTTTCATATGTTTCACATTGAGAAAGATTAACAACTTCATGATGAATTACTTCAAAAGTTTGAGATGAGTACTTTTTAATATAGATTTTGACAGAACCAACCAAATAACCTATTTTTAACTTTGAAAAAAAACATTCCAGTTTTTTTATTGCCATTCTGTTGTTTCTAATTTTAATTTGCAACATGGCAACAGAAGGGTCCTTTAAAATATCATTTTTCTATCCTTAGCCTTGAACAGATAAAATTATAATTCCATCTAGTGAAAATAAAAGAATGGATGTGAATGCCTGGTTTTCATTTTTTCTTTAAAATGTGTCTATCTGAAAGGTGCTGTCCATCTCCACAGACAGAACTGGTGGAGCCTGAATGTATATCGAAGACACTTTTTCTTTACTTTCTTATTTTTCTTGTTTTTTTTCTGTTTTCTTTTACAGAATGACTTACATGGAAATGTGTTTTGCATGACTACACATGTATAACCTATGTCAAATGTTTGCCTTCTCAATGAGGGGAGGTGGATGGGGAGAGAAGAATTTGGAACTCAAAATTTGAAAAAAAAAGTGTTAAAATTGTTTTTAAACGTAATTGGGGAAAATAAAATATTATTTTATAATATAAAACATATAACAATATATAATACATAATAAATAAATAAAATTTATCTATCACTATGTAATTGGAGGGTATGCTTAAGAATTAAAATGATCTTTAAAGTATATCCTTTGTTGAACTAAATGGAATACAACTAAATTTTGTAGAGTCTATTGTTCTCTACATCATCTAGGCTTTGCCTTCAGTTGGAGGCATGATTTAATTCTTGGGAAGAGGTGAGAGGGAAAACAAAGCTCCAATTGGACTGTGCCACAGCTACTGATCAAGACATGGGTCGCAGATGAATGTTGAGTCAGGACCTATGCACAAGAATGCTGGGTAACATATTCACAAGAGAATCATGGCCTTAGAACTCGAAAGTACTTTAAAAGTCATCTACTCTAACCTCTTAATTTTACAGGAATGGAAACTGGGACCAAGGGAGGCTAAATGATTTGCCCCAAATCACAAAGGTAGTTAAGTAACAGAGTTGGGATTTGACCTCGGAATCTCTATCTCCAAATCCAGCATGCTTTCCGCTGTATTATACTGTCCCCCATTATTTTAGAATGTTTCACAACAGATAATGAAGGCTACCTGTAAAGACTATGCTGAAAATTGCCCAATACTCATATCTGTTGCATATGTGCAGTTTGTCTACTATTTCCATACTGACTTTCACTCTGAAGGAGAAGCAGCCTTATGTAGTAGAGAGAAAGTCAACCTCCAAAGCAGGAAGACTTGGGTTTGACACATACTGGCTGTGTGACACAGCAAATTATTTCATTTCTCAGTGTTTCAGGAAACTCTCAGACTATAAATTGGGAGGGGTGAAGATGGGGGAATGGTGCCAACCTGACCTAGTATAAGGAGTTGCCTTACGAAGCATTCTCTACCCCCAAAAAAATCACAAAGGCAGTCTCTATATCCTCACATCTTTATCCCCGATGGACTTTGCAAAAGGTAGTTTCCTATTTTAATGAAATCAGAGATCCTGCTCCCCCAAAAAATATTAAGAGGGAAAAAGGACTCTGACTAGCCTATGTTTTGAGTTTTTGAAACATGTTTTGGATATTGTTACTACCTCTTCAGAAGTGACTAATCAAGTTTCTTGTCTCTAGAATGCTCAGACCTGAAACTCAAAATTCCACATTCTCTCAGTCTAGCCTGGAAAATAAAAATGCATAATTACTATAAAAAGGCTCCCTGCTTCTTGTAATGTCTTAGTATAAAAGATGGTAGTTTCCTCCTACTATTTCTCTGACTGCATGGGTTTGGGTTCGGAGGGGATTCAGCCACTTGGGAGAAACAGCAGCCCCAAACAACCTTATTTGCCTATTGTTCTCCCCTTTCCTCCAGCCTCCTCAACTTCAGGCTTTGGAGGGTACCCATTATACAGAGCCAGACTAGTAAATTCTCTGATGAGGGTGACAGATACTTTTAATATTTCTTCATTTCTATAAATATATTTTGTGTGTTAGGATTTGATCATCCCCCTCCCTGTACACATTTTACTCGCCTAGGTAGCACAGTGGATAGAGCGGCACTGGACCTGGAGTCAGTAAGACCTGAGTTCAAGTCCAGCCTCAGACACTAACAAGGTATGTGACCCTGGGCAAGTCACTTAACTTCTCAGTTACCTCATCTGTAAAATGGAAATAATAATAAAACCTGCCTCCTATGGTTGTTGTGAGTAGAAAATTGGTGAATATATAAGGCATTTTGCAAACCTTGAAGTATTTTAAAAAGATAACTATCATCATCATTAGCTATTATTCACAAAGACACAAAAGAAGGAAAACAGCATTATTGGATTATAAAGAGCGAGAGGTCAGATTCTGATTTTATATATAATAGGTAGGCTTTGAAATAATTTGCATGCCTGCTTTTTTATAGCAGGACCGTGGGGAGAGAAAACAAGACTCATAGGATATTGTAGAGAAATAGTTTTATATCTCTTTAAAATAATGCTATTTTCCATTTAAATGTACTTTAAAATGTTTAAGGGATAAAGGGGGTAATGCTGCTTTACAAAGGTCTTTGTAAAAAGCCAAGCTATTAAAATAAAATAAGATAAAAAGCCAAGCTATAAAAAATTTACAATGCTGAAAAGTGTTTAATGAGTACACAACTAACTGTATGTAGAAGAAATTCACTAATCAGAAGAGAACTGGAGGACTTCTTAAGTAGTTTTCTTTTTTTTTTAAAAAAAAGAATGGATTCGATTTAGAAATTATCTGCAAAAGACTTTGTTTCCCCTGGGTAGGGGCATGTATATGCAAGGCACAGCCATGCTTTTTCTTTTCTTTTACTCCTTCTTTAGGGTCATGAAGAAACGATGAAATTAGGAGGTCAAATGGGCCCATCACCTGCTGAGGAATGAGCCTTACAAGACTTGTATCAAGCCAGGAATATAAAATCAGCAGAGAATCTACCTACATGGGATACTGATGTCAAGTGAGAATGAATCCTTGGAATATAGAATCAATTCAATTTAATTCAACAAACATTTCTGAAGTGCCTGCTGTTTGCAGGCTACTATGTTGCGAGTTGGAGATACAAAGATGAATGAGTTCATATAATAATGCAACCCACCTATTCCCAAGCTTCGAAGGAGACTTGATATCTTTCGTTTTTACATCATCTAACCATCTCTATGTCCATCCACTAGCCCCTCTCAGAGAGTAATCCATTTAAGTAGAATTTTCTTAAAGCAGATATCCTTTTAAAAAAATTAAAAGCAAAAAGAGGAAGCTGAACGAAGAAAATCAGGAAAAAAGGGTCAATATATTGAAAAAAATCTGAAAATATATGTAGTATTCTACAACTGTAGAACTCCCTTCACCCACGACCTCTGCAAAAGTAAATAAGGAAATATTCTTCTCATATCTCATCTTTGAGGCCAACCAAAATTCTTTTTAATTTTGTAACACTCATTTTTAACTGTTTTATATTTTGTGTTCTTTCCATTGACAATGTAGTTACTGTGTATTTGTTTAGTTCTGTTTGTTTCTTTGCATTAGTTCATATCAGTCTTTCCTAGCTTCTCTGCATTCATCAAGTTCATCACTTCTTACAGTAATGAATCTAGATAGATAGATATAGATGTTCATGTAACAAAATATATTTAACCATTCCCCCAATTAATGGTAAACTGCTTTGTTGCTTTCTCTTTGCTATTACAAAAAGTGCTAGTGTAAGTATTTTGGCATCTGTAGAGCCTTTCCTTTTGTTGTTGACCTCCTTGTAGCATATGGATAGCATAGAATCTCTGGGTCAAAGAATATGGACTGTAGCTAGTTTGTTTGCATAATTACCCCCTTTTCCCCCAGAATGTTCATACTAATTCACAGCCCCACCAATACGGTGTCTTTCTATAACTCCCACGCACTACTGCCATAATTTGTCATCTTTGCCATTTGTTAAATATGAGATAAAAATCTTAGAGTTGTATTAATTTGCATTTCTCTTAATATTAGTGACTTGGAGCATTCTCTCATCTGGTTATTAATAGTTTGCCATCCTTCTTTTTAACAAAGCCTTTCATGATACCACAACTGTTAATACCATCCCTCCCAAACTACCTTGATAATTTCCTTGTGTTTTTTTCTCTTTACATATATATGTATAAATCCATACATGTGTATACACACATACACTTTCTTTATAAATGTAATAGTTACTTGCCTGTTTGAATACAAGCTCTTTGTGACTAGGGATTGTTTGATTCACTGTATTTGTATCCCTAGTGACTAGCACAACACTTGGACTATAGTGAGCATTTTAGGAATGCTTATTAATTAATTTAATTGGATTACATTGGAAAGATAGGGTTCAAGAGCATTGCAAGGTGAGTTTTCATGTCTGGATTGATGGCTTCTCTTGGGCTCCTCAATGGAGGATGCCTACAAAACTACCCCAGACACTAGTTTGCTTGTGTTTAAAGACATAATCAGTTTTCAATTCAAGACCTTGAGAATTACAGATCAGTGGCACCACGATACAATATAAAGAGTGTTGGATTTGGAGTTGGGACCGAAGCGAGAATTCCAACTTTTCTACTTGCTTACCTGCCTGACATTGGGAAAGCAGTTAATCAATTAATAAGCATTCATTAAGCACTTACTACATGCCAGGGTACCAGGCACGGTGCTCAGCACTGAGCATACAAAGAAAAAGCAAATACACTTCCTGCACTCAAGAAACTTAGATCGATTAACCTTCCTATGCTTCAGTTACCTCATCTGTAAGATGAAGCAGTTGGACCAGATGACCTTTAAGGATCTTCCCTTCTCTAAAGCTATGATGTTATGGTTCTATGAAGTCAATATACAAGGGACAATACATACAATTGAATGAACAAAGTCTTAATGCTACCATAATAAACAAACTCTTTTTAATTCAGCTAAAATCTGAAATCTATTTCCTTGAAGTGTCTCTCCTCAGCCTTATCCTCAGACTGAGTAAACTAGATTTCACCTTATATATCTTGGTAATTTGCCCAGAACCAGTTTATTTTCTATTATAGAAGCCTTCCTGCAGGGTCTATTTTCTCAGTCCCACTGTTCCTACTCCATCAGTAGTTTTCCAGTGTTACAGCTCGGCAGATCTGTGAATCTGAGGTAGAGCTCCTCTCCCAGCACCACTTAAGATGACCTTTAATTTTTACTCCTTCATCTCCAGGCTAACTTGAATCCTTCTACTTTCTTTGATTTTTTGAATTAAACTTTATTTTTAATTAACATGCATTTTCCCCTACTCCTACCTTGCCTCACCACTCCCTTAAAATAAAAATTAAATAAATAAGTAGCTAGATAAATAAATAAGTAAAAGGAAACCTCTGTAACAAATATGGACAGTCAAGCAAAATTAATTCTCACATTGGCCATCTCTCTCTCTCTCTCTCTCTATCTCTCTCTCTCTCTCTCTCTTTCTCTCTCTCTCTCTCTCTCTGTCTCTTTCTCGCTCTGTGTCTCTCTGTCTCTCTGTCTCTGTCTCTCTCTCTCTCTCATACACACACACACACACACACACACGCACGCACACACACACACACCTCATTCTGTATATGGGAACCATCTCTTCTCTGTAAGGAGATAGACAACACTGTTCATTAACAATACTCTGAAATCATAGCTCATCAATGGCATGGCTAGAGATCTTTCAAAGTCGCTTCATTTTTACAACACTGTTTATTAAATAAATTGTTCTCCTGGTTCTGCTCACTTTACTATGAACCAATTCATCCAACTCTTGCCAGGTTTCTTTGAAACCATCCCTTTTGCCATTTCTTATGGCACAATAGTATTACATTTCATTCATATACCACAATTTCTTCAGTCTTTTCCCAATAGATGGGTACCCTTTAGTCTCCAGTTCTTTGACACCACAAAAATAGCCACTATAAACATTTTTATAGCTGTAGATCTTTTTCCTCTTTCTTTTATCTGCTTAGGGACATAGAGTTAGTAATGTTAATACTGGTTTAAAGTAACTTTTGGAACACAGTTCCAAATTACTTTCCAGAATAGTGGTACCAATTCACAAATCCACTAACAGTGCCTTTTTTCCCACAATCTCTACAACATGAGTATGAGATGGAATCTCAGAGTTGTTTTAATACGAATTTCTCTAATTATTAGTGATTTGGAGCATTTTTCATATGGCTATTAATAGTTTGGATTTCTTCCCTTGAGAATTACCTGTTCATATCCTCTAAACAATTATCATTTGGGAAATGGCTTTTATTACTATAAATTTGAATCAGTTTCTTAAATATCTTGGAAATAAGACATTTATCAGAGAATCTGCTATAAAGATTTTTCCCAGTCATTTGTTTCCCTTTTAATCATACCTACATTGGTTTTGTTTGTGCCATTCCCTAATATTAAAAATGCTATTAACAGACAAATGAAAAATGATACAAGGCAATAAGAAGGTATAGTCATGCAATTTTCATTGATAAGTATATTACAAATGTATCCAGATTATTTTCATTGATATACAGTAAAAATTACAATTATTATAGCAATGACTGATGCTACCTTAGAAAGAATGGGACCTGCAGGCTTCTCCCCAGCAACCCCCATCCCACTTCCCACTACACAGAAGCCTCCAGGGAGTCTTAAATCCTCTGAGTCACACTGGCAAGGTAATGCCAGCAATAACGGCCAAACCCCCTTTTCCATCTGTCCAGAGCTTGAATATCAACTAGCCATGAATTCTAACCACTACCATGATCGCCCCCTACCCTCCAGCATGACTTAATACCAGTCTGGAGCCATGATTTTCACATCAGATCCAGGTTCCCCACTCCCTCATCCCATTGCCTTTTCTTTCTTGAGCCAGATAAGCCCATTAAAACCCACTAGACTCTACTTGTTTTGTTACCTGATCTCACAAGGGATCCCATCATACTTGACCTGTGTCCTTTCTCCCTGACTGTCCTTTCTTATTGTGTTTCCTCTTTGGTAATGCTATTTCCCTTACTCTCCTGCACTCTGCCTTGTGGTGCTCCATGTTTCCTTTTGAATTCCCTCCGGAATCTCAAACTTCAAATGGCATTATAACGCCCTCTGGATTTGGAGTCAGAGAATCTCTATTTGATTCTCAACACCACTCCTTATGATAAGCCTGCCCATGGTCCGATCACCTCACCTCCCTAGGCCTCAGTTTCCTCACCTGTAAAATGAGAAACCTAGATGATCTCTAAATTATGTCATCATCATTTATTAAATGCTTGGCACTGTGCTAATCCCTAGGAATACTAAGTAAGGCATAGTCCCTGTTCTCAGGGAACTCACGGCCTGATGAGAGAGGCAACATGTAAACAAATACACACAAATGATATTTGAGGGGATAACTGGAGTTAATCTCAGAGGAAAGACAGCACAGTGAAGAAGGAGCTGGGAAAAGCTAAGATGGAGCTTTACCTAAGACTTGAAGGAAGAAGGGAAGATAGGAGGGGGCAATAAATAAGGAGAGTGTTTAAGGCATGGAGACAGTTAATGAAAATGCCCAGAGTCAGGAGTTGGAGGGTCCTGTGTGAGGAACAGTAAAAGGCCAGTGTCACTGCATCCTGGAACACAGGGGCAAGTAAAGGGTAAGGAGACTGGAAAGGTAGGAAAGCATCAGGTTATGGAGGGCTTTAAAAGCCAAACAGAGAATTTTATATCGGATCTTGGAGGTGATAGCCATTGGAGTTTACCGAATTGATATGGCTTCATGAAGAATTTGATTTAATTTGATTTGATTTGACAGTTGAGTGGAGGATGGACTGCAGAGGGGAGAGACTTGAGGCAAAGAAACCAACCAGCAGGATACGGCAGTAATCCAGATGTGAGGTGAGGAGAGCCTGTACCAAGTGTCATAGGAGGAAAATGCATAGAAGGGAGATCTAGGGTCCTAAGATCCTGCCAAATGCATCTCTACAGACCTACTGAGAAATCCTGAATGCATATCAACCTCAACGTTGTTGTTGTGTAGTTGTTTCAATCATGTTTGACTCTTTGTGACCCTATTTGGGTTTTCTTGGCAAAGACACTGGACTGGTTTGCCATCTCCTTCTCTAGGTCATTTTATAGAAGAGAAAACTGAGGCAGACAGGGTTAAGTGACTTGCCCAGGGTCACACAGCTATCTGAGGCTGGATTTAAACTCAGGAAGATGAGTCTTTTCTGACTCCAGGCCTGCCACTCTATCCACCTGGGCCACCTGGCTTTGCTGTTACATTTTTTACCAACTCCAAAACCCCGCAATTGTCATATACATTAAATAATATTAAAGGTATTCCCACATCATCAAAACATGTACATTTTCATAAATATAGGTCCAAAAGTTGTCACATTTCATAAGATTTCCCTTAGAAAAAGCTGAGCAGTAATGACATGCCATCACTGTGGCCAGGCTTCTAATTCTGTGCTCTCAAAACAATCAGCTACCCCATGCCTGTCCACTAAGCTTTCTGACAAGGCCGTTAAGGCAAAGCTAAGCGCTTCAGAGTCTCCAGTCAGCATACTTCTAATGGCCTCATGATTGCCAAGTGATTGAGTACAATCATAGGAAGAAGGCAGAAAATGGCCTCTTCTATCACTTGGTCTGCCCTCCCTCCACTCCCACCCCCAGCTGGTCCCAAAGGGACAGCAGGATTACTCCCTAATGCATATTTCCTAGCACTTACCTCCCTTCTGTTTCAAAATGCCTTTAAATTGCTGACAGTACTAGTGAAAAAAACCTAAAACAAGGAAATATTTACTTATAGGCTAATACTAGAAAATTACAAATGAATTTTCTATCAACTTACGATCACATAATACTCATTTCTCTTATTTGTATATGAAAACAACTTCATAGGAAATCTTAATAGAACAGATTTATTGGATAAAATAATAATGACTCTTTAATCACCCCTCCATCCCCAAATAAATCTGACAAACTGTAGAATATTTTTTATTTTATTTTCTTCCTCTCTCTCTCTCTCTCTCTCTCTCTCTCTCTCTCTCTCTCAATGTACTTTTTTCTTTCTCATGCACCCCACATACATAATATCCCACCTGGAAAAGATGAAGTTATACTTAGAAATAATATGAGATTAATATGATTGATTTTCCAGATCTTCTCTTGATCATCCTATCTTTTGTGGAATCCTGTCTTCCATCATTGGAGATTATTAATATTAAAGTCAGAGGAAAGAATCAGTGGCCTGGAATAGCTTATGTGCATTCCTGCCTGGAGGCTGGAGGACAGGCTAAATGTTGTCATTCCTTTCATTATGATTTTGCGATTCCCTGTATTTCATCTTCTCAGGGCTTATTACAAAGTCCATGATCAATTTAGATGGAGATCTCTCATTAACTGAATTTATTTTTCCTATATGAGATGCCCTCCATTCCTAGAATTAATGTGCCGTCAAATAAATCCAAAAAAGATGAAGGTCAAGGGGAAAAAACAGTTAAATTCGCTGTCCTTTCACCTTTAACCCAATTCTCATCTCCAACTCCATTCTCAGTATGTATCTTCCACCTACACCCTGACTTGAAAGTAATATTTAAGTGGAAGAAACTAATTGTGGCCTAGTGGGAAATGATACTCAGATATACCTTCCCTTTCAAGTTCTCTTATCAGATCAATTAGTAAATAATTCTTAAATGCATGGGTGTGCAGAGAGCTGTACCTCAGAACACTTCCATCTAACTGGAAAATCTAAGAAGTCTCTCTTCTCTCAGGAACTTTCTGCACAGAGATTCACAGTGTACAATGTCTTCATATGTTTCATTATCCATTCTCTATTTGGAATAGACTGATGAAAGATGATCTCATGTCCAAATTAGGTCTCAATTGTGGCACAATTGATTTCAGCCAGATCCTCAAAGAGTTCAGAACCTCCAGTTCAGAGATGACAAGTGACATCCTAACACAGCCCTTTTATACACTTTGGTAAGCAAAAGTCTATTCTTTGTTTTAAAAAAACTGCTTTCATTCAATTCCAAGTACAAAGAGTTGAGAGAGGACAGATTTGGACTATATGAGAAGGACTCTTAACCTAGTGCTGTAAACTTATTTTTTGCTGTTTTTGGCAATTGTATTTCCATATAATTGGGGGTTTTTTTGTAATCCTATGTATTTAATTTTATTCATTTAAAAAGATTCTGAGACTGAGTTCAGAAGCTCCACCAGACTGGCAAAGGAGTGCATGGCAAACTATTTCTTTAATTGTAATATGTGAAATTTCTTGACAGCCAAATCAATCTATCTTGAGCAGCATAACTAGTCAATGCTATTAAGCTGATAGCTGGGCCAATGATTGATCAGCATCACTGAAGGATTAATGCAGCTGTGAGGAATACAAATCAAGGGCACTGACCACAGCAAGGACCACTGACCCCAACTGCCCTTCAGTTTAGATATATAGACCTGGTTTTAGTTGTTGACATAGTATACCCTTGAATAAAATAATAATAGCAACTGCCATAGAATCATAGACACAGAGCCAGAAGAGACCATATTTACAATCCAGTCCTACTCCCTCATTTTACATAGAAAGAAACTGAGGCTCAGAGCAGCTAAGTGACTTGCCCAAGGTCACACTGGGAGAAAGTAGCAAAGCTGGGAATTAAACCCATGCCATTCATAATTCCAAAACCAACATACTCTACCACACCATGCTACTTTTCTTACTGTAGAATTTTATGCTCATTATCTTACTTAAGCCTCACAACCACCTTGTGAAGTAGGCATGATAGAATTATTATCTCCATTTTACAGATGAGGAAACTGAGACAGAGAGAGCCTGAGCGGCTTCCCTATAGTCACACAACCAGTGTAATGGGTAATGATGATAATTAACATTCATAGAGTGCTTTAGTGTTTGCAAAGTCCTTTACATACATTATCTTATTTGAGTCTTTGTGGGAAAAACACCTCTGTAAAGTGCTATTACTATTTCCATCTTACAGTTGGGGAAACTGAGGCAGCCCAGGGTCACACAGCTAGTAAGTAGATGAGGCAGGATTTGAATAAAAGTCTTCGTGACTCCAAATTAAGTTTTCTATCCATTAAGCAACCTACATACTTTTACCAAAAAGGTTCCCTTGACTCCATATCTAGCATTTCATACTATGTATTTAGTATATTTCAGCATGATAGATTTAGAGCCAGAAGGAACCTTAGCAAGCATATAATGATAAAAGATTAAGGAACTAGCACCCAAAGAGAATAAGTGATTTCTCCAAGGTCCCACAGGTAAAATGGAGCTGGAAGTTCAACCTAGGGCACTTAATTCCTAATGCGTCTTTTCTGCCTTGCTACACTCACACGTTTACTGTGCATTGTGATTATACATTTTGAGATTCTTACTGCTAGAAAGACAAAGGGTCATAATGAATGGAATATACATTGTAAAATTGTTTGCTAACTCTTCTGTTTACCTGACATGACAACTGTGGAGAATGCAAGCAAGACAACTGCAATTAACAAATTATATAAATGCTGTGGCAGTGGGGAGGGGGATAATTATGCACTGCCAAAGCTGGTTTTTCTTGTGCAAAGTCTGCTTGCAACAGTTACTCTGAATGTTTGCTAGTAGTTGGTATTTTTTTAACCTGCTCAAGATTGCTGTGCTTTGGAAAACCCCGATGATGGTATGAATAGATCAACATAGATTTGAACTGGTATTGGTCTGGCAGAGGAGAGGAATACAAATATCTAAGCAGGTTCTGATATTCTGAAAGTTAGGTTAAACACTTATTTCTGTGGATTGCAAATAGACATGTAAACAACGAGAAAAATGAAGGTATTTTGGGACAGATGTGGCACACAATGCACTTATTTTGTTTACCTCTGTGTTATCACTGTTCACATCTGCTTTAAATAAGAAACAAAACATTACACAATGCCAGACTCATCCTTTGGTAAGAGGTGGGGAGAGTGAAGATAAGGCAGAGGTGGGAAAAGGTGAAAACGGATTTCCCTGACAGGAAGTAAAATTGCCGTGCCCATTATAATGATTACCAAGAAAGTATATGATTTATAACCAGAGAATAGCTTACAATCATTTGACTTAGTTCTCTTCAAACCAAAGTCCCCAAGATGTAATGGCCACTAATCTCTATGCTGAAGCAGAGGCCCTGCCAGATGGGGCAGATGGATAGATGGATGGCTAAATGACAACAAGCATATATCTGAAGACCTCAGAGAGGAAGGTATCTTAGGACTCCTGTATGCATTTTCTTCCCCTTTTAGGTAATACATTTTTCATCAAAAGGTCAAACCAGTGGGGCAGAAAATCATTTTGAGTCAAAGGCTGTTAGAGTCATGGGGGAAAAAATGGGCTCTGGCATGCTTGAGCTAGCTACTCACAGGCAGACACCTGCATAAAAAACATTTATACATACACAACACAAAAATGAAGAAAGAAGAAAAACCTTTCAAGAGAAAGTTAGCTAGATCAAAGATATTCACTAATGGGGTGTGATATTCTTTGGTCAAGAAATAACCTATAAGAGTAATTATATATGTCTGAATTAAAATTTTCCATTACTCTGACTCCTCCCCTCCCCTTCTGGTCTGATCCCAGAAAAGCACCCTGGGAGGAGAACACACTCATCCAACAAGATAGGAGATTCCTGCACTGCATAAAGATTGGACTAACTCATTTCTAAAGTCCCTGCCGACTCTGAGATTCTATGGTTCTCTGCCTCTGTAGTCCCTTAAGCACTGCAGGCGACACCTGGAGGGAGTGCAATAGTTAAATCCTGTGTGAATTCTTGAAAAAGAAATAGTTTCTCGTGTGTGTGTGTGTGTGTGTGTGTATTTGGATAAGCACAGTGCCTGCCACACAGTAAGCACTATATAAATGTTAACTATTATTATCATGTATATAACGTCTTTCTCTACATATATATAGACACGCATAGTATATTCACATATGTATAATATATAACATATCTATCTATAATATACATCATGTATACATCTATATATTATATAATATATATCAACATATTATATAAATATGTATTATCTATATTATCTGTATAAAACATCTATATGTTACATGTGTAATATATGTGTACATAATGGATATGTGAGTGAAAGAGTCTTCACAGTCCCTCTGTATATAATACATATCTTTGTTATCTATATATTATCTACATCACACTGATATTTTATATAATGTATGCTATAATATATAGTATACATTAGATATAGACATGTGTCTGCATATAAGAAAGTCTTTGCACTCCCTCTATGTACCTAATACATATCTATATCATGTATCTATATCATATTTTATATTTCACCCATATAGTTATATAATGTATTACATAATGTATATCATATACTGCATATATGCATGTGTACATAATGTAAATGTGTGACAGTCATCACACTCCCTCTATGTATATAATGCATAGCATTTTTGTTCGACTCCCTAACCAAATAATTAACTGAAAATCCCTAATAGTATTATTTAACGTGCTGGTTGCTGCAAAGGACTTAGAATCTCAGATGTTATTATTCTGAACTCTTAATGAAATTCTTTTCATTACTACCTCCTATTGTGTCTGGCAGACCACATCATTTAATGGAAAACAGATTCAAAAAACATGAAGACACAAGGCTGGGCAATTATGTTCCATTACTCAGAATACACAGTGGATAACTTGAGGTCAATGAAGTACCTTCTTTCCTGGTCTCACCAATCAAGAAACCCACAGGAATGCAGTTTCAGACCTGTCTTAGAGTTTGGAAGGGCTTCAGAAACACCAAGAGCAGAAGCACAAAGAATGACAAAAGAAAACCATAAAGCAGTTTCTAACAGGGTTTTTAAATGACTTTCTCCAGATAAGAAATTCAGGATAAACAATTCCACTCACCCAATGCATTTGAATGATCCCCACAGATTCCCTTTTATAGGGGCTGCTGCAGCAAGGTTGCAGTGCAAAGAATCCTAACCTGAGACTCAATGGACCTGAGTCTAAATTCCAGTTCTTCGATTTGCTACCTATGTTACCTTGGTTGAATCATTTAACCCTTCAAAGTCTCAGTTTCTTCTCCTGTAGGATGAGGGAGCTGGATTAGATTACCATTTTCAGCAATGGCTCTATGATCCCCAATCCAGATGTTTCTCCCTAAGTACAAGTCTTTGAACTAGACAGCTGCATTTGGAAGACCAAGCCCAAGTTGTATGTAGCAGATATGAGGCATCGTTAATATTCCTGTTATATGGTATCAAGGGAAACATCTACAGGGATGCATGAAACACAACAGGTAGGTGTTTATATATTCTGTACATGCAACACTTCAACTGGGGCCTTGTTCCAATGTCATCCTAAAGGTCTATGATGGGTATACATTTCATACATGTAAAAGTGAGTTAGATTTCATCCAGTGGAATGGGAACATATAAACCATAATATTGCAGCTTTACTAATAAATTCTTTTGTCCCATGAATTTGTAAATATAAAATGAGTCTATTTTGAACCCCATCCTAGGGAATTTGTTAATAAAAATACCAGATTGGTCTTATTCTAATCATATAGGTTATATTTAAAGATAAATATTTGATCATAGAAGAATTTCGCAGGAAAAGTGTTGTGTGAAGGACTTTACCAAAGACATGTATAACCAAAGGGGAAGAAGCAGGACATACAATGAGGATGAAGAATAACGCATTGGAAGCATTCCATTTGTATAAAGGTTCCCAGCATGGTGGGTGGACCTGCTATGAAGAGTTTGGGGTGGGGGGATATGGGCAATAAAAGAAAATTATAGGAAGGCATGGATCAGAAGTTGAAATGAGCAGCTAAAGTAAGGAGATCACAAATACATAAGATCACTTATCTGGAGCTGAAGGGCATCTCAAAGGCATCTGGTTCACTACCCATCCCCTCCATTTGACAGATAGAGAAACTGAGGTCCAAAGAAGTATTATATTGATAATAGTTGTAAAAGGTAGGATTTGAACTGAACTCTTGGACCAGTGCCTTTTTGATTACTCCACATTTTCTGAATCAAGGTATTGAAGTGTTTAGAAAATCAGCAGTTCTTCAACAATTTCATTGCTGTTTCAAGGATGCTTTTTTGTTGTTGTTAAGTAATTTGATTATTTTCTTCATGAAGAAAATATTCTTTATGTATAGACTTTCTAAGAATGATGTGTGCTTCTAAGCACATATGCATATATATGCACATATATATAAGAGTGTGTGGGTGGGTGGGTGTGGGTGGGTGTGTGTGCCTTCTAAGTAGTTTATAGCCTCTGGTCTTTTTAAAAATTTATTGATTCTGAACCATATGTCTCATTATACATTTCACCATCCTGTCCTGTACCCACTTTCAACTCAAAGATGCCAAGGATCAGGGAATTTGTTGCCTTCTTTTGGGAGAACTTTAATAAGTTCAAAGTATATACTTTTCTATTTCCTCATCTTCTTCAACAGATATTGGCACATAGTCTACAATTATTTTCAGAATGGTCCCTTTGCATATGCTAATTGTGATCAGTGGAAGGGGAGATGAGCATGAGAATGAATCTTCAAAAACATTTAATGTGATTTTGGGCAATAATACCAGGGCAAAATTACAAAAAAGAACATTCTAATTCCAAAAAGGTCAATATTTGGATATCCCTGTGGCCCTCTAGGTCTTCAAGTGAGGCCCTTTGGCTGAATCCCCTAAAGGGCCTCATTTGAGGACCTAGAGGGCCACATGTGGCCTTGAAGCTGCAGGTTCCCCACCCTTGTCCTAAACAAATAAAGGAAACATAATCATAAATAAAATATTATAAATAAAAAATTATAATCAAGGAGAAATCTGCCAAGATTCAAAGTTGGTCTTAGCAACAAAGCAAATGTTTTGTCTTATTTGAAATACACGACTGGATGGTTTTCCTTTACCTATTTAAATAGCTCTAATGGATTGTCAATTGAAATCTGGTTTTAAAATATTGTTTATTTTGCCATTATTATTGGAAGAAGCACACATTCCCCTAACAGAAAATGCTAAAATATTATGGTTTTCTGTCCCATCTCACATAAATGAATATGAAGCCAGCTCTTAAGTATACATTCATGTGGAGAAGAAATGTGGCAGGATCAACTGAGTGATCGATTAATAAGCATTTATTAAGCATATGACAAAAAGAGCACTGGACTGGAAGTTAGAAGCCCAGAGTTCTGGTCCAAGCCTTGCTCTGTGTGACTCTGAACAAGTCATTTTACATTGCTTGGTTCTCAATTTCCTTATCTATAAAATGAGGAGACTAGACTAAATTGTTTTTAAGGTTCTATACATCTCTCAAACATTTATGATCATGTTTCTAGTACTTCCTAATAGTTTATTTATTTTTTTGCTTCTAAATGAAAAGTTGGATAAGAGTAGAAAGAAATGAAACTCAAATAAGTCAATCCTACAATTAAAAGACAACTTTTAACAAGATTGGTAATGGAAAACATTTTGTATTTAGTGGTTAAAACTTGCTAGAATTATCTGTATATTTCAATTTTTGGTGTTCTTCCTGTTCCCATTATGGACACTTAATTGAGAAAATTTAGTACTTTAACCCTTCAGCTTTAATTACTTTATTTCATTGTGCTGCTGAAAGGAGAGTGACAAATTCCACAGAGTGGCAAACTCTCTAATAGAGTTTTAAAACTCACCAAAAAAAAGACAAAACAAAAACAAAACTCTTTTCTTTCTTGAACATAAATCCAGATAAATAGGTTATTGAATATCATGATTTGGGCTACTATTCACCCTAGTTATTATAGATTCACTGCCTTGGACTTGAGTTTATAGACATTCATGACTGCTAATAAAAGACAGAATGGATGGAAATTCATAGAAGTATGTCTGGTAAAGTTTCTGTAGCATAATTTCTAAGGTACCTTTAAACTATAATAATAACCACTATCATTTGATAGGAGTAGGGACTCTGTGGCCTCAAGGCCGCATGTGGCCCTCTAGGTCCTCAAGTGCAGCCCTTGGATTCAGTCACTTAGGGACCCAGAGGGCCACAGTTGGCCTCAAGGCTGCAGATTCCCCACCCCCAATAGAACATAGTCATACACATATGGCAAAGAATCTAATTGTAGAAGGGACAGCTAGAAGAGATCTAATCCCATCATATTGGTTTTCTAAAATGTTTACCTGTGTTGGAGTCAACAAGATGGGGGTTCATAGGATGCTTCTAACACCTGATAGCTGTGTGATAGTGAACAAGTCATAACTCCTCTGAGTCAGTTTTCTTATTTATAAAATTGCCATAATAATATCTGTATTATCTGCTTTGTAAAGTTATCTTAAGGTCCAAGTCTGATAATATCTATATCTATATCTATATATATATATAAGGTACCATGCAAACATTGATTGCAGCTGCTGTTGCTGTTATCATCATCATCATCATCATCATTGTTGTTTTTATTATTATTCACTTAAAGTAATCGAGACCTACTTCCCCAACTTGTACTGGCATTGGTGGGCCAGCTCTGCCAGAGGGTGATGATTACCTTTTAGGGTTCTAGGGGTAATCCTGAGAGTCACTTGGATTTCTATTTTTGTTGTTCACAAGTCCCTACTTGATTATCAGCCAGAATTAATTAACTTTTAGAAAGGACAGTTACTAAGCTGATATAGCAAAGACAGTTGTGTTAGAAATATTCCCCTAAACCAGGAGCGCATTCTCCCATTGCATACCCAAGCTGTCTGGAAAGAGCAGGCTCAAACCCGTAGAGCACATGTGGACAAAAAGTACAGCTCTTGGTTACCGGAAGTCCTTTTCTCCCTTTCTGGAGACTGCCCAAAGTTCCTCTTTGGTCTAACTCACTGATGGCCTCCAAGGGCCAATGCCCTTGTAAATCCTTGCCTTTCTTTTGTATATCTAGTTTATCGATGTCATTGTCCATTGCTACTTTAAGGACACTGCTACTGGTGCCCATGAGAAATCCAGATCTTCCACCCTTTCAAAATCCACAAAGGTAGCCAAAGTAGGGGTCGAGGAAGGGAAGTCACTCCTCTCACCTGAATGGAAATTCTCACTCAGGTAGTTTTACCTGTTTGCTTTAACCACCACTCAACTACAAATATGTAAACACAGTTTAGTCCCTTGAGATACTGCCTATTCAGGAAGAGCAGAGATCACAAACAATTCATCATCACTTATGCATAATCCTATATTCCATGAAAAGAAGTTGAAAAAGAACAATCCATCACTATTTAAATACACAGTGTTGTTAGGACTCCAGAACATGCAACCATTTGTTTTGAAGCAGGGGAACAGAATATCGCATAGAATCAAGGTTCCCACTGCTGAGAACACAACTCCATATGCAGTATCAAACTTGCAAAACAGTTAAGGCATATGGAAGACATTAAATGGAACATAAACACGGCTAATCAGAATCCAACAGAGGTAATCTGCAAAACATCCTTTTTCAAATCAGAGCACTCACACATTCAATTCTAGTTTGGTGGGCAGGCAGGGTTTATCAGTGCAGACAACTCGAGCCTGATAGAATGCTGCTGGATAATAAAATGATCACACACACGCTTTCCAGAGGGCAATCACTTTTGCTGGAGGCATTACCGGTGAGTAACTTTTAACAGGCAGTTACAAATGTAACAAGTTATTGGTAAAAATGGAGAATCCAGTCACAATCTCAAATCACTCTGCAAAGCCATAAAGTTGCAGCACAATCACTTTTAGTCACTTTCTATTTTCTGCCTGACTTGCTGATACATCAAAAAGAATAATAATGAACAAATATTTATGCCCCACCTGAAATGGATGATGCGGGACAAGTAGATCCATTAATCCCTGAGGTAGAATTTTCAGAATACCATCCACTTCTCTCCAGGTAAATTGTGTCATTGTCATTTCCTTACTAGGGCAGATACCAGTCCTTTATTGAGAAATGTGTATGTATAATGGTGGCCTTTGAAAAGATGGAGATGATTCTGATATACTATCAGCCAGTCATAAGTAGGTCATACATTTCTATTTGTTCATTCATTTGTTTAACAAGCATTTATTAAATTCCTTCATGATCCACGCAATAATAAAAACAATAATACCAAGGACAAAAAAAAACCAGCCCATGCCCTCAAGGAGCTTACATTCTACTGAGGGGAAAATAACAAAAACACTGAAAAATAAATACAAATTACCAACAAGGTGCATACATAGTAATTTTAGTTGGGAGAGACCAGTAAATGAAGGATCAGTTCAGGACTTCATGGGATGTTGCAGTTTAGCTGAGCCTTGAAGAAAGCAAGCCATTTTTACAAGGTGGAGGTGAAGAAGGAATATATTCATGATACAAGAAAAAAACATGTGAATGAAGGGGGGTAATATGTAAACAGCCTAGAAAAGTAGGCTGGAACCAGATTGTAAAAGCTTTTAAATACAAAAGGAGCCTACATTTTTCATTTTGGAGGGAAGGATTCTTCATTCAAGAGTCCTTTTGCAATTCATTCTATCCTTTGGTTCTTCCTGAGTTCAGATCCGTTCTCTGACATTTACTAGCTGTGTGACCCTGGGCAAGTCACAAAACCCTCTTTGTCTCATTTCCTCATGTGTAAAATAAGCTGGAGGAGGAAATGACAAACCACTCTATTATCTTTGCCAAGAAAAACCCCTAAATGGGGTCATGAAGAGTTAGATACTACTAAAATATGACTAAATAGCAACACTTAAACAAGAGTGAGAACTGGAATTTAAAAGGGAATCTCTCCTTCTCCATATGGTCTCAAGGGGCAAAACCAGGGCAGGGAAGGTAGGGTACGAACATTGCAAAAAGGCCAACATAGGCTTGACTCTATCAAGAAACGCTGCCTAATAATAAGTACAGCAATCCAAAAGTACAATGGATGGCCTTGAGAGACGGTAGGCTCTCCCTCACTGGGAGTCTTAAAGAACAAGCTGGACAAACATTTGTCAGGTTTGCATAGGAGGGATTCCTTTTGGCTATGGGCTAACCTAGATGGGGACTGAGCTCCCTTCCAGCAGCCAAATTCTAGGATTCCATTTCTTAAACATTCCTCACCTGTGCCTCTTGGAACTTCTGGTTTCCTTTAAGCCTTAACTCAACCATTTCGTCCTGCAATAGGTCTTTCCTGGACCTTCCAGCTACTGATGACTTCCCCTCTATAGCTTGCCTGCTTAAAAATTGCACTGATTTGCATATACCTCTAACTGTACTTGCTGTCATCCCTGTTAGAATGTAAGCTCCTTGAGGATGGGGACTGTTTTTCTCTTGTCTTTGCTTCCTTTGCTCATAGCAAAATGGCACATGATAAGAGCATGATAAGTGCTTGCTTGATTGATTGAATTTAAGATACGTGCAGATGTGTAGTAAATCATGTTTCTGAAACACAAAGGGTAACATTGTCATTGCCAACGGGAAAAGAAAAACTTCTTTCAGCAATTTACTATACACTCTAGGAGAAAAATCTTCTCTGACAGTGGGAGTTTATTTTTAGCTGAGTTTCTATATGCATCAGTGTGAGCGCTTACATTATACATCAAGGTGGAGCTACTCTTTGAGCACTGCCTCCTGAAAAGGAGACAGAGATCCCCCGCTAACTCCAGATGATGCTGATTAGCCTACCTTGCACATACCATCGTGTGCAAGGTAGATTGTGTCTTCAAATCAACAAGCGGTCCTATTGTGAGGGGCTGCCCTTGCCTGACAGCCCCCGTGGTGCCTCTGATTGGTGCATCCTCACATTGTGGGAAGCCTCAGGATACAGGGGTCCAGATTATTTCGAGGGTGCTTTCTGCACAGTCCCTGATGTTTATTTTGTTTGTAGGTTGTTTCATTTCAATCAAAGTACAAAATTGTGCCTTTGTGGCTTGACCTCTGAATAGCTATCTTGTAGCACAGAATTCAGGCTAGAAATCTACTTGTGAATTCTAATCCTGACAGCTATACTATTTGGCCACCAGTTAATAGCTTTCCCAGATCGTATTTCTCTTCTGGTGGTTCTTTAGAACCCTCTGTAAGCTCTAACATACATGCGTAGATGAACATTTGCTATACAGACAGTAGTCTGCCCAAATTGCTAGTTAACCTGATATTTACTACAAATTGTTTCAACAAAACATTTGTTGAATACCTACTGTGTACTGGTGTGATGAAGGACACAAAATCAATAAGATGCCTGGCATCTGTCCTCAAGGAATTTATAAACTAGCAAGGGAGACAAGATATACACAAATGAATGTCAGTCAATAAGTATCTATTAAGTGCCAGGCACTGTGCTAAGCCCTGAGGATATTTTTTTTTAAAAAGGCAACATAGTATCTGACTTTAATAACTCACAATCTAATAGGGGAAACAAAAGGCAAACAACTACATACAAACAAAGTGTAATATTATACCGGCATAAACACAGGGAGAATAGAGGAAAGAAATGGCCTAGGAACAATTACAGGAGCTGCAAAGGACCTCAGAGGCGATCTGGTCCAAACTCCTTATTTCATAGGTGAGGACCTAAGGGCCACATGACTTCTTGCTTGGAGGCAGGGGAGTGGAGGCAGCACTGGAGCTGGGCTAAGTTGTATAGGATTTAGAATGGTGGAAATAGAGGAGGAAGGACATTGTAGACAAAGGGAATTAATTGCATGAGCAAAGTCACTAGGATGGGAAAGAGTGTGGCATGTTTAGCAAATGATACATAGTAAGGTACATATGAAGGGGAGTGGAAGGAAATAAAATACTAGAAAAGTACAGGTTGTGGCCAAATTGAAGGCAGCCTTGAAAACTAAGTGATTTATGCTTTATTCCTCAGACAGTGGAATAATTGAAGATTTCTGAGCAAAAGAGTGGCATTGTCAGTGCTGTTCTTCAGGGAAATTACTCTGGAAAAGGCATACAGTATGAATTTGAGAGGAGAAATTGGAAGCCAAGGGACCAGTGTGGAAGCTACTGTAGTACTCTAGGGGAGAAGTCAAGATGGCAGCAGTGGGGGCGGGGGAAGAAACAATGTGAGAAACATTACAGAAACAGAAGCAGAATGAATAGCATTTGGCAACTAAGTTAATGCGCAAAAAGAAAGAAGTTATGGGCAACCAAGATGATTCTCACTGTTGTTCAGTCGTTTCAGTCCTATCTTATTCTTCGTGACTGCATTTGGGGTTTTCTTGGCGAAGATAGTGGAGTGGTTTGCCATTTCCTTCTCTAGTTCATGATAGAAACTGAAGCAGAGTTAAATGACTTGCCCAGAGTCACATAGCTAGTAAGTGTCTGAGGCCAGATTTAAACTCAGGAAGATGGGTCTTCTTGGATCCAGGCCCAGCTAGGATGACAGAATGATGCTATTAGTAGTATTGGAGTAGTTCAGAGGGAGAATTGGTTTTACAGAGCAGCTGATGAGTTCAATTTTGGACATATTGAGCATAAGACACAGGCCTAACATGCAAGCGAAATCCAACAGGCTATTGAAAATGAAAGGGCTCAGTATCAGAAGGAAGATCTGGGTTGGAGATGTAGATTTGAGAGAATTTTGAAGAATGGGGGGAAAAGGTAGAACCTAAAGTTAGGAACAAAATAATTCAGTCCCTTTTTAAAAATCTGTTAGGCATCTAATGTGTTCAGAACACTGTATTAGGCACTGGGGAAGATACCTGCTCTCAATGAACAAATAATATGACAATTGGAAGGCAAACCATTTCACTATTACATCATCAGGTGACCTCCCCAAATTTGATTCTCCCATAAACAATACATACACAAATAACTCTAGCATAAAATCACATAGAGGGGGACAACAGAAAAGCTACGTGAGGTCTAAGAAGAGAAATGTTATAAGCTGAGGCATCAAGGAAAATTTTCTGCAGGAGGCATACATTGGTCTTCAAAGAAGAGATAGGAATTTGAAAAATACTGAACATTTCATGAGGCAATCAGAAGTAATATGTTCTTATGAAAAACAGTGATTTCCAGGGAAATGAGATTCCATTTTAATAGCCGCTAGAGAAAACCACTGTAAATACAATTAGCTTCCTTTTGTACAATCAGTTAGGGCTCTCAATTTCCAAGCTTTATGGCTTAAGGATTCTTCCATCAATATCCTCTTCTGATGCCCCATCCCGGGTCAGGGTGATCATAGATGGGTTCTCAAAAAGTTATGACAGTAGAAAGATCTCAACTATTGATCAGCCAAAGTTCAAAGAGGCTCATCATCAGGAGAATAGTGACAAAATCAAAATGATCAAATGATGAATACTCTGATCTTTGAAGTATTAAATATGGACATATGGGGAAGGAGTGTCCCCTAATGCTCTTTAAACTGGATATTTTGGATGTGCTGTCTGAGGCACTGGAACAACATCTGATAGTAGACATCCAAGAAAAAGTTCACCATGTAGAGACAGAGCCCTGGAGAGAGGTCATTGACCAACCATCCATTCTCATTAACAGAAGGGGAAAAGCTAAGTGCATGTTGCAATAACCATGAGAAAACAAATGAGGAAGAATAAGCATATCTTACACTAGTAGGGGCAAAATTTCTCTATGTGCTCAGCACTTACTATTTATCTCTAATTCTTTCTTGGACTGAATAAAGAATTGCCTCCCCATGACACCTGCAGATTAGAGTCATTCCACTCTTAGCAATTCCAGGTCTCCCTCTTGGTTTTGGTCTTTAAAAAAACAAGGAAACACATGAACAACCCTTTAGTACCCTTGTGACCTTAGTTTACCTCAATTCTCTGGATCTCATATGTAAAATGAGAGGGTTGGGCTAGATGATGTCTAAGGTTGTCCCTTCTAGGTATATAGATCTATGACTACTGCAGTTCTATGAGCCTTGAAACTCATCAGATTATCAACCCAGGAAGGAAGGAAGGAAGGAAGGAAGGAAGGGAGAGAGTGGAGAGACAGGAAGGGAAGAAGGGAGAGAGGGAGAAAACAAGCATTTATTAAATGGCTACTATGTTATGAGCATTGTGCTAAATGCTTTATGAATTTTATATCATTTTATCCTCACAACAGGGAAGGGGGGCAGTAGATGTGATTATTATCCTCATTTTACAGAAGAGGAAACTTGCCTATGGTCACACACCTAACCAATGACTGCAGATGGCTTTGAACTCAGGTTTCCTTGACTCCTGGCCCAGTGTTCTATATACTACTCCATTTAACTCCTTTAGCAAGCCAAGGAACTAAACAAAACCTGGCTAATTTAGGGGTACACAATTTCTTTATTTTGCTGAGAAAGGCCTTCCAATGAGAACATATCAAATTCCACATAATCACATTTGTGTCAGTACCTTGATCAAGTTTTCTTTGCATACACATGGACAATTGCTTTAAAACTATTTGTTAGCTATCCATATCCACAGAAAGAACTATGGAGTCTGAATGCAGATAAAAGCATACTATTTTCTCTTTTTTGTTGTTGTTTTTTGTTTTTTCTTTCTCATGATTTTTCCCTTTGGTTCTAATTCTTCTTTACAACATGCCTAATGTGGAATTATGTTTAATATAATTGTACATGTATAGCCTATATCAGATTGCACGCCATCTTGTGGAGGGGGAAGTTTAGAACTCAAAATCTTGTAGAAGTGAATGTTGAAACCTAAATACAAATATATAAAACTTAAAAAAAACTATTTGCTAAAGGAAATGCAGAATCTTCAAATGATTCAGAGCTCACTTGTTTATAGATTTGATTTTTACTTCCTTTGCTAACTGTTCGCCTTGCTTCTGGGCACTTTTAAAAATTTTTATTTTTAGTTTATGGAATAAAACAAGCATTTCTTATGGGCACTTTTAGAGGATGTAAGGTTGAGATGAGAACTGAAGTGACACATGTAAATCAGTCTTGTTTGCCTCTTTTATAAGCTAAAAGGCTGAGATGTATAGAGTAAGCTCCCAGAAGGCAAAGGCTGTTCACCATTTTGTCTTCTTATACTCTGGGCCAGTTGTAGTGCCTTGCACATAGAAGGCACTTTAAATACTCATTTAAAGTATTAGGTGGAATAGACTGAACTGTATTGGAGAGATAGTTGGAATAGTTTTTTTTTAATTTCTTTTTTTTGTAATCTATATTTTAATAGTCCTTATCATCATTATGGTATATAACTAAGAATTAACTCTCTTGGAACTTTTCAAAAACTAGATGCCAACAAAAGCAGTTTTTCAGTCCTTCCTATGGCATTGTCAAGGGGAGGCCCCATGGGAAAGAGTATACCAGAAATGACTACAGGAAAAGCCAGAAGCAACATCAATAAACAGAATGAGAAACACCCTCCAGGCCTAAGTGCTAATTCTCAGGAGCTGGGTCACTGTCACAAGTCCCCAAATATTTCATAGGCCTGGTGATTTCTTCTCTGCAGTCCTCTATCTAGCACAATCACATAACTTGCCAGTTAATACCCTTTAGCATAAAAAAAGGGAAGAAAAATCCAGCAACAATAATATCCTTCATTTTACTACTTTTTATCCATTTATTTTTGAGGGCTTTTGACCTCAGTTCTTCTACAGG
The DNA here is from genome assembly GCF_011100635.1 of Trichosurus vulpecula. Classification (NCBI taxonomy): domain Eukaryota; kingdom Metazoa; phylum Chordata; class Mammalia; order Diprotodontia; family Phalangeridae; genus Trichosurus; species Trichosurus vulpecula. Next base: position 109,613,276 of record NC_050579.1, read on the forward strand.
TTTAATCTAATTTACTATTGCTTCCTGAAAACCCTTTGTGCTAGCTTAGGGCAAGACTGGAACAAGGCTGAAAACATGAGCTACGAAAAGAAGCATATCAATACCACCTATTGACTACGTGGGATTTACCAGTTAACATTACACAGGTAATTGAATTTTTTCTTTCTTTCTTTTTCTCTTTTTTTTCTTTGCAATCCTATATATTTTATTGTATTCATTTACAAACATAATTTCCTTTGCTACAATTTTTTTTCTTTGTCTGTTTGCTAGATTGGATACAATACTGGATTACAGAGGCTTTTACATATTTTAAAGATCATTCATGTGTCCAAGTATTTTACAAAAATAATTTTTTCTCCACCTTTGACTTGTTTTTCATCTTTTATTTTTTTCTAGGCTCTGTGGTATTGTGGGGGCTTTATCAGTATAAGTGAAACCTACTTTAGCACAGTTTAGGAACTATAAATGACTAAAATTGTCTTATGAGCATATCCTTTGAACACTACACATAAGTATAATTTTTTGCATATCAATAAAATTACTGTACTAGCGCAAGCTGGAGGTTCAAGTTTAATAAGTTTATTTTAAATTTTTTATTATGAAAATTTATTTCACAATTTATAACTTTATTTACATATTATATTTATATAAATTTATAATTTATAACATTTAATATTTTAATTTGATAAGCAGATATTTATTTACTATTCAAAGAAATCTGTGAATTTGTTTTTGTATTTATAAAATTTGTACCTGGAAAAAGTTCCTTAAATTAAAAAAAATTACTTTGTTTTGTTAATCCCTCTAACTTTTTCTAATGATCAATCAAAAAAAGGTAATACCCTCCCTTTTCCTTGGCAGTAAAAGTAGGTTTTACAGAACTATAAGTTTCTTTTTCCCCAATTTTTGACATTTTTATTTAAAGTTTTGAGTTCTAAATTCTATCCCTTCCTCACTCCTCCCTGAGATGGCAAGCAATCAGATATAGGTTATACATGAGCAATTATGCAAAACACTTTCATTTTAGTAATTTTGTACAAGAAGACTCAAATAAAAGGGAAAAAATGAAAGGAAGGAAGGAAGGAAGGAAGGAGGGAAGGAAGGAAGGAAGGAAGGAAAGGAAAGGAAAGGAAAGAAAGAAAGGGAGGCAGGGAGGGAGGAAGGAAGAGAAAGAAAGAAAGAAAGAAAGAAAGAAAGAAAGAAAGAAAGAAAGAAAGAAAGAAAGAAAGAAAGAAAGAAAGAAAGAAAGAAAGAAAGAAAGGAAGGAAGGAAGGAAGGAAGGAAGGAAGGAAGGAAGGAAGGAAGGAAGGAAGGAAGGAAGGAAGGAAGGAAGGAAGGAAGGAAGGAAGGAAGGAAGGAAGTGAAAAATAGCATGCTTCAGTCTGTAATCAATCAATATCAGTTCTTTCTCTGGAGGCAGGCAGTAACCTTCACCATTAGTCCTTTGGGATAATCTTGGATTACTGTATCACTGAGAATAGCCATTCATAGTTCTCCATTGAACAATATTGCTGTTACTGCGTACAATGTTCTCCTGGTTCTGTTCACTTCACTATGGGTCAGTTCATGTAAGACTTTCTGGCTTTTCTGAAATCATTCTGCTTGTCATTTCTTATAGCACAATAATATTCCATCACAATCACCTACAACAGCGAACTTAGCCATTCTCCAATTTTTGGGCATCCTTTTGATTTCCAATTCTTAGCCACCACAAGAACAGCTGCTATAAATATTTTTGTACAAATAGGTCCTTTTTCTCTTTTTTGGGTGTCTTTGCAAAATTGTCCTAGCAGTGGTATTGGGGGATCAAAGAGTACGCACAGTTTTAAAATTTGTTCTTTCAATATACTTTTGCCTCTAAGTGTCTCTTCTTTCCATTCTTCTCTCTGCTATGTGGAGAACAGGCAGTAGCAGTGATTCACAACAGCACTGAAATTGCCAAAGACCATTGGGCAGAATATGGAATGCTGACCTATTTCTAGGTTTTTCTACAAACCCAATATAATGAACTCCCTCTGCTGTTAATTCACTTGATTCACAATGAAATCTGGGGACATGCCCCTATTTTAGCAACCTTCTCCGTTAAAACAGCAGAGAAGAAATATATGTAGTATATACAGCGGGGTCATAGGCCTTGTTCTACCCTAAGGCCTTCCGACAAGATTACTTACTTTAAAAATATGACTGGCGCCATTTTGAAGTAGCTGGCCTTTCAGTAATCATGCTGAGCAAGCATCAGACTGGACAGACCCTAACTAGCTTTTCAGATACTGGAGAGAGTCCACTAAGTCAGCTCTGATAATCTATTTGGCCTAAAGGAAAAATGAAAGGGGTAAATTGAGTTGATTATGCTTTTAGACCTGAATTTAGGCCTTAAGAAAAAGTAACAATGAATCCCAAAAGTGAAGGCAACTTCTCGGAAAGTGGATGACAACTCCCACTCCTAGCAAGCTGAGCTATGATCCCAAAGGCAAACACCATTGCCTCCTGCCCCTTTGGATATTCAGAGACAATTCTATATAGAGAAATTGTTGTAGGGGGTGGCAGGGGTTGGGGTGGGATGCAGATACACTACCTGTGTTGGGAGTAGCATGGTGTGGAATGAGAAGAAAGAATCTAGCTCTGGAGTCACCAGTTCCTATTCAAGCACCTAGTCTTATTATTTGGGTGGCTACAGGCAAGTCACTTAACCTTTTCTGAGTCTCACTCTGTTTTATACTCATTTGTAAAATGCGGATGATACATCGGCAATGCAAGGAAAGTGCTTTTTAAAACTCTAAAATGCTATTATAGGACAATAGATTTTTAAAGTGGAAGCCTTCAGGTTCAAACCACTTTATCTTACATTTGAGGAAACTAGTCCAAAGCAAATTTAGATTATTTGCCTAGGGTCAGAGAACTAGTAATAGCTAGCAATGATACAGTCCTTTAAGGTTTACAAAGGGCAGCTACGTGGCACAGTGTTGGGCCTGGAATCGGGAAGACTTACCTCCCTGAATTCAAACTTGGTCCCTGACACTCACTAGCTGCGTGATCCTGGGCAAGTCACTTAACCCTGCTTGCCTCAGTTTCCTCATCTGTAAAATGAGCTGGAGAAGGAAATGGCAAACCATGCCAGTATCTTTGCCAAGAAAATCCCAAATGGGGTCACGAAGAGTCAGACATGACTAAAAAACAACTGAAGAATTAAGGTTTACAAAGCACTTTATGTATGTTATCCCATGATCCTACAACAACTCTGTGAGCCACATGCTATGATTATCCCCATTGGATAGTGAGGAAACTGAGCCTGTGAGTGGCTAAGTGACTTGCCCTGGGTCACACAGCTAGTAATGTCTAAGGCAGGATTTGAACCAAGGTTTTCCTGACTCAAAGTCAAGGGTCCTGTCCAATATATCACACTGCCTCTCTCTAAATACATTATTGTTGCTATAATATTGCTACCATTTCAGGGGTTTTAGGAAGTCCACTCCTCTCAGTACCTCCACTCAAATTTTATGGCTTGAAAGTCTATCATTAATGACATTAACGCTCTGGGCTAAGCAACTGTCTCTTGTAAAAACATGCCACAGCAAGCATAGTTTTAGGTAGGCACTCGAGAGGGACTCTACACATATTTGCCTTTTCCAACAATACCTGTGGTGAGTTCACACCTTAATTCTTTATCATTTCTCATTGTCAGATGTGGACACAAGAGAAGAGATCTAGCCATGTTGTAGTTACTGTTCAGTCATGTTTCAGTTGTGTCTGACTCTGTAACCCCATTTGGGGCTTTCTTGGCAAAGATACTGGAGTGGTTCGCCACTTCCTTCTCCAGCTCATTTTACAGAAGAGGAGACTGATGCAAACAGGGTTAAGTGACTTGCCCAGGGTCACACAGCTAGTAAGTGTGTGAAGCCACATTTGAACTCAGGTCTTCCTGACTCCAGGCCCAGTACTCTATCTACTGCGCCACCTAGCTGCACATCTAGTCATGTACTTCCCTTTAATTTGAAACAGTTTGGAGAAGGACTCCACAGAGGAGAGGATGGAGGAATTAGGATGGTAGGGTGCAAAAGAATGAACTGAATTTAAGTTCACAGCTCTGTCCACTAAACCTCATTACTGCCCATGAGCAAAGATCAGAATCTAGCAAGGCAGACAGGATAGACATGCTTTTTTTTTTCTCTTTCTCTCTTAACCATACTTGTGATTTAATCAGCGTAAAAAACTCCTGGTGAGAAACTTTCTCTAAGGGAGAGAGAAATACGCCAAAAGGAAAGATGATAGTCATAGTTTTAAAGTTGGAAGGGTCCTCAGAAATCATCTTTCAACCCTTTCATTTCAGAGGTATGGTAACGGAGGGCAGAGAGGTTATTAGATTCCCCAAAGGTCACACAACTAGTGTCAGTAGTTGGGATGTGAACCTTTACCACATAGGCTGCTAAAAAGAAACATCATCTGGAATTGTAACTAAGGCAAGCCAACTGGAGATTTGTTCCAGGACCCTGGACATGGGATGGTACACACTTCCTCCTCATGGCTGCCTTCTGACCACGCCAGTAGGGTTACACATCCCAACCTTAGCCTAGGGTCTAATTTCCCCCCACAATCTATATATTGTTTCCTTCCCTCTCACCTCTGATCCCTCCCCATAGTCTATAGCCATCTAGGATAGACTATTTTTGTGCCTTTTCCCTTGACCTCAAATCCTAGTTATGGTCCTGAAATTGCAGTAACATACATTTTTGCAAACAGCAGGCCAGCCCAAGAATAACCTTGACTTGGCAACTTTCAGATTCTTTTAACCAGTACAGCCACACCAGGCATAAGAGTGGTGCCAATGGCCACAGTTTCCTATTCCCCTCTCAGGTTCAGGAAGAGACAAGCAAAGCTTCAGAAAGTAGCTCAGCTTCAGGAGAGACAAGTAAAGCTTTCTCTATTGATAGATGGAGATGAAAGGGGAGTCAACAAAGCACTTTCTAAAAAACACTCTTACATATGAGGAATTTGAAGTACATCAATCTATATAACAACATAGAAATAATTAGAGGGATTAAATAGATCTGCAACAGCAAACAGATTAATAATAAGTATAATTATTGTTGCCTCATGATTATCTTGTTTACTACGTTTCTTTTATGTGGGGAAGTGAGGATTATCTCACAGGGAGATGCACCCTTAATTGGCACATGATTGTTTTCATCTTTATTCAGTGACCTTATTCTGTGGGATGGTACGATCTATGGACGGTCAATATTTTGTCTTCTAACCTTAGATAAAAGATTAAAAAAATAAAAGAACTGCTAACATTCCTCTTAATAATATATAAAAGCCCAGTGAATTTAAAGTAAGGACGGCAAGTTTATCTGTCTTGTAAACTTCTCAACAGACTTGACAAATAGTCATTCAGCATCTTTTTTTGTACCCAAAGCCAGTACGTTGGGCCTTGCTCTTGAAAAATAATAATAATACTTCACTTTTATGTAAAGTGCCCATGTAAGCACTTTACATACATTATCTCATTTGCTTTTCACAACAACCCTGTGAGGCAATTAAGATTATTATCTGTATTTTCAGAGAGTAAAATTGAGACTGGGGAGGTTGTGACTGGTCACGTAATCATCTGAGGTGGATACTTCCCTTTTACATATGAGTGTACAGAAGCTCGGAAAAGAGGTAACTTTGTATCCATGGATTCAAAACCATGTTGATCTGACTTCAAGTTCAGAGCTCTATCCACTAAGCCTCACACTGCCCCAAGAGCACGGATGGGAATATGGCTAGAGATGACATACTTTTTTTTTTCTTAAACAGACTTGTGATTTGATCAGTATAAGGAATTCCTGGTGAAGAACTTCATCATTGAAGATTAGTACCTTCTCTGTAACTTATTGTGCCAACAAGTCTAGACCACAGAGATGTTTAAATGCTTACCAAGCACCCACAATCAGGTATGTGGCAGAGGTAGAATTTCTCCATCCACTCCACCAGTCTGGACACCATATGTGTATATACACATGCATGACAAAGTGACAACATTAATGGCATGCAAATAAGGTCAATAGATTCTACATATAATGATAGTAGCTGAAATTTTGTAGCACTTTGTTGTCACTGTGGCTCAGTTGTTTTCAGTCATGTCCTATACTTCATGACCCCATTTAGGTTTTCTTGGCAAAGATACTGGAGTAGTTTGCCATTTCCTTCTCCAGCAACATTTTACAGAAAAGGAAACTGAGGCAAACAGGGTTAAGTGACTTGCTCCGGGTTACACAGTTAGTCACTATCTGAGGTCAGATTTGAACTCGGGAAGATGAATCTTCCTGATTCCAGGCCCTGCCACCCATGGCATTTTAAGTCTTGCTAAAAAGTACTTTCCTTACAAAGAGAAAAAGAAAAAAAAAACATGAGATAACAGATGTCCCAAAAGTCTTTGTGCCGCATTTTTTTCTACCGAACAATTCTATTATCTATATATTGCTTTATCCCAATTCCTCCTGATTCTAGGGACTTCCCTCTGTTAATCATTTCCTCTTTATCCTCTAAATAGCTTACTTGTACATAGTTGTTTACACGTTGTCTATCCCATTAGACTGTAAGTTTCTCAAGGGCGGAGACTGTTTTTTTGCCTTTCTTTGTACCCCCAGTGCTTAACACAGTTCTATTGGCTGTGTTAAAGAATCCTGGCCAATCACAGGCACTTAACAAATATTGACTAACTGACTAATTAATCATGGACTTCCAGGAATACAGGGTGATGGAATCATAGAATTAGGGCTAGAAGGGACCTTGGAGCTTTAGTCCAACCTCTTCATTTTTAAGACCAGGAAACTGAGGCCCAGAGAACCTAAGTGATTTGCCCGAGGTGATATAATAATAATTGGTAGAGCCAGCATTTGAATTCAGGTCATCTGACAGCATTCCTTACATTAGACAAAACCCTTCACATCATGAACATCTGTGAAAAAAATCTGTCATCAAGGCTCAATACTGTTACCAAATAGTCTTGACTTTAAAACACCTTCTATTGTAAAGGAGCTTTCAGTCATATATGGTAGTAGCTTTTAGAAAGGATACCGCATTTCCATTTGTTTTGCTCTAATACTGATATTTCACAAAAACCTCCACCTTTCAGAGGCTAGATGGGAGTAGAAGTTGATGCCCGAAGGCAAAGGCCAGTTCTCAGAAAATATAAACATTAGCAATATAATTCAGCTACCAAAATTCCTCACTAATGTTGATTATTTCCAGGGTCTTTGACTTCCATTTCTAGCAAAGTCCCCATATGCTGTTCAGCACTTTGTTCACAGCCAGGGGACATGGAAGGTTGTTACCCAGTGAACACATCTCAGTTTCTGCAGAACCTTTGCTCTCTTTCTTTTCTAGCAATAAATACACTTTGAGCAAATCAAGGATGACAGAAAAGAGTGGGAATATGAAAAGTTCTCTCTCTGTCTTTTTTTGTTTTTTTACAGATTCAGGGGGTGGGTGAGTGGGAAGTAGAGAAAAGTGACTTTTCTCTTCTCCTAAAATTGAGAATTAATTTCCAATGCCTCACCTCCTTCTTCTAGGGGTTATTTCTAACTTTCTGTAGCTCCTCCATTATGAAGGGAAATCATTTTGCTAAATGAGGGACAAATGTGGTCATTTCATTACTCCCTGTTTCATTGAACAAAAGAGGCATTTTTTGGTAAAAAGCAAAACTATCATGTACTATTTTTGAATCTGAATGAATCAAAGCAGAACAATGAAAGAGGAAAATAATTAGTAATAGCTAGCATTTATATAGCACTTTAAGGTTTTCAAAGTACCTTACAAATATTATCTTTTTTATCTTCATAACAAACTGGGAGGTAGATGCTATTATAATTTTCATTTTACAGATGAGTAAATAGAACTAGATAGAGGTTAAGTGACTTGCCCAAGGTCACTCAGCTAGTGAATGACTGAGGCCAGATTTGAACTCAAGTCCTCCGAAGTCCACTATCCTACCTACTGCACCATCTCAATAAAATGTCTAAATGTTCAACAGCCTTTGGCTATAGACCCAAAGAAGCAAGCACCTCCAAAAACTGAGAGGTAACTTGGTGTAATGAATGCATAGAGCACTGGATTCAGAGTCAGGGATTTGATAGGTGTATTACTCTGAACAACTTAACCTCTTTCAAATTCAGCATCCTCATCTATCAAATGAATATAATAATGGCACCTAACTCCAAGAGCTGTCATGAGAATGAAAAGAGAACACATGGATGGCTTTGCTAATGTTAAAGCAATATAGAAAAGCTAGTCAGTCAGCCAATAAACACACGTTAAGTGCCTACTATGTGTCAGGCACTGTGCTAGCTGTTGTTGGTAGTGATAGTGATGATATCATTAGTAATATCATTACGTATTATGAATGTCTGTGCCTGAGTTTCCTCACCTGTAAAATGAGGGGGTTGACCTCAGTCTCTAAGATCCTCTCCAGTTCTATCACCTTAAGCACTGAGTTAAGGGGGAAATTATTTTATGCAGACAAATCATGAATTAAAACATCAATGAAAAAGTTTTTATTGCGAAACTATAAAAGAATTTATTGAAAGTTTATCAGTAAAATCTTACTGGGTTTTCTATTGCCTCCCTCCCATCAAATCCCATAAACCTACCACGAAAATCTTACAGCAGTGTGTAGGACAGAATGCAAAAAACAAACTCCCAGGAGGGTTTTGAGACAGCTGCATGTTAATCATACACAAAACTGTTAAAAATTAAGGACCCAAATCATCATAAAAACCCCACACTTCTCATGTATTTTGAATTTTACCGTGGGAGTCAAACAATCAGACAACTAAAGTTACAAGACATAGAAGGGCAGAAAGTTAGAGAGTTTCAGTAACTGAGGCAATGGCAAAAAAGAAGAGCCTGAATTAGCAATCTCTAGATCTGAATTTCACCAGCTCCACTCTGGAACACTTGAGTGTGATAGCTGCATTGGAAAAAAAAAAAGCGGGAGTGGGGGGGAGAGAGACTATTCTCTAAAAGTAACTTCCCTTTCTTACACAATTCTATAATACTTACACCCCATGGCTTCACATGGTCCTAAGCCGAGCTAGCTTCTTAGCAAATGGGGAAGGGGATCATCCTTGTATGATCCCAAACTAGATCCTGTCCCATGCTTCTCTTATCCTGCTGCCCACTCTCCTGCTCTCCTAACAGTAATTTCACAATGTCCCAAGGTCTCTGCTTCCGCCTCATAGGATGGTGTTCCTGGGCCTGTATTCCCATTATCGATTCAATTTGTCATTAAAAATTGATTTGAGGGTGCATTCTGCCAAGCTTTCCACAGGCACTGAAGTTGCTAGTTATATAGCACGGGTCTTCCTATATGCTAAATAAGATTTATAGAGCATAAAAGATCCCTGGCCTCTAAATGCTCATAGAAGCAGTACCAAAGCCATAATTGAGTTATTTTTAAGGTTTCTCCAAGAAGCCAACCTTCAAGGAAATATTGGGGGGGGGAATTTAAACACTAAATTAAAAAGGACTTAATTGCTAAGTAAGAAGATAAGACTTTGGAATCCTAGGCAACGTGGAGGGGTCTGACTTCACTTACAAAGCTACTGAACACATAACCTCAAATGCTCCAGGCTGTCTTGCCCAGTTTTAATCAGAACGTTCCTATGTAGTCTTACATTTTGGAGTTAATAGAATTACATGATATCATTTCTTTGCTAGTGATCACAATATATTTTTGAACGTATAATAACTTATTTTTCCCCTTCCATTCTAGAACCTTCTATCTTTCTTTTCCAGGATCTTATCATTTCCCTGACTTTAAATGGGATGAGGCATAACAGACTTGGTTTGCTTGTCAAGGGAGAAGTTATATTTAAAATATTCCTTTTCTTTACATGTATGGCAATAGAAAAATCTCTTCTCTTTTGTACAGTCACATCTTCCAAAACCAAAAATGCAGCTAATGAGAAACAGGATGCTTATTCCCAAACAGGTCTGTGCCAAGAATAGCAGGGCCAAAACATACAGAAATAATCTAAGAAGAAAGAGCTGCTCAAATTGGCAGTTTCATATAGAGACCCCTTAAGTAAAAATCCCCTCTGTTTTATCTCTGAAGAGCTGTCTGCCCCCAGCTGGTTTGAACATTTAACTAAACTTTAAGTACCCTCATTGGAATTTTTAGCTAAATTATGCAAATTTTTCTTTAGTTTTTTTTTTAACTTAATATTCCCCTACCCATAATCCTCTTAAGGCAGGTTGCATCATTTGAACAATGACACAAGGTGTGATGCCTCCGTGAAATGACTTACAGGTTTCCTCCCCTTTGGAATAGCCCAGTTCCCCAGGCTGACTGAGCTGCTAAGGCAGCAAACTTTGCAAATAATAAAAAGAAAGAAATTCTTCACTAGAACTTGTCCATCCTCTGTTTTCATATGATTATGAAGAATTAACTGCACTGGGATTTTAGCACCTGAGCTGTCAATCAAAAATGAATGTCTATGAAAGCAGAGAAAAAAAATCACGTGCATTCAGAATTGAGACAAGGATGATAATCTGACAGTAGGAATGTGAAAAATGCCCAGGTAAAGATGTAGTGGAAATTATCAGTGAACACTTTCTGCATTTGGTACCCAAAAAGGCACTAATTAGGAAGGGACAAAAGTAATGTTATACCTACTGCCTCCCCTCATTAATTTTATTAATATTTTATTAATTAAATTATTTCCCTCTGCTGTTTCTTCCTTCATCTGTAAGTACAGCTTGACAGGAAAGGAGAATTCTTTGACAGTCAAAGAATCCCTTTTTATCTATTCCTTTTTACTATAGCCTACTGTGAAGGGGGTATCCGGCCTGGCTAGGGGCTGATGGGGGTAATAGGAAAATCATCACAAAAGCTCTATTTATATTGCCAACATGGTGCAATGGAAAAGATACTAGAATTGGGAAACAAGAGATCTGATCTGACTCTGGTCCTATGTGACTTTGAGTCAGTTTTGCAGGCCTCTGTATTTTGAGACCACTTACTCACTACAACCTTATTCTATGACTATTTCCACCGCCCCCCCCCCCGAAACTTGGGTTCCTCCTCCAGCTCCCTAGCCCTCATGGGTGAGCTTCTTGCCTTATCTTACCTGTGCCCAATTCTCCATACAGCTTCCTGAAGTCACTTACCTTCCTATGGGCTCCTCGCCATGCCCCAACCCATCCAAGGACCCTCCCTTCCTTTCCATCAGTCCTTACGTTCTGTCTTGTCTCATTAGAGTGTAAGTTTCTTAAGGGCAGAGACTGTCTCAATTGCTTCCATTTCTATCCCACTTAGTACAAAGTATGTAATACTATTCATTCATTTCAATCATGTCCAACTCTCCATGACCCCATTTGGGGTTTTCTTGGCAAAGACACTGGAGTGGTTTGCCATCTCCTTTTCCAGCTCGTTTTACAGATGAGGAAACTGAGGCAAACAGGGTGAAGTGACTTGCCCAGGGTCACACAGCTAGTAAGTATCTGAGGCCAGATTTGAACTCAGGAAGATCAGTCTTCCTGACTTCAGCCCGACACTCTATTCATTCACTGTACCACCTAGCTGCCTGGTCTGGCATTTAATAAGAACTTAATAAATGGTATATCAATCTATTTCAATCAGCTCTTCGGTCAGTTTTCTCAGCTGCAAAGTGAGAGGGATAATACTGGCAGTCCCTGCTTTGCAGGGCTGTTATGAAGAAAGTACTTAGTAAACATGATATACATGTGACCTATAATAACGGGAGGCACACCCCTGGAAGTCCTTTGAGTACTGCAGGGTCCAACTATGCATTCGGGTAAGTCAATAATTCCTGCCAGGGGAAGGGAATAAGCACTAAATAGCACCTACTGTGTGCCAGACAGTAGACTAAGCACTTTCACTATGACAACGTTGGAGTTGACGGCTGCGGGAAGAATATACAGAAAATAGTATGAAAACTGAACAGGCTCTCAAATTGTCGACTTAATTTCTTCCATGCTAAGTGCTTCACGATTATTATCTCATTCGATTCTCACAACCCTTCGAGGTAAGTGCTATGATTACCCCTGCTGCTATTACATTTGAGGAAACTGAGGAAAACACAGGTTAAGTAACTTGCCTAGGATCACCCAGCTAGTAAATGTCTGAGAGCGGATTTGAACTCAGGTCTTTCTATCCACTATACCCCTAGATGCCAGAGTCGGGGACAGTCATGCTGGGCATACAATACTGCTACAGAGTCAAAGTAGTTTAGGTCTATGTTTACATGAACATTTCATATCCCCTCCCTCACAACTCCTCCTGTGAACATATTACAGATAAAGCAGGAAGAGTAGCTGATATCTACAGAAAAGAAGGATATTAGAAAATTTATCAGTTGTGATTTTATTCTTAGGGCTAATGATTTATGTATTTTACAATGTCAGTCATCCAGCCAACACATACTTATCAAGCACTTACTATATTCCACAGACGTTGTTCTAAATTCTGGGGATACATTAAAAAGCTCACAATCTAATGGGGGAAATAACATGCAAACGGTCATGTACATACAAGATATAGATAGGATAAATTGGGGATAATCAACAGAGAGAAGGCATTACATTAACAGAGATCATGGAAAGGCTTTTTATTCCATGTAGGTGACCCTTGGGTTGGGTCAGCAGAGCACCAAGGGCTACTGAGCTGAACATGGTGGTACATATGAGAACCATCATGGTTCAGAGAGGCCTATGCCTGGAGTTCAGGCATTCATTAAGCTATTTACTCAAACAAGGCAGGGGGTTAGGGGATGGGAACTGTATTCTGGATTAGCAGAGGGAGGACCCACATGGATCATATCACAGATCTTTAAAGTTTTGAAGTAATGATGTATTTAATTAAGTTCTTATGCCTATATCTGAAGCACTACCACATCAAAGTTGTTAGTAAGTCCAACTTCCGGATGTAAAATTTTGGAACTGAGAAATTCAAACCTACTGTTAAAATCTTTACTGCTTCCCCTTTCAAAGGACCTATAATTAAACAAAAACCTCTTACAGAGAGAGTTAGCTTTAGGAAACAACATTAAGCAGAAGTATAATTTATGAATTTTGCTAATTGTTCTTTCTCTTCTTTGAGCATTAGACAATATTTGGTTTAGGTGTTTCTTTCTCTCTCTCTCTCTCTCTCTCTCTCTCTCTCTCTCCATGTTTTCTGTCTGTTGCGCTCTCTCTCTCTCTCTCTCTCTCTCACTCTCTTTCTCCCTCTCTCTCTCTCTCTCTCTCTCTCTCACACACACACACACACACACACACACACACACACACACACACACACACACACACCCTATCATTTTTAAAGGTCCAGGAAATGTTATATTCAACAATCATTACTATTTTGTTACTTCACGTATGTGTGTACTCCTTTGAAGATTCCAATCTCCTCCATGTCTTGGTAAACAGTTTTTATGAGTTGCTTTGGCAAAAGAAAAAAAATTCAATTCAATTCTTTCATTTTACAAATTTACCCTGTATATGTTTTATATGTCCATAGTCTGTTTGTTGTCTCCTTCATTGGGATGTGAGCTCCTTGAAAGCAAGGACCATGACTTTTACTTTCTTTGTATTTCCAGCACTTGGCATGGTGCCTGGCACAGAATAAAAGCTTAATAAATATGTGTTGCTTATTTAATTACATATGAGGAAATACAGGCCCAGGGACAGTAAGTGATTTGCCAAGGTCATGGGAGTCTTTTCACATTTTACCTACATTGTTCCTTAGGCAACAGATATATAAAGTTGACAACTGTTCCCATATTCAAAGCTTTTATTATTTCTTTTTAAGTTTGATGGGGCCTAGCAGAGCTTGAGATTCACTAGCATAAACTTTAATCCTCTCCTTACCATTTATTAGGCATCTGAGTAGGAATTTAGGAGAAGAAACAATCATTACCATAGAAAACAGTTCTCATTTTCATCAGCATTTCACTGCAACCATGTACAAAATACTATGTTCTACTAAGCAAGTTAACAACATTTTTCCTAACCCTCCAAGAGATTATGACAATATTGAAGCTGACAGCTGTGGGAAGAATATACAGAAAACTGAATGAAAATTGAACAGACTCCTAAATTATTGACTTAATTTCTTCCATCTCAGACTCTGAAACCCAGTTCTAAAACACATGATAAAGAAGTCTCCCTGTAAATATGAAGCAAATGTGATTGGCAGGAAAAAGGATTGATTCCCCACATTCATTTGCCTAAGGACCGGCACATCAACCTGCTGCCGGGTTGCTTAGGGCATACCCAATTGCTCAGGCCCACAATGCTCAGAACAGTCTCATTCAGCCCTAGGCCCTTCCTGCTGTGTGGGGCTGAATTTCAAACCAGGCTCGAGACAAGGGCAAACATCAACACACTAGTATGCCAGTCACTCCCATCTTACATTCATTATCAAGTTGTTCAAAGGAATCCCCCAGGTGCCCATGATTTGCAGAATGAAGACAGAAAGATAAAATGCAATTATGCTACTTTAAAACAAAATCAAATTGCCAAAGTGCATAGGAAGGAAAGAAAGATCTGGATATGCCTCCTTTGAAGTCTCGAGTTAGCGAAAAGGAAAAATTTTAGGGGAGGGAGATAATTGGACCAATGTAGCTAATGACAAATGACAAATGAGTTGTTGTAATATTCAGTCCTCCAGTTCACCTCTTATCAGGCATCTTTTTTTTTTTTTTTTGTAAATAGTGACCTTTTTAATAGCTCCAAAAGCTGGGCTTCTTAACATGAGGTTCATATACTCTTCCTTCCTCTCCCCTCCTCCTTGCCTCTCTCTCTCTCTCTCTCTCTCTCTCTCTCTCTCTCTCTCTCTCTCTCCCTCCCTCCCTCCCTCCTTTCTCTTCTCTCTCTCCCCTTTCCTCCCTTCCTCCCTCTCTCTCTCCTCTGCCTCTGTCAGTCTGTCCCTGTCTGTCTCTGTCCGTCTCTGTCTCTCCTCTTCTCTGTCTCTCTGTCTCTGTCTCTATCTCTCTCCCCCCTCCCGCCCTCCTTTCTCTTCTCTGTCTCTGTCAGTCTGTTCCTGTCTGTCTGTTTGTCTCTGTCTCTCTCTCTCTCTTTCTCTCTATCTCTCATTCTCCCTCCCTCCTTTCTTTTCTCTTTCTCTCCCCTTTCCTCCCTTCCTCCCCCTCTCTCTCTCCTCTGCCTCTGTCAGTCTGTCCCTGTCTGTCTGTTTGTCTCTGTCTATCTCTGTCTCTGTCTCTCTCTGTGTCTCTCTCTTTCTGTCTCTGTCTCTCTCTCTCGCTCCCCCATCCCTCCCTTCTTCTCTCTCTCTCCTCTTTCCTCCCTCTCTCCTCTCTGTCTCTGTCTCTCTTTCCTCTGTCTCTGTCTCTCTATCTGTCTCTCTTTCTCTCTCTCTGTCTCACACACATATGTATGTATATATTGATAACTTTTTCACTTTTTCAGTATAACTGGTTTCCTTTGTAATCTCATGCATTTTATTTTATATATTTAAAGACATCTGAGAAAAGATCCACAAGCTTCTCCAGACTACACACAAAAAAGGTTAAGGATTCCTGCCTTATTTTAAGTTCGTTATCTTCATGTTTTGTCTTTTCTAAAGATTTGGCGATTCTTGGCTATGTATAACCATTCCCTTTCTCTTTTCTACAACCATGACTAAATGAAATTGAATGTGTTAGCGGGTCTCAGTAGGTATGTGATATGCTAACACACTAATTCTCATTACTTCAGCAAAACTGGAGAATGAGGAATTTGAAATCTGTGCACTTGAAAAATTAATAATGGCTCGCCCTAAGTAAAATTTATTGAATCAGTTTTGAATGGGGGTGGGGGAGGGAGGAACTGAACCTCTGAAAAGAAAAGCAAGACGCTTGAATCTGGAAAGTGATAGGTTTCCAGTGACAGGTTACCATTTCTTTTCTTGATGGCACTTGCTTTGGGAGAAGTGGGGGTGCAGGAGGGAGAGAATGAATGGATGAGCCTTCAACAGGCCAGACCTGGATTACATTGTGAAGTGGTAACCATGGCTGGCATTCTCCTGAGAAAGCACATAACCAGTGGTGTGAACAGGGGCCTAATAGCAGGTATTTCATTTTGTATTTCTTAGACCAGATGACATAGATGGAGAATGAGAAGAGATGTGTGGGAGGGAGAGTGAAGAAGTAATATGTAAGATGCTTCAGTTGGGGAAAGCGTTGGAAAGGAATATAGGAAAAAAGCTCTGGTTTCATCTAAAATAGTTCTCTACATGGGATAAGACACTGAAAAATGTCCCAATGGCCCTATCACTGCAGTTCTTTAAGTGAAGCTTAGATGACCACTATTCTGGGATGCTGGTCATCAAACAAAACTAGCTTTATCATTATAGCTTTCAAATAATTTTGTATACTTTTGAAACAGGCATGAGAGGCACCTTGTTAGAAGAAAGCATATAAAGGGGCATTTTGCTCCATCTAATCATATACTTTTTTGCAGTGAACAAGTACAATGCACCAGGAAATCTTGTATTTTCTACATTTCTACCACTAGCGGGTTGATAAGAAATGTGATAGGGTCTCAAATATCACTTTAAAAAGCTGCACTGTTCACTTCTAATGGTCCCATCAAGAATTCTTTCTGTGCATGCATAGATTTAGTTTTATTAAAACTTTATATAGGTTGGAAATTAGGCATATGGGTTAGTAATTAATGATATTCTAAAAGTTTCCCTTTTCTTTGACCCAAAAGCCAACTTGTTCTTAAAGGCCCAACACAAGCAGTCCCTACTGGTTGCCAGGAACCTTCCTCTCCCTACCCCTATACCATTTGCTACCACGTGGGAACAGGCATCAGAGGGCCCCAAAAGAACAGGCCTTAAGGAGACTTTTCTCTCCACTAACCCAGTCCTTACTGTCAAATTGAGATCTGGCGTTGAATGCCCCCCATCACCACCCCTTCCCTTAGGTTTTCAGGGACCCCTCTCCACTCCCTCTTTCAAACCCATTATTACCTCCTTGTCAATAGTCAGTGGATGAGGGCCTTGCTGCCATAGGTAACAGGGTTTTCCCACCTACCATTTTGGTCTTTGGATTCCTGCCCTACAACTAAGCTTTCCCATATGTGTTGCCTCTCTTAATCAGAATGTGAGCTTCCAGAGAGCAGGAATTGTTTCTCTTTGCTATTTTTGTCCCCTAAGTTTAGCACAGTGCTTGTCACTTAATAAATTTATTTTATTTCTGTTAAAATACAACCAGTTTAATTTTTATGACTTTATTCAGTCCATGTACAGCACTTGTTGATTCTTTTCTCAGAGAACATATTCATGATGTATAGACCTGAGGTTTATGTGTAGTCTATGAGTTTGGGGCTGCATTTATTCCTTACTCCTGAATGATATTTTTGAACATGTTTTTCACTATCTTTACCTATGCCAACTTCTGTACTTCAGTCACCAAGTAACAAAATATACATTGATATAATTTGGAAGATCTCATTGAGTTTTTTATAAAATGTTTTAATTCTTCATCTTCATCAGCAGATACTAGCACATAAGCTAAAATTATTTTCGTGGTGGCCTTTTTCCAAATAAGTATCATGAGCACTGTAATATAAAAAGTTCCTTCTTGCCTTTGATTGTATAATGAAACTAATTCTGCTCTCCCAGGAGAGGGTATAAAACCATTCTATTTAGCTACAACATGTTAGTTTGGATTTATTTACCAAGAATCTCAAGACTGATATGATTCACTTTCTCCAGGATTGTATCCACTTTTTGGTCATTGGAAATAGATCTCACATTTAGATTGCCAACAGTTAAGTTAATGCTTATAATCCATCTAAAAACTACATGATTTTTAATACCCCCTGTCTTCTTTTCCCACTACTCTGTCACTACTGCAGGAGTGGAAGTGGCTCAGTCAGTCAATAAACATTAATTAAGTGCCTACTTTGTGCCAGGAAATATACAGGATGGGTCACACAATACTGAGAAATATTTTGTATTTTTACTTTTTCAAAGGTTGTCATAGTCAAATTTAAGTGACCACTCTCCTAGTGATGACTCTCTCTGTATTTAGTTGGGCTGGCCCTCAGAAAGTCAACATAGTCTGTTACCAGGACAGTACTCAAAGTTTTCCTGGCAGAGTTTGCCAGAGCTTCTGATCTGATATGGCTTTTGAGAACCTTGTTTCACCTCCATGACATGGCGAGATATTGGAGAAGGACTTTGTAAAGGCGTGGAATAGTAAGGATATGAAATATAATAAATCACCTTAAAAACAAAAGTAACTAAAACAGAAATAACATGAATATTACAGAGATGAAACTATAATACTCTATCCCTATATTAAGCCACCAATTCAACCAAAATGCTTACGAGAATTCATTTAGCTTTATGATCTGAGAAGTATTTTAAAAAACCCAAAGAAGGCAGAAATAATCAGCAAAGGATGATCTGGCCCTAGGTAATTAACTGTCAAGTTTACATTTCAAAAAACACATCAAGGAAAGAATCCACATTTATACAACAATACTCTTAGAATTTTGTGCTGGGTATATAATAAAAAAAACAAACCAGAAACAGGTAAGCTTTGATTTCATTGGTATAGGCGCCTTCCTCGACCAGTACGGATCAGCCATTACTACCTTGCAATTTATACTCCTACAATTACCTGGGGTCCTAAGAGGTTAAGTGATCACCTGGGATGAAAGAGCCAGTATATGTCAAAGGTAGAACTTGAAGCCATCTCTTCTAGACTCTGAGATCAGCTTTCTCCCTTCCCCTCCTTTTCTGTCCTCTACTCATCCCTCTCCTTCACATTCCTACCCTCTTCTTCCTTCCCCTTCTCTTCCCTCCTCTTCTCTCCCCTTCCTTTCCTTCTCCCCCCTCCCTAACCTTTTCCTTCCCTCCAGTCCTTTACTTTTCCCTTTCCTCCTCTATTCTCCTCTTCTTTTTCCTCTTTTCCCCTCCTTTCCCCTTCTCTTCTTTCCCCACCCTCCCTTCCTCTCCTCTTCCCACCTCTTTTCATTTTTGAGATTGGTCCCCCCAAATCTCACCTAGACTAGAAATAGGAAAGGGAGCTTTTTTACCTAACTCAAGCCAGTTTGCCCCTTTTTACGTAGTAGATAGCCTCCTCCCCACTTCTGGTGCTCACCATATTGGTGCAGGACTTAGTGCACATACTTAGTCAACTTAGCAAGTACAGCTCAGAACTCCCTTGCTCAAGTGATCCATCAGCTTCAGCCTTCTCAGTGGCAGGGATTATAAACTCACACCTCTTTGCCCAGCTGCCCTTGCCTTTTTCCACCCATAATCCTGTTTCTCTAACTTTTCTCCTTTCCTTCCTCAGATATAATGTATACAGTAGATGTAGAATCAGGCTTGAGTTTGAATTTTGTCATGTACAGAGCAATGTGACCTTGGCCAAATCTTTTTTCCTTCCTAGTTTCTTTCTCTAGGAACTGGGAACAATACAACTTATTAGTATACCTCAAAAGGCTGCTATGATGGTCACAAAGAAGATATTGTATGTGAACCTCTTTGTAAAACACAAATCCTTATATAAACAGAAACTAATTATTATTTTTGTCTCTTCTTCCTCCCTACGCTTCATAGTTATACTATCTCTGCTGCCCTCACTCATAAGATAGTCTGGTTGTGGTGTGCTGGGGGTGGTGGTGATGTCATTTTCAGTCAAGTCCAACTCAGTGTAACTCCATTTGCGGTTTTCTTGGCAAAGATGCTGGAGTGGTTTTCCATTTCCTTCTCCAGCTCATTTTTAGAGAAGAGAAAAGTAAGGTAAACAGGGTTAAGTGACTTGCCCAGGGCCACCCAGATGGTAAGTGTCTGAGGCGGGATTTGAACTCAGGAAGATGAGTCTTCCTGACTCCAGGATCAGTATTCAATGCAGTGAGTTATACACACATTAGACATTTGGTAAATCTGCTTCTCTGGGGATGCTTGCCTCGGGCAAGGTAAAGTCCTCAGAGCCACTGTTTGTTTGCAATCAGCAGGCAGAGCGCTGGACTTGAAAACAAGAAGACCTGGGTTTATTCAAGTCCTTCCTTAGACATGGACTAGCTATGCCACCCTAACCTCTCTGAGCTTCAGCGTCCTCACCTGTATGATGAGGGGTTGGATATACTTGCCCTCTAGGATCCTTTCTAGCTTTAAATAGTCAATCCTATGATTTTAGAGAACTGAGGAGCAACATGTTGTCTTCTCCAATGGATTCTTTGACTTAAGCAACTGACACACTAGAACCTATAATACACCGGACACCGGCTGTCTAGTCAGAGGACTTGGCCTCGGCCTCTCCCAGGGCCTCAGGTTCGTGATGAGATTGGAGCAGATGGCCTCAGAAGACCTTTCTCTAGATCTACGTTTCTACCAAGCTGCTTTCCAACATGTTCATGTGTCTAGAGGATTTCTGTGAATTAACTTCTTGATACTAAATTGCCTCAAGGATCTGATTTCAGGGTGTGAGGAAGCCTTCCATCATTGCCTTTCATAGCCCCTTTCATGCCCCAGCTAACGGTCTATCATGAGTTGCTAAGGCCCTTAAAATCTATCACCTCATGGAAAACCCTCTGATGATAAGCCTAGACTACCAGCAGTAGGAGTGGTGGTAGTGGTAGAGGCAGTGGTAGTAGTAACAGTAGTAGTGGCAGCAGCACCAGCAGCACCAGCAGCCAGTTTTTATACAGTGCTTTAAAGTTTGCAAAATTTTTTACCTCATTTGATCCTGAGAGGTAGGTGTTATTACCTCTATTGTACTGTTGAAGAAACTGAGGCAAAAAGTAATGACTTGCCCAGGGTCATATAGCTGAATTCAAAAATCAAGTCTTCCTGATGCCAAAGCTAGTACTCTATCGACTATGCTGCCTAGCTGCCACAGAAAGAGCGAGGTTGCTTTAAGGACAATAAATACGCATTTGGTTGTTGAGCCCATACTCTAATTTTTTATTTCGTTTTTCAATTCTGAAAGCTAAAGGAATCTAAATAAAAGGCTAAGAGTTTACAAGACATAATTTTGATCTCCCAGTTGAACTCATTCTAGTACAAATATACTTGGAATCATAGTCAATTTTATTGTCATCGTCATCATCATCATATTTTACTATGGGGGTGCAGGGGAGGTTCTTTCACCCTAAAGGCATCCTCAGCTAAAATGTACGGATTTAGCATCAGGCAGAGATATTTCTAGTCGTGTTATCCATGGAGCAAGACCCACTATAGCTAATAACGATGTGGCTTTTTCTTGCCTCTGGCAAGGGAAGGAATGAGAACCTTCAGCCTGAAGCAGCCCTCCAGACAGCAGAGTTTCCAAAGAAAAGATGTAACAAACTCTGCCCTCTTGAATTCTTCATCTTCCCACATAGGTGCAGTATTGTCAGGGAGTTGCACTCAGTTCTCTATGAGCCTCGTAGAGTTTTTCACAGGAATAATTAATGCTGCTTGTAAATCAAAGGCTAGTTTCACACTGTTAAATTTTCCTTTGCTTCAGAAATGCTGCATTTCTGTGCATTTGAATGAAAACTGTGCTCAGCCCCAAGCAAAGAGATAGTCCTTTAAAAAATTATTTAAAGCCCCACCAATTTAGAGGATCGTATCTGAAACTAGAGACTAAATGAATTTCTAGCTACTTTATGGAACTCATCCCTTCTTCCAAAGGCTATCTCAGAACACTGGGTGACATTAATTATGTTCATTAGAAAAGAAGATCAACCAGCATCTCTTTATATAGGACATATTTTTATCACTTTTGAATACTGTTTTATTAATAGATAAAAAAATTTAACACTACAGGGTCTGTTTTTCAAAGCTTATCAGGCTCAAATAAATGGTGGTACTGATCTCATGCCAGCATCAAAAATATAAAAAGGAATATGACTCTTCTACTTGATTAAGATGAACCTTGAGCATTAGTAATTTATATTCCAATGAAGTGACCAACTCTTTATTGAAGCACCTTTGGAAATAGTTGAATGTATCCATTATCCTAGTGCAGATGTGCAGTAGTCCCCTTGGGCTACTACTACCTTCCTTTTCCCTACAGAGGACTTGCTTTCCTTCTAATAAAAAGAGAATTATTAAATGTCTAAATGCCTTATATAAATTTAGAGGGCTAAATAAGCATCCAAATTTGAGGCCTGAAATTGGTCTTTCAACTCACTCAACTGGAATCTTTTTTTTCCTCATAAGGAAGGTGAACAATAACAATCATAATGATAATAATGCACATTTATACAGCATTTCAAGCTTTGCAAAAGCGATTTCTTCACAACAATCCTATGAGGTAAGTTATATAAGAATGAATGAATGAATGATAAAAGCACCTACTAAATGTTGACTATGTTGAAAATACCATGCTGAGCACTAGTGATACAAATAGAAAGGCAAGACAGCTCTTTATCCCAAAGAGCTCACAATCTTTCAAATTCACATGGGGGAAGCAACACATATGGAAGGTTTCAGCTGCAAATCAGATGGAAATGTCCGACAGTCTTTAGCATACAGCAGGAAGGCAGATGGGATCATCTCTTCTTAAATGTCATTTCCACTGAAGAAATCATATCCGTTTCTGATGTTGAACTGTATGACAGTGCCAAAGACTTTGGCCGTAAGAACGTTCTTCTCTTTCCTTACAGACTTGTGCCTGTAAAAACTTACAGGAGCAATTGCCAAGCTCCATCTCCAAAGGGGTCACTTTGGAGCAGGTGCCCTATGGATAGTCTCAAGGAGGCACTGCCATTCTTAACGTCCTGGGCTGTCCTCCTTGGGGTCTGAGAAGAGATGGCAGTCAGGGTGGTAGTAGTGGTGGTCAGACTTCTCTGGCACATGCTACTTTCTGGATGCCTTGCTACATCAATATTACATCATTTTATAGATGAAACTCTGAAATGTTAAATAAGAGCATTGGTATGGGGCTTTAAGGTTTACAAAGTACTTCCTTTGAGTTATCTCATTTGATCCTCATGATAGGTCAGTGAAGAAGATATTATTATCCCCATTTTAAAGATGAGAAAATTAAGGCTGAAAGAGAGTGACTTACCCAATGTTATATAACCTGTAAGGGTCTCAGAAGGATTCACTCAAGTCTTTCTGCACGCCATCTACTGTGTAACAGTTAGCAGTTGTGACTTGTCTGTGATCATGCATCTTACAAATATCTGAGTATGATTCAAATCCAGGTCTCCTGATTCCAAATCTAACATTTTAATCACTATGAATGTCCACAGTATGGTAATGGAGTTTCTCTATTTTCCTATTAAAGGCCATAAAGTGAAAGGGAGTATAGATAAGGAAAGTGACTCAAAATGAGTCTCTCCCTGCCCAGAACAAGAAGTATCTCCTGGTTTTCTTTTTCTCCTTTCCCACCTTCTCCATATGAGCTAGGTGGCTTAGTGAGCCAAACACTGGGCTTGGTGTCAGGAAGACTTCATTTCAAATTCTGCCCCAGACAGTAGCTGTGTGACCTTCGGCAAGTCACACAACCACCCTCAGCCCTCTCTAAAATAAGAGGTTGGACTCAATAAACCATAAGATCCCTTCCAGCTCTCAATCTACAATCTTATGAATTAATTCTACATCTCATATTCCAGTGCACAGAGATGAGATTCCACATTTACAAGTAACAATTCCAATCATTCATCAATCAAATTCATGTCCTTATTCAAAAGTGGGAACTAGGGAATATAAAAATGGACTCCAACAAATCTCTTACCACTGGCAGGAAAATGGCAAAAAGCCCTAATAATGGGGACATTAATAGTGTCAGCCTCCAATGAAAATAACAATGAATTATTTTAAATTCAAAGTATTTACTATTATCTAGTCCCTATACTTTTCAATGCCACTGTAACAAGGAAGCTAATAGAATTGAACATGTATATGTAAAGGGAAGATCTTATCAGGGATGGATGGATGGTATGTTGCTTTAAAAAAAAAAGTAAGGAAATGTTGTATATGCTAGTATCTGGGTTTTTTTTTTTTCTGAGTGTTGGCCTAATTCATTTCAGGTGTGAATTTATGCCGCCTTAAGCTATTGTCTAAATAGAAAGTTCTACTGCAGATTTAGGAGGAAGCATTATAAAATCTAGTGTGGCTGTCATAAAAAACAGAGGACAGAGAAAACCAAGACCAATTACTTACATGAAGCCAACACTGGAATGCATTGTCTGTGGCTGCTAGACTTCACTGTGTGTACATTAATATTCACATCGGGCACTGTTTAATGATGCTATTCAGAATAGAGATATGAAGCAGGAAGAGATGTAGAGGCAATCAAAAGGATAATTTATTGCAATAGAAATAGTCCTCTTCTGGAAACGTCATTAAAAATGGGGCAATTTTTTTCCTTTTTCCTAATTTTACTAAATGCATTTTTTCTGTCAACCCCAGGGGTTGTTTATGCACAATATAAATTGGCACAATAAAAAAAAATTCTTACATGAAACTGATATATGTTCTCTTCTCAGGTTACCTTCCATTTACTCTGTATATACCTTATATGTTCCTAGCTATTTACATGTTGTCTCCTGTATGGAGGGAGAGACTGTTTTTGCCTTTCTTTGTACCCCCAGACCTTAGAAGGCCTTGCAACATAGTAAGTACTTTATCAACGCTTCTGACCGAGTGACTACCAGCTATTCTGTTATATGATGGGGGTAGAAAATAAAAAATTAAACAGTCCTTGCCCTCAAGTTGCTTACTTTCTACTGGAAGGAAATGTCTTGAATGTGCTGGAAAATGGGGACAGTAATACCTCCCAGGGTTGTTGTGAGGATTATATTAGGTAATATTTATCAAGCGCTTTGCAAACCTGAAAGAGCTATGTAAATTTGAATGATGATGATAACGATGCTGTACCCAAGAAAAGAAAGCATAGGATAGGAACAGGGACCAGTCCTTAATGAGAAAATTGGTTGGTACCTTTTCTGCAAAGTATCAGAGATACTTGAGAGTTATGTGACTTGTCCAGGGTCACACAGCCAGCACATCAGAATGTAGGGCTAGAAGTTAGATCTTCCTTGTTCTGAAGTCAGCTTTATATGCATTATACTATGCGGCTCCTCACAGGACAGTATATGATCACAGAATATCTAATTACACATAAGAGTGTGTACCACAAGTTTAATTTGCACAAAATCCTGTTAATATAATATGATCAAAATTATCCATTTTTACACCTAACTTTAGAATCTCTATGTTCTAAAATGTTTACAGGAGCTCTCTTTGTGGTAGCAAAAACTAGAAATTGCAGAGATGCCCATCAATTGGGGAATGGCTGAACAAGTTATAGTATATGATAGTGATAGAATACCACTGTGATATGAGAAATGATGAGCTCAATAATCTTAGAGAAACATGGAAAGACTTATATGAAGAGTGAAATTAGTAGAACCAAGATAACATTGTATACAGTAACAATAATACTATTTTTAGAACAACTTTGAGAGATTAAGCAATTTTGACTATTATAAATACCCAAATAGACTAAAAAGATGTATGAAGAAAGATGGTATCTGCATCCAGGGAAAGAATTGATAAATAGAAATATGTACAGAATAATTATATATATATATTTGTGGTTAATGGTAGCCATCTCTAGCGTGGAGTGCGGAATGGTAGAAAAAAAAGAAATTTTCATGATAATTTTCTTGTATATTTGAAAGGAATAGCAAGATGTGCTTGGTAGATATACAGTTTCATGTATAATCATCTTTTTATTGTACTACATTATGGAAATGCTTGTTTTATTCCATAAATATGAATTAATATAAAAAAGGGTAAAAAGTGTATCAAAGTCAAAAAGGCATGAATGCATACATGGGTTAAAATTAGTTAAATACCTCTTACTTGTTTCCTGAAAAAGACGGACCAGAATCAATATCCCTGAATGGATATAATAAGGGAGGTGGCAATAGATGTATAAAGGACAACATAGGAGACAGTTCTAAAATGGACTAATGTGGGCTCTGATTAAAACCGGGAAAGACTTACATGAACTGACGCAAAGCGAAGTGAGCAGAATCAGGAGAACATTGTCTACAGTAACAGCAATATTGTATGATGAACAACTCCAAATGACTTAGCTATTCTTAGCTAGTATCCAAGACAATCCCAAAGGACTCGTGATGAAAAATGCTATGCTTCTCCAGAGAAAGAAGTGATGGCATCTGAATACAGACCAAAGCATAATCTCTCTCTCTTTCTCCCTCTCTCTCTCCTCCTTCTTTCCTTCTTTCCTTCCTTCCTTCCTTCCTTCCTTCCTTCCTTCCTTCCTTCCTTCCTTCCTTCCTCCCTTACTCCTTTCCTTTCTTTTCTTCCACAAACTAATTACTATGGAAATGTTTTACATGATTTCACATGCATAACCTGTATCAGATTGCTTACCATCTCAGGGAGGGGGGAGAAAGAGGGAAGGAAGGAGAGAGAGAATTTGGAATTCAGAACTTAAAAAAAAGAAAACATGTTAAAAATGGATCTTAAAAAAACATAGGCTCTGATTCCCTTTCTATCCACTCTCAGTATCCAGATCCACAAACCAGGAAAACTTTCATTCAACTTTCCCATAATTCTCTCCTTTGCTAGCAGAGACAACTTAGTATGCTGGAAAGAGCACAGGATTAGGACTCAGAAGCTCTGGGTTCTAGTTTCAGCTCTGACACTGAATACTTGTGGGATCTTGGGCATACCCATAGCTTCTCAGGGCCTTACTTTCTTCTTTTGTAAAATGAGAGAGCAGATGAACCCTTACATGTTATTCTATTACAAGTGCCCCACTCCCCCCAAAAAAGGCAGATGAGTTGATGATGGTGTTAGTTTATGAACAGAAGGCTCAAAAACCATAATGAAAACTTAGCATTGTCTATGATTGATGTACAATAGTGTTGTGTCCCTATACAGCCAATAAAAAAATGTAACTAGCTCCATTTTCCAACAAATGGTTCAAGGACTAAGAGGCTTAGTGGATTGAGAGTCAGCTTCAGAGTCAGAAAAAATGTGGGCTTCCACACTACCTCTGACATATATTAGATGTATGACCCCAGACAAGTCACTTAACCTCTCAATGACCCAGGCATCTCTCTGAAACTACACATGGCAAAACAATTGCTGATCTATGGTTTTCTCATAGAAGTCCTGCCTTAACCAGGGATTTTTAAACTTTTTTGTGACATGGACATTTTTGTTGAACTAGTAAAGCCTATAGACCTCATCTCAGAATAATGGTTTTAAATGCATATAGTAAAATTCATGGGATTACAAAGGAAGCATTTCACCAAAACACAGCTTTTTAAATCCACAAGTTTGTGGACCCACAGTTAAAAATCTCTGCCCTATACCAATAAAATCACAGGTTCACACCAAAAAAGAGGGTTAGAACAGGGGGGAGGGAAAAATAAAGGAGGGGTCAGGCCCTTTATAGATAACTTGACATTCTGCTGCCTGGAGCAAGCAGTATGAAATGTAAACTCAAATCAGTGTAAAAAAAATCAGCTGAGCTGGAAGAGAGGAGGAGTAAGACACCACCCTCCCAGACATTTTGATGCCCTGAAGCAAAGTCCTTGTCACTGTCTTCATTTAGGATAAGAATACTGGTTCTCTCTGTCTACCTGAAAGCATACTAGTAAAGATAAAGACAATCTATTCCCATGTTCCCATGTAGGGTATACACATTATATACATATACATATATATATAATTCTATATAAATATATATGTTATATATATATATATGCACACACTAGCAATGCTAGTTAGTTTTCATCCCTATTTGACATTTCATTGTTGTGTAAGTTGCAAGTCTAATTTCAGGATTGTCATCTTCCTCTTCTTCAAATGCTAATATGCCAAAAGTTAAAAATGAAAATTTGTTCATTAAGGAAGTAAATATTATAAAAAAACATACTTGGTCTGAAGTCTCTAGTTACATCAAAGCTAAACTGCAAATTCTCTAATGCTGCCTGGCCACTTGCTCCTCTTACAGTTTTTCAGATCTATTCCGTTTCCAAATATTGCTTAAATTTAAAGTTCACATTATGTCTTAAGAGTGCAACTACACTTGTTGTCAGTCATAATGAGCAAATGATATTTTTTTCCACTATATATTTTGCTTGAAGGAGAAATTGTTGCATGCATATGTTAAAGTATATCATTTCCTCCAATTAACCTATTATAATAGGAAAATGAATCATGGCAATGGCAAACAAGAGATCAGATTATTTTATTCTAGCCACCCTCTTCTTTCTTAAATCTGTACCTGGAAAGAAACCATGCAACTAAAACAATGCTAGGATAATCTCTGCTACTGCCCCAAAACTTAGCTTTGTATTAAGGCTGCCGGCGAAAAAAATAAAAATACAACATTGCTGTCAAAATCTATTGCTTTCCATGACCAAATTGGGAATAACAGGTCCTTTAGAAAGTCAATATTTAGTGTTCATTCCAATGTGAAAGATGCTATCTGAGGGAATGTAGAGGAAATAAAGAGTACTCAGTCCTGGAGTTTCAGGCAGCTAGGTGGCACAGTGGATAGAGTGCTCTGCCTGGAGTCAGGAAGACTCATCTTCCTGAGTTCACATCTAGCCTCAGACACTTAATAGCTGTGTGATTCTGGACAAGTCACTTCACCCTGTTTGCCTCAGATTCCTCATCTGTAAAATGAGCTGGAGAAGAAATGGCAAAGCACTGCAGTGTCGTTGCCAAGAAAACCCCAAATGGGGTCCCAAAGAGTCAGATACAATTGAAATAGCTGAACAACAACAATAATCCTGGAGTTTAATAATCTAGTTGGGAATTGGAGATATATAAATATAGATATAAATGTGTTTGCATATTATGGGTCAGATATGTGGTGCAACGGATTCAACTCTGATCTCAAATACTTCCTACCTGTGTGACCCTGGGCAAGTCACTCCCTCTCTTTGCCTCAGTTTCCTCATCTCTAAAATGGGGATAATAATAGGACCTACCTTACAGGGCTATTGTGAGAATCAAATGAGATAATAATTGTAAAGCACTAAGTACAACACTTGGCATATTATAAATGCTACATAAATGTTAGCTACTATTTATTATGTGCCAGGCACTGTGCTAGGATGGATATAGTAGATACAAGGGTGTGCCAGTAAACGTTTAACAACTGGATCTAAAAAAAAGTACACAGAACACACTTTGCAGGTCAATCTGTAGCATTAAAATTTTTTCCATTGTTTTCTTAAGTGTACACAATCAACAAAACAATAAATAAAATGCTGATTTGTACAGTTTGCCTATTTCCAAGGTGTAAATTACTCACGCTAGGAATTTAACAACAGGGTCTTACGAAATGAATAGAGCTGGCTTCAGCACATCCTTACACCCCTCAATATGTGTGTGTGTGTGTGTATATGTATGTATGCATATGTGTGCAGACTGATGGATTTGATGGATCGATGGAGGGAAGGAAGACTAGATTAATGGACAGATGGATAGATAGACAAATTGATTATATTATGAATGCGGCAAAAGAAAGAGGTGTGTGGGATTTGGAATCAGAGGACTCGAGTTCATATTTCAGCCTTGTCACATCCTACTTTTGTGACCTTAGGCAAATCACAACCCCTATGGGAATCAGTCTCCTCTTCTGCAAAATTATAGGATCAGAATAGATGACCACTAAGGTCAGATTCTTCTAACACTCCCTTTCTACAATCCTATTATCCAAGGGAACACGAAACAGTATTAGAAATGTTTATAATCATGTAACTGCAAATAACCATAGTTCCCATTAACTAAGTCTACATGCTCAGGAGATAGGAAGTAAAAGTATGATCAGGGTCAGGTGGGCATAAAGCTCAGCTTCAGAGTTACCTTGGAAAACAATGGAATTAGAGGTCATCCGCCAGTGCTTCTTAAACTGTGGGTCACGAAAAATTTGACAACAGCAAAACGTTTCTAAATATGCAACGACCAACAATTAATTAAAAATCAAATGTGTCATGTGTTTCTGGTAGCACTTAGTCACGTTGTATCAGGCAACTTCACTGCAGCCTTGATTCTGAACACAAAGCATTAGCGCTTTGCACTGTGCGTGCCCTCAGGCCATACAATGCCAACTAACTCTGCTGAAACACAAGAAGGGGTTTTGAGTGGAAAAAGTTTAAGAAGCTTAAGATTCTAGATTAGTGGTCTCTACAATGGTAGCTGGGGACCCTTTGGCAGTGTGAGTGGTAGGGAGAACATGGCTTGACTAAGTCAGTTGTGCGCTCCTTGGGGCAATTACAACCTAACCACTGCCAGAGAACTGAAAATAGAAGCTGTACAAGTGCCTCTGGGAAAATTCCACCCCACTCCCCCACCTCCCTCACTCCATACCAACCCCTACCCTGCCCTTCAAAGATCACCTCCTGATTGCAGCAGGGAAGCCTCAGAGAATAGCCTCTTAGCTCTGGAGCAGTGGCCACAGGTAAATAAGAGTCTTGCCAAGCCCCCCCCCCCTTTCATTTTGGATGGGTAAACCTCAAAGGTTGAACACATAAAGATGAGTTAGTTGTCTTCTGCATTAGAGATCTCATTGTATTGTCTTTTCCCAAAAACTTACTCTTCTCCTAAATTCAGTTATCCTTGTCTAGGACATCACCATTCTTCTAGTTACCCAGGTTCACAAATCTAATCAGTTGCTAAATCTTACATCCCTCATATCTCTCATATTCTTTTTCTCTTTATTTATAGTCACTACCTTAGTTCAGGCCCTCATCACCTCTTGTCTTAACTATTTCAATAGCCTTTCAATTGATCTCCCTGACTCTCCCCTCTTTCATCTGTCCTCTACTCAGCTGCACACATGATTTTCCTAAAACTCATATCTGACCTCATGCCAGCCCAACCCTCCAATCTAATAGATCTCCAATCCAATAAAGTCCAATCATTCTCTATTGACTCCAGGATTAAATATTATTTCATATTTACTCTTTCTTTAATTTCTATTTTGTATAAGTTTTATAAAGTATAAGTACTAGTAGTAATTAGTACAATTACTACTATACTAATAATATGATTAGCATATAAAATGTATAAATAAGTAAATATATACACATGGGGGGCATATGCTCAAAAAAACCTTTTAACAGATGAAAAATCATGTGCATGATGTACAAATACTGATCACTGACCTAGTCTGATCCATCCCTGGGCAGTATTCCTTTGATAACAGCAACACGTGGTCATTTACCTTTCGCCTGAAAAGTTCCAGTGATGAAGAACTCACTATTTCCTGAGGCACCCCATTTCACTTTTAAAAATTCTATTTGTTTGAAAGGTTTTTTTTCTTTGCAGAGAGATAAGATCTCTCCTCTCTGCAGCTTCTATTTTGCCTAACTTTACTTCTCCAGGTGCAGTGAATTTGATCCATTTTCCACATGACACTTCAAATATTTGAAGAAACCTATCTTGTCTTTCCTCTGCCCCATTCTTGTCCTCCAGGCAAGCATTCCCTTCTCAGACTAAATATTCCTTATTCCTTCAACTGATCTTTGCATTGCAAGTTTTCAAGTCTGACCGTCAGAGCATAATGAAACTATTCCTTCCCTCACTTGGGACTTTACACTTTTATTGATCGAATGGAACAATGTATATACAGTAGTTTTGAAACCATAAAGCACCATGCAAATGCCAGGTATCATTATTATCATTATTAGCAATTTTAGTGTGAATGCAGCCTCATATCATATTAGGTTTCTTGGCTATCATATCACAAAATTGACTCCTCATCAAGATGAGGAATCCTGGAAGAAACTGAGATCTAAAGGTGGAAATAGATGTGGACTATTGGAGAAGAAGAGAAGGACATTCTGAGTACATGAGAAAATGAGTAAGTTGTATGTAGGAAATGACAAACAGGTTTATTTGGCCAGAATGGAGGATTCATGATGAGAGCATTAGAAAAGAATGTGAAATAATGGGAGGTGGTGGGAGACATTAAAGACCCAAATGAAGAATTTGGCTTTGGTATAATAGGGAGACACAATCGGCTCTCAAGTAGGGGACTGACATAATGTGAACTAAAAAATCATACACACACACACACGTGTGTGTGTGTATGTGCATGTATGTGTATATACACATGTATGCACATATTACATGCATATATACATGCACACATACATATACACATGCCTATGGATATAGATATGCATATAGAATACATATTGTATAAATCTATATATCTACATATATACAATTATCTGTATCTTCATAGCTATATATGTATGTGTATAGAATAATATATACATATATCTATATATGTATATTATGTTATGCTATACATATACATATGTGTATATATGTGTATGTGTAAATAAAGCTACACCTAAATTATTCAAATTGGTTACCTACAAATATTGGAGCAATAATATGAATACCAGCCATTTATTTTTGTACCACAAATGATTAAACAGAAAGGGGTTATGGTCTTTCAAACAGGTTTCTGTAACTGACTGATATTTAAAAAAAAAAATTAAAGTTGTTTAGGACCCTAGGGAACTTGTGCCTGCAGTTCAAGTGAGTCACCACTAGGTGGCCTATTCCAATTTGTTAGGCAGCCCAGTCCTCCCACCAAATGTGTCTCAGGCAAACTGATAACAGATGGCTTCTGAGACAGCACTCACTGCAGACAGTGTTTCTCCTTTTCTTTTTTTCCCTAAAGAGAACAGACCTATTGGTGAACATAATGTACATACGGTAAATGTCTAAATAAAAGGCGAAGCACTGCTGATGTTATCAGGTGGCTTTGCTCTCTCTTTCTCCTACACATCCTCCAGCCACCTCATTCCTCCATTCTGTTTCCTAGGATCACAAATTTCGAAGGCGAAAGTACCTTAAGAGGCCACCAAGCTCTCACCCTTTTCATCTGAGATGAGGAAACAAGAATACATAGAATAAGTGACTTGCCTAAGATCATATATGTAGTAAGTGACACTTAGGAGAGATTTCTAAATAGTTACCTTTAAAAAAATTTCTAGTTCAATAATAACCAAAAATAGTTAAATAATTTTTAAAGTTACACACTACCATGTTCCTCCACAGACATCTGGGGGACATACGACACAAAGGTGAGCCTAAGCTCTGTCATGAACTTATTTGGTGAATTTGGGGAGTCAAATGAAAGTACCTGTTTTCCTTAGGTTAAGGTTACTTCAAGCAGCAAACTGAAGTGATTGCCTAGAGCTGGAAGAAGCTCTAATTGAGTTCCCAGGCTGTAATATATTTGCCACCTACTTACCCCCTGCAGAAGTTGAGTTTTAATTGGATTCCATTTTTGCTAAGTGTTCTGAAGAGCCTAAAAGCTTTATAAAACTGTTATCCCCCATTTAACTCTCTTTTGTATAGCTCTTTCACCCCAAATAACTTCTCTGGGAAATCACATGTACACATTCCTTTTACCATTCAGAACGAGTTTTTTAAAAAAAAGTTTTAGGCGTAGGAAAAGACAAGAAATACTGTGTTTTGTATAGACGCTGATGGGACTGGGACAGTAGTTTTGCTATCAGTCAGCTTACAAAGTGGAAGCTTAATGGTAAGTGCTTGAATGCTATGTGTTTGTTTTAAATGAACTTAGAGGGAGAGTAACTTGTTAATTTCCTCATTCATTAAGTGCAATAATAATACCTGCATTACTCACCTTACAGTAATGCATGAGGATCAAATGGGTGTAATATGTACAAAACACTTTGCAAACTTTAAAGAGCTGTGTACATGAATGCTGTTATTATTATCATATTTTAATTTGTGGTTTACTAAAATAAAAAGGGGCAATAATAAAAAATTGTGTCACTTACGTGAAATACCCACAAGTTATACTACCCACTGTACAGAGTTGTTAAAAATCGTAGACTTTTCAGAGCCAGAGGGAATGTTAGAGGTTCAATTCTCTTCATATGAGTTACCATCATCATCAACATTATCATCATCATCATCATTTACTACCTCTTAGGTCCAGATGATCCAAATGGAAAGACACATGGTGAGCGTAAGTAGGGTGTAGCATATTAGCAACAATGATTTGCACAAAAGAAGTAGCATAAATGACATTTTCTAGGACATGTCTTACTCATTGACTGAGATATTGTATAGAGTGAGATGTAACAGCCAGATGTTCTACCAAGAGGATAAGCAGATGTAATAGGGTAGTATAGGGAAAAAATAGGAACCATAATCACTTCATGACATCGTGACGGACTAAAATGTAGAAATCCCCCAACCACTTGGTGATCTAATAGTGGAGAGTCAGGAGAAATGAGATATAACCAACTATGTAAAGCAGATAAGAGACACTTGCAGTTTAGTCTAAATGATTACTTCAACCCTGTAGTTTTGTCTAAAGGGACTTCTTTCAGAATTGTAAAAGTATTTGGTAACCTTTCCTTGTCTCCTGTGCTTGAACAAGAAACGTCTTCTCATTGTGGTAACAAACCTTGACACCTGCGTGGCAAATATTCCCCAAGAAGCCATCCTTTTCTCCCTTGAATGAATCCCTCTTTCTCTACCCTTCCCTCTCCTGTGAAACATACTTATCTGTCCTCGTTTTTAAAGTGCATACTAGCACATCCCTCCACAGCCAGCCGGGAGACATACAACACAAAGGTGAGCCTAAGATCTATCATGAACTTTCTTGGTGAATAAGTTGCTGCAGAATACTGCTGATTGGCTATGCACGCTAAGGAGTTAAAGCTGCTGTCAACAGGTTCCTTAGCACACTAATATATTTCTTTGCTTTCAGTCTGACCTCCTCTCTTTGACCTACAATCATCAGACCCGCACTTGGGGGCACACCTTTCCAATGAGGTCCCATTTTTCTCCCTGGAGAGAATTCCTTGACAATATAGCACAATTTTAAAAGTAAAGTTAGCATACTTAGATGATATTTTTTTCCGTTTGAAAGGCTTTTCACATTGGTCATATTTCACCCTACTAAACAACCCTGTGTAGGAAATAAAGTTGAGATTGTCAGCCCCATTTTGAGGCTGGAAAATCCAGGTACCAAGAGATTAAATGACTCAAAATCCATGTTAAGTTAGTCGTAATGCCAAGCTTAGAATCCAACCTGGTTTCCAGAACCAGCTCTCTTTCTAATAGATGGGAAAACTTCAAGTGGGTAGGTATCCCTAGTTATAGGATACTGTGTGAAGAACACTGGCTCTGGAGTAAGAGGACCTGAACTAAATCCAACCTTTGACACCAACTATTGTGTGACCTGGACTTGTATGAGGTGAGAGGATAGCACTAAGTAATTTCTGAGGAACCCTCCAGCTCTAGAACTATGACCCTTTCAAGTTTCTTGAATTTTGCTTCTGTGATAAAGGAAGGGGTAGGTAAATGGCAAAGGGGAAAATATAACATAAGCTGGTAAGAGTTCTAAGTCTGGTATATGCATCTGCCCTAGCAATTTCAATTAGCCAAAAGAGTAAAATGTGCTCATGCGAATGCAGCAACTCCCATTAAAAGCACTATTGGAGAAATCACATTTCAGAATGTTATCCATGTAGCTTAAAAGCAAAAAGATGCCACATTTCTGAGAATGGAAATTGTTCAATTACATTCCAAAGAGTAGTGCATGAGTTAGGAGACCAGTTTCAAGCTCCAATGAAACAAGGTTTGCTTTTTCTGGTCATCTGAACAGGGCTCTTCAATGACAAAGAGCACAGAGAAAGAATCGTTTGTACAGTGGATCATCATTTTAATTAAATTTCTCCACCTTTCCCACCCTGCCTTTCAGTAGCTCCCTCTCTCTTTGCTATTCAGCAAAAGACTTTAGACTTTTTTACACAGCTCATTAATAATAATATTACTATTATTATTATTATTTTCAAGGGAGTAACTGGATCAGAATGTTCTTATAGGAAGACGAATATAGTAGTCTCCAGAAAGAAAGACTAGTTTTCAAGGGCTTTGTGCTAAAACTTACAGATTTACCATGAGACTACTGACCAAGAAGCATTCCACCTCATACATATGTCACTTTTCTGGCATAATAAGAAAATGGCTGCCCTGATGAGAAAACAGCTGATAAACATTTCATACCATGAGGATAGCCAAGCTTTGCTTTGTCTTGTCCTGCAAGTGTCTTTCTCAGTCTCTAGCCACTGGTAATGATACAAATTTCAATTCCATGCTCGAATACGATTTTATAGCAAATATATTGCATACCAGATGGTAGCAGGGGAGAGATGGCCATAAAGGCAGTACATCCCAGGGGCATTGCAGTACATGCAACCTAGACCAGTGAGCCAATTTCTCCCAAGGGTGTGCTTATCACACCTAAACCATTCATTCCTCTTGAATGAGGTCTCAGTTTAGAGCAGGGATGTTTCCCTCCTCTCCTTGCTCTGGTGAGATGGATCAGATAGCCGTGGGAGTAGTTCACCCAGAACAAAATTGTTCAGGTAGATTATCCACATATCCCTATTGTATGTTTATCATCTGGTTCCAATGTTCTTGGTGGGTTTTTTGTTTTGTTTTTTCTCAAAGAAGTGTTAGAAATGGAAATGGAAACAGGGAGGCCCACAATGTAAGCTGCATAATAAGAGGTCTGTGCTCAGCATGGGAAGTCTCTCATAAGTGAGAAAATGATGTTCATAG
Organism: Trichosurus vulpecula; assembly: GCF_011100635.1. Taxonomy (NCBI): domain Eukaryota; kingdom Metazoa; phylum Chordata; class Mammalia; order Diprotodontia; family Phalangeridae; genus Trichosurus; species Trichosurus vulpecula. The sequence goes on from NC_050579.1 coordinate 109,649,859, forward strand.
TTTACAATGCACAGCCTTCAGCGTAATGGGGGATCTTCATCGTGTTTTATTGGTGTATGTTTCCCCCAACAATTTAATGAAAAACAACAGAAAAGCTAGCACAAATTGTTAGTGATAGCTTTAACTGGACTCCTAGGAACATCTAATTCAGGAAGTTTTTAGAAAAAATCACTTTTTTTCCCAAGGGCAACAATTTATTTTTTCAATTTCTCTACTAAATATATTGTTATAGAAAAAACCCAGGAGAGGGATTTGATAATGTCCTTTTTGGAGTTAAAAAAGAGTAACTTTTTAAAGCTCGCATTTACCTTTTCAAGATAGAAACAAACATCATTTAAAGCTTAATTGCTTCCTTTTCTCTAATTACTGTCATATCTGATGAAAGCAATTCTATAAACCAAAATGGAGCAGAAGAAAGTGAGACTCATGCCTCTGGGTAAGGAAATTTAAAAAGCACTGAAACTGGGGTCCCTATTGGGCAGCCATGCTGGCCTAACCTAAACTTCTAGCCTTCATTCTATTGGGAGCCACTACAGCCTCAAAAATTTGACAAAATAGAAGCTCAAAATCAAAACCAAAGTCCAAAGTATAACAGTAAGTTGAATCATTTCCATTTTCTCTAACCTTTCAAGAAAAGGGTAAATATTTTAAAATATGGAGTAGATAGGAAAAAAAATCTTTGTATGTCATCTTTATTCAGTTTATTTTTTTAATTAAATATTTTTAAGGACCTGGCTAGCTTCCCTAGCTTCCTTCAAGTCCCAGCTAAAATGCCACCTTCTACAGGAAACCTTTCCTGATTCTCCTTAATTCTAGGGCCATTCCATTGTTATATCCAATTTGTCTTGTATATAGCTTTTGGCACACAGTTGTTTGCAAGTTGCCCCACTCCCATTATACTGTGAGTTCCTTCTGAGTAAGGAGCCATTTACTTTCATTTGTGTTCCCAGGGATTAGAGTACCTGGTGCAAAGAAGGCACTTAAAATGTTTATTGATTGCCTATAGGGCATAGAAATCTATCTTGCCCTACAAGAAAGTAAGGGAAAAGGGGACGCAGGGAGTGGGGTGACAGAAGGGAGGGCTGACTAGGGAACTGGGCAATCAGAATATATGCCATCTTGGAGTGGGGGGGAGGGTATAAATGGGGAGAAAATTTGTAATTCAAACTCTTGTGAAAATCAATGCTGAAAACTAAAAATATTAAATAAATAAAAAAAGAAACAAAAAAATGTTTATTGATTGCCTAACTGACTTAGAGTTAAGAAGATCTAATCTGAAGGTCCGCTTCTGAACCGATCTGACTGTGTGATCCCAGGTGAATCACTTAATCTCTCAGGGCCTCAGGGACTATAAATTACACAGGAGTCGCCCATCAGTGGAGGAAGTTTCATTGCCCAAATTCTCTGCATCAACAAAATCACAGGTGCTCACCTGATCCTATTACAAAAATTCCTATTCACGGGTTTTATCAAAAGCTGTTTTTTTCCAATAGAATAAGATCTGATGTAAAGAGGGAAAGACCCCAAAAACCTGGGTTTGATTTCCAATCCCATAACTTCTTAGTTATGTGTCTGGAGCAAGTCACTTAAAATCTCCAAGTCTCATTTAGGACACTAATTGTAATAGGGAAGATGCTTGCTATCTGCCCTACTTTACTTCACCAGGGTGTTGGATGTTTCAAATAAGTTGATTACTAAGAAAACACTTTATAAAATGCTATGTAAATGAAAGACACTGTTAATAAGTTTAATAAAATTATTAATTATAATTTTAATAAAATAACAATAAAGTTCAAAAGTACCCCAAATAGATTTACTAGAAGCTCCTCCTACCAACCAATCAATATTTATTTAGCACCTACTATGTGCCAGGCATTGTGCTAAGCACCATGTAACAGAGTTATCTATACTATATAATAGAGTTATGTATACACTATAACAGAGTTATAAGTCTACTATATAAAGTTGCAGAACTGTTCCAGTCAGTGCAGACATGCCAATATGAACTAATAGCTACCAAAACTCATCCAAAAGACAATTCAAAAAGCACTAGTGGATGAAAAACAGCACTCCTTTGGAGTCTCTCAAAATCCTCTACCTTGTCAATTCAACAAAGATATACCTAGGCTGGTAATTTGATAGAAATGGTCACTTGGAAAATACATCTTGAAAGAGTCACTCATCTAAGATTATTAAATAGTATACTACCACAGAGGATCTTTCCTATATTCTGTGAGGGATCGTCATAATAAACTACTAATGCAGACCTTCAATTTTAAAAAGCCTGCTTCTAATGTGACAGGGAGTCCTGCCAGCTTATGTCTACTACTGATGCCTATAGACTGTCTCTTGCTTCTGCCTTTCTGTTTTACTTTCAAGGACGTTGGTCTCATAATTTTTACCTCCTAACTTCTATATCTTAACCATATGACTGATAATCCCATATCCCTGAGGTTTTCCCAGTCACTTAATCTTGAGTTATGTACTATATACTAATCTCACCTGGAGCCTTATAAGCTACTTGATATACATTCAGTTGTGTTAAGGAAAATATAATGGGAAAATGTGGCTGATTTCAATGTTATTTCAATAGATGTTTAGGTATGAGAGAGAAATTGATGCTTCTACAGTTTCAGAACCATTTCTCTAAAATTTGAATAAGTCCTTACTATATATTTTCAGATAACCTCACGAGATATATTTTCTGAGGACCTCAAGAGATGTTTCAATCTCTGAAATTGTTTAAAACCAGATTACTTACAGATCCTTCATTCTCTACACCTGGCAGTTTAGCTGGTCTGTCCTAAACCTAATTACCTTTCTGATCCCTACAGCCTGCCAGGAAGAACAATGACTTTCCAAAAGGAGTTCCACATGAGACTGTTTTAGAGAATCCCAAGAAATGAATTGCTCTTTCATCCTATTTTTGAGAAACATCTGTATTTTGTACATAACAACAGAAACATGGATCCTGATAGGGACTGTAATGAAACAGAATTTCTGGACGATGCTTCTCATCATCCCATCCAAGATACACACATTAGAAATCTTAGCTGGTAGGGTCAGATGTTTCTCTTTGTCAACATTCTCTCAAATTTCCTATGATCTTTACCCCTTAAAGCAAAATCAACAATGCTCTTTAGAATCCTCCGGAGATCTGCACAAGGCTTTCCCATCACCAGTATATATGGCAGGAGGGTGTTCGGAGGAACTGAATGAGAAGCTATCATTAGCACAATTATGTACAAGATGAATTCATTCTGCATATGTGCCAGTCTTCATTCACAAATTTCATGATGCCTAAGCTTCATTAAGTCAATGTGTTTGAAAATCAAAAGAATTCTTCCAACTAAACTGGGCAAAGGGTCTTTGGCAAACTGATGAAAGACTGGCCCAAACTAGCTTCCTTCTGCGAAAGCTATATTGAGATTGGATCTTCCCTGAATAAATATTACTGGAAGAGGTTCCAGTGTCTCATCACTGACCAAATCTGCCAACTACTGGCTTGTATTCTTTGCTTGACAACAATTTTATAATTAACATAGCAGTTAAGCTAGTAGAGAAACTATCTCCTGAATGAGATTCACAAGATGGGGGGAGGGGTAGAGGGAAGCATAATTGCTCTCACAAATGCATGCCAACTAACCAGACGTCCTTGCTAATCCCTCCTTCTCCCACTGTCATTAGAAAAGGCTCCAGTTCTTAGGAAAAAACAAAACTAAGGGTAATCTGTCCAATCCTCCTTGTCTTTATTCCTGACAAAAGTCAAACAATAACATGATATTTAAGCATCACTTAATAATAAATCAGTCTATAAGTTAAAGTTAAAAATAATCTTGCCATTCCACTTTTATTCACTTGGCAATTATGTTTCTTTTTAATAGTCAAATTCTTCTAGTCAGGCACCATTTTGAGACTATTTCCTTGCTCTGAAAGCTCATGTTGAATTTTAGTCTTATTTCCAGAAGGTTTAGCAGAAAGAAAGGTTACGGACATGTTTTGAGAAGATGATGGACCTGTTCAGGTCAGAGTAAGGTAATGGGAAATGCATACATAATGCAACATAAATGCATTATAAATTATATTATATAATTATATATAAATATATGTGTATATTTATAGATATAAATATATATAAATTATATCATATAATTATATATAAAATTATAAAATGCAACATAAATGCATTATAAGTTATATAATTATATATAAATATATGTTTGTGTATATAAATACAAATATATAAAAATTATGTTATGTAATTATATATAAAATTATAAAATGCAACATAAATGCATTATAAAATAATGCATGATAAATGACAAAAAGTCAGTACGGCATCAAATACTCTTGCCACCCATCTGTTACCTACAGTGGCTTATCGGCCTGGCACTATAATCTAGGGCAGTGATCTTAGAAGTGTGTGGGGAAGTGGGGGGGGCAGGGCAAGGGGGCAGGGTGGTCCAAATGCTCCTCTAGGGGGTTATGGCCTGATTCCTTGGAGTGTGTGATGAGGATGAGAAGATGGGCCACATCTCATCCTTCAATAGCTAGCTGTATGGTTTGTCTCCAACACAACCGGATGCATTCTTTTACCCTTCTCCTCTGCTGTACAAGTTCTTATCCTCCTCATCTGTACTGGAAATCAGCCTCACAGACAGTTGTGACCTATTTGCTACCTGGGCAACCACAGCAGCAGTTGCACAGGTCACATACAAACACATACCCAAACACACAGATTATACCTCCCCATTACCTCCTTAGCTACCTTGTAGCTGCGATAGTATGCCTCATGGAACAATAACCATCTACCCCTTTTTTCATTTTGAGTGGGATAGAGTAATCCACACAGGATGAATAGGTGTGAATGGGTTATCATCTGCATCATAGAGCTCACACATTCATCTTCCAAAATTCCCTCTGAACTCTGTGGAGGGCATTGTCATTCTTCCAGAGTCCCAAGTTCTCAGCCTAGACTCAGAGTTAGACTCAGTTGGCCATATCTTGTCATTTCTACTTCTGCAACATCTCTGCTCTTCATCCCCTTCTCTCCACTCACAGAGCCACCACCCCAGCATCACCTCTTGCTTGGACTCCTGAAATAGCCTCCTAATTGCTCTCCTTGCTTCAAGGTTTGTTTTTTTTTCCCTCTCCATATAGTGGCTCAAGTAATTTTCCTAAAGTGCCAGTCTGATCGCATCACTCCCTGCTCAATAAACTCCAGTAGCTTTTTATTCTCTCTAGATAACATATTCTTTCCTCCTTGTTTCATCCTTTTTAAAATGTGTCTTCTATGTAACTTTTATAATATATCATTATTAGTAAAATTATATATGTATATATTTCATAACTATACATATATATATGTTTTGGGGATGTATGCTCAAAAATGTACTGATAGGAATGTATGGTCAAAAAAGTTAAGAGACCACAGATCTACAGAATTATAATGAGTGCTAGAGACTTGCCCATTGAATGAATGTGATGTCCCCAAAGCACTGATTCGCTGTACACAACTACTGTAGCTTCAAGTGTCCTGAGATTATTGCCTCTGCTGAAATAAGAACTGGGAAGCACTGTAGAAGAGCTGGAAGCATTCTCTTAGAAATAACAGGAAATCTCCTGGAGCCAATTGCACTCTAGAAAGTGCTTCTTCTTGCAGGTAGGAGTCTCTAGAACACTAGATCTCCCCTGTACTGTCTGTAACACCTTTTTAAAGGATTTCTCTTGTTTCACTCTGATTTACCTTCATTCCAGATCCTCTTATCCATTTGTCTAAGTCCTTCCTATAGACAATATTATGAGCATTGCTTAAATATAATGTTCTAAAATTAGTACTCATATCATTTTGAATCAAGGCACTTTGGGAAACTGAGGCATAAATTATAAACCTATAATCTTACATGTTAACTTAGACTTTCTTTTAAAAAGGAAAGAACAGGGTTTCCCATGAAATTACAAAATCCTTTAAGAGTAGGAGGAGGTATTTCCTAATCCAGGGTTGGGGAACCTGCAGTGGCCTCTGGCTTCGAGGCTACAGGTTCCCCACCCTTGTAAAATCCATTGAATTACTTGTGCTAGGTCCTTTTTAATATTTTGTATCGCTTAATATATACCTTGCATTGACTTAATTGTTTATTAGCTGGATGCTCCAAAGAGAAAAATAAACTCCTAGAGGACAAGGATTATTTGTTTTTTGTCTTTGTATCTCTGGAGCATAGCACGGTGCATGGTCCACTGTCAAGTTAAATCAAATCAATAAACATTTACTAAGCACCTACTCTGTGCCAGACACTATATTAAATGCTAGGGATACCCCCCACAAAAGTTAAAAATGGTTCATATGGGTGCTAAATAAATGTTTTGTGATTTTAATTGAATTGAATATACCTTTCCTATGTCCCCCATAGTAACTAGCATCCTGCTGAGTAAGTAATAGACCCTCCATTCAAAGCAACAATTATTCAACAACCATTCATTAAGTGGCTAAACATTGTGTAAGGTTCCTACTACAAAAAGAACAACAAAAGAGCTTTTCCTGTAACTCCACCATGAACAGGAATGAAAATGCAATACAATGAATGAACTGAACTTTATCACCAGTAGGGAACTTTAGGAAATATCAGGAGACAGAGTGGCAAAAGTTACCCAGGATAGCAGGTCCTTCAGTAGGTACACATAGCCAAAAAACAAAAACAAAACTGGATGCATGAGGATAACCTATAGGAAACAGAAACTGACTTAGAATGCTGTGGTTGAATTCACCAAATGAAAATCAGTACAACAGGTTTTGAAGGGGAAAAAAAATAAATTCTCTCCTGTATAACAAAAAGATCCTTAAATATGTGTTAAACATATCATGGCAGCAAAATAAAAAAAAATCAGAAGTAATTCACTTGCACTTTTAAATATCTGCGCTCAGAGCTTCATTATCAAGCAGAATGCAGGACAGGTATAATACAATCAAATGAAACCCTTACGTTTAGAAGCTGGCTTAAGCCATCCCTTTCAATGTCTCTCCTCATTCGGCCTCTAAGAAAGAACTGTCAATCAGCAATATTGCCTAATTGAGATTCACTTCCTCACTGTTGTGGCAGAACAAACACTTAAACACAAACAGAAAATGGCCAAACAGCAGACCACAATACAGGAGAGGCTCAGAAGATGAATAGTCTGTAAGCTCAATGACAGAGAGTTCATTTCTCCCTTCCCCACCTGTACTTCCCTCTAGGAAAAGTCATGCTCTATGTTAAGTTTCTTCCTGAAGTTTTAGAGACTAAGTCATGGATGTATGAAAAGAGAGGCTATTCTGAAGCCTTTTCCATGGATAAATGCAGGCTCTACTGCCATTGGCTGGTTGCACATGGAAATAATTTCTAATGAGACAATCCGTACTCAGATACAGCTTAACACATACACCACTTCCCTCTCCCCCATGCACATATCAGTCCTAATGAGTTGTCTGAATTACCACAAATACAGCTTATCAGCCATAGCATATGTTGGTGAAACTGAAATCATGAACTTATAATCAATGTTATTGATCATTTAGATTTTTTTATTCGAACATTAGGATGAAGATGTGCCTTCTCTGATGGTGGTGGTGGTGGTGACGACTTGTTTTTCCAGCAGCTGACTGTGATCTTTCATATACACTTGAGAAAGGTTTCTTTTTAAGCAGATCTAATCCATTCTCCTGGGCAGAACACGACAAGTTAATTTCTCTCCATTGATTGTATGGGAAACATTTTTAAGATGCAGAATAAAAGTCCAACTGTATTCAATTGTCATCCCCATGCCAGGTCTCATCTTTCTAGCTTTTCTGGCTTGGAAACTGTAACCAGTTTGTCGCCCTGGAGTTCAAACAGAGTTAGTATTTCTATTACAACCCTTCTAGGTGGTGCTGTATCAGTTATAATCAGAGCTTATGGAATAACCTGCCTGCATCTCCCAACAGCCAGCTCTCACCCGCCTATCAATTGGACTACAGTATTACAGAGCCCCTTGAATTATCTTTTCATTTAATTAAAAATTTTCCTTATCCTAACATTTCACTCATGGAATTGTGCAAGTGTTCTGTAAAAATGTGTTTTGTCTCAGAACAAGCAAAAGAATATAACAAATGCTTAATTTTAAAATACGGCCTAACAATCACCATCTCTCCAGGTTGGTACAGTGAGCAGACGGGATTATAACCACAAGCTCAGCACTAGCCCATCACTCATTCACACCCCTTCCCTCACAGCAAAGCACTGCTATAAACAATAGCCCTCTTGCCTAGCAGAAAACCGGTAGTCACCTCAATCCCTCTCATCTCAAACAAACCAAAACAATACAGAGAAGGGTATTGTGGAAGGGAGATTTCCACCCCCCACCCCCGTCCTTTCATACTGTAAACTCTGAGACAATTAACCCACCAAACAGCATTGCTATGTCACAGAAATAAAATATGATGAAAACATTTATTGGCATAATTCAGTATGAACTTAAATGGAGTTTTCTCCACAACAGGAAACCACCAGACACACTGCACGTTCTGTATATGAAGTTTACCTGCTGCTGGGCTGACAGAACCCTGTGCCTAGTTAGACCCTGCTGCTTTTTCATCCTCCTCTCTTTAAAATAATTGAATGTTAATTCAACTGAAAGAGGCAATGGACCAAGCTGGTATTCATGAAAGGAGTTCTTTCTGTCTCTTTCACCAACCTATTTTTTCTCCTTTTTTCTGCCCCTCTCCCTCTTTATGTATATCTACACTGTTCCTCCTTATATTTCACATACATACACATAAACTCACACACATACTATACATTGGCAGCTGCTTCCTCAAGAAAACTCTGAAATGTATAATCACATTTCACATTAGGAATGAAAGTATCTGAATCACTCCTGTTATATGACCAACAGCACAAAAAAGTAATTATTCCATTAAGTATTATTTGAGCTGAGAGTCGACTAAAATGATAATTAATATATTAACCATTCATAGCTATTTTATATGCCATATCTCATTTTGTCTTTCCAAAATAACTGTTCTTGTTTTCTATCAAGATTAGGAAAGAAAGGTTATCATCTATGCCATATTACCTCTGTTCACATTGTGAATGTCTGTGAGTGAGCTCATATGTGAAAGAAACATATCTTAATCAATATGTAACAGTTATGGATACCTTTAAATGTCTTGGTGGATTAGTACTTCAATAAAAAAATACTGAATAAGAGTTTGGACACAATAAAATCTTAACTAAAAACAATTTTTAAAAAAAAATATAGATACCCTCCCAGAGCAAGTGAAGAAAACACATTCCAATAATAAATGCAAGTAGGTTCTCTATCCTTATGTCATGAAAAAAAATGATACAAAGACTAGCAACCTAACAGAAGAAAGTTAGCAAAGCACATATTTACTGTATTTGTTTTGCATGTAATATTATAAATTTGCATTCTGTAAACAAATAGAGCATGAATTGAATTTTTATTTCTACTTGTACAATTCATTTCTTTCCAATGTTTGGGTCTTACTGGATGGCTGCCAACTTTCTAGCTACGCTGTGCTGATAAAGAAACATCATCAGAAATGCTATTGAATGGGCATATAAGCTGACAAAATTTGCTTAAAGGTGGCTACTTTCTGCAATTCACATGAAAAACACTGGTCAGTTCATAAATAAGCAGCCTGTGTATGCTGTATTTGCTACATGTATGGAACAGAAATCCATTTCAGTCATAGCTATGGGTTTTTTTAGTTTGCATTTTAAAATGATAATTCAAAGTCTTAGAAATCTTTTTTTTCTAATTTTTTCACATGACCCAGATATCTGGGTAAATTATCAAAGTATGCAACCAAAAATAGAACTATATTAGTATCTGATTTCTTCAAGGAACCTTGAGTCTCCATACCCATTCTTCACCTCTGCCCCAATCCACAAGAATAACATTTGTTCTAACATTTCGTGCTTTCTGAATGCCTCTTGAAGCCATTCCATTACCATCTGACTGAACATAGAGACTGCTGTGCTGTAGTCTTGACAAGCCTCACCTCATTAATGCTTTTTTAATCATCAAGGATGACACACTTGTCAAGCCCATGATAAATTATGTCAAAACATGTGTGATTCCAAATGGAGAGACGGAAAGCAGGGAGAGAGTAAGATGAGTCCATGTATACATGTGTTTCTTTATCTAAACATTAAAGAGAGCTCTTGGGGGTAGGATGTTGAACTAAATGAAAAAGATTCCTAGTCAGCCCTCCTGTTCTAGATGGGAATAAATACATTGAAAGCAGAAACCATTTTTCAGTGTCTGGCTCTTTTATGCTAACAGGTGATGGACTCATTACTAAAATGAACAGAAAAGGAATTCTGATCTCAAACTATTGAAACCTGGTCAGCCCTAACTTAGAAACATTAATAGTTTCTACAAGAAATCCTAAGCTCAAGGGTATTATGAAAGAAAAGGTACATGAAAAAGGTCATAGGAAATTTTCTGCAAGATGACTTCAGAAAAACCTGGGAAGATTTATATGAATTGATGCAGAGTGAAGTGAGCAGAACCAGGAGATTAGTGTACACAGTAATAGCAATATCGTAAGGATGATCAATTGAATTGGCAATGAATATATATGCGATATGACAAATGAAATATATTCAGATATAATATTATATGACTTAGCTACTTTGATCAATACAATGATCCAAGACAATTCCAAAGGACTAAATAAAAAAATGCTGTCAACCTCCAAAGAGAGAACTGATGAACTCTGAGGCCAACTTGAAGTGTAACTTTTTCATTTTCTTTATTTTTCTTGCTTCTTTTGCAACACAGCTAATACGAAAATGTGTTTTACATGATTTCACATGTATAATTGCTATCATGTTGCTGGCCTTATCGACCTGTGAGGGAGGCATAGAAGGAAGGAGAGAATTTAGAACTTATATTTTTAAAAAAGAATGTGGGGCAGCTAGATGGCACAGTGAGGAGAGCACAGGCCCTAGAGGATCTGAGTTCAAATGTGGCCTCAGACACTTGATACACTTACTAGCTCTGTGACCTTGGGCAAGTCACTTAACCCCAATTACCCTGCCTCCCCCCCTACAAAAAACAAACAAAAAAGAATGCCAAAAATAAATAAATAATAATAAAAATTTAAGAATCACAGGAAAGATGTTCAGGAGTAGATAAAGACAAGCAGGGCAATTTTGTTATTATCATGTCAAATTTAACATGCATTTTCTTAAAAATGGTAAATAAGGAAAGTTAATAGTTTCACATATAAAAAGGAAAAAGAAGAAAAATGTCTCCTATTCATAAATAAAATATAATCATATAAATTCATTTTTATATAGGGAGAGGCAACATTATATAGCAGTTAAAAAAAGGCTGGCCTTGGAATCAGGAAGACCTGGGTCCAAAACCTTGAAAAGGGTATCTCAGACACAGAGTGACCACAGGCAATTCACTTAACATCACAGTGCCCAAGAACAACTCTCTACAACAATAATTTATAGATATTTTATCTTCAAGATACAGATCAAATGCTGTACTTTTTTCTGCAAAAAGCATGTGAGGCAGTTCTACAATTATTATCATCATTTTATAGGTGAAGAAACTGAGGCAAGAAAAGTTAGGTGACATATTCAATGATGCCACAGAGTGTCAGAGCCAGAATCAATGCACGAATCTCCTGAGTCTAAGTCCAGGAATTTTCCCACTCTTGCATATATCTAGTAGTAGAATTATTGAAGGATTTCATTGAACGGAAACTTCTCAAGGACTGAGATTCATGATACGTAGCACCAGCATGGTCCACACCGACCCAGGCTGAAGAACTTTCACTCGACCAACTTAACTCTTCTCATGTGGGTTTCAGTTCATTTACCTGAGGAATAGGAACATGGCACAGACAGGAGCTATGGTGTGTAGAGGACAGCACGTAGCATCACTCTCTTTTTGCCTTGCATCTTTTTCTTACCCTGATCCATGCATGCTACCTTTGCATTTTAGCTCGTACTCAGTCCTTTCAGGAAGCCATCTGCGTGCCTTGCCTCTTGTGCAGGTGAGAACAGGGCTTGCAAACAATGCGTCCATCGGCTATTAGAAGTCTCTTTTGGCTACTGGACTACTGTAACTGGGCTGGAAAATGAACTGACAAGTGCTTTCCCTACATATAATATTGACTGCGAAACAAAAGCAGTTAGAGTTCAAATCGTAATGCTCCACATACAATTAGGAAAAGGTCTGTTGCTTAGTTTGATGCTCTTCCACGTGCTTCGCTAGTCCAGTTAGGACACTTAGGCTGGAAAGAAAACTAAGGGCAATAAAATACTGGCTTGTTTACATATTCCAGCAGTATGGTAGCTCCCTCTGATTTAAATGTATACATTATGGCTTAAATGGTAATAAATGGTCAGAGACAGATAGCCCACCATTTTCAAAACTTAGGAGCAATGACATGTTTTTTTGGTTTCTGTTGTTTTAGTTTTTTCTTTTCTTTTCTTTCTTTTTTTTTTTTTACAAATTTTTAATTATTTTAGTATGTAAAACAAACTGGAAAACATATGGCATAGGGCACCAGATCTGGAGTCAGGTTCAAAGCTCTCCTTAGATACTTAGAGGGTATATGACCAGGCAATCCACTTACTTCTCTGTCCTAATTTCCTCATCTTTAAGATGAGGGGTTTGGACCCCATGGTGTATAAATCCTTTTCCAACTCAAACCTGTAATGCTAGAATTCTTCTACACAATGGAAAGAGCTAAGTGTAAGTAAAGTTCATTTGTCTGGCTGACTGCTTTGAGAGAATGGCAGCTCCCCGTCTTCTATGGATAGAGTTCTTTACCTAGCCCTCCCCACCATCTATTCCTTAGGAAGCCTGTGCGGGAGAGGACACATGATCCTACTGACTAAACATACTGGTACAATAGCCTTGCTTTATTGAAACAAGTAAAACATGTTTTAGAACCTGATAATGAGGATTTTCATTTCACCTCCAATGTTTACTTCTGTAAGTACTCTTCCTGAACGAAGAAAGGAAGTACATTTGAATAGCTATTTAGATTGTATCATATGTCATCCATTCACAACACACAAGTGTGTCACATACGTGAATGAAAAGGATAACCTAGAATAATTAAAAATAGATTTTCACTCACTGCAGAGGTATAGCATTGCTCTCTTAATCTAGCTCCCTTTTAGTGTAAAGTTAAATAAATGAAGGAAAATAATTCATGCTCTTAGAAAAAAAAGGGAAAGAAAAGAACACTGGTGCTCAAGGGACAGTATCTCCGCAGACATCTGGAGAATCTACTGATTAATTAATAGATTAATGAATCAGACAGCTGTACTGTTAGAAGGGAATTTAATTGTTTGGATTAATAACCCCACTAATTAATCCTAAAGAAAATCATCAACCTTACAGTTGAGAAAATGCTGAATTTCTAAAGACCCATCTGTGTGATTAATATCGTTTTAACACACACACTGGCAAACTATAAACTGTCAGTATAGGAAGTATGATGGGATCATTGGTTCAGAATAGTTTTGATTGGGTCACTTTTCCCTCTCACTATGAAGCAACACCACACAGGTGCTCCCATCATTAAGGCAAAATATCACCAGAGGGTTTAAAGCCCAGCATATTGAGATAGACATAGATAGCTAGTAATAAGGTTCTGATTACATTTTGATAAAGTTCATCATCAACCATTAAGGAACCACAAAGACATTTTAGAAGAACCAAGTAAAAGAAGAAGGCATTAACTGTCTCTTTCATATGAAACTCCCAAGAAAAAGCAGACAACTTTTACCCAAATTGATCCCAGCAAGAGGACTGATGAGGTGAAGATAATCATAGCAACAATTATAAAGAAATATTGCAGCAGCAGCAGCAGCAGCATTTTCCTCGTCATCATCATTACCATCATCACTCACATTTATACATTGTTTTAAGGTTGCACCCATATTTTCTGTAGATATAACTTAGTACACTTCTTGAACTTAGGTCACTATTAGAAATATGCATGCACATGTCCGCAGCCCTTTGGGTCACCAGCAATTTTTATTCTTTAGACATGGGTCAGTCAATTAGTTAAAGTAAAGAATAATGAATAAATTGACTGAGTACAGCACTGGTATCCACAAATGTTCAGCCATTCCCCAATTGATGGGCATCCCCTTGATTTCCAATTCTTTGCCACCACAAAAAGAGCTGCTATAAGTATTCTTGTACATAGGGGTTCCTTTCCCACCTGCATGATCTCTTTGGGATATAACCCTAGGAGTGGTAGCAATGTCAATTTCTGAAAGCGACTAACAAAGCATATATGATAGTTATGAAACTCTTAAAGTAATTTTGTACTGAATGATGGACACTATAAATCATTAATTAAGGGAAATAGTATATTACTTTATCATTCATTATTACTAAAATATTTTTTCTCTATAAAATTATTTAAAAGTATTCCTTCTGAAAAAATCTATGTTGACAGAGCCTCATTGTTTCTCATCCAGTCCATAAAACAGGATTTTACTCCTAACTGCAGCTATAATTACCATCAAATATTAGCTTTATGATATTGCTAATGTTATTCACAAAATAAGTTGTCAAATTGCAAACTGATAAGGTCATTTACCCATTGCTCTACATACAAATTCAAGATTATATTTTATTGTTTTTGCAAGATAAGCGGGAATAGAGCCAAAATAACTGGAGAGAACCTTAGCCAAACACCAGATATTTCATTTAACAAAACGAGTGGAGCTTTGTGACATTGCTGAAATATATTATATACTGTTCACAGGAAAAATAAGCAAGTACATAACTAGCAGAATCTGAATGTCTAAAGTATTTCTCCAAAACCTGCCCCACTTCTTAATGTCCTCCTTTCTGCTGACACTACCTCAATTCTCTCAATCACACAGGCTCAAAAACTCAGTCATCTTTTGAGGCCTTTTTGCCTCACTCTCCTCCTCCCCCAACATCCAGTCGAGCTGTTGACTTGAGCCCAAGTCTATACAACCTTTCACAGGGAAATGTCTTTTTCACTCCCATGACCAACATCCCATTTCAGGCCTTCAAATACTGTCCAAGCTATGCCCTATGGCCAGTCCTCCTAGTTGGTCTCCTTCTCTCAAGCTTTTCTTGCTGGTAAAATTTTCTGCCTAAGCTGCAAATCTCACTGATTATATCATTCTTTTACTCAAAGACCTCCAGTGGCTTACCACTATGTCTACTGTATCTCTTGACAGTGGAAAAAACTTCTCTATCTTGAGGGGGAAAGAAGGGAAAGCCTCTTATGCCAAGTGTTTTTTGTCTCTAGATGTAGTCTCGCTTCTTGATCTTTTCTGGAAACATCTATGTCCCATGCTTAGGACAGGCTTTCCCTTAACCACTGTTCCTTTCCTTCCTGTGACATCAGGGCTAGAAAAAATATAAGTTGTGCTTAAGTGAGACCCTGATCTTCCCTATGTAAACCTGTTCTTCACTTGTGCTTGTATCCCTTTCCTGGACCTGGTGTGGAGGTGTCATTTGCTATCCCAAAGACTTTTCCTTGTTACTCCTTTCTCTGTGCTCCTTCCTGTATGTGTCTGTTGAAGACTTTCCATGTGACTTATCAATTAAAACTATAAAAAGTCAGAAAGTTGAGCAAGTTGGGTGGCTGAATTTCCAAGGTTCCTTCTAGCACCAATTCTTATTAACCTTTAATCCTAGGCCATATCTTTTTAAATTAATTTTATTATTATTAATTTTTTAACTAACGAGAATTTATTTTCTTTCCATTCTACTTATCCTCCTGATCCATTAAACAAAAAGCAAGAAAAATAAAATCCTCATAAAAAATACACAGAGTCAAGTAAAACAAATGCCCTCATTGGTCATATCCAAAAACATGTGTCTCATTCAGTGTCTTGAATCCATCAACTCTCTGTCACTTTGTGAGTAGCATGATTCATCTTTGGCTTTCTAGAATTGCAGTTTGTTATTGCATTGATGAGAGTTCTGAAGTTTTTCAAAGTTGTTTTTCTTTATGTTACTACTGTATGCTGTATATATGCCGTACTATACATACTGTATACTGTATACATACTATATTATATAGTGGGTATATGTACTATACTATACTACATATATTTTTTTTTACTGTATACTTTTTTCCTCTGGTTCTACTCACTTCACCCTGTATCAGTTCATTCAGATCTTCCCAGTTTCTTCTGAAACTATCATCATTGTTTATGGCACAAAAATACTCCATTACATTTACATACCATAATGTGTTTAGCAGTTATCCAATAGGGCCCCTCTTAGTTTCCAGTTTTTCACTACTATGAAAGGAGCTGCTATAAATACCTACATATATATGAGTCCTTTTCTTCTTTCTTTCATGGTTTTGGGGTATATGCCCTTGCCCACTTCTTACTGAACTGGTAATATATAGTAGTAAGGCTTTTCAAAAATAGAGAAAAGGTCACAACTAGGCATGCAATGTTTCCAGAAAATATCTTATTAATTAGTTTGGATGATTTTTTTTTTCTTTCTTTTTTGGTGTGAGCCTGGGATTTTAATTAATGCAGGTAACCCTCAGTATACAGTGGGAACCTCCTTCACTGATGAAGACTGGAGAGTCTCTTGTAATTTATAATATTAACAAGTTTCATGGGGTAGGTTCATCTGATTCCAAGAACCAGTCTTTATCCACTACATAATACAATTATCGTATTGTCCTTAAAGGGCCAATAGGATATATACCAAAATGAGTCCATACTGGGTGATTTTAAATCATGATGATGAAGATACCATGAGATATGTAAGTGTGAGATAATGTAATGCAATGGATAGAGGGCCAGTCTTGAGTCAGGGGTCCTTGGCCCTGACACATTTTAGCTTTAAGACCAGTGCCCCAGGCAGCTTTTTAAGATGGCAAATTGCGGATAAGTTGTTGATTTGCATTCATGGAGGGAGTTTTTCCACCAGAAGTCCCTAGCAATAATGCAATTATAGGTCTAAAACTAAAAAAAGAAAAATCCTAGGACAGTTATTCTCATTCCTATTTTGAAGATGAGCAAACTGAAGCTCAGAGAGGTTAAATGATTTCTCCTTTATGGTCCTGCATCCAACCCAACCCTCACAGCTATCACCCCGGGAATACGTAGCCTGGCAAATACTCCATGTCAGTGCTACAGCCACACATACTTAAAACTCAGAAAAGAAAGTTCTCGTCACCCAAGTCCTTGGAATTGTGAAGTAGATCACCATTAAAAAGTGATATGCTTTTAATTAGTGGAAATGGCATTAGTGAAAAGGCATTACCGTCTGCTTTCCTGCTGCACCCTAAAGCCTGTGGCACCTTTCCGTCTGACTTCGAGCTGAAATCTTCCCTATTTATTGTTTCCTCCTTTAGAATGTGAGCTCCTCGAAAGCAGAGACTGTCTTATTTTTCTATTTGTATTCCTAGTACTTTGCAGATAATAAGTACTTAATAAATGCTTTTTTTTTCTGTTCATTCATTCATTGAGTAAGGACCCAAACCCAAAGTTTCTTACTCTGGCTACTCCACTTTTTCCATGACAGGCTGCTGCAAACAAGGTTTCCCTCCTCCTTAGAACCAAGCTTAGCTCTTACAAACTCCACGACAGCAAGGGACCTCAGAGACCATCTAGTCTGACCCTCTCATTTTACATATGAGAAACTGGGCCCTAGAATGAAGTGACTTATCCAAGGTTAAACTGTAAGTAGTCATCAGCAAGCTTACTTTCCAACCTAGGTCCTCTGACTCCAAGCTAACATTGCTAAACTGGACTAAGAAATTTCCTTGGAAAAGCTTAGCTCCGTCATGGAAGATTCATACTTTCCTTTAACTTAGCAACATAAAAAAGTTTGTTTAAAACTCAAAATCCTAGTCCAGTCTCATCTGATTTAAGTAATATAATATTCCCAAACCTAGAATATTCCAAAACTTCACTTAAACGTCTCCTTTGTTTCAGTCTGCCCCCTCACCCTAACCTTCTACCAGAGCTTCTAACAAAAGAAAAAAGTGGCTCATTTCAAGGTCATCATTCTTTTCCTGACTTACTCCTATTTAAGGTCTTAACAAGCAGGGAAATGATCAAGAGATGGGCAGTGGAAGGGAGAAAAAAGAATCAGAAGGGTCTGGATAATTCACCGACTGGCTAATCAGTCCCTGAATGAAAACTAAACGACAGTGTAAGTCATCCTCTCCCGTTGTTCTTTTGTGACTTTGTATCACAAAGATCTATATTCCCAGGGAAACAGCCTATTTTCTACGGTCAGATGTACTTTAAGCTCTTTGAACTTCCTATCACATTAGATACAAGGGGACGATAATGATTAAGAGGGAGTGACTTGGACAAACATACATAGAGCCAAATTTCTGAGCTGCTAAATTTTTTTTTCCAGTATTAATGAATTTTGAAAACTATTTGCAAGGCATGTTAATATCCCATAGGAAAAATCGTTAAGAGCAACCATGCTGAGCTGTGCAATGCATTTAGGTTCCAGTCCATCATTGATCAGTGTCAATTGGAGACAACTCTTCTGGTACCCGACACTCTTCATTTCACTGTTTCAACGAACTCATCAATTAATGACGCACATGCCAATTTTGCAAACTAATAACTCTGGCATACCTGATTACCTCTGGGAGAGGAAGACATATAATTTTGATCCTGGAAAGATAACTGTAAGAAATAGTAAGATTTCCTGGTAGAAGTAATAAGTCACAGTCAAGTTAAGGTTTATTTGTTTGTTTCCCCAAAATGGAAGAAATTTGAGTATTATTCTAGAGTAGAGTAGGCGGGAACAACAGCGAAGGAGATTTAAAATGCTAGAAAGACGGAATAATTGATTGAATGTATGTGTTTTCTGCAATTTACAGGGTCTGGATTAGTCAGCTAGATTAGTCTCACTTTTGTGAGCTCTAGATTGCCCTTCTTTAACAGACAGGGTGGAATGAGGGTGGGAAAAAGACAGGATATGGTTTTATTAAATGGTGAATTTAATATATTTATTTCACATATTTGTGCTCCAATCTCTCATTCTTAATTGAATATATATTAAATACACCAACCACTACTGAAGGTCAACACCATATCTATGGGAAATGTGGATGCATCCTGTGTTTTTTTACAATTACTATGAATATTGACTGCCTTCTTCATGCCTCCAACAGAACAAATCCTAAGACCTAAATTGGGCCAAGGCTATCACCTTCTTCTTTTCTGCCCTCCTGATCCTGGCCTTGACCTTGGCTGTCTGTTACCACTATGCTTTCTTATTCTAATACAGACCTGGGATAGGAGAGCCTGACATCAACAAAGGAGGGAACAGATACTGCACTTCTCTTCATTGCAGGAGGTAATTTTAGGTAGACCTTCATAGGCCATATATTGAGCTGATATAGATGCATTTTGTGTAGGCGCTGCTCCTCTAGCACCAATCACCCTGGGTGACTTTCTCTAAACAACTTTCCACCAAGTTATATGCTCTTGTTTACTTCATTTATTATAAATTAAAGATCTCTATTTCTTAATTGGGAAAATTCCCTTTATTCACGAAAAACCTCTGATCATTAAGAAATACTGTACATTACAAAATATGCATTATATCATATTATATATCAATTTAAAATTGAATTTTCATTAGCATTTCTCTTCCTAAATTACAAGATATAAAATCCAATCTGGCTATCAAAAACTGGAAAAATTGGGCCTATAGACCATTATTGTTTCAGTGTATTACATGGGACATTCTAATTTTTAAAATTAATAAGAATATGAACCATAACTCAAATCTCTAAAAAGGCCTTCATTAAAATTGTCCACACAAAATTACAATTCTAACTGCAGCAAGAATAGTCACCTTTGAGACTTCTGGAAAGGAAAGAAAGATTCTAAAGTACCTTTGATGTCAGATTATACGGACTTGGCCTATCCAAGTAAAGCTTGACCTTTAGCTGCTGCCGAGTCCTTCAATTAGTATAGTGGACTGAGTTACACTGAGTGTTAAGTGTACACATCCAAGTTGTATTTACCTAATCTATATGTCTATGTTATGGCTAAAAAAATGCCAGCCTTAGAGTCAGGTGAGAATAGAGTTTGAATCTTGCTTCTGACTTTTACTAGCTGTGAAATCATAGATAAATGTCTTAACTTCTCTGAGCCTCAATTTATTTATCTGTAAAATGGGAATAATAAGTACCTTTGTTCCCTACTTCACAGAGTTGTGAGACTAAAATGGCATAGTATACAAAGTGCTCTACAAATCTAAAACACCAGTTACTACTGTTGTCATTGCTTTCAGCATTATATGTTACAATCTTTATACAAAAACTGCTGTGCTACAAACATGCCCATTATCTGCCTTTGACAAATTCAAAAATATTTTTAGAACCTTGCAAACCTTATTGTTGACCATGACTTCAGACAAGTAGGATAAACAGACCAATGCCCAAGTAAAAACTTGCTTTCTCTAGCTTCTATTTTCCCTAATCCTAATTGCCTGGCATGGATAATAATCTTTCTCTCATCAGATTTCCCCAGATCACTTTGCCTGGATATTTCCTTTGGTCCTTTTAATTCTACCTTCTGTTACATTTATTTGTCTAACATGGCGCATCCTGTAAGCTCCCTGAGGGCTGGGACAATTTCATATTTCATCTGTGGGTGTCCCTGGAGTCTAGTGAAATGGCTTACGCATTGTAAGCATTCAATAAATCTCTGTTGAAATGAATTGAACTGAAAGAACATCTATGTTGTCACTGTTTTATTTAGAGAGCTTGCTGTTGGTATAAGTTACTTCAGCTTTATGCTGGCGTGGGCAGAGCATTTCCGTTGATTCAGACTGGCTCTCTGTTATTTCTGCATTTGAGATCTGTATGGGCCATTTTCAGATACCAGCCCCTATCTGCAAACAAACAGATTTATGAATCCAGGAGTCAACATAGCTACCTAAATTGGTGGTAAGTGTGTGTTATATTGATGTTGTGCAAACAAACATACAGGTTGCTGCTTCCCTTAGTCTGTTTATTGTTTGAAATAAGCTTAAAGCAATATGGGAGGAAAATAGAAAAGATGTTCTCTAGGATGAGTGATGCTGACACTGTCGAAAGTAGATTTTTTTTTCCTTGAAAGATAACCCCAGTTTAGTGATTCTCCAAAAATCTAATTTCAAAATATGACCATATAAACTAAGCAAATACATTTTATGACTATTCAGAGAAGCTAAACAATTTTTTCACAAATTTGTGAAATAAAATTGGAAATCTATGTCAATGTTTCTCACTCTCACTGACATTTTCTAATTTGTTCAAAAAGCCACATGATGCTTCTTGAGGAAAAAAAAAAGTGATATTAGCAGTAGTTTCCAGATTTCATTCCTCAACTGTCTTTGTCTTGCAGGGTAACTCTTTTTATTATAATGTTGTTTAGCCATTTTCAGTCATGTCCAACTTGTTGTGACCTCATTTGGAGTTTCTTGGCAAAGATACTGGACTGATTTGCCATTTCCTTCTCCAGCTCATTTTACAGATGAGGAAACTGAGGCAAACAGGGTTAAGTGATTTTCCCAGGGTCACATAGCTAGTAAGTATTTGAGATCACATTTGAACTCAGAAGATGAGCCTTCCTGACTCCAGGCCTGGCACTCTATCCAGTGCAACACCTAGCTTCCACTCCAGTATCTTGGCCAAGAAAACACCAAACAGTGTCACGAAAAGTCTGACAGGACTGAAAACAACTGAGCACCAACAATTCTGCTTACGTCAGCTTAATTTCTGGGTTTCAGTTTCATAAAATCATTGTATACTGCTAACTCATGTGAAGTGAAGCCACTCTGCAGAATTCCAAATTGTCCTAACTTTAAAGATAGAATATAATATTAGGTAATAATAGCTAGCATTTATGTAGCACCTTAAGGGTTGCAAAGCACAGTAAAAGATGGCACCTCTTTTGATTCTCACAACAACTCTGTAAGGCAGTTGCTATTACTATTCCGATTTTACAAATAAAAAAAAAAACTCAAGACTGAGACAGTTTAAGTGATTTTGCCATGATTACAAAGCTAGGGCATGTCTAAGGGAAGATTACAACTCAAGTCTTCCTGACTCTACTGCTCTACTGTCTTACCCACTGCTTCACATATATATATATGTATATACACACACACATATATATACATACATATACACACATACATATATAGATACACACATATATACATATATGTGCATATGTGCATATATACAGATATATGCATATATGTATGTGTGTATGGTGTATGCATGTGTGTGTGTGTGTGTATATATATATATATATATATATATATATATATATATATATATATATATATATGTACATCTATATTTGTCTATTAGACATTCCAAATATTTAGATTAGAAGAGAAGGGTAGCAAAATTCTAGGATCTACAGAGTCACAAAATGCATATTCTTGCAGGGACCTCAGAAACTGTGTAGTCGAACCTGTCTTTATAAAGAAACATCTCCAAAACATGGCCTTCCTGCCCCACCCCCCTTCCCACCAAACACATGCACACCCAGAAAGGTTATCTTGATGATCTCCAGGGAGAGAGTACCCATTACCACTATTTATCTCGCTAAGGGGAAAAACACTGAAAACTAAAGCGATTTGTCCATGGTCACACAACCAGTGTGATTCAGGTCTTCCTGACTCCAAGGCTGGCCTTCTATTCATTAAAGCAACCTGTCCCTCACTATCACTATTTTCTAGGAAGGCCATTTTTTACTTCTTGTCATTTTGAAGGCCATTCTTACGGAAATGACAACGCAGAAAGGAAAGGCAAGGAGTTGAGAAAGTGGAATTTGAAAGAGTTATCGTTTCTTGGATTTGTTTTTTTGTTTTGTTTTAGTTCATTAGTTATTCTTTATCACATTTCTGCTGCCTTGGGCTCTTTACACATCCTATATATCTACATAAATTATAATAACTAATGCTTTAATTTATCTATTTATCATAGAGGGCATAGAGGAAAATATGAAAAAGGACTGGATGGATTTATTTAAAGATATAACCAAAGTAATATTGAAATAATAGTAATGCCATTTACTTACTGAAAGGTAGAACTAAGAAAGATTCTTTAAATGTTCCCCAAAATATTTAGAATCACAAGAAGAATACTTAACACCAAAGTTAAACAAATATTCTTTCTTAAATTCAGTCTTCTGTTTTCCTAGTGATATTTACATATGTTGTATTATTAGTAATAATTATTGTAAAATTTACAAGATTTTTTTATTGCATGTGTCTATGTATAAGCAAACACACATACTCTATATGCCTTTTTTATTTTAAACCTCTTTCAAAGTCAGTAAAATATTTGTCTTTCTTTCCTCCAAATGCACACATTCTGACAAATTGATTTGTGACGATACAAGAGCAGGCAGTTTGCCCATCATTGAAGATACTTTGCCAACAAGTCCCAGACTGCCAAGAGAAGCAGTGACAGCAGTCTGACTATAATCACATGAGCCCTATGTAAATAGCTGAGGTTTGTGCCCTTTCTGGAGAGATGGTTCAAGACCACATGACTGGCAGATTCCTTAATTAATCATGGTGCTATACAATCACTATCATTACAGACAGCCGTCCTCTGCTCTAAGCAAATACTCACTTCTCACCCCGTTCTGTGATGTCTGACCCATTTCTTCTTGTCATGGCCATACTGAAAAGAACTGGTACCTGAAGGAAATTTGTTTTAAATTACAACCCTTATCTTGTGTTGGGCTCTTTCAATAGGATGGATGTCAACACTGAATTTTTGCATTCTCACTTGTTATTTATAGTGCTCTTCGTGTGAAAGCCTGTCTGAATTCTCTCCTTTTTATCTGGAGGCAGCATTAGGACTTTGGGAAGCTATAATCCCTTTATTCCCACCAAACACAAAATTATTAAAAGCATAATGTCTATGCTCTGTGCCAGTAATTAAAGGCACACATGAAGT
Organism: Trichosurus vulpecula; assembly: GCF_011100635.1. Taxonomy (NCBI): domain Eukaryota; kingdom Metazoa; phylum Chordata; class Mammalia; order Diprotodontia; family Phalangeridae; genus Trichosurus; species Trichosurus vulpecula. The sequence continues at coordinate 109,673,848 of NC_050579.1, forward strand.
ACTTTAAATGACAAAGAAACAGCAGATTAATGGAGAATTACTAATATATTGGGCTTGATCCCACTGCTAGGAAGGGAGGAAATTGTTTCTCTTTTGTAAATACATTCACTTCTTTTAGGCCATTAGGGAACCATTTCTTGTGCTAGAGTCGTAATTTGTTAAATGGTTTCCTAGTGGCCTAAAGAGGAGCAATTTGTTGCCTTCTCATTAACCATTCTTGCCCATTACCCAAGGTTCATAAAAGGCAGTGGTACCATTGCAACTCCTGAGAGCACAAATATTATACTCTTTGGTTTGGTTAATTATTAGATTTGGGGCTTGCTTTGTGATTTAGGAACCACAGGAGAAGGTCTCCTACTGTAACTTCATCACCCTTATCACCACCACTCTTTCCCCATGCCTTGTATTTCCTGGATAACTCCAAGCCTACAGCTGAGATTTTCTTAATCACCACTGATTTTAGCTATCCCTCCACTGGTCTCCATCACACAATATTTCAGATTTCCTACTTTGGTTCCAAGACTTTATCATGCAATTTTAATTTTTAGAAGCTACCTTAAAGACCTAACCCAACCCCAACCCAGATCATTTTATAAATGAAGACCAAGGTCAATTCTCTTTAATACTCTCTAAGCCTAAGTTTATTTACTGTATTAGGAGTCAGAACAAAGGTGATTCTAACTACTAAGTGGCAGAACCAAGGACTGACTTCCACCCCACTCTAGACTCTCAGTTCAGTGTTCTTCCTACAAGAACACAGTTGTCACACACAAGTCTATAATTGCTACACAACCTATTGTCCCACCTACCTCATTTGTGCAGTCAAGAAAGTTATCTTTTCCTATACTCCCTTGTGCTTTTCTTCTGTACTTGCTAAACCAAGTGTTGTGCTTTAGTTCTAAATGTGCCAAAGGTGGTTTGTAGGATGATATTAATTGGCACTCATATTGGTAGTCCCAGTCAACAGGTGAAGTTCCAAAAGAAAAAAAAGGTGATTTACTCATCCTTAGAAGGTAGATGGTACAGCTGAAACAGAGGGGTCGTTTAAAGTGTTGACACTTTGATTTTATTCATTCATGTCCAGAGTCTAATTCTTTTTTTCTACCAATAGTGTGAGTGGGTGACAGCTTCAGAAGATAAATTGGGGGGAAAAAACGCCACATTAAAACACACACCTGCCCTTCCTGGAAAAGACTCCAGATCTGTTAGCTCATAACAGAGAATAGGGAAGAATTAGTCCTTAAGATCCTCTGCTCCTCTCAGCCCAGGGTAGGGCAACAATAGGATATGGTGGGGCTTTGGGGCTAGCCTGGCATGAGGAGAGCGTTGGTGTAGACTGAAAGTAACCAGATGTTTGCTGAATATGAGAAAACACTATAAGGAAAATGCCAGGATGAAGATATCTGGGTAGAAGGAGTGTCCTCTACATTTATCAATTGCTTTATGTATATTACCTCTGATCACTATTTCTCATCTTTCATTCAACATTAGAGAGAGGCTTGAGACAGAGCTGAAATGGCTAAAGATTGGAGAGTGAGTGCTATAGGTCAGGATACTGGTGCATGAGTTGACCCCACACACTCTCATAATACTGCCCGGGACTTTTCTGGGCAGAGAACAGACCTTGGGGATTACAGGTTAATTTTTCCTCCAGGAAGACTGATCTGAGACCTGTCTATAAGCCTTTTGGGCCAAGAAAGATATAAAGTCAACTCTAAGGCTCTTATGGTGGGCTTAAGACCCCAGAAATTTTTTTTTCTTGTATATTGCTTTTAAACTTCTGGCTAGATGCTTTTACTTGGGGGGCGGGGGTATTAGAATGTGCTTTTTAGCAAAAAGGACTGTTTGAATTCTCAGGCTTTGAGTGATCCATTTTACCAGTTACAGAGTATTGACCAAACATGCCTTACCCCTTAATATCCAGCAAGGCCCCAGGACTCCAAAGACTGCTTTCTTGAACATCAAACATGATCCAAGACTCACCATTTTCTTGCCACTGAATATTTGCCTCCCAGATCTTTCTACCTTTTGCTCAAGGGTAAATAATCAAACCCAAATTACCATTACTATTCTGACAAGCATGTTTATTTATTACCCTTACCTTTCCTCCAAATCCCTGTGATTCAAAGTCTCAGCCTGGAGAAACCAAAGTTCCTTCCCCTAGTTAACCACTCCACACTCTTTCCTACTCATCCATACTAGGCCCATCCCTCCAATCTCTCTTATTCTACCCAATCTTTCCATTGAGTTCCAGGGACACGGCCCTTCCCTCCCACCTCCCATCCTATAGTTAACAAATTAGTCTCCATTTTAATTTAGATATGTGCCCACCTCCCTGAGATTGCTTTGTGCATATTTTGTATTATCTAAGTACCTGTTGTTTCCTTCCTTTAGTAGGTAAATTAGTTTTCTGTACTTGTACCCCCAGCACCTTAGATACTGTAGTATCTGGCAAACAGAAACACTTGATAAGTGCTTGATGAGTCTCACTCTTCTGTGCTCTCTCTCCTACATCTGATTTTCCCCTCTCTGTCTTTGTCCCTCCGCCTCTATGTCTCTTTTTCTCCCTTCTTCCTCTTCCTATCACCTCTCTCTCTCTCCCTCTCTCTCTCTCTCTCTCTCTCTCTCTCTCTCTCTCTCTCTCTCTCTCTCTCTCTCTCTCTCTCTTTCCTTTCCCTCTCCCTCACTCTCACTTGCATCAGTCCCTTTCTTTAAACTCACCTTGCCACCATCTTGGTTGAAGCTTTTGAAACCCCTCATACCTGGACTTTTATAGTCTCCTTACTGGTTTCACGTTTTTCTCTCATTTCAGCTTCCCTGGAGCTGCCAATATTATCTTCCTAAATCACAGATCTGACCATGCCACTCTACTGTTAAAAAAAATATTCAATGGGAACCACCTTTAGGATGAAATACAAACTCCTCACCATAGCATTGAAGGCCCTCTACAAGCTGGTTTAAAGCTACCTTTCTAGACTTACTTCACTCTTTTCAGAAACCATAGGTTCTAGCTTCTAGTGGCATAGCAGATAGTGGCAAGCACTAAACTTGGATTCGGTAAGACCTGAAATCAGATTTGGCCTCAGATGCTTATTAGCAGTGTGATTCTGAGCAAAGTACTGGATTTCTGTTTGCCTCAGTTTCTTCAACTGTAAAATGAGCATAATAATAGCCTACCTCACAGGATTGTTGTGAGGATCAAATTAGGTAATATTTGTGAAGCACTTGGGACATAATAGGAGCTAAATAAATGCTTATTCCCTCCCTCCAGCCAAACTAGGCTACTGGCTATTCTCTGAAATGAGCATTCAGCTTCCATCTTCTTGTATCTGTTAAAATCATCCACCATAGTAGGAATTCCTTCCTTCCTCATCTTCGCATCTCAGAACAGCAGCGCGTATCAAGGTTAATCTCAGGGGCCACCTCCCATGTGGAGTATTTCAGGAAGCCCCAGTTGTTGAAGATTCCTCCCTCCTTAAATGATCTATTTAACTATTTGTGTACATGTGATAGTCTCCCTTCACCAAGTGGAACCTCCTTGAAGGGAAGGCTTGTTTCATGTTTGCCTTTTATTCCCATCTAGCACAAACTAAGTGCCTAAGGAACATTTTTGAGTTTGTTCTCCATCATAATCCTCTGAGATAGTTCATTTACTGAACCTCAGAGAAGTACTCTACCCAATGTCACTCAGACTCAAATCTTCTAAGTCCAGTGCTCTTTCTGTTATACCATGCGGGTCTACAGTTTTACTCAACCTTAAATGAAACTTCTAAAGCATTTCTAAAATCTACTTTTATATATAACACTAATTTTGTTCTACAGAGAAAATTCTTAAGTTAAAATATTTACTGATATGCAAATTTGAGTTAGAGTAAATAAATGACTTGCTAGGCCACTTCTTAAGGTTTGCTGATCCTTATTTTGAGCTTTGTTAAACATGTGAAACAATCTCTTTTCTCATGATCACCTTCCTCCCTCCCACACGAAAAGCTACTCAGGCCCCCCACTTTCTCAGAAATCCTTCTTTTATCCAGTGTATGAAGAAAAGGCTACAGTCAACTCTTGATTATTCATATTAAATTGATAGAAGCTCCTTATCAGAAGCTCCAGACCCTGATGAAAACACAGGTCTACTCTTAAAAAAAAAAGATTAATGCACACAAGATAGACCCAAACATCTATCTGTATGTGTATTGTGAACTACTTGTGAACATATATCATACAGCTGTTTTGAGGAAAGTCCTTTACAAACCTTAAAAAGATATATAGATGTGTGTTTTTATTATCAGGACTAGCGTATGAAGAGCCATATTTCTGTTTTCCTCTGACTTCTTGCAGAGAAAGTATTTGTGACCAAAGGGTGCGTGTATGCGCGCGCATGTGTGTGTGTGTGTGTGTGAGAAAAAGAGAGAGAGAGAGAGAGAGAGAGAGAGAGAGAGAGAGAGAGAGAGAAAGAGAGAGAGAGAACATAGTTTAGATAGGAAGGAAGAAAAAGAAAGAGAAAGGAGGAAAGAAAGAAACAAAGGAAGAAAAAAAGAAAGAAAGAAGGAAAGAAGGAAAGAAAGAAGGAAAGAAAGAAAGAAAAAGAAAGAAGGAAAGAAGAAAGGAAGGAAGAAAGAAAGGAAGGAAGAAAGAAAGGAAGGAAGAAAGAAAGGAAGGAAGGAAGGGAGGAAGGAAGACAGAAACATATTGAACTTCAACACAGGCTTATTAGAGTTGGGTAAGAATCTAGATTATGTATGCCAGCTTTTCCACATAAATAATATAACATTTTAATTTAATTTCTCAGAAATACATTGGGTTCCCATAATGACAGCTGAGTATAGGAAACTAGCTGAGCTCCTTGTGATGGGTTGTTAACACATATTAAATAATAAAAATTAAAATGTACGAAGCTCAGAGGCATCGAAATTACATTTTCCCTTGCATAGAAAGTAATCCAAATTCTCACATTGCTTCCATGCTGGGTGTTTAAGTTTTAGTTCACTGAGGCTTAGTGATTAGATCAGATACATCTTGTAGTATTTTTTCAATATCTAGCTAACTGTGGTATTAAATTTAGCAACAATTCCCTTTAGAGCCCTGATGTGACATCTGGAGGAACATCTGCTCAGTTTCCCATTCAAGAAATATTCACGTAATGAAATGCTTGTGTTTAAGATTGGTTATGGATTTTACACACCCTGTTTTTATTTAATGAAAAGATGCATTACTTTTAAAAAGCATTATGGATTTTCATGTTTATTTATATTTTCAATTTGCATAACAAGATTTCCAGAACTGCTGATGCCACCCAAATCCGATCACACCTCATGTGCCTGGGAGCATCTATGTTTGACAGCACCTGCAAAGATAACCTCTCAGTTCCAGAGCACAGTAGACAGAGGCTCAGTATGCAAACAGGCTATATAAACAGGTGCGACTAAGTAAGCTCCATCAGCCCTAAGTGAACACAGTTCTCACCACTAAGCACCAACTCCCTAACCGCCACCTCCTGCACAGCCCAACCACCGCCCATGTTAGATGTGCACCTTAGATGTTCAAGGACAGGATTTCATCGATTTTTCATTAAAGCCATGTACTTGCTGTACTAGCATTACAAGGCAAAAACAAATCAATTATTCTATATGCTACATGCTTTTCTTTTAAGTGGAAGGGTTACCTGCAAACTTGACAAATTTACAGCTTGTGAAACAACTTACTCTTTCAAAATCTATCATTCTGGTGTCCAGAATTAATTGACCTATTCTACCTTTAATGATATTGATGATATTAATAGAAAATATTTAATTGAAGAGATTTTTAAAAATTAATCATCATTATCATAAGTTAGCATTTGCATAGTGCTTTAGAGTTTGCAAATTGTTTCACATATGTTAACTCATTTGGTTTTCACAATAACCCTGTAAGGGAGATGTTAATTATTGTCCCCCCTTTACAGATGGGTAAACTGAAACTCAAAGAGGTTCAATGACTTCCCTAGAATCACACAGCTGGTAAGTGTCAGAGGCAGCATTTGAAGGTAGGTCTTTCTGACTCCAAGTCCAAGGCTCTCTCTATCCAATAATATGTGTATTATAAAATCATAGACCTAAAATTGGGAGGGACATCAAAGGCTGTCTAGTACAGCCATCCCCATTTTATATGAGTAAACTGAGGACTAGGGCAGTTAAACAACTCATCCCAGGTCACAAAGGCAGCATTAGAAGCTGGATTTGAATCCAAGCCCACTGACTCTGCGCTCTTCGCACATGCCTTACAGCAAAAGGAATGTTTCTCTTTTTTTCTTTCAGGAAGAGCAATAGCCTTAAATTTATACTGATCCCAGGAACAACAGAAACATTGGTGCTAACTTTTCCCCAAAGGCTCAATGACATCAGTGCTTTTCACTGGTACTGTAATAGGAGAAGGAATATTAACACCGATAATCCAAGACAATGGGTCATGTGATATTATCTGCTTGACTGTATGCTATTTACATGTGGGTTACAACTGACATTCTGGGAATAAATGGGTAATAAAGTGAAGACACAAGGTGAAGACCCACTGTTTTATCAGGCTTCTCATCCTATCCTACGAAAAGATGAGTCTTTTGATCACTAAATACTCTAAAAGATAAAGGAAGGCAGGCAGGAAAGGAGGGAGGGGGAGAGAGGGGAGAGGAGGGGAGGGAGACATGGAGGGAGAGAGAGAGACATGGAGGGAGAGAGAGAGACGGAGGGAGAGAGAGGAAGGGAGGAAGGGAGGAAGGAAGAGAAAGAAAGAAAGAAGTCAGCAGGATTAGGGATGGAGGAGTTGTCACCCTACAAAGAGGCACTATTGCAAGAAACCCAGGAAGTTGGGGTAGTAACCATGGTCACATTGTATGACCAAGTTTGGGGGTTTTAACAGTTACATTGCATGACAAATGCCACCTGAAGACTGCAAGGTGTGGAGACAGAGATATTCAGAATACATTGGAGAAATAAGCCCCTCACATACCTTTTACCTATGACAAGGTCCTGATGATAACATCCTAGTTACCAATCTGGTAAGAACTAGAGATCTTCAAAGGAATTAGCGGGGAATTTGTGGAAAAAATTGGACATGAGTTGCATTTGAGTAGTTGAGTGAATTCAGATAATTCTTAAAATAGTAGTGTCATGAATTTGTATGGTACTTTATAATTCATAAAATGCTTTTTCTGATATCATCTCATTTGAGCCTCAAAACAACTCTGTGATATAGGCTAGGCAGATATTTGTATTTCCATTTGACATATAAAGAAATTGAGGTTTAAATAGGTTTGTGATTTGCCCAAACTAACATGGTTAATAAATGGCAGAGCTAGGACTAGAGGACATGGCTCTTTTGAACTCAATTTGCTTTCTTCTCAGTGGAAAAAAAAACTTTAAAATAATTTATTAAAATTAAATGTTTAACATTAATGTAATAAATTAAGCTTCCTTAATAACTAGATACATTTAACCTAATTAATTTTGATATATAATCTATGAGCATAACTTTTCATTCATTCTCTTTTACATCCCCATAAGGATTCTCTGTTTGGTCCATTCATTCTCATTAACTTTTCCTCTTACATGGTTGCAGTGAGATTGTACTCTGTTCCTCTGCTTTTGCTTTTTTTCCGTTTACATTATTTCATAAAGATCTTTTGAGATTTATTCAAATGTCTCATAGCTGTCTGGTTTAGATGCCCTATAGCATTTCACTGAATTAATATACCACAATGTATTCAACCACTCCACTAGTCAGCCAATCAAGAAACGTTCTTTTAAGTGCCAAGTACTGTGCCAGCCCCTACATAAAGAAAACAGCAGGAGGGTTACATATAATCGCTGGACATTCTCTTTTTACACTTACATAGAATGATAATCAGAAATTCTTTAAACCCATGGCTCTTTTTTGGTGGTGGTGGGGATGGTGTTTTGAATTGTTTATTACATATTCAGGTTCTGTCCAGGTTCTGACCTCTTCTTAGGCTTTGGTGTTATCTTGGAAACCGTTGACAGTGTGGAGAAGCCTACAGACCCCGTATCAAAACAATTTTTCAAAAAAAAATTTATAATTGTAGGAAATGCTAAGTTTCAGTTTGAGGTTAGTAAATAAAGACATATTCTTTTTTTCCTTCCAACTTCACAGATCCCCAGGAATATATGCATGACCCCCTCGGGGGGGCAGTTTGTGGGCCTCAAACTAACAACCTTTGTTCTATAGAAAACTCATCAGCTCCCATGAATTTAACTATAATTTCTATTTATATGACACATACATATATATATGGTGGTACTTCAAAATTGATATAATTGGTATCTCTGTTTTTAAACTGATTCTTAAAAACTTCTTTTTTCTCTTCTAAAAATTGTTCATATACTTAGATATTTTATCCACTCTAAGTTGGGAATTACCTTTGTGAATTTTAAAGTGATATGTATATATATAGTTTTAATTGTGAAACTTAGATCTTAAGTTTTTATCTGTTATATTTACTATACTTTTCCAACTTGCTTTTTAATTTTTCTGTTGCACAGATTAAAAAAAAATTAAAGTCCATCTCATCCCTAATAATTCTATTTGTTGAATAGAAAACATCTCTCCGTGATGGAGATACACATATTATTCTATTTTCTATCATCTTTTTCTAATTATGTTTGTCTTTCATCTAGCTAGAATTTACTGAGGTGTATTATATAAGATGCGAGTCTAAATCTATTTTCAACCTAATTGCTAAACAATATTCCAGAGTACATTTGTTAACTAAAGAATCCTACCCATAGTCTTCGTTTTCTTTAAATTTATTAAATACTAATCTCTTGGGGATTTTTTATTAAAAAGGTGAAAGACTTATTTGAAATGAAAAGAAACCTGAATATCATACTTGTCTTTTGTACATATGTATTTGAACAAAGGTATTTCTACTCTACTCGTTTATGTTCTTCCTCAGTACCACAGAATTTTGATGATAAACAATTTTTAATGTATTTAAAGTCTTGCTGAAGACACCTTTCACCACACTCTGTTGTTATACCCTGTTGCCTTCTGTTATTTGGATAGGAATAGGGATTGTATTCCAGGCTAGGAAAACAGCCAGAGGAAAAAAAATCCAGGCCCCAACATGAGGCCCAGGGAGAAGGCCAGTTTGTCCAGATCAAACTGTATTCTTTATCCCTGAACAGGATTGTTTCATCTTTGTTAGCTTTCTCCTTGAGTATGTGTGTCTGTTACTTTTACCTTTTCTGGGCAGGGGAGGGTTAGGGGTGATAATTCAATGTTTTTTGTTCAAAATCCTTTTCCCATTGTAATGATAATGTTTTTGTTCCAGGTTAGAAGACTGAGACAGAGGCATCCTTTGAACCTTCTTTCCTTCTGTGACTGAAAAGCAACCTGACACACAAGGCCAAGAGTATGCCCGGTTCCTGACCTAGCTCCATATGAAAGCTTAAAATAGAATGCAGTGTTTATCCAAAAAGAAGATCACCTACTGCCCTCAGATCTCAGAAGGTTGATTATATGAAGCTTCGGGGAATGCACCAAAGACATGCATCAATGCAAATCCCCAACATTCAGGTTTTTGTTTTGAATCAATATCAGAGATATATTAGAAAATTTGTTAAGTCAAGCCATGTCTGACTCTTCATGACCCCATTTGGAGTTTTCTTGGCAAAGATATTGGAGTGGATTGACATTTCCTTCGCCAACTCATTTTACAGATGAGGAAACTGAGGCAAAGAGGGTTAAGTGACCTGCCCAGTGTCTGAGGTTGGATTCGAATTCATGAAGATGAATTTTCCTGATTCCATGCCCAGTGCTCTATCCACTGTGCCACCTACCTGCCCTATCTTAGAAAATAGGAAGTGCCAAAGGAGGAAACAGGTAATAAGACCATAGGGGAGTCAAATAAATAAGCTGTAGTAGATTACCAATTCAGAGATGGATACTTTTGCTTCCACAGTGGACAAGGAGGTTCATAAGAGAAAGACAGAGAAGTACCAAAGGAAAGCCAAAGGAAATACACATAAACACAACGGAAGTTGTTATTTTGACGGGTTTCACAAGTCCCTATTGGTATTGTTCTCCCCAAGGTCACTAGTGACATCCTAATCAGGGAGCTACATACATAAAGGGAACATAATGAGGATGCAACAAAAAGAGAAAGTGAATCCCAGCACCAGGAGCTTCATGGTACCCCTCTGCCTTAGTTATTTGTTGCCTATATGCCTCACTTTATGATGCAAGTGTAAGCTCACTCTCTGCAGGTACCTGATGTATTGGTTAGGTCTGGTGGAATGCTTTGCACCCAACGTTCTTGCTATACCTTCTCAGTAAATCTCTTTTTTGGAATGTTGACAGAGTTGTTGATTATTAATAGGTAGCTTACTGACGGGGGTGGTCCTCAGGAACTAAAGGGCTAGAAGTACAATTCATTCCTGCTCATAGAACCTTAAGTGTAGCAATAATAAAGCACCCTCTTAGAACCCCCAAATTGGGAGTTCAAGTGACTAGTTAAGGGAAGGATCCCAGAGGGGGTGCTATAATGTAAACATGAATTATTCTGACGAGGCAAAAGAGGGGAGGGGGAGGCATTTAAGGAGATGAATCTTTATACACAAGGAACTCAATGATCAATTTAGAACTCAAGAAAACAAATGTGTAGAAGATGAAGGCAAGGACACTAAACCTCAGACTAACCTCAAGCTACCAACGAATGCTAAAGACACAAAAAAGGACCTTTTTTGTTTTGGTTATATAGGTGACCGAAGAAGCATAAAAGAAAGGATAAGTCCTATTCCAGAGAGAATGCAGAATTACTTAACTTTTATTATTTTTTCTGCCACGGACAAAGATCTACCACTTAGAAAGGCTAGAATAAAGAGTTTCAACAAAGAGTAGATGAACACAACATTCTTGTTAATTCACCTGACAATTGCATTGAAATTTTAAGTGGCCATATCCCACTACTGACTCATATTTGTAGCCTCCCAAAACCCTGATATCTTTTTCACTTGAACTATTGTCTGTGCGGTTTGTATTTTGAACCCATTTCTTGACAGTAATATAGAATATGATTAGGAAAAAAACTATTTATTTTTTAAAAAATAAAGTAATATAGGCATAGGAACTGGACTTGAGATTTCATTGGTATAGGACACTCCCAGGTGAGGAAATACCCTCAACCAATACAGATCACCAACTTCTCCACAACTTACAAAGAGTTGCCTTAGAGTGCTAAGAAGCTGTGTGACTTTTTCAAAGGCACATAGCCAGTATGTGGGCCCTCGAACTCAAGACGAACTGGCTTCAAGATCAGCTCTCTCACCACTACGCAATATTAATTAAAATAAAGTTATTTTAAAATAATGTATAATACCAGGTGGTTGTTTCATTAGTGATTTTTATATGCATATGCTATTCATTGATGAATTCATCTATGAAGCAAAGTAAATAAAATTCTGGATTTGGAGATAAGATATCCTGGTTTCAAATCTTGCCTCATACAATAGGTGTGTGATCCTGGGCAAGTCACAACGTCTAAGCCTCAGTTTCCTTATCTGCAAAATGGGGGTGTTAATAGCACCCATCTCACAGGTATGCAAAGTGCTTTGGCAAGCTTAAAATGCTATAGAATTGTTCTTCACCACCATCATCCTCCTCCTCCTCAGTACTACTACTATAATTCTCTTTAGCCCATCCAGTCAAGAGGAGTCAGAGAGCCTGACAGCAGACATTATAACAGCTGATTTTAGATAGAACTCTTTAGTCTAATAAAGTTCCTTACATTTATTATCTCATCTGATCCAGTAACCCTGTGAGATAGTTACTGAACTAATATTTCCCCCTTTTTATAGATGTGACAACTGAGATTCAAAAAGTGAACTGACTCTCCTGAAGCTATGCAGATAGTGGGTGTTAAAACAAAGAGTGGAACCTAGAGTTCTTTAGACCTATCCCAGGGCCCTTTCCACTGTGCCACCACTGACTAAGGCTTGGGCCAGCTATACTTTGGCTTTAAGCCCCAGAAAGGGTAGGGACTCCTGAAAGCATATGGAGATGGAGTTCTGAGAAATGGTACTTTGGATGGTGACTATGTTACCATTTGGGAACTTTGTACAAAAATAGTCACAACCAAAAACTGAGATGTCTTGGGGCCTGTGACCTGGAAAGGAGTACAGAGCCCTCTCATCTGAACATTGATTCTACTCCTGTAGAAATGTGGGCATTAAGAGATTATACAGCTTCGGGGGAAGCACTGAGCTGGTTGGCCCATCTATCTGCTCTCTGACAGAGGCTAGAAATAGTGTGGAGTGGTGGAATGAGTGCTGCCCTTGAAGTCAGGAGAGGGGTTGGTTCAAATTCTGCCTCTGATCCTTATTAGCTGAATAACCATGGGTGGGTACATGTGGGTAGATAGATCACTTAACGTCTCTGAGCCTCAATTTACAAATGAGGTTAATAATTAATAACAGTAATAACTATTTCATAGCATTATGAAGAGCAAATGATATAATGTATATAAAATGCTTTGCAAATCCTAAAGCCATACTATATAGATATCAGCTGTTTTATTCACAACAGGAAGGAAGAATCAGGGCCATCAAATGTAAATGAACAGGACAGGCAAAAGACAAACAAATTTTTTTTTAAATGCACCTTCCCAAAAACACATCTGTGGAAATGAGTATGAACTCCAATCTGAATTAAAAAAGAAACCAAAATGTAATCGCATCCTTAGATTTGCTAATGTTTAGCTGAAATGATATAAGAAACTGGGAGCCTTCATTCCCCAAACCAGAGAATCAGGTGCTTAGCACCCTGCCTGGCATATAGTAGTAGTACTATATGGTGGTTTAATAAATGTTGATTAATTGGTGAAGAAATTTGGCATTTTTAAGAAATTAGGTCCAGGAGATAAAAGAATATCAGATGTTTCAAAAACTAGGGAAGGTCTTACAGCTACATAGAACTGCCACTCATAGGATTTGCCTCTATTTATAATCCCACAAAGAAGAAATTAACAAGCAATCACAGACTATCTTTCAAATACAAAAATATTTCTCTGGTCCAAGGATTCTGAGAGAACAACATACCAAATTTCCCCACTGAAAGGGAATTGGCTTTAATAAAGCAAGTTTGCAGTTTGTTTTTTAATCAAATTACATGGGGTCATGGAGTTGTTCCTGAATCTTGCAAAAAGAAGGTAAGCTAGCATTTTAATCTCAATCTCTTCATTGGTGACTCCCTCCCCAGGACCACCATTTCAGGAAGGACTTCAGTCACTGTTGACCTCCCTCACTCAACCCAGGCTTACTTCTCCTAATTTCTGCTCCCCCAATCCTATTTAGAAGCTCCCCATCCATTGCCTTCCCTCATAAATTCCTAAAGAAGAGGGACTTTCTTGTTTGCTTTTGTTTGTATACTTATCACTTAACACAGTGCCTGTCACATATTAATAAGCATTGAACCAATGCTTTATCTGGCTTGCTAAAGATAAATTTATTTTAATAACATTTTTTTGGTTAGTGACAATAAAAAGGTCTGACCACTTCAAATTTCCTAATTGCATCAACCTTCTGGCTATTCCTAACACCCAGCACGGCATGGCTGCTAACTCCCTGACGATCCCAGCGCCTGTAATGTACCTCTTCCTCCCTTACCTCCCTCTAAAGGTCCCTAATTTTTTTTAAGCTCAGTTCAAATACTGCCTCTGATGTGAGTCTTAGGGAGTTAGGTGACACACTAGATAGAGTCTGGGCTCAGGAGGACCCCAGTTCAAATCCAACCACAGACACTTGTGTGACCCTGGGCAAATCACTTAACCTTGTTTGCCTCAGTTCCTCATCTGTAAAATGAGCTGGAGAAGGAAATGGCAATGCACTCCATCCAGTATCTTTGCCAAGAAAACCTCAAACGGGGTCATGAAACGATGAAACAACAAAATGTGAGTTCTTACCTGATCTCCCCTGACACTAAGTCTCCCTACCTAAATTATCTTACACTTATTTTAAATATCCTTTAAAGTGTGTATGGTCTCTCCCCCTTACAAAATATAAACTCCTTGAGGACAGGGAAGATTTTCTTTGTCTTTGTATTCCCAATGTCTATCACAGTACCGGACAAGAGGTAAGTGCTTGAGAAAAGCTTTGTGATTGACTGCTTATCATATATTGCAGTGGTCAGTGGAGTGACCGCTGAACTCATCATATTCCCATCCTGGCGAGTTAGCTCAGCTTTCCATTTACTTACTCATTCTTCTTTCCTCGAAATAAGTTCAAAGACACACTTTTAAAAAAATAAAGATCTAAAACAATCTACTTAACAACAGAAGTAAAGGAATTTAAGTGATTAAGTGAAGTGCTAATGAAGTAACTATCCCTCAGACTTAGTAGAGACCTAAAGCTAATCAGGCAAGGCCCAAGAAACAGAGAAAGATGGGGGAAAAAACATTGCCCTGACAAGCAGTAAATTAAACGTGTAATATTTCACTGTGTTTCCTTGAACTGGTTTGCTGTATATAACACAGCATAGTAGGCTCTGTAAATAACTGTATTTCAAAATTCTCTACATAATAAAGAGTTGTCAAAGGCTTAGCCCTGCTCCTAAAATTCCATCCATTTAATAGGTCTATTATTTTGATGGATTGGCCTTTTGCAATAATTTATTTAATGCAAGCATATAGCTTTCAGGAGTTTATCCTCTCTTCCTCATTGGTTGAGGTTACATCGTAGTTTAATGTTTTGAAAATGCATAGATTTAAATATATGCACAGATACCATTTTGCTCCAATTTCAAAAGCACATACAGGCTGACTACTTTCCTTTAAGCTGAAAATCACCTCATGTGCTATTCCATATTGCTGTTCTGTGTTGAGCACTTTTAAGCATACAGGTACCACTCAATTCCTTGTTCCAAAACCATTATTGTCCCCTCCAGGATGCCCTCTACTCCCTGCTAGTCCCAAAAGAAGGATGCCAAGATTTTCAGAGTTAATTTAGTTGCTCATCAAATTTGCTTGGAAGGAGATTATGGCATAAGATCAGAAGAGAGTCAATGAACCAGATTTTAAGCCAACAAAGATATATTTGATCACTGAGCCCATCTAGCTTCCAGCTCAGAAACAAAATGAAAGGAGATCACACAGGAGTTCAGTAACTTGGGTCCAATACTCCAAGGCAAAGCTTTTAATGATTTTCAAAACTATGCTTTAGGCAACTGAATCCATCATCTCCTAGAATTAAGTTCTTTTTAATGATAGGTTTAAAAATCACAGCTTGACTCACTTTTTTGATGGATGGGGAAAAAAGAGGATTGTACCAGGAAATAATTCATTAAAGTAAATTTTAAACATGTATTAGGAAATAAAGGACTGCATGATATAAACAAATGGAATTTATCTTTTAATATGCATTTCATCAAGACTACTATTAATTTACTAAATGCACAAAATTACTAAATTGATTTTACACCAAGAGCCCACTAAAAGGGGTTAGGACATGTATCCGTGGAGAATTCAGACATGACTTATTAAAATTTACACAACTAAATTGAGAACTCTATGGAAAATTTTCTGAGGTAACAATAAAATGTCAGAAATTGGGATGAAGCAAACTATTTTTTGGTTTCTCTGTTGAAGATAACTCATCTTAGAGAAAAAAAAGAGTAACTATCATCAGGTTAGAGCTGTGGATAATACAAGATGTTTCTGTCAAAAAATATAAGGAGCTTGTCACCTAGGAGTAGAGATTCCAATAAAGTTTTTCACTACGGAGACCAAAGAAGAGTTTCCATGACAGTTTAAGACTCTTAAAGGAGGAGGAAGGAGAAGGTGTGAGGTAGCCAAGTAAGAGCTCTCTATGTCCGCCTGAAGAGTTCTGTAGATTTCAAAATGGCTCGTTTTAATTGGGTTCTCAGATCCCAGGGCAAACATAAGAGGAGAAAGAAGTTGTTCCTCAGTTCCCCTTTGACACTGAGCCACCAGCATCACTAACCAAGAGCAATTCTCCAACCTTGATCAGACGTATTTTACAATATTTTAACAATGCAGCTGGGCTACCTTCGGACAAAATTGAAGTAAGCAGAAGTCACAGTGATCCCGAGATAAAGATACAAAATTCTAAAAGCTGATGTTCAAATCCCTAATTGAAAGTATCTCTGGCTCCAGGGAGCTGTTTGAGATACAAAGAAATGGCAGAATATCAAACGTAACCGATGCAGTGTGTATGCCTACAGAGAAAAATCAGATCAGAGGCAAGATAGAAAAAACACCAGTATAGACTTGAAAGAGCATAGAAAAAGGCCTAAAAATACTACCAGTTCTCAGGACAGTTATAGGTAGAAATGCCTAAAGCACTTGTCAATTTTCAGAACTTATAATGGCGGGTGAGAGAATGAGGCAGGGAAAATAGATGAAGTAATTGCAAGGGGAGAGGGAATGCCTCAAGCTTCTCTGTAATATTACATGAAAATGGCATTACACATTCTCCCCACTCCTCTTCACCTACCCAGACCCTATTCATTTTTGAAGGTTCATTTCAAGTCCCCCCTAATCTTAGATAAATGCAAGGCACTTTGATCCAGAAATAAATTTAGCAAATATTCACTTACTCTCATCCAAAATGCCAGGGGGGAGATATCAAGTTTAGATTCGACTCCATTTTTTATCCTCTTTAAATACTAAAAAAGGGGCATGTCATGTGCATGAATAAGTGTTTTACACCAAAAATTTACAGATGACTTTCAAGCAAAGTGCAGTGTAAGGGTCTGGTGGGTGCAAACCAATAATGATTTCCTCTCCTTTGCTGATTAGCATGAACACAGAAGGGGCAGAGTGCCATACATGGAGTCAGGAAGAAGCACTCAATTCTTGCCTCTAATACTTAACAAGTTGCTATGTGACCATGGACAAGTCCCTTAAGCTTTATGAACTTTAGTTTCCTCATTTCTAAATGGGGATGATAATGCCAGAAGTCCCTACCCACCTGGTTGTTGCGAGGCTCAAATGAGCTAATATATGCAAAGTATTTTCCAAAATAAAAAGCACCATCTAAATACCAGCTTTTATTATGGCCTGTACCAAACATTTTAGTATTTTGTTATATTTAGTTCAGCACATTAGAGAAGAAAAAGATTGCAAGGCATTGTTTTGTTTGCATACATTTTCTTCCAGGATCATGAGCCTACTTGTTCTGTAGCCACTACCGATATCTAACGAAATGCAGAGCATATGATAGGTACTGGGTAAATACTTCTTAAATTAAATTCATTTTTCATAGCCCGAATAAAGGGAATATTCAGAGAAGATACTTTTCTTGAGAAGGAAAAAGAAGCAATGTACTATGTATTTGCCTAAATAATCTAAGAGAAATTTAGTACAGATAAATGAGAGTCAAAAAAAAATCAACTGTCCAAATATAAGTTGGGGAGAATAACTAGGCAAAAAATCAGGATGAAAATGATCTGCATGTTCAATAAATCAAGCATGAATGTCAAGAAAGTTAATGAGGCTGCACTAAGAGATGCATAACGTCCAGAACAATAACTAATAGTTAAACATTTGTTTACAGCTTTACGGTTTGCAAGGTACTTGACAAATATCATCTGATTTTATCCTCATAGAACCCTAAGAAGTAGGTGGTATTATCATCCGCATTTTACAGATGAGGAAATTAAAGCTGAGGGAGGTTAAGAGACTTACCCAGGGTCACACACCTAGGAAGCATCTGAGGTCAAAGATGAACCCAGATCACCCTGAGTCCAGGCCTAGCACTCTATACAACACTGGGACACCTAGCTGTCTAGGTAAGCTTTACCCACTACAGTTATGGTCTAACTGTATTTTGACCATGTCTGGAATATTGCATTCAATTCCATGCTCCACATTTTAGGCAGGCTATTGACACACTATAGCATACGCAAAGGTGAACAACCAGGCCTGGGCGGAGCCAAGATGGCGGCTGGTAAGCACGGACTAGAGTGAGCTCCGTACCCGAGTCCCTCCAAAAACCTATAAAAATGGCTCTGAACCAATTCTAGAACGGCAGAACCCACAGAACAGCAGAGGGAAGCAGGGCTCCAGCCCAGGACAGCCCGGATAGTCTCTGGGTGAGCTCTATTCCACACGGAGCTGGGAGCTGGGAACGGAGTGGAGCAGAGCCCAGCCTGAGCGGCGTGGACGATCCAGTCCAGAAGCCGGGCGGAGGGGGCCCTAGCGCCCTGAATACGTGAGCAGTTACCAGACCCCTCGACCCACAAACACCAAAGACTGCGGAGAAGGTTAGTGGGAAAAGCTGCGGGAGTGGAAGGAGTTCGCGGTTGGGCTTCCAGCCCCGGGGGCAGCGGAGGTGGGGCAGCTACAGCTGTTGTTACTTCCGGCTCCAGGCCCACCTGGTGGGGGGAATTAAGTGGCGGATCACAGCAGGGGTGCACAGCCTGCCGAAGATCTGAGCCCAGTCTGGACTGGGGGTCCTTGGGGAAGGAGGAGTGCGGCTCTGACAGAGCTGGCACCTCCCCCCCAAACGTAGAACATAGAACTCTGTAATCTACAAGCAGTCATACCCCACTGAAAAACTCAAGGGTCAAGTTAGTTGGTTGGGAATATGGCCAGGACGCGAAAACGCGCCCAGATTCAGTCTCAGACTTTGGATTCTTTCTTTGGTGACAAAGAAGACCAAAACATACAGCCTAAAGAAGACAGCAAAGTCATAGAGCCTACAACCAAAGCCTCCAAGAAAAACATGAACTGGCCCCAGACCATAGAAGAACTCAAAAAGGATTTGGAAAAGCAAGTTAGAGAAGTAGAGGAAAAATTGGGAAGAGAAATAAGAAGGATGCGAGAAAACCATGAAAAACAAGTCAATGACTTGCTAAAGGAGACCCAAAAATATACTGAAAAATACACTGAAGAAAACAACACCTTACAAAATAGACTAACTCAAATGGCAAAAGAGCTCCAAAAAGCCAATGAGGAGAAGAATTCCTTGAAAGGCAGAATTAGCCAAATGGAAAAGGAGGTCCAAAAGACCACTGAAGAAAATACTACTTTAAAAATTAGATTGGAGCAAGTGGAAGCTAGAGACTTTATGAGAAATCAGGACATTATAAAACAGAACCAGAGGAATGAAAAAATGGAAGACAATGTGAAATATCTCCTTGGAAAAACCACTGACCTGGAAAATAGATCCAGGAGAGATAATTTAAAAATTATTGGACTACCTGAAAGCCATGATCAAAAAAAGAGCCTATATACCATCTTTCAAGAAATTATCAAGGAGAACTGCCCTGATATTCTAGAGCCACAGGGCAAAATAGAAATTGAAAGAATCCATCGATCGCCTCCGCAAATAGATCCCAAAAAGAAATCTCCTAGGAATATTGTTGCCAAATTCCAGAGCTCCCAAATCAAGGAGAAAATACTGCAAGCAGCCAGAAAGAAACAATTTGAATATTATGGAAACCCAATCAGAATAACCCAAGATCTGGCAGCTTCTACATTAAGAGATCGAAGGGCTTGGAATGCGATATTCCGGAGGTCAATGGAGCTAGGATTAAAACCTAGAATCACCTACCCAGCAAAACTAAGTATCATGTTCCAAGGCAAAATATGGACTTTCAATAAAATGGAGGACTTTCAAGCTTTCTCAGTGAAAAGACCAGAACTGAATAGAAAATTTGACTTCCAAACACAAGAATCAAGAGAAGCATGAAAAGGTAATCAAGAAACAGAAATTGCAAGGGACTTACTAAAGTTGAACTGTTTTGTTTACATTCCTACATGGAAAGATGATGAGTATGATTCATGAGACCTCAGTATTAGGGTAGTGGAAGGGAATATGCATATATATATATGCATATATATATGTTTATGTATATATATAAGTGAATGTGTATGTATGCATGTATCTATGTGTATATGTATGTATGTGTATGTAGGTGTATATATATATATATATGTAAAAGAGAGAGAGCAGACACAGGGTGAGTTGAGGATGAAGGGAAGATAGCTAAAAGAAATAAAATGAAATTAAGGGATGAGAGAGTAACTTACTGAGAGAGGGAGATAGGGAGAGATAGAATGGGGTGGATTATCTCCCATAAAGGTGGCAAGAGGAAGCAGTTCTAGGAGAGGAGGGGAGTGGGCAGGTGAGGGGGGAATGAGTGAACCTTGCTCTCATCAGATTTGGCCTGAGGGGGAATACCATACATACTCAGTTGGGTATCTTACCCCACAGGAAAGAAGAGGGAGGAAGATAAAAAAAAAAATAAAAGGCAGGGGGATGATGGAGTGGAGGGCAGTTGGGGGTGGAGGTAATCAAAACAAACACTTTGGAAAGGGGACAGGGTCAAGGAAGAAAATTCAATAAAGCGGGATGGGTTGGGAAGGAGCAAAATGTAGTTAGCCTTTCACAACATGAATATTGTGGAAGGGTTATACATAATAATACATATGTGGCCTAGGTTGAATTGCTCAACTTCTTAGGGAGGGTGGGTGGGAAGGGAAGAGGGAAGGGAATTTGGAACTCAAAGTTTTAAAATCAGATGTTCAAAAACAAAAAAACTTTTTGTATGCAACTAAAAAATAAGATACACAGGCAATGGGGCGTAGAAATTTATCTTGCCCTACAAGAAAGGAAGGGAAAAGGGGATGAGAGGGGAGGGGGGTGATAGAGGGGAGGGCTGACTGGGGAACAGGGCAACCAGAATATACGCCATCTTGGAGTGGGGGGGGAGGGCAGAAATGGGGAGAAAATTTGTAATCCAAACTGTTGTGAAAATCAATGCTGAAAACCAAATATGTTAAATAAATAAATTGCATTAAAAAAAAAAAAAAAAGGTGAACAACCAGATGGCAAGAGCACTAAGAACTATGCTTTTCAAGGGTCAGTAGAAGGAAATGGGAATCTTTGGCTTCGAAGGACTATAGCAAAGAGGTTACAGCTATCTTCGAGTCTCTCAAGAACTGTTTTATGGAAAATACGCAGCATTAGACACATCCTGCTTGGCCTCAGAGGGCAAAACTAAAGGAATGTGTGGAATTTGTAGAGGTAATTTAGGTTCAATATTAGGAAAATTCTCCCTAATAGAGCTATAGGTATATGGAATTAGGTCACCAGGGAAACAGTGAATTTCATAAAGAGAGGTCTCCGAGAAAACATTGGATGATGACTTTTTGGAGATGAGAAAGATTGCTAGTCAGGTACAGATTGAACTAGAATACCATGGGAGTTTCTTCCAACTCTGAGCTTCTCTGTCTCAAGGCACAGATCAGTCAAGGCCATGTGCATATGTAAAAATTTAATCACAATTTTTGTATTTTATTTAGCAAACTCTATGGAAATAAGTATTGACAGGTGATTTTTTTTTCTTTAAAATGTTGTGGGTGATTCACTTTTATTTTAGGAAACCCCAATCACTGATTTTCTTTACATCTCAGACTAAGAACAAGGGGTGATAAGGGAAACTGAAATTTAAGCAATTTGTCCATTTAGTGTTCTCACATGTCCTGTGGAAATAGATTGTTTTATAATTGTGTTTAACATGAGACTACAAAGGAAAGCATAATCAGGCACTAAAAACTTAACTTCAACTTAAAAGGAGATAAACTTGATTTCTTTATGAAAACATTCATAGTTCCACTACTTGGCATCTAGCATTCCAAAGAGACCGAGTAGCAACAAAGCTACAACCAAGCCTGCAGACCCCAAAGTGGAATTTGGCCAAAGTCAGACAGAGATTTGGAATTCCAAAGGAGTTCTTCTCCTTAACCACAAAAGCGTACTGGAAGTAGCTATACCGAAAGGGATTGGGGGAAAGTACCAATTACCAGTGCATAAACTGATAGGTATTTTCTCATCATTATCTTTCAAATATGTATATTAACAGAACTACCAACAAAGACCTTATCCTGATGTTTCAGCTTGGTGTAGAGATGACTCTGGATTCTGAAAGGCCTAGCAAGAAAGATTTCAAGTGTGGTCCTGCCTGGAGACTGAGGCTGTTCATTCAGTACAGAAAGGTTCATTAGGCTGATCTCCATATAGTGAATGCATTGGCGGCACAACTGCCTTGAAAGAGACAAATATACAAAATGGCTCTCATTTTTGTTCCACTCCCTTCCATGTCCACAATGACTGCCACTGAGTTATCGGAATGGAGACTGAGGGTGATAAGAATAATATAAATTTTAAGGTGCCTACAAACATTGTGATTCTTGCAAGAAATTAAAAGACTTGAGGAAAGACCTCGAGCATGCTGACTAGATCACTTATAAAGGATTTGGGGGCAGATATGGGTAAGAAGGGCACAGGACAAGGCAGCATGGATGAACTGCAACCTATATCAAGGGAAGAAACATCCACCTAGATAAAATCAGAGCTTCATTGAAATACAGAAGCTTATCACCTTACCTAGACCTTCTTCTGAGGAATTTGAGGCTTTTTACAAATCTCATCCCTCACACCCCCAAAAAGGTATGTAAGTAAAAGCTGTCTCATCTCCTGTTTTACATATGGAAACACTGAAAAGAGGGAAGTTAAAGTAATTTGTCTAAGTCATTCAGTTACTCATTCTAACAATCAGACTTGAAATTGCATCTCCAGTTCATCAGTCCTTTAAATAAAAAGGAAATAAAGAAGAAAAAGAAAAAAATTCTAAAGAATGGCCCCTCCCAAAGACTGGCTTTTTTGTTAGTGAGAATTTTTAAGCAAGTATTTTTTTTAAAAAATGCAGTTGAAATGATATTGATGAAAATTAACTGACTTTCCTAAATGAACCTTGCAAGCACACAAGTCACATTTTGTGTTCGTTATGGAACAGAGAAACAAATGAGATTTCACAGACATCCTGTTATTAGCACTTTGATGTGTTTTTAGAGAAGACTGATCAAATAAGTGCCCTTTAATTACACAAATGCACTCTGTCCCTCTGGGTAACCAAAGGGGGGATGTTTTCATTTACAAATTGTTCTAGGTTTATTTTTTAAATTAAAAAATTCTCGGTATGTCAGCATATGGCTTGCTATCAGTCTAGTAGGCACCAGTTGTATCTTTCAGATGGAGATTTTAAAAGCCGATCACAATGAAATATTTTAATAACAATGCAAACCATCCTATCCTATATATAACATTTCTTCCCTTTCTGTAATTTTGCAAAATATACTAATTATCAAATTTCATTTGAAAATAATCAAGAGAGTCCCACTGAAATAAGAATGTTTAGATTTGCCTCAATTTACAACCTCTGTGGGAATCAGTTTCTTCATTTGTAAAATAAGGGGCTTGGGTGAATTTTCCAAAGGTCCCTTTCCACTTTAAATCCCATGACTTAGCACATCCCACGATATGAACACCATATTAAGGTTAAAATCACAGAATGTTGGAAATAAGAGACCCGATATATCATGTAACTCAACCCTCATTCTGCAGAGGAGAAATTAGACACAGAGATTAAATGACTTACCCAAGATGGCAAAGTGACAGTGTTAATAAGAATTCCTCTCCATATTATTAGTGTCATTAATAGCATCATACCTGTGTATAATGCTTTACAGTTACAAATACTTTACATGCATAATCTCATTTAATGCTTGCAAGAGACCTGTGAGGTAGATAACACAATTACTATCTTTCCCTGTATGCTCATATGACTAATGAATGGTGGAGCTAACTCACACCCAGGATTTGTTTTTGGCTTTTTACTCTAAGTTCAGTACTGTTTCCATGATAGCACTTTCCCCTCTGTGAATTATTTCATACTAGGGTTTAAGTAATACAGTGGTTTGTTGTACTGTTGCTTTATGGTAACTACAGAAATTAAGATTCTCAGGTCTAAAGAGAAGAGAAAGGGAATGTGTTTATTTGAAATTTGCATGTAACATGTGAATATATGGCTTTGTCCCAAACTGTAGTGTAACTGGAGAGAACAAGACATGACTAGATTGTAGTCTCAAATTCAATGGCTATAGCTTTAAATAAGGTGAAAATATAGCATATATGAAGTATGCATTCTCTCTAAACCAGATACCCATTTCTATCAATTTAGTTTCTAAGGAGTCAAAGATGGAAGGAGTGTGAGGGGGGAAAAGTCTTAAAAGACAGTTAAAGATTAATGAAGGAACAAAGAATTCAGATAGTACAATGGAACTGAATAGGGGAGCAGGAGGACTCAAACAGATCTAAGGTAACTAAGGGTAAGGCGGGAAGGAAAAGAAGCAAAGGGATTTTTGCCTCTTTAATCTGTGATTCTGCACCCTATGACTAAGAGATCAGCAGAGGAAATAGAAGTTTTCTAGCCATAGTATAGACAAATACCAACGGGTTGGAACTCTTTCAGTAAATGCCTATCAATAAGTTCTGTCTCAAATCCCAAAGAATATGGGAGATAGGAGTAGGTCTGTGAGTTAATAAATTAACTGATTAGGACTGAAGGGTTAAATTCCCATGCCATATCATTTTCCTTGCCCAATCCCAAGACGGTAGGGGATAGTTGAAGAATGATAAGATTCCAGCATTCCTTGCATGTACTTGGCCAGACCTGGTATCTAAGTGTGTTTTCCTGGTTTGTTTTCTAGTGGTAGTGGACTGCTATACCTATTTTGATTTTCTCATCCTCCCTGATAAGTGAGTACCTTTTTCAGGTGTTGGCTGGGTAGTAGTGATAAGGGAGGGCGGTAGTACTGCTGGTTTGCCCCCAATCTGTCAAGTGAGTGACTAAGTTTACACAATCTGTAAAGTCATTACACATTAGCATCCCAAATTATATACCTCATGTCACTATTTTTTAAAAAGAAAATAAGACAATGTGTGAAGATTCTCAGTAACCATCAAATTTATAGAACAAAACTAACTTTCATTCAGAGGAAATCCATGCAATGTTGATCATAGGCACAGATGCTGGGATATTTATAGCTCTACACTAAACAGAAATTTTAACCAAATATAGGTTTTAGTAACTGGAATTGTTGCAGAATGTTTTCATGCTTAATGAAACAAAAAGGAACAATAAAACATCTAACATTTGGCCCAAATGATAAACCATTTTCTCCTGCAAGTATTTAAAGCTGCTTTTCATTTTAAAAAAAAATAATAAATTAAAAGTTATTAAAAGCCAAAATGTTCTGGCCTAAATGACCAAGTATTCTCTCTCAGAAAGGAAGAGAAAATGGTACATTTTCTCAGGGTGTGAGGCAGAATACATCTACTAAAAAACATTTCCCGTCTTAAATGATGTTTAAAAATTTACTTCCTTCCTTATGGTTCAGTGGAACAACTTTTGGCCAAACTAGTGAAAAAGTAAAACCCATTTCTCACAATGAAATTTAACCCATTTATTTCCTTTCAAAGTAAAAATGTTGATTTTTCTTTATTGAAAGGAAGCTTAATTTTAAGAACCTAAAGGATTTAACACATAGCAGAGGAAGATACAACAACCTCCAAATCAGTACAATCTTTGTTGAAGTTCTGTATCTAATATATTGGCAGTGTGACCTTCAGCAAGTCACTAAACCTTAGAGAATCCCATGCATCTCTAAGACTATGAGGTGATCGCACCAGTGGAAGACTTTCTTCATGTGGAGCTTCCTACACCACTGAAATCACAGGTCCACACAGAAGCAAAGACAAGAAAAAATTAACATGCCAAGCCCTTTTTTTTTGTCCCACCTCCATCCATATCCTGGCTTCACTCTTGTTCTTTTATAGAACTATTTGTCACTGTCATTCATTGCTGACCATTAAATATAAACTTGGTAATACATTTTCATTTTATTAGCAACAAGAAAAGGAAAGTCAGAATAAGAGAACCAATATATTTGAGTCAGAAGACCTACTGTCTACTTATTTCAACTAAGACAAGTCACTCCTTTTCCCTCAGTCTGTTTTCTCATCTGCACGATGAGAGGAGTATATACTATGTGATCTTTATCATTCCTTCCAGATCTAAAACCCTCTGCTTCTAGGACTATGTAGTTTTCATTTTAAGAATTTTATGAGGAAAGCGATATTTTAAATTCACGATAGCTATCATAGCATAGTGCTGGAAAATGAAAAATCAAGAATCCCTAGGTGTTGCATAGAGGTTACTAAATTATAAGCTTATCTTTTATAAAAGAAAACCTTAAAAGGAAAAAGGATACATAAAACAAAATTGGTTTGATCCTCAACACAGAGCTCTTCCACCATTTAAAAAATTTAGGTAGAGACATCTATCATTTTATTACATTGACATAAGTGCCTGGTACTAGCTGGCCTACGTTTAATTTCAGAGAGTTTACTTAGGCACATGCCTTGCAAAGGGGACTGAAAGTTTAAGTCTGGGTTCCTCTACATATTACGGCAAAGATTATTCTAGATTTTATCCTTCTTTTCCTTTGTGTGTTAGGGAGCATCCTCTACTTGCCTGAACACGATAACATGAACCTTAATTAAATCTTGTTTGTAAAACATTACAGTAGCAGAAAGGAATTTCTTGCTGAAGACTTATTTTTCACCTTTCTAATTACATCTCACTTCAATCCTTTCCCCCCTTCCCGGTTCCCCTCAATATCTAGTACATGAAGACTTTTGCAAGGAAACTCCACTAATGCACTTGATTCTCCTCATGTAAAAAACATTTGCTGCTATTCTATCCTCAGCTTGTCCTTGGATATGTTCCCTTCTAAAAGGAATTATTAGGAAACTACCATTCATCTCACTGGTATATAATCATCATAATGTATCCAGATGAAAATGCCACTTAATAATTTGCACACATGCCTTTCAAATCCGGAGTTCAAGTTTTAAGAAAGAAAATAATGACGATGACTCTCTTGTACATACAGCAGGCAAATGTGGACTGAAAAATATTGGCCTGGAAAAAAGGACTGATTTTTTAAAAATCACATCATTATTCATGCTTCCTATTCATCCTCGAAGAGAGTTCTGCCAGGGAATCTAAGCTAAGAAGAAATGATGGTAGGTTTGGGGGTCCGAGGACAGAAAGGGAAAGGCAAGCTTTGGGAGGCACTGGTTTTCTATTTCAGCAGAAGATAAATACTTTACATTTTCTTGGGCTAAGAAATATGCTTCAATAGACAGCCATTTTATTTTTATGAACTCTCTCCTCTGAAGATCAAAGACTATATGTAAACAAATTGATATTTCAACACCTCTGAGTTAAGAGAAACTTTTTTTTAAAAAAAAGTATCATAAATTCAAATGTTTATGGGAAAAAAGCAGTCTATAATTTAAGCTCTCCCTCCCCCTCCAGGATAGGGTGGGGTGTCCAGTCCTGTGATTTTTATCAATATGAGAAATTTTTATCTCCACTGATATAGATGAGAAATTCCTCTGCATCCTACAGCCTAATATAGCTGCCTGGGGGCACTGAGAGGTTAAGTGACCTCCACGTGGTCACATATCTAGTAGGAATCTGAGGTAGGATTTGAATCCAAGTCTTCCTAACTCCAAGATTGGTATCCTAGTCACTACACCATATGTTCTCTCAAGCTGTCCTTATGAACTATAAAAATATTGATTTAAGACCATTCTTGTAGCTCTGGTACCATATTTCCCTCAGTTGAACACTGCCAATAATTGCCAAAATTACATGGCTTTCAAAAACATATGGATGAAAACATTGTTTTGAAATGATTACATTTTAAATTTATCTTCAAGGTCCCATTCCTGTCGGAAAGTGTGAATAATAATTTAATTTCTAATACCATTCAATGTCACATCACTTTGATTTTATGCCAGAGGAGGAATAAGCTTCAAGATGGTTCATGTTTCAGAACTTGCCTCTCTCATTTGGCTTCTTTTTTAAAGCTAAAAAAACTTTGGTCCCCAGTAAACCCACCCTGCTCTTCTCCCTATGCTCCCTTCCTTTAATAGATCATTGTATCATTTCAAATCTGAATAGAAGCAACAAAAAGAATAGACAAATGAGTTGAGATACTTAAACTGAATCCTTATACGCTCAGCATAATAAATTCAAAATGAATGAAAACATCATTTTATTGCAATGTGTGATCAAATCTACCTCATGATGTCTATGATGAGAATGAACACTGACTTTTTGAGAAATTAACTCTTTACATAGTAACCATCTCTACAGAGGAAGGCAAACGCATGCCCACCTATGACCTTAGCACCACCATAGGCATCGCACCTGAAAATGAGATTTGATGCAACCCAATTCACAAACCTTTATTAAACACCAAGAGACACTGTAATAAACACTAGGGACATAAAGCTGAAAAACAACCTGCCCCTAAAGAGCTTACAGTTTGTGGAGGAGGGAAATACATGTTTACAAATATGTACGATACAAAATAGAATGTGATAGGACTAAAAAGGAGGTCTAGACAAAATGCAATTAGGAAACTGGAGATCTCAAACATGAACTCATTTATAATTACAATAAATTCTGGTTTTAATCCAGGTAAATACCAAACACCCCCTTCCCCCTCCCTGGAGGAAAAAAAACAACTGTCTCCCAAAATGCAAAAATTCTAATCAAATTGGAAAAAAGTCATAGAAGGTTAAACACAAGACAAACAGGATTTCTTTAAAGGACTAGTTCAATATTTTAAGAACTTAATTTCATTATATTTATATTTTAGGAAAAAAAACAACAGTAAGCATGATTTCCCCAAGTATCTAATGTTCCCTGAAACTAAATTATTTGAATCAATTAGATCACAGTAGCAGTTAACAAACTCGATGCTATCCTAGTGGCCTGAAAGTTACTGTGCTTCCCTTTGCGCTCAACTGATTCCCAGATTGCAAAAGGCACTGAGGAGAATTGGGCTAGTTGCATACCATTCTTTGCCTCCCTGTTTTCTCTGTTCTTAAAAGCAAAGAGGCTAGAGCTAGAAAGGATCTCAGAGGTCATCTAATCCAACCCTTCATCTGATGAAAGAGGGTGCTCTACACCCTTTCCTAGTCCCTTCTGGCTCGTGACAATGCTAATGAGTTTGTACTTATTAGCCAGTCCTGAATATTTCTTAGCTGAAAGATATTGAAGATTATGGTTCTTTTTGTTTTATTACCTTTATCATTTGCTAGCATAGCATCTTTAACCCTTTTTACTGTTGTTCAATCACGTCCAATTCTTCACGACCCCATGGACTATAGCATGCCAACAATGTCCATGGGGTTTTCTTGGCAAAGATACTGGACTGAGTTGTCATTTTCTTCTTCAGTGGATTAAGGCAAACAGGAGTTAAGTGACTTGCCTGCTAGTGTTTGAGGCAAGATTTGAACTCAGGTCTTCCTGACTCCAAACCCAGCACTCTATCCACTAAGCCACCTACCTGCCTTAATCCACTAGCAGGACATTAGAAGACAACAACAGAAGAGCTAAGGACAAGAAAATGGATCCACAAGTATGGGGCTTCAGTGAGAAACCATGGGGAAAGGACATGGCGTAGCATAGAGTGGGCCAAAGTACTCAAAACTTCTGGCTTCTTGGTAAGTAGGATGAGGTCAGGTATTAGCACAGAATAATGGACTCTCACTTTCCAGTCAGCTGCACAGGTTGTGCCTGTGAGCCTAAGTAAATCTCATAGTCTGAAATGACATAGAAGCTAAGAGGAAATAGCTCCCCCTCCCAAAATATCTTTAGTTTTATCTGTGTGTCTATGCATCACAATGTTTTACATGCAGACATACTACTTTCACTAAACTATTCACCCTAGAAGAGCATACACAAAATGGGACTTACTTAGACTCATAGAACGTAAGAAATGGAAAGGATAGCAATGACCTGAAGGAAGTGACTGAATGTCTCTGGGCCTCATTTACCTCATCTGGAGATACTCTGTATACTCAGTGGAGCACCACTGAGCTTCATAGGAGCTCCTGATATCATTTAGCCCAACCTCCTCACTTTATAAAGGATAAAAATTAGGTCCCTGAGAGGAGATTTGCCCCCAAATCCCACTGCTGGTTAGTAACAGAGCTTCTTTTACATTTGTCATCATTCCACAACATAAGCCCCCTGAACTATAGCCAGGATGAAATTCCTTTCTATCCCCCTGCACACATAACACGTTTCTTTGTACAAAGCACTTTTCCTCAAAACAACCTTGTGAAATAGGTGGTATAAGTATTACTATGCCCTTCTACAGATGAGGAAATTAAAACTCAGGAAGATGATGATGACGTGACTTGCTTACGGTCACTCACACATCTAATAAGCATCAACGCTGGGACACGAATTCAGGTCTCCCAATTCCAAGTCCAGCGGTCTTGCCACTATACCACAATGTCCACAGGTCTTGGTCATTTTCATCTTTGTACTTCTGATCAAGCTATTCTTCCTTCCTGGGATATTTTAGTATTCTATGTCCTTTATGGAGAGGAAAAAAAGTGTTTTATGCCAAAAGACAAAATAACTAATACAGAACAATCTAATTACACTCTAATGCTAAGAACCTATTCCTTTTACTGTGATTAATAAGCTATTTTTCCTAAAACCTTAGCTAGAATCAATCACGTCCATCAATTTAACCTATTTCCTTTTAAACAGTCAAGAGTTTGCAGAACTGGGTGGCAAAAAAAATCCCAAAATAAGTACTTGTATGTTTTATTGCATTTTTGTTTCTTGCTTTTTAGAAATTAGCACCCAGTTATACAAAGTTGATTAGTCCAGAATTTTTCCAAGCATAAAAGTTTGGCCGATGAGTATTTTTTTCCAGGATCATCATCCATTTTCCCTTTTTGAAAGAAAGGCACTATCTGTGGCCTTTTCCAGTCTTCAGGCACCTCACCAGTCCTCCACGAGTTCGCAAAAATGATATCTAGCGGTTCTGTGATGACTTCGGCCAATTCATTAAGTACTCTAGGATGCCAGCCATTGGGACCTGTGGATTTGAACATATCTAGGTTATTTAAGTTATCCTTTCCCAATTTCTCCCCTATTTCAGTTTGGCTTCCCATAGCTTTCTGTTCCTGTTTTCAGGTGACACAAACTTTTTATAAAACATAGAGGTTTGAAATAAAAAGTATGTGCTTAGTTTGGTTTCCACAGCTAATCAAAGGAAATATATTTACTATATATTATTATCTAAAAGTACTGCATAAAGGAAATATTTCTTTGTTATCCCTTGGGGTCTGTTAGAAAATACAATTTTCAATGTGTTTTTTATATTTGATAGTTAACAGTCATTCATAAGGAAATAGAAAGCCTATGATAAAATTCTATTACTCTGCAGTTAAAATTTTGAAAGTCACATTATTGCAAAGGACTATCTAGCCGTTCTAATTAGCACCATATCTATCAATATGACGGGGAAAATTCTGAAAGGTCCATGTTGTGCTATTTTCGCCAGTAACTTCCAATGGAAATTAAGTTTACAAATGTCAAGATGAATAATATACAAGCTAGCTACTTGTGATCACAAATCCTATGAGCACAACAGCATTCACTTTTCCAAATAACTTTTTAAGCATTAATGACATTTTATACATCTATAATGAAAAATAAGTAATTTAAAATACATAATACGTTTAAAAGGTATACTCATATGAGAGCCCGGACTGGGTATAGCAAGATTTTTTTTTGTCCCTAATGCAGATATCATTGAGATTTCATTTGCTATGTGGCCATCAACACTGACATTCTCAAGGTTTATCTTACATTCATTTTCTCCAAGCACTGTTAGGTGTTGACAGTTTTAACCCCTTCACTTCCTCCATGATGCCTACAAAACTGAGGGAAAGCCACAGATAACATTCTGCTGCCTGCCATGCCTGAAATGAGTGCTAAAACTCCCTGGACAGTTAAAAAATGGCACAAAGGGAAGGGGGAAGAAAAAGACCAGAGGAGAAAATAAGAGTATTTTACATAATCCTGGGACTATTAGTAGTATGGACAAATTTGGGTGGGATCAATGCTATCAAAGAAAGTAAAGTAATAATTGAAAAAAATATGTAAAAGGCAAATGGCTAGCATTTTCATGATCTAGATTTGGTCTAATGATAGCTTCAAATATATTTGCAAAATACCTTCTGTAAAAATGAGTTATTTTTTTAAATCTTTTTTAAAAAACCACCACCAGCATATTTCTCTAGGGTATTACAATTTATTTCTGTACATGCCATTTACAGCCTAGCCCAAATAGCCACCTGCTGATGGCAATATGTTAACTAATATGTAGTTATTAATTAGTTTGGGTAATATGCACATCATCAGCTCATTACACCTAAATAGATATATGTTATTACCACACATGCCCAATATGTTTCCCTCTCCAAAGTATCTGGGTTTTTTATATTTATTTTATTTGACAAACGGTAGGCAGTGTTGTATAATAGAGTGAGCACCAGCCTTGGAGCCAAAGTGACCTGGGTTCAAGTCCCACCTGTGACAGATGCTGGCTATGTGACAATCAGCAAGTCACATTGCCTCACTGAGACCCAGTTTCCCATATCTGTAAAATGGAGATGATACTTGTATACTTACCTCACAGGGGGTGAAGAGGGTCAAATAAGATATTTTCAAAACACTTCACAAATTCTAAATCGCCATGTATTTTAAAGTCAGTTATCAAGTCAACAAGCATTTGTTAAGTGTTCACTCTCCACCAGGAACTCTGCTATGTGCTGGGCATACAATGAAAGAGAAAAACAGCACCAACTCTCAAGGAGTTCACGTTCTAATGTTTTGCATTACTTTTAAAATTAAAAGTGTTAAACATGCAGCTCCTTAACCCTAGCGAATGGATTTGACAAGCTTCATCCAAATATCCCTACATTATGAAGAAAAAAATGGGAAAAATCCTCTTTTACTTTACTAAACCTAGGAGTATGACCATAGCAGAAGACAGAAAGTAAAAGGAATACAGTCATAATAACTAAAAAAAGTTTAAAATGTTATTTATTAGAAATGTTTTCTGTAAATGTATGAATTGAAAGGCAGCCTATCAAAGAATCTAATTCATTATATGGACCAAGACTCTTCCTTCTCTTGAAGACAGAACAAACGGAAATGGTCTGTAGCTACAGCAGGGGAGATTTCAGTAAATTAGGAAAAAGGATATTGAAAAAGTATAAGAATAGGTTACCAAGAAAAGATGGTAAGTCTTGAGAGTAGTTTCTAGAGAGAGCGGAAATTTTTTTAGAAGCCAGATTTTTGTTTTAGTCCCACCAAAAGGCTGGAAAATGGAAAAAAGACAGGATTCAGAGCTAGAAGGAACCTTCAATGGACACCTAATCCAATCCCTTCACTTTACTGATGAGAAAATTCACGTCCAGAGAGATCAAGGTTCTTGACCAAGGTCGTTCAGGTAAGAAGTAGCAAAGCAGGGATCTGAATCCAGGGCCTCTTTCTCCAAATTCAGTGCTCTAACTACTACCCCCATGCTGATAAGCAGTCACCTGCAGCTCTAAAGCAGAGAAAGAAAATACTTCCCATTATGTAAGTGAACTAAATATACCTTTCAAATTATGCTTAAAGACTTCAATCATACAATTATTTCACAACCTTGGCTGCCAAGTAAGGGTCATGTGGTTTTATACTTTGTATTTTAACAAAGATACATATATATATATATATATATATATATATATATATATATATATATATATATATATATATATGTATATATGTATATACACACACACTATATATATATACACACTATATATATACACAATATATATATATATATATATATATATATATATATATATATATATATATATGTAAAACCAATGTCACTATGTTTCTGAGAATTTCAAGATCTATGGTAGTCTCAAAATCTTGGAGCAATGATTGGCTGATTGCACCTTTCTTCATGATCACAGAAAAATATTTGTGATTAATTCTCCTTTTGTAAACGCTCTACTCACATCCCAGTGGCAGATACAGAATGTGAAATCCTAAGGCTGTCTTGATAGATTCTGCACTGCCAACAGAATAGAAATGAACCCTTTTGATTCTGACAGCCTTTAGGGGATAACTCCTGAAAATTGCTAAAAGCAGAAAATCATGTGCTGCTGGAACATCCTAATTTCAGAAAGCTGCCTCTCCCACCAGAAATTTACATACTTCATTTCACACTCACACACCACACACACACACACACACACACACACACACACCCCTCCCCCCAAAAAATTACCTATAATTCTCCAACAAAGAAAATAAAGCTCTTTCTTCACTCGGCCAAGAAAAATGATAATTTGTTCAGAAGTATCTATATTCTTCTTCAGCTACATGATTAGACTGGTTTAAAAACCATGGAAGTAATTAACTAAAGTCTGGTCCTTCCTCAAATCTCATGAAATTCAACTGCTGGAACATTAAATACAGGCTTGGATTTTTATTTTTAAATATTCCTAGAGTTAATAAATATATTCGTGCATGCATGCACAAATTCCAATGAGTAAGAAATTAATGCCAGTAGCTTACAAACTGTATTGGGCACAATTCCTATCTCTCCTTGTCCAGGAAAACACTATTCACTTTCCCCACCCCAAGCCAATCTATTTTCTCTTACTACTTGGGTTTTTTGTTTTGGTTTGGGGGTTTTTTTTGGGCAGGGGTGGGGAGCTGGCACAAGCTCTATGGGAAAACCAAACTCAACACTAGTGTGGGGAGAAGGGCATGTTTCTCATTCCCCTGACCTCAGTCACATCAGTAGCACACAGTGCCCTCCACTGGGATGCTTACATACAACATACATACATACAACATACAACTGCCACACAGATGACAGCTTAAGAATGCCTTTTATTTCACCAGGACTGCTTGCTTTCCAGTGTTCTAAATGTAAAAAAAAAAAAATAATAATAATTCTAGAAGTCAAACCAAACTCTATAAGTTGCCCAGCTACTGTTTTATAGCTACTAGGCTTTGGTCACATAAGAATCCCATTGTTGTGTTGGGTCAAAGCTTTCCAAGGCTTTATTTTCTTAATGGGGTGGGGAGGGGGGTGGAAATGACATTGAGTCCAATATGCGCGCGTGCGCACACACACACACACTTGGTAAATTACTAGTCTATGCCAAAAAATGCAACTTGGTAGATGAGAAAAATAAATTGAAAAAAATCAACTTATAAATAACCTTCACTGGTATATTTTTATAGTGCTTTAAGGTATGTGAAACACTTTGCATTCGTGGTTAATGTATTCTATCCTTCCCATAAAACTGCAGGGCAGGTACTATAGGTATTATCTCCATTTTACAGATAATGAACCTGAGGGCCAGCGAGGGGAAATTATTTTCTAGGGTCACTTGAACTTGTGTCCAATGTGACTACATCTAATGTTCTTGCTACAACACCACATAACTTCTTTGCTTAAAATAGGATACTAGTTTTATCTCTTCAAGCCGCTTTTCAGAAACTCCCATTCTTTATTTTGGCTCTCAAGCACTTCTTCTGATGTGAGAATCCCCTCCTAATTCAAGACTGAGCTGGAATTTAGGGACCAATTTTTTTAGTGTTCATCCTACTATGGAGATGATCTTGTTCTAAAGGATACATGCCAGTTGCAAACGAAGATTTAATTACAGTTCCAAAGCCTTCATTTTGCTTACCTTGAGAGGAAGAAGAAAGAAAACCTGACCACATAATCAAACATCTCTTCATTTGTTGTTGTTTAGTCATTTTTCAGTCATGTCTCATTCTTCATGACCCCTTGTGGGGCTTTCTTGGCAAAGATACTGGAGTGATTTACCAGTTCCTTCTGCAGTCCCATTTACAGATGGGGAAACTGAGGCAAACAGGGTTAAGTGACTTGCCCAGGCTCACAGAGCTAATGTGACCCCTTCTATCAAAGAGTAGCCTGTTGGACTTAAAAATCATGCTCCAAGGATAGCCCAGTTCTCATGCTCATGTCCATCTTTCCCTTGAAAGAGCTCTTCTGATTAGATGACACAAAAGACACCCAAGTTTGACTTGACTCAGGCTAGATTCTACTTTCTTTACTCACCCATAGGGTGCATAATAAAAAAAAAAAAACAACTAGCATTTGTAGAGTTATGGTTTACAAAACACTTTACAAATATGTCCTTTTATTCTCACAACAACCCTGAGATACAGGTCTGTTTTTATCTCCATTTTACAGATGAAGAAACTGAGATGTAAGCGAGGTTAAGTGATTTGCCCAGTCTAATACATCAAGGAAGCATCTGACAATGGATTTGAGCAGGTCACAACGAATCCAAGTACAAAGTTCTATCCACCCTGCCACCTAGCTGCCAACACCAGACTGTGACAAACAGATGCTAAGGGCTCCCTGTTTTCATAAATATCCAGTATAAAAAAATTTACATGGGGACTACTAGGAGAAGATTAATTAATCCTTTTAGCTGTAAGGATTTGGAGTACAGGGCCATGCATCTATTCCTGTTTCTGACCCTCTGTATCTTGTTGTTCAGTCATTTATTTGTGTCCTACTCTTTGCGACCCCGTGGACCTTACTGTCCACAGGGTCTTCTTGGCTGAGATACTAGAGTGGTTTGTCATTTCCTTCTCCAGTAAATTAAGGCGAACAGAGTTTAAGTGAGCCAGTGCCTTACCTATAGTAATAATAATGGCTGACATTTGTATAGTGCTTTAAGGCTTGTAAATCTCCATACACATTAACTCTGTGAAGTAGGTGCTATTAGTTGGCACTCATATATGTAACTGATTCATTCTAATATTAATAATATTTACATAAATATTCTCTCTTTAAATCTCAACTTAAGCTGTAGAATTGGAATGAGACTTTTGCCACATAAACTTCACAGGGCTGTTATGAGTAAAGTTCTGTATGGTCTGTAGATCACTGTAGAGAGGTGAGCCATTACATTCAATAAGTGTTCAATGAACATTTAATTGAATTAGTGGGTGCCCATATTTCTATCTGGGAATATTTACAAGGAAGGATTTCCTGCAAACGACAACTCATATTAAGAATTTTAGGGGAACCTAAATAAAAATTTGCCTAATAATATATTTTGGTGTGTTTCCTTCTGTTTAAAAAAAAATTAAAGTCTTATTAAAAATTTCAGCCAGCTCTATTTAAGTAACCCATCTGTCCTCATTCATGGCATGCCCTTAGTAAGTACCAATTTACTACATCTGTCACTGGAACAATTAAAGGCATTGTAATAAATGGCACTGATTTTCAACACCTTGTTTCTCTACCCATGTGGCTTCTGATCTTCACTCATCACTTATCTGTAGTGTTTCCACTGCTGGAAGATATTGGTGATGCTTTAGCTAGGATTATAGAAGGTTCCCACCTGTTCACTAGTTATAAGATTCTCCACAATGAACAAAAATTCAACAGTCCTTGTTAATAGGGTCTTAAGGGTTTTGCCAACAAAATGCATACTAGAAATTCCTTAAATTTTTAAGATACTTTTATCATTTGGTACCCGGACCTTTAAGGTTCTCTTTCCCCACATATATTGAACCAAATTCTCCTAGTCATAAGCTTCTCCCTTCACTGTGATTTGAAAGTTACATACCTTATTCTAGGGTCACCTTTCCTAATTCTTCTTTAAATCTTTATTTGGCATTTAAAGATTTTTGTAAACTGTAAAATAATTAAATAAATGTGAGACAATACCAGCTCAGGGGAAAAAAACTTCAATTAAAACATGTTTTTATAACTAATCAAAATTGAAGCATAATATAAACATAGAAACATGGTTGCATATAAACAGAGATACACAAATACCTTGTGCCATACATTCCTATAGGTAAACAAACATATGCACAAAAGTACAGTCGCATTTATGTGAGGCCATAAAAATAAGCTATTAAAAAATCTTTGTCTCCGTGCTTTTTTTCCTCAGGCTATCTCTGATACCTACAAAGTCCTACGGTTGATCCCATTTGTCTATTGAATTCCTGCCCATCCGGTAAAGCCCTGCTCAAATGCCAACCCTTCCAAGAATTTTTCTTCTTTGATCCTCTCCACTAATCAAAATCTTGCTTCCCCTACCTACAGACCTCACAAAGTACTTCGTCTTATAACTCTCAAATGAACTTATGATATATTATTAGAGTTGTCTGCTCTGTGAGAGCAGAAACCATGTGCCAGAGGTCCCTGTAGGTGCTTAATGAATGTTTGTGGAACGAATTAACATAGATGTACTTGGTCTCTGTCCTATGCAGTCTACACCACTGGCTACAACCAAATTTGATGTCAAAGGAGTTATGCTCCTTCTTCAAGTTTCTCCAGGGCAATATTGTTTCCGCTGTACACATAACCCCAGATACCGAGTACAGCTCCTTTTCACACAGTGGGTGCTCTACAGCTGTCTTTCAAAATCATATGGTTTTGGAGAATCTGCATCTTTATCTCAGTTTTACTCTAGACTTTATAATAACCCAGAAAGCCTGCTTCAGCCCTGAAATTCACACACTAGAAGTACCCACCACTCCTGGAAGCTCTGCCTCTGATTGGATGGTTCCTCCTGGAACCTCCATGTAAGGAGAGTGTTCAAGGCCACTATGATTTCCTGCCTCTCCAGGCTCTATTCTGGACTTTCCCTACTGTGCTGTTCCATTCTTTCCACCCCCCTCCACTACCCTTTCAGCTTTGTTCTATGTGTTGTCTTCTCCCATCAGAAGATAAGCTCTTTGAGGAGTTCCCTTTCTTCTTATATTTTTATTCCCAGCATAACACTGGCACACAGTAAGGCCTTAATAAATGCTTCCCGACTGACTGTTCACTGAGAGAAGAGTCCGAAACTGTAACGACTATTTAGTTATTACCAAGTGCAATTTATGTCAATTTAGAAACAAAGTGCTTTCTAAATGCTGCATTGCTAGGTAAGTATATTTATTTAGCACTCTACAATTCACGAAACTCTTTCCTCACAATAATTCTGTGAAGTAGTTGGTATTCTTATAGAAATGCCAAAAAAGACATTCGGAAAGGCCAGATATTGAGTTTCCAGATGGGTTAAGGGTGTAGTGCTCTTGAATCTCACAAAGAATCCAGAGTTCCCCAGTCATGTGCCTGTTTTTTCCCCCACTTTCCTCATCCAAATCAGACTTGCATGAGCAATTCTTTTATTTTTTTTAAAGGATTGGTTCTCCATATCTCGCCAGGCTGGAAACTACAATTCATAGCCCAGTCTCAATACCAATAGGCATGGAAGCTTTAACCTGCTCTGGTTTTCCAAACTGAGCTGGTTTGTTCTTCCTTAGGTAGCCTCGTGGGCCCTCCACTTCTAGGGGTCCTCCATATTGGTGCCAAACTTAGTTGGGATACCCGATCAGCTTTACCCATATTGCAGAATTCTCAAATTCAAGTAATCCAGTATCTTCAGCAACCTCCAGTGACAAGGTTTATGAGTACATTATGCCCTTAAGCCTTTTGTCTTAAGTGTAAAAAGATTTACAAATATAGATATTTTATGTGTAAGCAAAGGAATTTATAGAAACTTAGAACCATTAATGTGAAATAGAAACATCATTTTTGAATAAGTAGATCATGTGAATAGAATGACACTAACTCATCATAATTTCCTGATAGGTATTGGGGGGAGGGAGGGGCTTCTTCAGGCCCAAAGCCTTCAAGGTTTTGAGAGAAATCATTATTAATAACCAATCATTTGGGGAGATCCAGAGTCCTCCCCTTCTTCTAAAGATTCAGTTTTAAAAAGAAAAAGTTCAGTCTCTTGAAGAACATTATTGATAATGAGATTGAATTAACTCTCCTCAATCTTGGTCAGACCCCATCCAACCTTAGGAGCAATTTAATCTAAGGTAGGGAAGCCCACTGTGTTCTACTCAGGTTTGAGAGGGGATAAATGCTTTGATTAGATTGTCCAAAGCTGGGGGTGGTCTGGGTATAGAAATGAGACTGTCCAAGCGTGACATGACATCTCTCTCAGCCCCTCATTTTAATATGGCCTACCTCCCCATTGTGTTAACCAGAATTTATTGCCACTCCTCTTCCAAAAGAGCATATAAGCCCTGAGAGATACCAAATGCCATCCTTTTATTAATAATGTGCTGGCTTTATCAATAAAATAATTAAATTACCCAGAAATGATGTCTCTTGAACCTTTATCATCGCCATAGTTTATAGGAAGCAGGTTGTTGGCACATCTTTGTCAGGTGTATATGTGCCAGGGGCAACTCACCATTTTCAAAACCCTATCCTCCATCCTTGAAGGCTGGTTGAATTTTAGCCTAACCTAGGAAGAAACTTGTTTAAGGATGTTCTGTCCAATCCATAGGAGTTCCTGGAAATCCAATCCAGCCCAGTCCTAGACATTTGAAATTAACAGATACAAATTTTCCCAAATTAATAGCAGCTTTGAAACAATGGCCCCTAGACTACCAGGTGTGCCACAGTC
Organism: Trichosurus vulpecula; assembly: GCF_011100635.1. Classification (NCBI taxonomy): domain Eukaryota; kingdom Metazoa; phylum Chordata; class Mammalia; order Diprotodontia; family Phalangeridae; genus Trichosurus; species Trichosurus vulpecula. Next base: position 109,714,134 of record NC_050579.1, read on the forward strand.
TGGACCCATACCACCTGCTTGATTTGTCAGGGCAGAATTAGAATCTCTTACAGGAATTAACAGGTCTGAATTTCTAGGCTAATGGCTGTTATTTTTGCTGCATTTCTAGCACCTGGCCCACACAAAGGCAAATATTGGTTTTGTTTTGGGCCTCTTGGTACAATCACTGCTGCAGTACACTCTAACCCAAAGGCAGACAGATTTAAGCACAGTCTCCAGAACGAGACTTCACAATAATGCTGCCATGACGTGAATGAAGTCTGTTCATCAAAGATGTCATTATTTTGAATAAAAGATGAATAATGTGTGCTTTAAGCACTTCATCTCTTCATTAACTCTCTTTTAAAAAATTATCTATCATTGTGAAGTATTCCACAAAACATAATTACAAGAAGAATACAAATGTGACAGTTTTTAAAAGCCAAAATCTGATTACCAACGAAGGCTAAACATGCTGATGCCAAACTGGCTCACCCCTCCTCTCCCTCCCCCACAAATTTTTCCTAGTTGAGAGGAATCAAACGTTGAGAGTCAGAGCTTCAACAGGAATCACCTCTTCAAGTAAGATTACAAAATAGTGTAAGACCAATATCAAGTTACATTGCATGTGGCAGCCAAGAAAGACTGAGCAATAACAATTCACAAAAGAAAATCTGTAAATAGCTGGTAATTCGTGTACAAAAATACTGCTACCAAATGCCATTAATAGGGCACCTTGTCTTGTTCTCCACAGATAAGTCTTGCTTTGTCAACTTCATTCCCCACTGTCTGCTTTCTGTATCTCCCACTATCTGCAAAGATACACAACTGACACCAGGACATGGATGATCTCATGCAGATTTCAGAGGAACTACAGCCCTAAAGTTAACAAAGATGACATTAATTTCCTGGAATGAATTCTGACCTATGGAAACCCCCTCAAGCACAAACACAGATGCAAAAAAAAATGAGCTAGCTCTCTCCCCCTCCCTTCTCTCGTCCTCCTCATCTCCCTCCCTCCCCCTTCTCCCACACTTCTCCCTCTCCATTCTCCCAAAAGATACTCAAAATGCCCAGGATATGCATCTCTTAGCTACATTTTCCCTCATTTCACATACTCAAAGACCAAAGCACTAAGTCTATCCACATGCCAGAATCACCTAATACTCCAGCTAGAAGGAACCTCTAAGGCCATCTAGTAAAACTTGTACCTGAACAAGAATCCCATTTACAACAAACATGAGGCACTTACGTGGTGCTGTGCGGTCAAGGACACACAAGTTCAAATCCTGCCTCAGAGTTACTAGACTCAGTTTCCTCGTCTGTAAAAGGGGGAAAACAATAGCATCTACCTCCCAGGGTTTTTGTGTGGATCAAATGAGATCCCATACGTAAAGTGCTTTGCAAACCTTAAATAGCTACATAAATGCTAGTTACGATTATTAACAAGTGGATAACTGACTCCAACTTCAAGACCTCCAGAGAGGTGGGTCTTCTATATCCCCAGCTAGCCCATTCTGCTTCTAGATAACTCTAAGAGTCAGAAAGGTTTTCCTTATCTCCAACCAAAAGAGACTTCTCTGTTACTTCCCAAGCCCTATTCCTATTTCAGACCTGAGGCCAAACTAAAAAAAGAAATGTATAGTGCGTCATTAGAATTGTGACTAACATTTAAAAGCCACATGTGAATCAGCAGTAATCATATGTAGGAAGAGGTAGCAAAAATACAGATTGTTTCCCAGTTTTTCTGTGACTTCTCATTTCCCTTTCAACCTTATTTATACTGCATTAAAACGCTACTTTAAAGGTTGGGGGAGGGGGAGGCAGAGTACTTTTAATCCCATGACATCAGGTGTAAAACTATGTTATTTTTAAGACTAAATTCCATGATAAATAAAGAAATTCTGCTGATTTCTGACTATAGTCATCTAAGATTAGATATGTCTTCCACTTTAACAGTTAGGTTTGAAAATACCTTAGTTTAAAATCACACCTACTATAATTGCACAGTAGTTCATGAACAACTAAAATATATCACTAAGTCCCAAGAGAATTACTGATTTCAAAATGGAATGCAGAATCAGGAGTCAGAAGACCTAGGTTTGAATCCTAAACTCCCCATTCCACTCAATCTTTTACTCATCTGTAAAACAGATCTTCCTAAAATTAAAGTATAACTATATAACACCTCCCTCCCATTCAATAAACTCTAGCAGCTCACTATCATCAAATATAAAATCCTCCATTTAGCTTTTACATTCCTTTATAATGTGATCACTTTTTGCCTTCTCAGTCTTCCAATACCTTGCTCCTCCCCATGTTTACTGAGATGCAGTGACTTCAGCTTGGAACACACCACCTCATCTCCCGACTGTGAACATTTTCATTGGCTCTCCCCCATGACTGGAACTCTTTCCATCCTCCGCTCTGCCTCCTGGCTTCATTCAAATTTTACCATGTGCAAGAAACCTTTCCCAGATCCCCTTAAGCTCAGTGCTTTATTCTGTATATAACTTGTTTGTACAGTTATTTGCATGTTGTGTCCCTGACTACAGGGGAGTTCCTTATGAGCTCCACAAGAGCAAGAACTGCTGCATTGTTTTGCTTTGTTACAATTCTTTGTGCTCTCCTAACGAATCGCACAATGCCTGGCACATGGTAGATGATTAATAAACGTTTGATGACTTAACAACACGGTCTTGTATCTTCCCACCGCTAGTCAAGCGTGGTCTAGTCTAGATTTGAAGTCAGTCAGTCAACAAGCATTTATTAAGCACTTACCTTGTCTAAGTACTGTGCTAACATGATTGAATGGTGCTAAAATGTTGAGGAGAGCAACATTCAGACTGAGTGGTGAGGTAGCTATGCTCCAACAGTCACTATAAATGCACTGTATGATCTCCCGGGGAAGTCGGCTGCTTTTGCAATAGGCTATACTAAACTATCTTCACATGTCTAGAACTGGAAGAAATCTTTGAGACCATTTAGCCTAGCCCTTTCATTATGCAAATGAAGAAGCTAAGACCCAGAAGTTAATTACCCAAGGTCACAAAGGTAGTAGAAAGCAGTAAATTCTGGATTCAAACTCAGGTCCTGTGACTCAAATTCAACATTCTTGCCATTCCACCAAGCTGTCTTGTGGATTGCTAAATGGCCAAAATCACACATAATCACCAGAGCACATTTTCCACAATGACATATTCTGTATAGTTTATGCTTTCATTTGAAAGGAAAGCAAGGAGTGGGGGCAAGAAAAATTTAGAAAGAGACCATTGGTATATCCATGGTATACCCATTCCAAGGTTCCATTCCAATGCCACCTCCTACCATAATCTATCCTGATAACAACATAGATACACATACATACACATATATGTGCACACATATATACACATGTACACACATATACGTATGTATGCATTTGTAACTGTGGATCTCTATCTGTACTGCTGCTTGCCCTCTTTAGAGTATATGGTGTTTGAGGACAGGGACTGTTTTCATTTCATTTCATTTCAACTTTGTTTCCCCAGTGCCTGGCATAGAGCAGATGCTTAATAAATGTTGTCAAATAAACAAATAGTTGGGAGAAAAATCAAAGGAATGATCAAAGATGGATGTTTTACTAGGACTATTTACTTCCTCTGCACAGTATTCAGCAATTTAAATGCTCATACTTCTCCAATATAAAAGATTCCTTCAAAATGTGAGAATAAATCAATTTAAGAAATATTAGAATTGCAATACATTGTTACCTTAAAAGGAGATCTACCTCTGACAGCAATATGTTCAACTATAACCTAAAAAAACTGATAAGGTTTTACAGGAGGCTATGAGACAATTTAAAAGAGCTAGGTTAACCTCCCACTGATGAAATCAAATTAAATTAAGGATTTTGGCAACTATTACTATGGACAGACCTGAGATATTCTAAGACAGTCCAAGTTAACATCCTGCTGACTAGACATGATCCAATTTATTTTGTGTATAGAAAACACTGTAAATCTGAAACAAGTTTCAAGGCAAACAACCATTTGTTTTTCTATAATATAATATAGGCACACTTTTCAAGGACCTATTTCTATTAAAGTTGCAGACATTCAGGACATATTAAAAAGCATGGTATGAGGAAGGTAAAAGGAAATGGGAAGAATTCAATAGAAAGTACACTGAATTAGGAGTCAGGAAACCTCAGTGAGACGCTCACTATCTTTGTGACTTCAGTCAAGCAAAAACCTGGCTTAACTTTATCTTCCAAATGAATGGGGCTGAACTGCATGATCTCTAAAGATTTCTTCTGGCTCTGAGTAGCAAAATCTCATTTCTATGCCTTCTCCATACTATAAAAAAGACGAACCTCTGGTCTTCGACTTAAATTTCATGAGACTCACAGAGGAAACATCAATAAAGTTATTTTCATTTCTATTGTGCTTTAGAGTTTTCAAGACTGAAATGTTGTCCCAAAATGTTGTCATATATTAGCAACTCATTTGATTCTCACAAGAACTCCCCTGGGGATCACAAAACTAGCTTACTCCATAGTCCAGGCTAAAACCCAGATAGCGCGACTTCTAGTACTATATTCTTTCCATCATATTACATATACCTAACAAAATCATGAAATCTAAAATCACATCACATACAAAATTTTCAGTACCAATGTCCTATACAGACATAGGACAGGGGATGACATCGCGTTGAAGTCTGTTAAATAAATGTCTCTCCTTCCTTTTTCTTAACACCATAAAATGGAAGTACGTTTTATATGATTTGTTGTATTTACTAAATAATATTTTAAGGTCCTTGTTCTCAATGTTAAAGCAAATGTATTGTATTACCTCTCAAATTTTTGATTTGTTTTTATTTATGGGGAACATCACCCATAGATCACATTTTTAACAAGACCAAACTTCAATTGTATAGTAAGCATCCAAAACACATACCACCGCTGCTGCCGCCAACGCCATCACCAAAAACCAGAGTTATATTCCAATACTCACACTAGAAGGGCTGTGCTTCATTTTAAAACATAATACAGTCCAACAGAGCCTAGAATTCAACCTATCTGTGCAGCATTAAAGCATTCCATTTTGCTAGGTTTTAATTTTTTTCTTCATGCCTATATTTGTTGAGCTAATATACTATGGAGTATTTAAAAGAGCAATGGATTTGGAGCCAAGACTTAAGTTCCAATCTTATTTTTGACATTTGCTATGATACCTTGGGCAAGTTAGCATTGTCTCTGGTCCTCATCTTTAAAAAGGGAAATGGTAGTATTTGCATGACAATGTCACAGGATTATTATGATGAATTTATTAAGGAGTATTTTAAACTCCAAGAGGATTTATAAATGAAAGCTACTATCTCTCATTACCTTCTCCCTTCCACCCTCTCTACCACCCAAAAAAGAGAGGCCCATGCATGAGATCCTTTGAAACTGCTGTAAATTCTTTCTAACCAGAATAAAAACACTCCAATAATTTGTTTAGGGTGGGGAAGTCCCCATAGCAAGAGACAAGGTATTTGCATAGATCTTCTCAAAACTTAAAAAAAAACCACACAGAAAACAGGAGTCAGTAATGAACATGCTGAACTGGTTAATCCAATAAACTTTCTTTGACTTGAAATGTATTTCAAGAGGACCAAAGGGGAGACAAAGGGCTAATATGTATTCGTTAATGTACAAGATTATAATTAACCTAATGTCTGTTTCAAATTTACTATTATCTATTAAAGAATAAATAATTTTACAGCCTTCTAATATGTAGCTCTTAAGTTTTAAATCACTGACCATAACTAATAAGCAGTTTAGTAGCAAGAGTATCCTAAACACAGTCACAGACTGCAATTTCATTGAATGTAAATCATCATCATTTTTAATGCAAAGGGAACAGCAAATCTCTGTAATTACTGGGTGCATTTTGAATCACTTTTATTATTACTGCAGTAGCCCCATTAAAAATCCAAAACACTGAACTGCATGGGATATAAAACTGGAATTATGATACACTACAAGCTCTAATTGAAATCCATAAATTTTCTATTAGTATCCAAAATTATTTTGTTGCCAAGACTTTCAACTATTGAGAATTAACTTTGAAATCATTTACTTTATCCAGCACAAGTCAGAGCACTTTGCCTTGCTAATGTGATAAGCAAATTCATGAGTAATATTCTGAGTTGTTCATTTTTCACTTAGAGAATGACCCCTAGAAATTCAACATAATAATTTTAGAATGAAAAGACACCAAAAAAGATGTATGGAGGAAGTATCAAATAGAACGTGGTTCAAACCACACCTTTTAATAACTAAAGTTAGAAAAGGCCATATATAACCTGCTTGGCTAACAGCAGCAACATGAGCCTGTCTCAAAATAATAAAGAGATTCTTGCTATATTGTGCAAGAAGACTTCAGGGCAACATTACTGTTGGCATGTGTTGAGGTGAGTGGATTAACCAGTTCAGTACCTTCGCTGAACATGGGGATAATCCACTAAGCCTGCTGCAAGGCTAAGACCAGTTAATGTAACTTACTATACTTTTCATGGCTAGTGAATTAATAACTGACTTACAAAAAACATGAGACTACTTTGATGAATACTTCTGAATGTGTAATGTAGGTCAAGCTGTCCTCTTACATATCTTGTCCTCCAAGCACACAAATTTAAACCAACTTCAACAGAATTCAGAACTGCTGGGCATATGAAAAGCCAATACCAATATTTCTCTCAATCTGCCAACAGTATATATTGTGGAGGCACCGGATCAAAGAAATCTATATGGTTAGATAATATTCTTCATTGCTAAATCATTTGCTACTTTCATAGGGTGTCTATATACCTCTGATTCTCAAACCATTAGTGTTGATCTTCTGTCAATATATTAGAATGGCAACAGTTAAAGTTTCTAGATAGCCTAAAATTGTGTGATTTCTAGGATTTCTGTCTCCTATTCTACTACTCCACCAAAGAACTGAACCCAGAATTTAGTAGCAGGTGGTCAGGTTAGCTTGTAAGGAATACCCCCAAAACTGAAATGGTTAAAGATATGTTACATCACTATAAATATGTGTGCATATATGTGAATGTGTGTGTATGTGTAGAATTTCAATTTCATCTCTTTCACAAATTTCTTGCAAGGGTTTACAATTTCTACTTTTGATTATCACTGCTTTATATATAAAGCTTTTCCAAAATAGTTCCATTAGCAAAATTGGCACAGTAGAATGAGCTGTGGCTCTAGAGACAGAGGACTTGAGTTCAAATTCCACCTCTAACATTTACGGTCTGTGTGACCTTAAGTAAATCACAACCTCCCTGGGTATTAGTTTCATCATCTATATCATGAAGGGTTATACTGCATGACCTCTAAAGTCACTTCCATCTACAGAACTATGATCACTTTAGGTATTTAGATGCTAATAGCTAAACAGGCATGCCTTTCTCAGAGGAGAGATGCTAAAGAATCTCAATTGTATTACACTAAAAAAAAATTTTTCCCCATTTGCAAAGGTCATATTAGGTTTACCAAGTTTTATTTATTAATTATACTTTTTCTATTTCTGTACAAACTGAGTTTAATTTGCCATTCAAATCATGTAAACCCTCCAAACTCCATTAAAAATACTTTAATTACTATGTTCATAAATTTCACTAAAACCAAGTTTAGGCAATTGGCTTAGCTATGTCATGTTAACTGATATTTCCACAAACTCTGAAGTAACTTTTAAAAAGAAGGATGAAAGGCATTCATACTACACTGACTACATTACTTTGAGATGCAGATGAAGTCATCAGAAAGTACAAAAGGCCCCAGAAAACCATTGCAGATGAGTTTATTCAGAATTTTTCAACAGTACTCTCTCCTTGATGAAGAATCTCCTGAAAAGTATCCTATGAAGTTATGTTATAAAGTGATGAAGCATCAAATCATTTGCTATATTTGCATAGTATACAGGAATCATTTATTTGTAAATGACTGTCATAAATAAGAAACATTTCATACTTCTAGAGCAGTAGATGAATTTCTATTCTTAAATATAAATACGCTGGAGGTATTTTAGATTGGTACTTTTCCAGAGTTGCACAGCCAGTTTGCAACAGAGATAGGATTTGAACTTTCTATTCCAAGGTCAAGGAAAAAGGACCATTCATTAATATTAAGGAATTGGGAGGGTCCCATAAGTTTGACTTCTCACTTGAGCCTAGACAAAAACATAAAAATCATACTGAGGATCTATTAGGATACTCTGAATTAATCACAGAATCTGACTTTCAATTGAGGTGACCTATACCTGAGCAAGCATCCCTCCTCCAACATAGCCAACAAGGGGTCATTTATCCTTTGCTTGTCATCCTCTAATGGGGGGGGAAACTACTTGGTCCTGAGGCAATCCATTTCACTTTTGGATATGCCCAATGGTTTTGAAAGGTTTCCTTACACAGAGCCCAATTCTGCCTCTTTACAAAGTCTACGCATTGTCTATAGTTCTACTGTCTGGGGCTGAGCAGAAAAAGTCTAATCACAAACTTCCATGTTTTAGCCACAAAGACAGTAAAAAAGGAGGAGTGGGGAAAGGTCGTAGCATGCGTTGTTCCAGGGAAGGGGGTGTGATACAGTGCCCTTTTCGTTTCGCCAAACAGTTATTTAGAACACAGCAAATCATGAACATTTGTGTGCCTCTCATTGTTGAGAATTCTCTGCTCATTAGATGCCTTTTTAAAATCATATGTAAAAGGAAGCAGGTCCAGTTCCTATCCCTATGTAAGAGGGACATGCCAGGTTATCTTAAATGCCTTGCCTATTTTCAAGAGCCCAATGGCAGAGGCAAGAATGTTGCTGCTCACTGAGAGAAGTTCCAGGGCATCAATCCCAAGGAGCCTTACAAAGGAGTGAACTTGGAAAATAAGAACAAGTTAGCAGACATAGAGACACATGGAAAGAAAAGACAGAGGCAATAAATAGGAACTACAAAGAAAGGGAGTGCTGGGGATTTGAAGGAAGCTATTGGATGCTCCCCCTATCCTAAAGACCTCTAATAAGTTCCCCTCAAATGATGGTCTGCAAGAAATGGTTTCAAGTCCTCTTGCCATTCTGGTTTGATTTTTACTGGATTTTCTCCAGTTGGTCAATAGCCTTCCCAAAATGTGGTACCAAAAAATCAATACAATATTCCCGATGTGGTCCTATCATGGCAGAATATAATGGTGCCATCACCTTCCTTGTTTTGGACAATGTGTGTGTGTGTAGATATACACACACACACATACATATTTATGCCTTTTATAACCTAAACAGGTTTATGATCCCTTCAGTTTATTGTGTTTGTGCAATGATGCAGATCCCAAACCATCCATGCCCATTCATCTTGACTCTTGTCTATATCCACCTGTAAGTTTGAAATAAAGGACCCAACCCAACATACTGGAGGACTTCCTCCCTTTCTTCTAATATCTCAAGGATACTGGTGGAACACTTTGACTATCTATACGTTACTCCCCATCCTTGCTATGTGACTATTACATATTCTCTTCCTATCATACATTCCCTTCAAGGTACATTTTACTGGTCCTTTTTCTCAAACTTCCTCATTGGTTATATGTTACAGTATGCTCATACCTACCATGTACCTCTCCATTACCTTTCTGTGTAATATTTATTTTCAATTCTTTGACACTACTGTATGTCATGTCTTGCTACCATATGGGTAATACCAGTTATTGATATTAGAAAGATAGGTTGTCAAAGATATTGTCATTTCCCAAAAGCCACCCAATCTGCTTTCTTCCTCCTGTTCAGTTCTGGATCCAACTTGTCCAGGTGCGTTGTCTGGCTCGGACATACATACTGATAGACAAGCCCAAATGTACATCATCACCTGGACAACAGATATTCTTCATCCACTTGGTTTTACCTGTGTAGATGGTCATGTTTCCTACTATATTATTTCACACGCATTCATTAACCTTCCTACTTGGTGCTTTCATACAATGAAGTATGTAAAAATTATACTACGTATACCATAGACATTAACTGCAATTGTAAGTCAACCATAAAAATTACTTTTAATTTCATGCAAGTCAGTGACTCAACTTCCACCCCACCTGGCATCAACTTCACTCCCCACTTGCCTTCCCACGGTCAGAAAAGCATAATGTCATAGCCTCTAATGTAAATTTTATAACCCATAAAGGGATTCCTTCAATTCCTGAAACTCAATGGTGGGAAGAGATACAGTCTATGAAGGGCACAGTCAATTACTACAGAACCATGGTTTCCTATTTTGAAAAAAGGGGGGGGAGGTTACACCCACCCCCAGAGAACTTCCTTATCCTTATTCAGGTTTTGAAGAGGCTATCAGCAGCAGGGAGCTTAGTAAGACCTTAAAGGATATGTGAGGAAAATGAGGCTAAAAGCAAGTTTCTAGTCCATAGACAGGAAATAATAAAAGACGGTACCTAAAAGATGAGTATTAGTAAATAAAGGCATTACTTATGCTCTTCTAGAACTATTAATATCTGGCTAAATAAGGAGTAGTACCACAAAAGGCTTTCACAGCATTCGGTCATGTACAAGGATCTCTTTCTTATATTTACTTAAAAAAGAATCATCTCTCTCACCTCCTTGCCCCCGTAGAAAATTTAACATATTTTAGTTTGCACATCCAAAAACAGTAGTATTGAGTATATCTAAAGGCATGCCATGCTTAAGAGAAATTTTGACATAGCACATCTGTTCTAAGATATCCCTGCCACACTGTTTTAATAAATGAACATCCTTAAAGAACAGTGGAAGAAGACATGATTCACCCCCATCCTGTCAAGATAAGTATATCAATATATAGTATTCTAGGAGCGCGGGCACACACACTGACCCAAATCACTGTGCTAAAAAGTAGTAATGTATTTAATGTAAAAGATCCGCAGAAATAATAAAACTTAAGAGTTGATGGCATCACTCTAAACTACTGCATTTCATGATCTATGAATACTTCTATCAGTCCTAAAGGAACAAGTTATGTTATTTTATGTTTGATCTGACAGCAAACAGTAATCTAGAATAGAAGGTGGGTTTTTTCCACATGACAAGAAGGAAGTATTGGCAACAGATAGCCTATGGGCTCCAATGGGATCCACACAATGTCAGGAGAATGAGAAAAAGAGGTGTAATCAATCAATGAATACTTGTTAAGCCCCTACTCTGTGCCAACCACTAGGCAAATCCCTGTAGGGAATTTATGGTAAGACATAAATATAGAACACACAAAGTGAGAGAGAATGGGTGAAGTGCTGTGTCATGGGAGTCACACTGAATGAAATAAAAGATCCTTCAAAGCAACAATGTTCAGGTCCAATCTGTAACCCACACCTCACGCTTGGAACTTGTTTCCACCTCCTCAACTCGGTTTCACAGAATTTCTCACTTGCTTCAAAATGCAGCTGAAAGATCATTTTCTCCATAATATGACGCCTTTCCTGATCCCCAAACTGCTAGTGTTCTAAGAGCCTCAAATTTATTCTGCATATACTCATTTACATACATGTCATCTCTCTCAATAAAACACGAACTCTTTCAGAGTAGAGATAATTTGGGTTCTTTTTTAATTTTTTGCCTTTGTATTCTATTACCTAGTACAGTGCCTAACAAATGGTTCTTGGTTGACTGATGACATGCCCTGTGCAAAGCTGAAAAAAAAAAGTCCCAACTACCCAACTAAGGCAAGTTGGGGAAGGGATCTGCAAATGCAGATCAGTACTGATTCCACTATTTCTTCAGATGCCTGCTGGCCTTGAATGCATTTAACATTACTTGGCAAAATTAATTTCTCCTCTGAGGTTGTATATTTCATGTTTGTCAGATTCCTTCTTTACCTGAACCTGATTAAAGTAAAAGATACTACATCAAATAGAAGTCAAAAGAAATCTTGAGTGGCTCCTTATGCAAATAAATGCATTTTCACCTCATAAATATCGTCTATGGCTGCGCCACTTTATGGCCCTGAAAATCCTGTTACTACTTTAATGCACTAGTACTTCTATCAATGAATGGTTTTCCCAGAGGGAATATTGGATGATGCAGATCTTTACTATTCTTTGTGGATACACAGTTATCCTAAAGTAGGTACGCCTGCCAGATATGATGATGACATATACATTTCTGCAAAAACAACTGCAAATGGAGTACCCGATATAAACAGTGAAAGATTGCTTTCTCCACTGCCCAACTTAGTTTTTTTTTTTCCTAGTTGGATTCCTTTACCTAGTTTTCAACTTCCTTACAAAGTTCATCGTTTGTGATTTCTAAGGGAAAGTTTAAAGGCAAATAAGAATTGTTCTAACACTTATACTAAAATTCTCTAATTTTACTTTTGTTACATATATACTTTGGTATTTTTCTAGAAAATCTGAGATAGATTCAGATTATGAAATGAAATGAAAATGAAAACCACAGTGAAAAATGACCCCCAGTAAAACGATTTCAAATTTGTACAATTTTTGCTCATTAACTCTTTCATAGTAAATTGCCCTTGTTTTATTGTAAAACACTAGTAATATTTGTCCTAAAAACATGAGAAATAATACCATGTGTGTACACACGAAAATATATATGCATGTGCCAATTTAAGAAAATTATTTCTAGGGTGACTGTGTAGGGGATTTCCCTATCTCTAAGACATACTGTCCCCAAACTGTTTTTGCCATTCTCATTTTGTTTTCCTTTCTAACTCCTTGGAATCTACCTGATTAAGTCATTAAGAGAAGCCTAGATCATTTCTTTCTACTAGAAGTAGTAGTAGCATCCTTCTAAACTATTCGGTACTTAGTTCACATATGCAGAAAAATCAGTCATACACCTCATGCTTTTTTTGAAGAGTCAATGACTGTAGATTGTTTTTATGCTGTTATTTTTATGCTATTATTTTTTGCTATGTTCCCTGCCAAATGAACATTCAATGATTAAATTAAAAATGGAATTTCTCCCTCTCTCCCAAATTAGGAAATAACTCAGATACACACAAATTTGGTGAGTAGTTATATTCTTTTAATCTGACACACACTTCACTTTGTTACACAGATAAGGGCAGAACGGTAGGAGAGCAAGAGAGAACTAAACGGAGGGGGCAGGCAGAGAAAGACAGAAAGACAAGTACCTGGGCTCCAAGCTTCAAAGTCATTTTTAATTCTTTGACTCTTCCTTCTAATTCACTACCCTGTTCCCCAATCCAATCAGTTGTCCACTGTTGTTGAATGTACTACTGCCAGTTTCAAACCCTCCTCTTTCTTTTTGCTACATTCATACCTGCCTAGGTCATCCTCTCAAGGGATGTTTTAATTCAGCCTGTCAGTATTAATAGCCTCCTACCTTGTCTCCCTGCTTCTAGTCTCACCTTTCTTTAATTGGTCCTTCAGTCACCACTTAATATAAACAAGACTAACTACAGGCCATCCCTGTTCAAAACCCTTCTATGTCACCTCTAGGATAAGATATGGATTCTTTAGATGGGCTTTGAAGGCCTTCAACAATTTGGTTCCAACAAATCTTGTTGTTGCTCAGTCATTTCAGTCCTATCCAACTTGTTGCAACCCCATTTGGGGTTTTCCTGGCAGAGATACTACAGTGGTTTGCCATTTCTTTCTCCAGTTCATTTTGCAGATGAGGAATATGAGGTAAACAGGGTTAAGTGACTTGACCAGGGTCATACAGCTAGAGAGTGTCTAAAGCCAGATTTGAACTCAGGAAGATGAGCCTTCCTATGTCCAGGCCCATATACTCTATCCATTTTGCCACCTAGCTTCCCCAGTGCAGTTTCTTTATTGTTCCATTAATCAGGACTACCAACTATTCCCAGATTACATCCTGTATAGACCCATCTGTTTTTGAATATCCCTGTGTCTGAAAGTCTCAATCCTCATCTTTCTGTTTAGATGCTCTTCCTTCAAGGTCTATCTCAGGTGCCCTAGCCTCTGTAATATCTTTGCTAATTTCTCACATACTCCACTTCCTATCAACTTAAATCATCTGTCCTTCCTCAAATTGTAAATATGATTTCATTCAGATATCTCCTTCGCCTATTTCCCATTCTCTTACAGTCTATTCATTTGTGAGGAAAGCCTTTGCCAAGCCTATGCTAGACATGAGTGATAATGTTATGCCATATTGCCCTATTATATTCTAAACTGATATAAAGAATAAAAAAAAAACTATACAGTTCTTGCTATCCCCAGTGCTTAGCGTAGTGCCTTGCATATTGTAGGTACTTAATAAATTTTGACACAAAATATAACCAGTGTGAACTGGATAACCAAGAGTTATAAAGGTTCTAAATGTTCTCCCTCAGCATGACGGATAAAGTTCTTCCATGACACTTTTGTGTATGTTGAGGGACATACATGCCTATCCTATACTACATTTATAGTCTGGGGGAAATCATTTCTAAAAAAAACAATTCATATCCTTTTGATTCTGAGTACTTATGATTTGAGGGATATGATCATTTCAGATCCAAAGAAGTGATTTTTTATTCCTTTTTTTAGTCTTCATGGCAAGGATTCCTTCTATACCACATGGTGAGCATTAAACAGCTTCTTCAGAGTGAGCTTTGTAGGGAATAAAAAGGGTGAAGATACAGGAGACACAGACTGCTCCAAGAATAGGATGATCTAGAGGCAACAAGATCAACTATAGAAATAAAAGATATTTTAAGAGAGAGAGGGGGGTAGGGAAGGAATATACTGTATTAAATCAATTAACTCTCTTCAGAGAAGATAGAAGGTAAAATAATTTAATATCAATCCCTGAATCAATAAGTGGTTAACAGAAAACATGGTGCCAAGACAGTAGAAGGTAGAAAAAAAAACAGTTTATATCTACCAGATTTAACCACTAATGCCAACTAAGCACCTCAATACTTCATCTCCTCTACCCTTTTCTCTCTACCCCAATTTACTAGCAGCTGGTATGCCTGTGTAAAACCACCAACAACCAGCACACAGCAGAGGGCCGCCAACACAGGTTCTTTCTATCTGCTTTACTAAGGAAAGTAACTTTAAGGGGTTAACAATCTTACTTTAATCCAACATACAAATATCATTCACTTAGTTCAGGAGGAAGAGTCAGCAACCTGAGCTTCAGAGCAAATACAAACAAATTACAAACATATGCAATATAAACAGACCAAATCACAATTCATAGTTACCAGGAAAGCATCAACATCTGGGTTTACAAGCCGGGGGCTCTTAAAATGGCTGCCCAGAGTCCCACACCACTCTTCCAGTGACTGAGAGCCCCAAGGGATTAATGCCAACCTCTGTGTTTATATATCTTGTTCAGGGTCAAAGGGCATCACAATGTGCAACTCAAATTCACGTGACCTGAAAGTGTCACAAACCTAGGACTCAAACCCACATGGCCTAAAAGCCTCTGGCGTCACAAACGTCACTCAAACCCATGCAAATCAGGCTTTCCCTTGAGGCAAGGAGGACAAAGACTCCTAATTTAATCAAAGAAATGGAGGCCAGACTCATCAACAACACTTGATTAAATAACTGCTCCAAAAGAGAAAACAGGAAAAAAAAGTCCCATGTTAATTAATATTACACACCCCCATAAAAAATGAGGCAGAAAGGAAAGAGACTTAACCCTACTTCTTGATTTCCCTGTAAGGTAAATAGCACAAGTGTTTTTACATCCATTTTATAGGTGAGCTAATGAAGGAGATTTGCTCATGCCTTCTGACTCCAAATAGAGTATTTTCGGCCACTACAGCACACTGCCTTTATGCAAGTCATTGAAAGTTCTCCTTTGTTGTTATCTTAGGAGGACAGTAGGAGAACACAGTAATAGAAGGCCATGCTAGTATGGTGACTGAGGAAATTATATTAAAGATACACTTTATATACATAGGAATAAATCTGACATCAGCATTGCACTCTTTCCAAATGCATATGAAAACAAATCCTTCTAAAATATCACCTGGAAATCACTTAACAACTATCTTAAGCCATGAGAGCACTGATGTTTTTTACCCTCTTCCCTCTCCCTGGAAAGGATTGTGGTGAGAATAAAAAAGCTTTTGAAATAAAGGAATGCCATGAATACAAGGTATCAGTACTACTTATTGTAACATGGTAAGAAAAATAATGAAAAGCAGGACTTTTTTCCCTTACCTCCCTTTCTGAACACCAATCCTACACCTCAAACCTTCTCCCTCGCCCTCTAGATACCAAATGCCTTTCTGTTGCCTAATGCCTTGTTCTTTGACATCCAAAGTTCTCCAACTTCACCCAAACCCAACATCTCATCCAAAATGCTCATTCTTGACTGATTACTTAGAGACTGATTTGAACAAAATTCACCATTAGGAACTAAATGACCATACAGCCTCCTAAGGATCATTTGAATTTTAAAATAGTTTCTGAACCCAAATTCATCTCTTCTTGGTAAACTATGAGGATTGGAGGTGGGTGGGAACAGATACTTGAGAGCTGGTTGGACATAAGGCTTCAGGCATCCCTTACCCACTCTAAACCACTCTCTTCCTCTTACCTAGTTTCCCATGGAATTAAATAGTTGGAATCAGCATTTCTAGGCACAACCATACACTCAAGCCAATGACCACTGTCCTCAAGAGCTTGACAGACATCTATATAGACAGATAGATGGATAGATATAGACAGACACACATACACACACACTCATAAGCACCTTTGTAAGTCACTCTACATTGTATTAAGCTCAAACAAAACAAAAAACCTGTGAATAAAGATAGTATATGTGCAGGGGTGGGGAACCTGCAGCCTCGAGGCCACATGTGGCCCTCTCGTTCCTCTAGTGTGGCCCTTTGACTGAATCCAAACTTCACAGAACAAATCCTCTTAATAAAAGGATGTGATATGTACAACATAGAATCAGTCAAAAGGCCACACCCAAGGATCTAGAAGGTCACGTGTGGCCTTGAGGTTACAGGTTCCCCGCCCCTGGTATATGGGTTAATTTTTCTTAAAGGCAAATCATGATCACCTAGGAAAAGTTGACCTAGGGACAGAATAATTTGAAAATTTTGTATAATTGCCTACCATTTAAATATAGATGCATGTGCTTTTCTATGTATAAAATACCACAGACTCCTATTTAGGAAACCCCAACGCTTTAGATTGGACCCATCTGACTTAACTTTCTACCCACCAGTAAGGAGGTGACATAGATGAAGTGACCAAGTCATTTAATTAAATCCAAATGAACTTACTGAGTGCCTACTATGAACTTTAGGCACTGTGTACATAAAGACCAAAAGGAAACATTTTCAAGGGACTTACATTCAACTGTGCAGAGGAGGGGCATGACAACAGGCAAACAAGTATATGCAAAATATTTTAAAGAGAAGGGAATGGCAAGTATATATGATTCCCCTTCACAAACTCAAAAGTCCAAACTGCCCTTCTTGCTTTTCCTCCTATAAAACACTCCTATCTCAATGCTTTTGCCTTGGTTCTTTGGTCTTGCCTGGAATGCATTCACTCCTTAAATCTCCCTCTTAGAATCCCTGTTTCCTTAAAAAATCCACTCAAGTGCCACCCTCTACATGAAGTTTTTCCTGATCCTGGAAGCTACTTGTGCTTCCTCCACCTAATGTCCTTCTGTTTATTTCAAATATAACTATGTAAGGTGCTCCAAAAACCTTAGTGCAGTGTCAAGCTATCCAAGCCTGAAACCGAATTAAGATTTTTGGACCACCCTGTATAAACACACCCTGTCTCCCCCAACTGAATGGAAATTCCTTGAGAGCAGGGGCAATTTCACTGTTGTCTTTACATACCCAGCACCTAACACACTGAATGACATTTAACAGATAGGTGCTTAATAAGTTCTTGTTAATTGGTAATAAGGGGAGGGTGAAAGAAAAGACAAGAAAGGTAATCCCATACGAAGCATCATCTGAGCTGTTCTTTGAAGGAAGCAAAGGATTGCATGATGGTAAGGCCAGCAGGAAGTGTATTCCAGACTTAGAGAAAGCACTTGTGCAAGAGAGTGGAGGTGAGAGATGAAATACTTCACATGAGAGGACAGCTAGAATGCCAGTTTAATTCAAATGGAGAGCCATGTGGAGAAAAATAGTGGCAAAGTATATGGAAACCAGATTGTAGAGGGCTTTAAGTGTCAGACTGAGGTACTTACTCTTGCTTTTTTAAGATAAAATATATGTCACTGAAGAGTTTTGCATAAGGGGTGATATGGTCATATCTGTAATTCAGTAATACTGATTTGCTAGTTGTGTGGAAGACAGATGGGTGAGATGAGAGAACCAGGCAAGGAGATCAATTATAAGGCTCTTGCAACAACTTTCCAAAGGAAAAGTGAAGATCAGTTGCATTTTATAGAATCAAGATACGAGTAGAAAGATGTTACGGAGTTAGCGGCCAGTTAGGAAATTCCCTTCATCACAATAGCAAGTTTTACTTTTCTCTCAGTTCTTCCCAGCTAGTTTCCTCTCTAAAGAACCCAACTTTCCTGCCTTAATGTTTCCTAATTTAATCCATTTTGAAGACTGATCTAATATTCTTATGAAGTGCCAAATCACAGAGATCACGGATGCTAATGTCTGTAAATGAGAAGCTGAATTGTAATGATCAGAATTCCAAATAGCACATAATGACTAATTCACATTCAGATCTAAGTCAGATAGAGGCCCACAGATTCTGCAGAAACAATATGATCTAAATTGTGGCTTAAATGAAAACTGAGCAGAATTCTTTAAAAATATACATATAGTAGAAAATCTAAGTAACCCTCTCTCCAGCCTGCAGTGGTCATGATTCTACTAATATATATGCATCACATTCCTTATTCATTTTGATTATATTCACCTCTTATTTATGTGAGCCTATAATATAGGACTTCAAACAATGAGGTCTACTGTCCTATTAATTTTTCCCCTCTTCACCTGAAGCACTAATGCAATGGTAAATGATTAAGAAAGCTTCCAAAACAATGTACAGGTCCATTTGGCTGGAGGTAAAATAAACCAGAGAAGGAGAAATGAGGTTCATCATCGATGCTGGTTACATTACCAAATTTATGTTCTGTGACACTCAGAGTAAAGTTGTGTGAAATAATGTTTCATCTAAAAAGTAAATACAAATCTAGGACGGTCAGAGAGTCCTGAATAAGACTCATTATGATGTATGTTTTATTCTGCTCCTGGAGGTAGAAGACCACAAGCTCAATAAAATGCTTTGACACTGTCCTTCTGTAAAGCCAGCTACTTATTTTGACATTCTAAACCTGCTGTTATATTCCCTGCATGCGTTCCTTTCTCAACACTACCCTCAGCTACCACCCTCCTCTTCTCTCAGGCCTGCATCTTGTCTTTTCTGAGTAGCTTAGAAAACTTTCACTCTGAAGGACTTTCTGGCTCCTGCCTGAGCCCATCACAACATGCTGAGGAGCTCAGATTCACTCTGTCAGGCTTGATCACCTCCTCAGCAATAAATGACTATTCAACTGACTGATTCTAGCCTCCTTTCAACTGTTCTCTTAGGAAATGAGTCATTTGCACTAATGGCTGTGTTTCTGTACCCCAACCAGTCACTATTCCTAATTGAAAAATGTCTATCTACTCTGTTATACAGTGTAATTGTCAAATGTAGTTTCCTCCTTTGAATACAGGTAATACACTCAGAGTAATGCATCTTACATGTAAAGCAAACTTTCTGATATCTCAGTAACCAGTTTACGCCCAACAATGGGTTACTCAAATATTGAACCTTATTTCAAAGTGCCTTGTAAAACCCAAATAAATAATGTCGAACCATCTAGTCTGCTCTTTAATGCACTTGCATTTTTCCTCAATTTCTCCATTTGATACTGTTTCCAAAAGGGAACCACGTTTCTACTTGCCTTTCATAAAAGTAGCCAATCTTTTATCATCCTATGTTATTTTCTGTGCACTCACTGCTTTCTAACTTTTCATCACTAAGCTTCAATAGGTTTTTTTAAAGCATTCCTTCAGACATCATCTTAGGATACCATCTTCCCTTTGATAGAGTAGTATTCTCCATCCTAAAAGTGTGAAGCAACCAAAGCTACAGTGTCTTTTGAGCTAAGAAGAACGGTATTTTGTGAAATAATCACATTTTCTCATTTAATATTTTTTGTTAACACACCACATCTCCCACCTGTACTTTGGCCTTGTCCCTTCTAGAGAGTAGCTAACACCTTTACAATGTGATAATTCACAAGTCATTTTCCAAAGGCTTCATAAAAGGTTTGTCATTATTTATGACCTGTTTTTGTATTTGCCTATGTCTATTATCTCACTTTTATTCAAGCTGAACAATTTCATTAGCTCTTTAGTTCTTATTCCTCCAGTCTTCCAAATATGGTTCATCTGGAGCTGTCTCCAATCCAAAGTTTTACTTAATGAATCAACCCTCATTGACTTCTTCCTGGGTGAATACATCCATCAAACACATGACATCATACTGACCTCAAGCATTTGCTTAGTCAACCTTTTGTGCTCAGTTGGTTTAGCTGCTTTATAAGCTCTGTATTTGGAAAACTCAAGGCATTGCTTTAAAACATTTCCAAGACCCTAATAAATGTTTTATTCATCCCCATCCCCCCCCCCCGGCCAGGATCTATCCATTTTGTAATTATCAAAGTTTTTTTTAACTATTTCTCTAAGCAGCACCTTCAAAGAACTCTCTATGACAGCTTGACTCATCTATAAAAACTAAATGGAAAAACAAAAAAACTTGGGGAAGGACTAGGAAAGGAGATGAGAAAAGCTGTAAAATAATGACATATCTGTTATTCTTCAGAGATACATCAGACTGAAATGCTAAGGAGAAAGGACATTAAAAATCCTCCTATGCTCCAGTAGGAGAAACATTATCCGACAAGTAAGAACCAGGGGCTGTTCTTGGGGAAGACTGTAAGACCCTTGCCCACCTCAGTTTGGTACATCAGAAATGAGTTGACCACCTCTTTCTCAGGAAAAAGAAAATGAAATCAAAACAGAGTCTTTCTTCTCTCCCTGTTATGTGAGATTGTCCACTAGGGACTGACAAGCCTAAACTGGCCACCGCCACCTTCATCAACACAAGCACGCTAGTGGGGATGGGATGGCTGGGAGAGGGTGGAGAGGTTAGTTCTTACCTTATTGGAGTACGGGGGCTTGCTTAAGTTGATTCCATCTCGGACGAGTTTATCCCTGATCATGATTTTCAGTTTGAGTTTAGGATAAGTCACCAGTTCCTTGCTGCGGGACCCGGCTTTCTGGTTCCTGGAGACCCCCCTGGGTCCTTGAGTCTGGCCAGGCTGAGACTCCCTCCACGCCTGACCCTCATACTGCTCCACCAGGTGGCTGGTGTAGATTTCTGGGGAAGGGGAACCAGGCTGCTGCTGGGGCTGCAGCTGCTGCGGCTCCAGGGTGAAGTAGAGGCCGGCGGCATTGGCGTCTTGCTCCCGTAGCCTCCTTACCGCGTCGTGGATCCGGCGCCGGTGCTGGGGCGCCAAGACCCCGATGGCGTCCAGGTCAGGGTCCCCGATCTGTTTGCACACTTCCAGGTCATCGTAGCCATTATCAACGAAGGACTCCGCGTACTGGGGGAGTTGAAGGGCTTTCAGCCATTCGTAAACTATGTTGGTGCACATAGTACTCACTACTTTTACAACACACACCCAAGGGAGTGGGGGGGGGGTGGAGAATAACCTACAAACCCAATGATAACAATGCTACTAACTTTTAATCCTTTTCTTTCCAAGGAGGAAAGGGGGCTGAGGGAGGACGAGGTAAAAATCAACAATCTGCGAAGCTGAAGACGGAATAGCACAGAGGTGGGATCGGGAAAATAGCAGATACCTTAAAAAAAAAACAGGAAGAAAAATGTAAAAACAAGAAAATTAAATCCCTTGCAAACGGTAGCCGCAGTTCACAGACAGCGATCTATTGGTGTTGCAGCTCAGCCCCTCGGAGCAGGCGAGCTTCCGTCACTGGGTTGGGTGGCTGAGAAGGGGTTTAATCACGGCCCCTCTTTGGAACAAGCCCGGTTCGGGGGCTCTATTTGAACGACACGAGGTTAGGTTAGTCCTCCCTTTGCTTCAGTTTCTCTTCTGCTTGATTCAGTTCTGTTCGTCTCCTTTCCTCTGTGGCTTCATGCATCTCTATTTACTATTTGCTCCGTGTTTGCTTTTGAATACGTAGTACCATGTTGAGGAGGAGGAGGAGGAGGAGGATCCTTCAGCCAGACAGATGCACAGTCGCCCTGATGTGTCTCATCTACGTATGTTATACACCTCCTCCTCAGCACCCTCCCGTTCCCTGTCCCGTCGTTTCTCAACTGCTGGCTGGAGGGCGGGGTGAACTTCAGCGGCTGCCTTGTTACACCCCCCCACCGCCCCCAACAGGGCTTCTCTTGCATACAGAAGCTCCCAGGTCCGCTTCTTCCAGTTCCTCCCCCTAAACAGGACTTTGCTCACATACAGAAGCACCCACGTCTTCTTTCTGTTCCTCCCACTTTGCCTTTATCAACAACGATGATAGTGCGAATCTTCAGACCAGGGTCCACAGACAGGGCGAGGCTGGTTATCCTAGTTTCCCTTCTCCCCTCCTTTTCCTCTCCAAGTTGTACCTTTCTTCTGTCCTGGGCAGCGCGGCCCAGTCGAGGTGCCAAGCTCGCCCCTCACCCTTCAACTTAGCGAGCTGCGCATCTATTTCGTAGACTCCATGCTGCGCTCGGGTGGAGCTGCCTCCCGAGTTGGGTCTGGGGTTGGCATTAGCGTAACTCTGGGCAGCTGAGGAGGCCAAGGAGTAAAGGGGCGGGTAATCGAGGGCCTCAGCACACCCAAACCCCGCGGCGGGTCCGAGGCAGGGTTCAGCCGGTCGCGTGTCAGCTCACGGCTTCCATGTGCTAGGAGATAACTAGTTGGCACGGGCGGCTTCCAACGCTCTCCTGCCTCTTTCCTCATCCATCCCAGTTATTTCCAAAAGTTAGGGGGAAGGGAGAACTTTCTCTTTAATCGTCTTGCTCAGTTTCTCAAACCCCGACCTTTCTTCGGTTAACTACAGCCGTTGTCGGTCTTCACTGTGCCCTAGCTCTCCCGGAGGGGAAGGGCGCCCTCCCTCGAAGGCCAAAACTCCCAACCAGACTTGCCCAGGGAAGACTCTCTGCCGCCAGAATAGATCTGAACCCCGAAAAGTCCTCTGGACTTTCAGCTCCGGAACCAGAGGACTTGAATGTCAAGCACTGGCTTAACTGCCTGGAGAGACTAGTGAAGGAGAGCAGTTTGGGGGGAGGGGTTGTTGTTTTTTAAAACAAAAAGACCTGTCTCCCACCCTTTATCTCTATACCGGCTTCAAGAGCCTCAGTCCTAGGTTTGAGCCCGAGTCCAGTCCTCTTAAGTTCCAAGCATTCATTCACCCCGGCTGTGGAGAGAGAAAGACTCGGGGAAAGCGACACGTGGAGGTGATGCTGCCTCAACCTTCTACTAAACATAGGCTATACTGATAATTAGAATGCCCTTTTCGCAGGTGATTCCACGGTACACCTGAGCGACTTCTTGAACCTCTGGCCTTTTTCTCCCTAAGTCTCCCCTCCCCCGCCCGCGTAGTTGCTACTTTCTGTCTTGGGGATCTCCTGGCTCTTCTCTGCACCGAAAGATCGGAGTCTTTGGGTCGTTCATTCCCTCCAACACCCACTCCTCCTGAAAAGCCAGTTTAGTGGGCTTTCTCGCCCCTCGCCACAGGACTTGGAGAGGCTGGTTGCGGGAGCGCCCAGCTAGCTCTAGCCTTAAGCCACAGGAGGCATGGTCTTTTGGACCCCACTGTCGGGGTCACCCGGCTAGGTTCGTTTAGAGGTTACCGGCCTGCGGACGGGCTGACTGACTCGCTTGCTTGCTTGCTCAGGAAGCTGAAGGAGGCGCCTGAGCGTCTCTACCTGCTGAAAACCGGACTTGCAGTGCCCCCACGCGACCACTGGCTGCAAAGCTTAGGATTTAGAACCAGGAGCTGCCTCTCTGGGGTGCTCTAGTCGCAACCTCCTCTTTAAAAACAAACAAAAAAGAAACAAACAAGTGATGATAGTGAGGCTAAGACAACTTGGCTAGAGAAAGAGTATATAGATTATACGGATATTTTTTTCTGAATGACGAGACTGCTGTCTATTGAGACTCCTTTTAAATGCAGCTGTTCTTTTCTATCAATTTTACCTTTTTTTAAGGAAAAAAAAATTTTTTTGCTCAAGACTGAATTTTGCCTCTTCTAGACAGAGGCCTCTGCTTTTATCAACATTTTCAAAAAAAAAGAACTATTTACTGTGCCCCTATGTATTAGGCCCTGAGGATGTAAATGTTTTTTAAAATGTAAATAGTCCCACCCTGAAAGACTTTGATTCTGCTGGAATCTCGCGGCCTTGGTGTGTGTATGGATTGGGGGAGAGTCTACTAAAGATTTATAATTATTCCTGGAATCTCGGTCACCACTGATGCGGGATGGCTATGCCAGAAGAGTAGATGCTCTGGCTGGTCCTGGCCAGAGCAATAATTGGAGAGGCATAAAGTGAGGTATTGCAGCCTGTTTTCTAAGAACTGGCCTGATTGAGATGGGAGAGGATTGTTACCATGTTGGCCACAGGGTGAAGGGTTTTTCAGTTTTTTCATCATCTGCCGATTAATAGAGGGATTGTATCTGTATCTGTGGAGGAAGTACCTCCACCAAGAAAATGATAGGCCCTTTAGGGGGCCTAGTTAGATATAGTATTTAGGTAATACTATCACAGAATTTGAATTGTTTAATTCATGAACAAGAGAAATACCACAACTTACCTGGCAAGTGATTGCTCAGCCTCTGTTTGAAAACCTCCAAGGGTGGAAAACCCACCACCTCTTGAAGCAGTCCATTCCTTTTTGGAAGGCTCTAGATGTTAGGAAGTGTGTCCTGGCATGAAGCCTAAATGTGTCTTTTAAGGACCCATATATTCAAAAATGCTTATAGCAGCAATTTTTGTGATGGCAAAGAACTGGAAATTGAGGGGATGCCCATCAATTGGGGAATGGCTAAACAAGCGGTGGCATATGAATGTAATGAAATACTTTTGTGCTATAAGAAATGATGAGCAGGTGGACTTTAGAAAAACCTGGAAAGACTTACATGAACTGATACTGAGTGAAGTGAGCAGAACCAGAACATTGTACACAGTAACAGCAACACTGTGCTATGACTGACTTTGATAGACTTAGCTGTCCTCAGCAATGCAAGGATCTAGGACAACTCCAAAAGACTAATGATGGAAAATGCTATCCACATCCAGAAAAAGAATTATGGAATCTGAATGCAGATCAAAACATAATATTTGCTCTTTCCCTTTTTTTGTTTTGTTTCTTCTTTCTCATGGTTCCTCCCATTGGTTCTGATTCATCTTTACAACATGACTAATGTGAAAATACGTTTAATATGAATGTATATGTAGAGCCTATATCAGATTGTATGCTGTCTTGGGAGGGGGGAGGGAAGGAGAGGGAGAAAATTTAGAATTCAAACTCTTATGGAAATGAATGCTGAAAACAAAATAATAATTATTTTTTTTAAAAAAGATAAAAAACTAAAATAAATGTGCCTTTTGCAATTCCATCAATTGTTCTGCCTTCTGGAACTCAAAAGAACAAGCCTTAATTTTCGTCTTCATGACAACCCTTCAAATACTAGAAGACAGCTCTCGTGTCTTTTCCTTCTGTCCTCCTTCCATTCTTCTGCAAGCTAAACATTCTGGTTCCCTTAGCTAATCCTCATGACATGAATTCAAGACCCTTCACCATCATGATTGCCCTCTTCTGGACATTGTCTAGTTTATTAGTGCCCCCTTTAAGCCATGGCACTCAGAACTGAATACAATACTCCAGATGAGGTCTGATATGGGCAGAGTACAATGGGACTCTCACCTCTCATTTCCGAAAAGTTGGACCTCTTAATATAGCCCTAGGTTTCATTAATTGACTGACTCATTCTGAGCTTGCAATCCACTAAAATCCCTACATCTTTTTCCACAACTGCTGTCTAACCATACCTCCCTCATTTTGAACGTCTAAAGTTGATTTTTTTGGTATATTTTTGTTTTGTTGAAAAAGGTGGTTTTTTTAAACCTAGAATGCTCCCAAGAATTTTGAGGATAGATAAGAAACAAGCTCCATTTTGTGCATTGAAGAATAAAAGAACTTTTCTCAGATTAGTGGTGTCAGAATGCCTTATTCAATGAGCAACAGCTCTCTCCTTACTGGAGAAATGTAACTTCCTATATAAGCCAGATCTACAAAGCATCGAGACATTGTATGGTCATGAGGATTTGTTGTGTGAGTGATTTATAACTATGCTGGGAATTGTACACATTTTCTCACTTGCTTAGCTTGCAGAAAAAAAAATAAAATGAGGTGGTGGAAGTAATAATATCTCTAGTATTGTGCAATTATGTATTTCAGCCCATTTCACTGTGCTCTTTTAATTTCTATCAGATAAAAAAATCATCAAATTATTTTCCATCTCAAAGGATATTTCTATATAAAACTTGATTTAAATCATTCTACAACTACTAACAGAGGAAGCAATATGCTAGCATCACAAATTCTAGAAGTCATTGAGTCCAAATCCATTTTTACGTATGGGAAAAATGATGTCCAGTGACATTTATATGACTTGTGCAAGGTCAAGCAGGGAGTAATTGGTAGAACCAAGACTGGACCCAGGTCTCTGTCTCCAGATCCAGCAGGCATTCCACTATATGTTCTCTTCTGAGCTAGAATGCAACCCCCTCAAAATCAAGAGCCACTTACTGTTTAAATTATGTTGACATATAGCTTATATGCACCATTTACCTAAAGATGTGGTTAAACAAATGAAATATTACACATAAAATCTTTAATGAAAATTAAGTTTGATATTAACTCTGCCCAAATTACAAAGAAAAATGGAGCTTCCATTTAACTTAACCTTCCATTATACATAGTTATTGTCTAGGCATAGAAAAGATGCTGTAATCCTCTAACATCAAGGTTAAAAATAATATATGATAGTAACAGTATTGTACCAATGAAGTTACAGGTCTAGGTTTTTAACAAGTAACATATTTTTTAAAACTCTCTTTTCTAGGAGTTATACACATTTCATTTTGTCTCATTAAACCTTAAGATAGTCAGCAAGTATTTTTATGTTCATTTTATAATTAGGGAAACTAGACTGGGAGAATAAATGACTTGCCCAAGGTCATACAGTAAATCAGTGATACAGACAGGAAATAGATGCATGATTTCCATGCCCCATTCAACAGACAGCACTACTTTTTCCTAATTTATGAGCAGAGATACAATCTAATTAGGAAATAAAGGCATTCTGATATATAATCCCTTGGAAGGGAAATTGTTTATAAATTAATCATTTGTTAATCAGTAATAAATAAAACTCAGTCACTGTGGTCCCTTAAAGGAAACCTGTTCATTCTGGATTTGACTAATAAGTGGTCTATGTTGTTGTTTCCTCTACCCTCTACCCCTGCCTTGCACATTGCCCCCCTAATCCTTTTGCTGATTCCAAAGGGCTTTCTGCCTCTTTCCTTTTTGTAAAGAAATGCCTACTGGGTGAGCTTAGAACCCCATTGATTTATTCAAAAGTGTACAAGTTCAGCAAACTAACATGTATACATTAATTGGACAAAGTACAGATATATACGTAAAGTCTAAACCCTAACTGACAACACAATTAAATGACCAATATTCACACTTAAGATCATAGGATATACAATTAGAAGGAACTCATTCAGTCTAACCAACCCCTCATCTTATAGTTGAAAACCAGGGAGATTGGGGCAGCTAGGTGGCGCAGTGAGTAGAGCACTGACCCTGGAGTCAGGAGGACCTGAGTTCAAATTTGGCCTCAGATACTTGACACACTTACTAGCTGTGTGACCTTGGGCAAGTCACTTGCCCTGCCTTCCCCCCTAGAAAGGAAGGAAGGAAAGAAGGAAGGAAGGAAGAAAGAAAACCATAGAGCTTAAATGAGCTCTCCTGATTACACACCAGAGATTAGAACTCAGAGCTGAGATTAGAACTTGAGTCTTCTGATTCCCAGTATCCTTCCATTATAGCATGGTACATCATTTAGGTTCGATTAAAGCTGATCTCTCACACAGTACCAGTTTGGTAATTTCTCATTTCTCATACCGTTTGCCCTGCCTGATACATTTGACCCTATCAGCCACCCTTTCTTCCTGGATACTGTCTCATCTGCATTTTTTAAAACACTACTCACTCTTGGTCCTTCTTTGAACTACCTAACAACTCCTGGCTAGATTATCAACCATATCCTACTCCCTAAGTGAGGGTATTAACAATGGCTCTATCCTAGGTCCTCTTTTTTCTACAATATCTTTCTTGGTGACTTCATTAGCTCATGTAGATTTAATTATCATCTCTATGCAAATGACTCCAAGATCTATATTGAGGCCCAGTCTTGCACTGAGCTTCAGTTCCACATAAGCAATTACCTACTAGACATTTCAAACTGCATGCAGGTCCTAGAGACATGTCAAACTCAACATGTTGAAGAAGAAGGAGGAGGAGGAGGAGGAGGAGGAGAAGAAGAAGGAGGAGGAGGAGGAGGAGGAAATGATGATGATGATGATGGTGATGATGGTGATGATGGTGATGAATAACAACACAACAACATCAAATCTTGCCATTTATACCACCATATCTCTCATATCCGACTCCTCTCAATTCATAGTCACCAATTTAATTCAGGCGCTCATTACCTCTCACCTAGATTTTTATAACAGTCCCATAATTGATCTCCCTGCCTCAAGTGCCTCACTGCTCCAATTTATCCTTCATTAGTTTGTCAAAAGTGATTTTCCTTAAGCACAGATCTGACCACATCGTTCCTCCCTTTAGTAAACTCCAATGGCTCCCTATTGGCACTAGGATAAAATATAAATGCCCTGGTTTAACATTTAAAATCTTTCACAGCCTGACCTCAGTGTATCTTACTAAGCTCATTGAACATTTTTTCCCCTCGTGCTCTCTGATATAGCCAAACTGGCTTTCTCTGTGTTCCTTACATATAACTAGTACTCCATTTCTCCTATCCATGACTTTGCACAATGAAATCATTTTTAGATGTGGTTTGAAAAATATATTCTGTGATATTAAATATTTTTATTGTATCTCAGAGTTATATTTTTCCAAAGAAATAAACATCTCTGAAATCATAAGAAACATAAATGGGAACATAGAAATTTGAGATACAAGTTACTTTATGGGCAAAGTTTTGTGACTCCACTAGTGTATTTGTAATTAGGTCTACATTCTTGTTGTCACTCAATGAAAGTAATTAATAATCATCACATTCATATTTTATGTTCTACATTGTAAATAATAGCATTTCTATTTTGCTGCAGTGTTCAGAATCTCCAGCAAATGAGTTGAATATAAAATAGATAGTAATTTTAGATTGAATTTTTTCCCCATGCCATATAAATAGTTTATGCTATGTAGTTTTATTTAAAAATAAATTTTCAGAAGTTAAAACTTTCTCTGTAGTACCTTTGAATATTCACTCTATATGTTCCCTAGCACTGTAGACATGAAGATTTGTAATATAGTCCTCAAAATACAAATGATATCGATGTAGCATCTCTATATATGTTACTTCTTTTCGAGCTAAAAACTACAAGAACTTTTGGTGGCTTAGTGATTAACAAACAGACTTGAGTGCCTTAACAAGCAATCTAGTCAGGTCTGGCTTTGAATGAGACACTAAGTTGGCATCTTAATTGGAACAGGGATGCTGGCATCCACTAAGAGGCCTGAGCTATATACATTATACATATATGTGAAAACATTCATGAAAGGAGAAGAGAGCAAGGGCAGCAGGAAGTAGCAGTAGGATTCTATTAGATTATTTCATGTGCCTATTCTTTCCCCTTTTTAAAGAAGGAAGATTAGTGCAAAAGAGGTTATGTTCAAAAGTCCATGACCTAGACCAAATACTGAAATATAAAGGTCTCTTACTTAGATTAAAAGGAAACCTCTTGAAAAAGCTTATCCAATCACCTCTGTTATCTCAAACAGTAGTTCAAGTATCAAAAAGTACTCTTAAATATGAAAAAGAAAAGATAGAGGGGACCCTTTGAAAATTAGGAGTCTCTAAAAGAGGAGGATCTTGATCTGGGGTCCACAGGGGTCTCACAGGGCCCATGGACAGATTTCAGGGGATCTGTAAACTAACCCCTTCTCACTCCAATTTACAGATAAAGTACTGAGACTCAAGGAAGTTAAACATCTTCACCAAAGACATACAGGAGACAGAGCTGGAATTTAAAATCAGGTCCTCTTACATCAAAAACCAGCATTTTTTCCATTCTACCTCATCTCCTCAGCTCTTAATTCCTCTCCCTTTCTCTCCCCACACCTCAAAAAGAAACCCAAAACACCTTTGTATCTATTTTGCATTTTCTTGTATGTGGTCTCCAGTAACTAGACTATATACTCCTTAAGGGCAGGGACTGTTTCACTTTGTGTATCCCTCTTCATTTCACAGAGTACCTTGGACACCTTAATAAATGCTTATTGATTGAATGATTGACACCACATTCCCTCTTCAAAAGGAATCCTATAAGCAAGAGTTAACCAATGAATCACCTGTGTGCTTCACTATTATCTATGAAACATCATAAAATCTAGAAGAATGCCCCAAACACATTGACTGGATTCTATGGTCAGGTTTTATGGGAAGACCCAGACAACAGTCTCATAAGATGAGAAAATGTGGAAGGATTCTGCTCTGAACCATGGATGAAATATTCACATCAGTGAGATCTTGGATCCATTAAAGTATCCAAGTTAGGCTATCAGGAATCACCGAAGGATTTTTGAATAGGAGTATAATATAATCAGAAATGTTCATATAGATCAGTTTTGGCAGCTGCAAGTAGACTGAGAAGGAGAGAGATTAGATTCAAGGAGACCAAGGAAGGCACAATTAGAGTAATCCAAAACAGAAGTGCTTGTAATTAAGTTAGGAACCAAAACAAGAGATGCTGTGGAAGTAGAATCAATAGTTAGTCTTACTAACTAAACAATAAATTTCTTTCCTATGACCAGTTGATTATGACAAGTTAAAATGGTGGATTCTATTAGATTAAACTGTCTGTACTTCTTTGTCTGATTGCTGTCTCAGTGTCTCCCATTTCCTTCTGATTGACAGGTTTCCAGTTATCTCTTTGGAAGCCACCTCTGGCAAAGTCACTTGGTATCTGTTTAAAAGCTCTGTCAACTGTCATATCTCCTCACCTCCTTCTGTGAGCCTTCTTTCCATTTGGCTTAGATATGGTTTTGAAGCATGGGCTGCCTTGATGTCTTATCTCACTGGATATTATCAGATAAGTGAAAATGCCCAGAAACCCAAGTCCTTATCCCTTTTCCAAATGGGGAAAGTGCAACGTCTGTAAATGTGGCTGCTGACCTTTGAGCTCATTTTTTTTCCAAATGCAGAAAGTGCCCTCTGACATTCTTTATCCTGAGGTTACCACAAGAGCTCTGACAATGGCTTCCAGTTTGATTGATCTGTGTGACCTTTTCCCTGGAAGCTAATTGTAGAACATTCAGTCAATCAGTCAGTAAGCAGCTATTGAGCAGGGAGAAAGTTCAAGACATGGAGAGGGAGCAGCCAGTGAAAATGCCCAGTCAGCTGCTAGAGGGTCTTATACGAGGATCAGCAAGAAGACCAGTGACATTGAATCTCAGTATACATGGAGGAGAGTAAGATGCAAGAAAAATTGGAAAGGTAGACAAGTGCCAGGTTGTGAAGGGCTTCGAATGCCCAACAAAGGATTGTTTATTTTATTCTGGAGGTGATAGGGAGCCAATAGAGTTTATTGAATAAGGGAGTTGCATGTTCAGACCTACACTTTAGGAACACAGGAGCCTTGAATGGTTTTATTGCATTGATCACCTTGAAGAGAACACATGGTTAGGAGGGGTAATGGAATTATTCTTTGTTATAAATGGTCACAGATTCTGTATTCCTTTAATGAAGGGACAGGGATAAACTTGTGAATCTATGCTAGTAGTCTGGATGTTCTCAGCTTAGTGACATGGTGACATGTGTTAGGGTCAATTCTAGCCCTGGGTAACTACCCATTTAATATGGTAGATGAATAGACTGATATTTATTCAAGTCCTTTAGTATTTCATATATTGTACTGCTTATATCTATAAGACAGGCCAAGAGGCAATTGCCCAAAGCTAGAATAGTCTGTAACACATGCCACCAAAGTCCAAAGAGGAAGAACACCTCTGTAAATTGACCCAATTAATTGGTGCAAGCCATGTGCTGATTGAATTGATATGATCCTTTGCCACTATAGAGATGTCCAGGAAGCAGCCAGTGATAGCTAAAATACACAACTCACTTGTGCTCTCTGATATAGGATTGACCAAGGCAACATCTGGAGATCATTTTATTTGAGGTTTAACAATATCAGTAGAAATACTGGACTATGAAAAAGAATTCTATCATAATGAATATTGTCAATATCCAATGTTTTGGTGGGTTACAATAGTAACAATAACATGCTTAAGTATCATTTTAAAGTTTTCTGAAATCTTTCCTCATAAGAATCCTATGAGACAAGTATTGTAAGTATTACTACATTGATTTTACAAATGAGGAACAGAAGGCTTAAGTGACTGGTCCTTGGTCACAGGGCTTGACATGGATTGAGCTAGGATTAAAACCAATGCTTTGTACCCAGTAGGTGTTTAATAAATGTTTGTGAATTAAACTCACTTCAAGTTAAACACTTTATAAACAATAATAATATCTCATATTCATATAATATTTAAGATTTTAAAAGGACCTTCCTGATAACAATCCCATGAAACTGGTGATATAAGAGTTATTATTATGCTTATTTCACATATGAGAAAACAGGTTCAGAGGGGTTAAGAGACTTTCTTGAGAATGCAAAATTAGTAACAGATTAGGACTTGAATCATGGAATCTCCAAATTGGGAAGGAGCCTCAGAGGTCAATTAATGCAGACTATATCTCAACAAGAATGTCCTTTATAACATCAAGCAACTTATCATCCAGAAAGGGTGACTTTGATTAAAACCCTCTGGCAAGAAAGAATTCACTATCTCTTGAAGCAAATAATTCTATTTTTCAATAACTCTAATTGTTAAAGTTTCCCTAACATTGAGCTTAAATGTTACTCTTTGCCACTTCCACTTGATCCTCATAGTTCTGCCCATCTAGGGCTCAGCACAGTGCAGAGATCTCTTCCACATCTCAACTTTCCCCACTGAAGTTTCGATATATCACAGTGTGGCATTAGACATTAAGTGGGGATTGTTTGGGAGTTTGTGGAAGGCACAGACAACATAGGAAAAGTTTAGAAATTCAAAAATGCATTTTATATATATATATGTATATATATATATACATGTTGTATTGTATATCAACATATCTTATCATTTAATGCCATAATTATTCAGACTTCTCTGGTACAAAGGGAGAGCCAAAAATTTTAAGTAGATTTTCCAAATCATGGGGGTGCAGCATCCCTAACCCCCACAATATGGAAAGGATAACTGTAAATTTAATCATCCTATATCTCAGCCCTTCAAATACTTGAAGATATCTTGTTTCTCTCCCAAATATTTTCTTTTACCAAAAAAGCTTCCTTATACCAGTCTTCATTAAACTGTTCCCAAGGCCCTTCATCATTCTGTTTGTCTTAGGATATTTTCCTTTAAATAATCTCTTTCCCAAAATGTGAGGCTCAGAACTGAACCCTATTAGGCTAAAGGTTATAATTGAACTACTTTTTGACCGTATTATCACACTGTTGGTTCATATTTAGTTTTCAGTCAACTAAATCCCCTAAGTCTTTGTTTTTTCAGATGAACTGCTACCTAGCAATGTCTCCCCTATTTGTACTTGTGAAATTGATTTTTTTTTAATTCAACTATAGGATTTTATATTTGTCCCAATTTAAGTCATTTTGGCAAGACTTTAAAGGGCTGCCTTTTAAGGGACCCTAAATAACTTAAAACAATGGGAATTTTATTTCTTTCCAGTTTGGGAAGAGACAGAGTTTTTTGTTTTATTGCTATATGCAACAGATAATATAGCTTATTACTAAGTATTTGTTTTCCTAATAGTTTAAATTTTGCTTACTGATCATTTGCATTTTTCATGATTTACTAGAAAAAGAAAAATTATCAAATATATACATAAGAACATAATATATGAGTGTGTATTCTCTATTTTTAAGCTTTCTACTTTTTTTAGATAAAGGAAGCCAAGTCCAGTTAATTGGTATCTTTATCCTAGACCAGTGGCTCTGAAACATTTTGGTCACAGGATCACTGTGTACTCTTAAAAACTGACAACACCGCACAAAGCTTTGCTTTATATGGGCAAGATCTCCTGATATTTATAATATTAGAAATTAATACATCTTAGTATTATTATGAAAAGAATGGTTTTGACCTCACAGTCCCCCTGAAAAGTCTTGGGACTCCCATTGGTTCCTGGACCATATTTTAAAAAGCACTGTCCTAGACTGAAAGCCTCATGAGTTAATCTCATTATTTCTAAGCAAAATGTAGTTAGGGTCCTTTGGGATTTTCTTCATTAGGTGAGAGAAGGAAAGAGGAAATATAGACCTCAAAAGAACATCATAATCTAATCCAGCCACAGTAGGTGGGAAAAGGTGTGATCAGGGAAAATCAATTCTACCCACTTCCTGACAAAGGAGAAGAGTAAAGTGTTGTTTATTCACTTTATGTCACTTTCACAGTGACATCTGTTGGGAATCATTTATTAAATTTCCATCTTTTTAGATTTAGCTCAACATTCTAGCCTGTCAGATCTTATTCCTGTCATTTAACTTCTTAGCTAGTCCCATTAAAACGAAGTGATGTTTGTAAAGCGCAGTGCCCGGCACATAGTAGGCACTTCATAAATGCTTATCCCCTTACCCTTCCCAATCCCTATCTACTGATCTTTGTTATCATTCACAAATTTGATAAGCAAGCTTTCTGGGTTTTTATCAAACTTATTGATAGACATTATCAGGTCACTAGAAATCTCTAGGATGCTCTACTAGAGATACCATTCCAAGCCCACCTAAATGTTTTATCATCTAACTCATATATCACCACTTCTCCAAAGGAACCAGGCATTACAGAAGGTGTGTAGGCACATCATACCTGCTTCCAACAGATTTTATCTGCTTTGGGGGTGATGAGCCAGAGGTGTTCCATTTAGTGCCCTACAGCAAAAGGAAATGGGGGGAAGGTACTTTGTCAGTTAAAATAGTAACTTGCTAAAATCTGACAAGCTTTATCTATTGCAACTTTATCTATCTATCCTGATCTGCCTGTCTAGTGATCCTCAAAATAAAAGGAAATTAGTTACACCTGATATGACATACTTTTGATAAAACCATATGATCTAACTTGCTTTTCTAGATGTTCACTAATTGTTTCTTTAATTATACACTCTAGAATTTTGCCAAAAAATAAGCTCATTGATCTATATTTTGGATATCCCTCTTTCTTTAAAAAAAAATTAGTACATGTGGCTTTCACCAATGTATAGTACTTCTTCTGTTCTCTATAATCATTCATAAATTACGGACAGAGACTCAAAAATCTTATCTTCCAGTCCTAGGATAGGAATATCCCAGGACTCTAACATAAAGTTTATCAGAATCTGGTGAACTGAACTCATCAAGGACAGCTAGGTGTTCTCTTGCTATGTTCCTATGTATCTTGTATATCACATCTCTGACAATCATTTTGCTGAGCCATTTCCAACTTCAAAGATCATTCTCCTTGGTAGAGAAAATAAAAGCCAAACAAAAGATAAACAACTCAGCCTTCTCCTCATCCTCTGTCGTCATCATCCCACCCACTCTGAAGAAAGGTCCTACCATTTCTTTGATCCTTCTCTTTTGTACAATATAGTTAATGCAAACCAACCCAAACATACCCTTTATGTTGTTGTTAGTTTTACCCACAAGTCTCAGCATATTCTGAACTTTAATATTTTGGCCCTATTCTTAAAAGACCACAGATGCCTTGTTAATTCATTTGTTACTTTTCCTGGTATTCATGTGCTATACATATCTTTTAAAATTCAAAGTTGGTTTATAAATCCTCTATGTATCCACACTGGTCTCTTGAGAATCCTCCCCTACACCCTATCTTTCCCATTGTAATTCTTTTTTTCTTTATGTCTTTAGAATTTCATTCTTAAAAACTTCCCATTATCCCTCCTGGATTTATTTCCTCTGTGGAAGTGAAGGCCATGGGCTCTGACTTGTTTCTACAAAATCTTTGAAATTTACAATCCAAAAACTTAAGCCACATTCTGGACTATACCCAATTTGTTTCTCACATCTCTATCACATATTCTAAGGCAGCATAGTCTCCCACAATATTTCCATAACTTTGGCCACAACCAGCAGTTTCTCCTTTGATGATCAGAATCAGGCCCAGAATTAGTAATTGCCCTCTGAAGTTTCTTTAATTTTTAAAGGATGAACTTATCATGAAGCAAGTCATTAGCAGTGCTGCTTACTTCTGATCTGTTTCTCAAACACTATTTGCTTTTCCTATTTGTGTTCTATAGTGTGCTCCAATTACAATAGTGCTTCTATTTTTTTTGTTTATTTATTTATTTATTTTTGGAGGGGGGAAGGCAGGGCAATTGGGGTTAAGTGACTTGCCCAAGGTCACACAGCTAGTAAGTGTGTCAAGTGTCTGAGGTCGAATTTGAACTCAGGTCCTCCTGACTCCAGGGCCGGTGCTCTATTCACTGTACCACCTAGCTGCCCCAGTGCTTCTATTTCTATCTTTGTTGATCATCACTTAAAAGTTCTACCCACCTGTCTTCTCCTCCTGCATTCTGACCTTCTATAATTATATATTTGTGTGACACATATATGTGTGTATACATGTATATGCACATGGATACATGTACATACAATTATTGCATTTACATATTTTATATATTATACATAACATATATTTTGAAATATAACACTAACCCCACTCCTCTCTTTTTAGTCATATTGTTGCTTTTGCATTAAGGTATACCATTCCAGGAGTATGTTCTAGTCACAAGCCTCATCCCATCAGGTCTCGACAATTTCTATTATATCATATTTGCGTCATCATCTGTAGTTCACCTTACTTTTATTACCCATGTTCCATGCATTTGCATATAGACATTTGAGGACAGTGGTTTTTATTGTTTGTTCCTTTCTTGGATTTTGCCTACCATGAATTTCTACCAACTGCTAACTACCATTAAGATCTCTATTGTGATTCTTACCAAATTGGAGCTACTGTCATTGACATCTAGTCTGGTAAATGTAATCACTTATATCCCTCTATATCATCTCCTCCCTTTTCAGTTTTAAGCCCTTTTTCATTATATTTGCAATTGTCTAGGCAAATACATCTTTACCAACCAATTATTCCTGTATTTTAAACAGTGGTAAAGAAATACAAAGCCCATGTCTCTGATTAGCAGCCATAATGAAAACAACATCTGTGTTCCTATAATTGTGAGTCTTTTCTCAAGTCCAATAATCTTTATGTTGAAAACACAGTCTATCTCTCTGTGGTGCCATGGTATAGCAGGAAGATTACTGAACTTGAAGAAAGACTCATGAGAGTCTTTTCTCCACCATAAAAAAGATAGCCTATATATTCAACCTGAAATTTAAAAGATAATGAACTCTTACATAGTACAGTCAAGGGAAAGAAGCCAAATAACCTAGACTGTGCAGTTATAAACCATACACAGTTATTAATTTTGAAAGAATTATACTATAAATGCAAAACATTAATGTTATACTAAATATGATGTCATCTTTCTTCAATAATTCAGAAGGCACTTCAAAGTTGGACAATGCTTCCACAAGATGCTAGTGCACATCAATTGTTTTGCTGGGGAAGTGAGAGAGCCCTGCTTAACAGAGACTACAGATGATAGGGTTACTGATAATCAAATGTAATTATAATAAACTTTGATTTAATATGCCATTACTACACTGACAATAGTGTTAGACATGTTTTCTATTTTTGTCACTTTAAGTTTTATTGATATGTTTACATTGCATCCATTAAGTTCTGTTGTTCAGTCATTTCAGTCGTGTCCCCATTTAGGGGTTTTCTTGGAAAGTATACAGGAGTGGTTTGTCATTACCTTCACCAGTTCATTTTACAGATGAGGAAACTGAGGCAAACAGGGTTAAGTGGCTCGACCAATGTCAGCCAGCCAGTAAGTGTCTGAGGCCAGATTTGAACTCAGGAAGATGAATCTTCCTGAATCCAAGCCAGTGCTCTATCTACCTACCACACCACCTAGCCCAGTAAGAGTTCTCTTGTAACAAAGTAAAACAGTTAAGTAAAACTAATAATACAGTGACCTCACCTTAAAGATCATGTAACATTTCATATCTATATAGCACCACCATTCCCCACCTCTCTTCCTTTTTAAAAATAAACAGATGTCTGTTTTCTCTCCTTTCCACCCCCTACACCATAGGATAAAAAGAAAACAAAAACCTTTTAACAAATATGCCTAGTCAAGCAAAACTGTAATGGATAGTATGTTTAATCATCAATACTCTGGAATCACAAATGCTCATTGTATTGACCACAGCTCTTACAGTTTGCAGAGTTGTTTGTTTTTACTATGTTGTTATTGTCAGCATATAAATTGTTCTTCTGGTTCTGCTCACTTTGCTCTGCATCAGGCTTTCCTTAAGAATCCAAAAGTTTTCTCCAGAGCCTGAGATCATTAGTATAGATGGAAAGAAGATACTGTATAAATCACTTACTACAGGTATAAGAAGACAATAATTTTCTTTACAAGAGCATAAAAGAAAAATTGTGAATGGAAGAATTTCTTTAAATTTTGCTAAAGTAATTGAATTTTATACGTGAAAATATTGAGAAAGACCAAAAACTATTTTTATTTTAGGAATGTTTATGTTCTTTGACTGACAGTATAAAGGCAAGAATAAAAATTGCTTTAAAGCATTTTACAGATGAGATAGCTAGAAGTATTTTAATACTTCCTTTTCTGGAAAAAAAATGTTAAAAATCCAGGATATTTGAAAAAAGATATTTTCCCAAGAAACTTAAGGACATTCTAGTTTAAACTCTTTAGGAAAGAATTCTTCATTAGATTATATAATTCTCCATCCTGAGATCCCTTTCTATGGTAAGTGTTGCAAGGGGTCCATGACTCAAAAAAAAAGGTTCATGTATTCAATGATCCCAACAACATCCCTATTAGGTATTTATTCTTATCCCCTTTTTTCTATGAGAGAAATCAGAAGTTCTAAGTTACTATTTCAAACTACTTCAAAAAGAATATCCCCAAAGCTCAACATGTCCAAAATATAACTTGTTGCTTCTCTCTCACAAACCTATCCTACTTCTGAATGTCCATATTTCCATGTAGGTCATCACCATCTTTTCAGTTATCTTGATTTTCATTATCATTGTCATCCTCTATTCCTCATTCTCATTCAGTTCACGTCTCCATAACAGGGGCCAAATCTTGTTGCTTACAAATCTGCATGATCTCTCAAATTTATCCCCTCTTCTCCACTGTAGTTCAGAATCTCATCACCTTTCACTTGGACTATCATAATAACCTCCTATTGGGTTTCCCTGCATCAAGCTTCTCTCTATTCCAGTTCATTATCCACACAGCTGCCAATTTGATTTTTTTTAAGTAGAGGTCTGATCATGCCACCACTCTGCTCAACAAACTCCAGAGGTTCAGTATTGCCTTAAGGATCAAACACAAACTTCTGTTTGGCATGTAAAACTCTTTACAACCTATCCCTCCCCAATCTTTCTACTCTTTTTACACATCACTCTCCTCCACGCATGCTGCAGTGAAATCAAGCTGTCCTACCATCCATTTTGCATGCAGTATGCTCCATCTTCATCTCCAGGCCTTTGTACTGGCTGGCCCCCATTCCTGGAATGAACTACCTCTTTACTCCCTCCTCTTATAATCTCTGGTTTCCTTTAAGATTCAACTATAGGTTGAAACACAGCCCTTTGAGTGGTAGTGCCATCCAATAACCATCTTTCATTCATTTTTTATAATATTATAATTATGCTATGCTATAACATATGTATATATACACAAATATAAAATTCATATATGTGCAAGGTGTTCCAAAATACTGCAGCTTTAAGGTATTAAATGTATACATCTATAGATCTGGATATATGCATGCATATATAGATACTATTATATGTGTATGCATATATACATGTGTGTACATATGTGTAAATACACACATGTACACACATATATATGTCATATATATGCACATACATGCATATACTCATATGTATAACTGTGAAGGACTGACTGATGAGGGCTCAGTCCTGAGAGCAGGAATGTTTAGTGAACCTAGTGCTGTAAGGGGAAAGGCATAATAATGTAGAATGGAGGGACCTAGCTCCTCACTTTAGAATTTATGCAGCTATACTAAGACTGTTTCCTATCACAGGAAACCACTATATTGCATGGTGAAGAAAGGCCTTTTGTTGGCCCTGAGCCAGAAATAAGAATGCATAGAAAAGACCCCAAAGGAGAACTTTGTTCTGTTTCCTTTCTGCTGAGCATGCAGAGAAAGGAGAGCCTCTGAATTCTAGAGGGCCGTGGAAGAGTACTTTCTCCACACTGAGTTGGCTTGTGAGTTTATAGCTTCCTAGGTAAGTTTGTGTTTGGTATGGACATGCCTCCTGTTTGCATTTGCTTTCGTGTGGTATAGGGCCTGTAGCTCTCCAAAGGTCAGAACAGTTACCTGAAGACTGAGGCCAGGAAGGAACCAGCCCTGAGGAGCAACCTAGAAGTAAGACACGAAGTGTGCTGCACATAGGGGAGCAATTCCATCTTCTGTCTATGCCACATTTGGAAATGAACTTGGTGGGGCGAGTGCTTTGTAACAACTTCTTTAAGGCTGGGCACACTCCTTCTAGGGACTGAAGTGTTTGAGAGAAGATTTCCTTCCTCCCTGGTTCAGGGGAGATGGATTTGTACTTCTGTCACTGCTGTTTGTTCTTTTCATAAAAGCTAATTGATGCTGATTGGTATTGATGATATTGAGGAGATATTACCTGGCACTGCAAAATAATATTAGGAGACCACCATGGAATGGGGGCTTGAGCATGTAGCTTTAGAAAAAAAAAATACCTTAAGGCCTTAGGATTGCCCCTAAAAAGCCCTGAGGGGAAGATGTAGCCAACCTCGCCCTGAGGACTATTAGTATGCACTTGGATTGAAAGGGTAAATCTAGATTCTTGCTACATATGTATATGTGCTGTCTCCTCTATTAAAATGTAAGCCTACCTAGAGGGCAGAAACTGTTTTACTTTGGTTTTGATATCTCCAGTGCTTAGCACAGTACCTCCCTATACGTAGTATATAATAAATGCTTATTTATTTATTGACTGTCCCCAAATCATACATTATAGCATCAGTTTCACTTTTCACTGGACCAAACTAACTTCCTCCATGTAACCTGATTATTACATTACCCTCATAAAAGGGAGGTGATCAGCAGAACTCCCATTTCTAAAGGGTTTCAGTATAAATAAGATGTGATGCACACATTGGTGGTAGAAACAGCTTCCATCTTTCCTATTGTCCATTGCTTGATGTCCATGTGGCTTCAAAAAAAGCCACAAGAGAAAAGGATGAAAAGGTTCCCTAACAATATTCCAGTATGGTCCATTCACTTCTAGGCCACGTTTGAAATAGCACCCCATTCTACTCTTAGGTGGCAGGTCAGCATTCAACATATTTTCTGTATGACCGTTATTGAGGCTTGATCTATATCAAATGTGAGCAAGGGAACAAGGAGCATAATTTAGATCATATGGAAGGGAGGAAATGTTTCCTTGTTTAAAACTATAGCTAAAACATGGCCCCACTGGATTTTCAGAGGCAGGGACCTTTTTTGTTTGTTTGTTTAATCTTTATTTCATCTTGTTTTCTTCTTCATCAATCCTGAGCTATTTAAAAAAAAATTGTACGTAATAGAAACTCAGTTCCTTCTAATTTGTTCTTCTTTACACATGGAAATGTTTGTGTTTCTTGATAACTAAGTACATAATAAAAAGGAAAATTTAAAATAAAAAATAAACACCTTTCTAGTGGAGCATTTGTAAAAATGGTGACAGTTTTTTAATGACTTCATGATATCATACCACAATTCTGATGTTTTAGGTTGAATTGTACTTTGGATATTGTCAGAAATGATGCATCATAGCAGTGACATGTGAGCCCTAAAATATTTTCCCAGGGACCCATTTTTTAGTAGAATGGCTCATTGATTCAATCTCATTAATCAATAGATCCATAACTATTTATTTAGTACCTACTATGAGCTAACCACTATGGGAAGTACTGCAGATGCAAAAATATCTCTTAGAGGGGAATAAATAATAATAATAATATTTAGTGTAATGCTAATAATGACACGTAGGCTTTCAGGGAAAAAATAAAACATATGGATAAATGGACCTAGAAAAATGACTAGCGTACAGACACACATTCAGTTGTATGGTCACTGCTATGTAGAGTTGACCACTGTTATACATAGGTAACTCAGGCAGTCTCTGTAGATTGATTTTGATCTGGGCCCAGAAGTGAGGAGCAGGAGAAGGATTTTTGAAAGCATGATGCAGTGCTTTCGATGATCCCATACTGCTCTGTACTGCAAAAACCCATTTTTAAAATTCCAATGTTGTGTGACCTTTGGCAAGTCACTTAACCTCAATTGCCCTGCCTTCCCTCCTCCAAAAAACCCCCAAAACAAAAAAAAAACCCAGTTTGGGGCAGCTAGGTGGCACGGGAGCAGAGCACCGGCCCCAGAGTCAGGAGGACCTGAGTTCAAATGTGGCCTCAGACACTTGACACACTTACTAGCTGTGTGACCTTGGACAAGTCACTTAACCTCAATTGCCCTACCTTCCTCCCTCCCCCCAAAAAACAAACAAACCAAAAATTCCAATGTTTTCCTAAAGAAGCTCTGTGGCTGGAAATCAGGAAACACTAGGATCTTGAAAGATGCCAAATTAAAAGTAACTAAAGAACAATGGAAAAAAAATGCATGATGGATAGAAGCCTACAGCATAGCATTACCAGTGGGGACTTGTACATATGAAGAGGGGCAAAAATGATATTGTTAAAGGTCTACCTGTCTGACGAGCTAAAGAGGTAGGTTGGCCATGTGGCAAAAATGATAGCCAGCAGGTAATAGGATTATCCCATAAACCACAGGATAGGTTTAGAGCGAGGAGAAACCTCAGAGGTCATCCGGCCCAATCGTCCCATTTTTAGATGAGGAAAGAGTCCCAGACAAGTGGCACCACTTCCCTGAGGTCACAGGTAGTCAAGTCAGAATTCGTACCTAGGTCTTTGATCTCCAGATCCATGTTTTCCCATTGTATCATGTTGTTTCCCAATTACTACATTGGTACTCCTTAAGATATATCTGTAGCTATACCATCTATACTATGTCTCACAGAGTACCCCTGTGATTGTATATTTTCATATATATATATATACACATATACATATATATATATGTACATATGTGTGTGTGTGTGTGTATATATATATATAGACACCAACCCATATATACCTTATAGATATATCTACCTGATAGGTATATCTATATAAAGATGTATATAACACACATCATTCAGTCATGTCCAATTCTTTGTGACCTCATGGACCATAGCATGCCAATACTGTCCATGGGGTTTTCTTGGAAAAGATGCTAGCATATTTTGCCATTTCCTTCTCCAGTGGACTGAGGCAAACAGAGGCTAAGTTATTTGCTCAGGGTCACACAGCTAACAAGTGTCTGAGGCCAGATTTGAACTTAGG
This sequence comes from Trichosurus vulpecula, assembly GCF_011100635.1. Classification (NCBI taxonomy): domain Eukaryota; kingdom Metazoa; phylum Chordata; class Mammalia; order Diprotodontia; family Phalangeridae; genus Trichosurus; species Trichosurus vulpecula. Next base: position 109,758,110 of record NC_050579.1, read on the forward strand.
TCTTCCTGACTCCAGGCCCAGCATGCTATCCACTGAGACACCTAGCTGCCTCTATATAAGATTTATTTACATGTTAATATTATTTATATGTAATCTATGTAAATATAGATTATATATAAAATATCTATTTTAAAGGAAAAGATGACCTCTAATGAAGGGATAGAAAAGGAGGACTAAGAAGACATCTAAAAGAATCATATAGAATGAAAAAGTCATTAAAGAAATATGATTCAGGAAGAATGATAAATTTGAACTATTGCCCCCAAACACTTTGGAAAAAATGTTTTTGGCATTTTCCTAAAGGGGAAAAATCCATAATTTGCAATATTACATCTAATCGTTAAGGAGTGTTTCCCATGTTGCAATAATTTTTTTCAGCCTCTATCTTCCTCTTCCAGTCCATTTTTCAGGGTTATTTTCATTTACTCACTCAACGTTGATTATATTGAGAGATTATATTTAGGTTCTTTGTACCTGTGTGACCTTAGGCAAAAGCACTTAACCAGTCTGAGCCCAGTTTCTTTATCTGTAAAATGAAAAATTTGGGCTAGCTGACCTCTAAGGTACTTTTCAGCTCTCAATCTATGATCTTAGGCCCTGTAGTGATATAAGGATTACAGGAAATGCATCACATGAAATTGCATTGCGATCTACGTGTGGGAGTGTTGCTAAGAAGGGAATATAAGGAGGAACAAGGAAAGTTATTATGTATTTCAATTGGTTTTAATTTTCCTAGCAGACATAGCTGTCTTTAAACTGCATTGTTCAGAGGGTGTAAGTCAGAATCAAATATCTGAGGTCTGGGAAGAGCATAGCCATACCATCTGGGCAGTCTTCCTGAGATTCGGGCTATTTTCTGTTTCTTTTTCCTGGGCCTCTCAGTAGAGGCATCCCAGAAGGCATATGTGATCTCTGTAAGTCCTTTCCCTGGGTATCATTTGAACTAAAATTGTCTGATACCCTCTTATTGGATTAGGGTCAATTTTCTAGGGGCTGAGGAATCTGTGATGATAAATCCATTCAGAGACATCCTTGACTCCACTTCTGATAAGACAACTCCGGGAAAATCAGTTCTATGCCCTTAATGAGGGAATTTTGAGAACTCAGAGCATTTGCAATGTACTATCCTATGTATATTGAAGTATGAGGAGTAGCTTGATTGATGGAACCATGGCTCCATTATCAAAGCATAAGTATTACTAGAAAGGTGTTATAGAAAATAACTGTACCTAGTTAGATTGTAAATTTCTGTGTTCTATTTTGATAAGTAGTTTACTGTGTCTAATAGCATGTTTCATCTATCCAGTGGCTATTCCAAAAACATTAATATAAAACTCTAGTATTGAGAATGTTTTAACTGCTTTGTGCTTGTTTGTTTCTATTTTGCTCAATGACTTTCTCTATTTTTGTTCCCATCTTGAAACTTCTCTTGATTCTGATCCTCTAAAAACCCTTTTATATTATTTTCATGGATGCCTTGGGGAATTCTATTTTTGTCTTCCCATGTTAGGGAGGTAAAGTACTTCAGATCTAACTTCTCAGTCAGTTCAGTGCATTCTTATATTGCTTTATTTCTGATTTGATCTGACTCTTCCTTTTTCCCACATGTTCCTAAGCTATTTTATATCTATTGTGCAAGCCTTGTATTCTTTGCTTTAGCTAATATTCTAAATCTCTCTAAAGCATGAATTCAAAAATTCCTTGCATTTCCTCTTTGTTCTTTGTTCACAACTTTCTGTTCACCTATGAAAGATATACACACATACATATAATGTATAGATAAGTATGTGTGCATGTGTGTATGTGTGTCTGAGAGACAGAGAGAGAAAGAGAGAGAGAACAAGAGCGAGAGGAAGAGCAAGAGTGAGAGTGAGAGTGAGAGAGAGAGAGAGAGAGAGAGGTGTTACCAAAAAGCTTGGAATAATGAACTGATTTTCATATTGCTGCAAAGCTCTGGGAAACTGACAGAAGAATTAGGGTTTTAATCCCTAAATATAATCAATATTGAATGTTTAAATGAAAATAGTCTTTAAAAGTGGACTGAAGGGAGCAGAAGCCTTAAATAAAGCCTTAAAAATAATTGCAACATTCCTTAACAATTAGATATAATACTATGGGGATTTTCCCTTTTGGAAGAATACTAAAAATATTTTTATGAACTGTTTGGGGGCAATGGCAGGGAGTCTTAAATGTAAAAATATCACAAGGATAGGATAAAGGTCTTTGAGATTATTTAGGTAAGCCTTGAGCACCTAATGGATATATTTAACAACCTTTACTCCATTCATATTTTCTTTGCCCTTTTGTAGCTACTGCTGTTGATCATCCCCTTTACTTTACAACCTGTTTGTCCTTGGTTTCTGAGTTATGAATTCTCTTCTTTAGATATTTCCTTTGCTGGATGCAGCTCTTTACTACACATGCTTGAAATGGTTCTTTGTCTCCTTTTTATTCCTGTATAAATATTTCATCCAAGAGTCTATCTGTTCTTGATGGTACTGTGGAGGGACAGAACCTTTCAGTAGGTGTTTATTTCCATTTTGTCAAAACAATAATTCACATTAAAATAGAATTTTAGTTTATACTTTTTTCACAACAATCCTCAGCAAAAGGTAGTTCAAATATTATTTCCCCCATTTTATAGACAAGAAAATGGAGGCTTGAGTGTCGTGACTTGCCAGGATTGTGTAGGCAGTATGTGTCAGTGCCAGGATTAGAATCAAGTTTCCTGGTCCAAGTTCAACACTCTTTCAACAATGCCATGCTTTCTTTTTGTTGGGTATAAGATGTTTGTATGGGGGTTGTCCAAACACATAAAGGCAATTTGTGGATGGTGTGGATACACATAATCTGAGACCTGGCCCACCTCTGTGGAGGAGTGATCCAAGGTCAGTGCCTCTAATGCCAATACATTGTCTCAGAGTGGGAATAACTGAAGGGACACAAAGACTCTGGGGGGCCAAGAGGCTGGGTTCTCTTTTCTTTAGTCTGTAAGAGGGATATTAGGCTAGAATTATTTCTTCTGGTCTAGGAGTATGAATTTGAATGCAGAATGAAAGTTCTCAGGGAGAGAGTGGTCTTTAGTTCACAGTTTATCTCCTTAACCAATAAACACTGGTTATATAATCAGCTATCACAAATAGCAAATAGTAAGTAAACCCATTTATCCAGCAAACTAGCAAGCAGAGTTTAGAGAAGTTCTACAAACTAGAATATACATGGAAATATACAAGAGTCCTTCAGGAAGGACTGAGAAAATAGCTCAGACCAAAAGAGAGGACCCAATCTTACCCAGTGAGGAATAATCTTTAGGTAGGCCAGATGCAAATGATGGACATGCTGAGAAGTTGACTTCTGCTTCTCTCTCCGTGTATATCTCCCAAAGACCGTTTGAAACCTTTGTGTCTCTCTCCCAAAGAGCTCTGGCCCCAACAATGTAAGTGCCATAAACAGGTATACACCATCATGTTACACTTAACATTCTCTCTGACAATCCAGAGTCATATCTCCTTCCATTTATGTAGTCATACACAAAATACCCCAGGATTAGTTGGAAGTCTAATTACATCACCATTGATGTAGGGTTTAAAGACAATCACCAGAGTCTTTCCAATAGTTTTTAATTAACTAGCTAGCTGGTATGTGGTAGTCATTTAAAAATTCTCTGAACCCAAGTCAGTGCTTTACCCATAGTGGGTGGTTAATAGGTGTTGAATAAATAAATTAATTCAGCTTACAATCCTCTAAATCCCCTAGATCATATCTTGAAACACGATTATTTATTGCTTTATAAAAGTCTGAGTGAACTAATGGAAAGAACATTGGCAAAAGAGTCAGGGAGAAACGCGTTTTGTACTTGCTTTTCTGTTAACCAATTTTGTAATTCTGAACAATTAATATAGGCTTTGTTTCCTCGGTTTTCCCATCTGTAAAATGGAGATCAAAACATCATTTCTTCCTATTCAGTGGGGTTGTTATGATGATAAATTAAACAGAGAAGGGAAAAATGCTCTGAAAAAAATGCTCAAGATACTAGACAGTTTTTTCCTTCAGGCCAAAGGTATGAACAAGGACAACACATAATGGAAAGAGCAATTGGTATTCTAAAAGGGTTTCTAAACCATTTTTCTCCTGTAACAACTTGTCAGGCTTGTGGAATTTTGTCAAATAAAAGCAATATTTGACATTTCTCTGACAGGACCCTGTTGGACTTCCTCCTAGAATTCTCTCAGGCTTTCCTAGTATTTAGTTCTATGACATATGCATGGCAGGATATTGTAAGGGTATAGAAAATTGTATTTTCTTCATCAGCACTTCCTAAATTCTAAAGGTTTTCTGCACATTTACCTATATTATTATTTATTCCTCTTTTACAGATATCTTAAAAACCAACCATTCAACAAGCATTTATTAAACACTTATTATGTGCACTAAATTGGATATTGAATCCTTTAAAATTTTGTTTCTTTCAACCTTGATTTAAATCTTTTGCATATACCTGGTCAAGTTCACTTCCTCCCATAATACTTTGGATGTCAGGACAACGCATACAAATATGGTTCCCCATGTCTGTTCCATTTTATGCCTATTTGCAGTACTTCAAGTTTGATCTAAAATGACATCAATATAATCTGGCCTAGCTGAATTGTACAACAACCTTTCTGTAAACTTTTCTCCTTTACCACTTTTTGCATGTGTGTGTGTGTGTGTGTGTGTGTGTGTGTGTGTGTGTGTGTGTGTAAGAAGAAGGAGGAGGAAGAGGAGGAGGAGGAGGCAGATGAGAGAGGGAAGATGAGGAGGGAAGCTGAGAGAGGGAGGACATATACGGGGGAGAAAAAGAGAGAGGATGAAGAGAAAAGGGGAAAGAGAGAGAGGGAAATAAAGAAGGGGAAGGAAAGGAGAGAGAGAGAGAGAGAGAGAGAGAGAGAGACAGAGAGAGAGAGAGAGAGAGAGAGAGAGAGAGAGAGAGAGAGAGAGAGAGAGAGATATGAAAGAATACAGTACTCACAATAGTCTTCAGTCAAATGAGCTTGTTCAGCTGTTGTCCTTGCCTGCTGCATCTCTGTTTTCAAGAAATCAAGAGACAGCCAGATATGGTGGTTTTTGGGCTCCTTTTTCTTCTTAATTTGGACAACTGTTTTTCACTATTTAAGACTTTCTAAATGATAGCCCAATGACTTTTCCTCTACAGCAAGCCGGCAGAGCAGTGTTTTAGAATATATAATTTCTTTTTTTTTTTTTTAAAACCTAGGCTTTGTGTGGTCTTCTTTTGCCTCATTCCAATTCAGATCTGAATACATAACAGGCAACTTTTCTAAATTTGAACATAACCTGAATTTTATAAATCAAGTCCACATTTTGGTCACAAAACATAATAAATAAATAAATTGGATTTTTCTTATAAATTCTTTGTGGTGAAATGATTAAAATTACATGAATATAAATGGCTGTCAAAAATGAAGTAGCAGGTCCTGCTGGTGTAGTAAGTTATATAACCAATATTATATTGTGTAGCTTTAATATTTTAAAGATCAAAATTATTCCCAAAAATAACAATGAAAATTAAATTAAGAAACATAAAAAATTGCCTTGTTCTCTGCACCATTTATAATAGAAATGAATTTGTGAGCAACAGAAAAGGAGCTCAAGATATATTTCAAAAATTCCAAAATGAAGTGTTTTATAAATTAATAACATATACCACCAAAAACACATTATCTGTATCCTAGGCATCAATTTTGTCTTGTACTTGACTGGTTTTAAATGATCTTCAGGCTGGACAACTTCTAATATGGTAGAATTATTGCATCTAAAATATTAAAATAAGTGTTTCTTAAGCATTTGGTTTGTCACCCAGTTTACCACAAGGTTACTCATTTCATCATAATATATTCATTTTAATTCTATTGTTATGCATACATGTATTCATTTGCAACATTTATGCAAGTTTAATGTATGGATATTGATAGGTAAGAGAAAGAACTCTGATATTTTGGAAATAATCCCTTTGGATCATAATTTCAGACTTCAAAATTGTAAATGATTTAACAGAATAGTTTCTCTGAAACTGGGCCAATACAGAATTAAACATTTCCATGATCTTCTAAATGTGCTTCCTAACTTGCTCTAGCATCACCTGAAGAACATTTTCGGTCAACACAAGGGATCTCATTATTCCAAATTCACTCTTTTCCCTGATTGAACTTTCCTCAGGAAAATTTCAATGATCAAGAATACTGCCCCCTAGAGTTAATGGTGATGGTGATGGAGGGAAATGGAAAAATGGCAAAGCCTGACATTTTTGCCCATTTCCTTCTCCTGTAAACAGTGCCATCCTAAAAATACTAGATTCCTTTTGACTTTATCATCTTAATCATTGTATCTTATCTTTGTTGAAGTCACTTGTTGACTTCATTGTTGTATGCAATTCCCCATAACACAGTGACTAAATTATGATCCAGCTTTGTTCACCTCAATGCATGTTTTCTCTGATAGTTAGAAAAGTTGCTCATTTTTGTAGGTGAAATTATAAAAGGGTATGTCCCAAAATACTTTACTAATATCAGTTTATTTGAAGCTTTGATATTTTAAAAATAGCTATCCCCTCCTCTGACCATTTGGCTGCCTCCAGGAAATGCCAAAACAAAAACAAAAGCCCAGGACCATTGTGGAATCAGGCTGCATCTGTGCCCTGGATTGATTGCTTTTTACTGGCTGCCTGTTTAAAAAGAGCATTAGGCAAATTTATTGCACCAACTCTATTATCTCCAGGATGATTAGGCACTAATTGCAAAGAATGAACTTAATTTGTGACAAAGTAGAAAGATGAGTATAGAAGATTTGAGAGAGGTGTGCACAGATCTCATGCCAAATGGAAAAACAAATCACCTGATGACTTTTTCAATTAATCAGTTAATAAATCACCTGATGACTTTTTCAATCAACAAGAATCTATTATATATATTAGGCATTGTGCTAGATGCTAGGCATACCAACACAACAGTTAAGCAGTCTCTGTCCTCAAGATTCCATTCTATCAAGGGAAACATTACGTATACAAAGTATATAGAATACAAATAAAATGGGCTCTTCTAGTCAGCTCACCCAAGATGCCTCCACAACACTTTTCTTTTCCCCATATCCTTCATATATATTGTAAGTATACTCCTCTCCAAACAGCCTGGAATATGGAAAGCTCTGAACTGTTTTATTGTGGAGCTATCCTGATAATGGAAAAACTGAACCAATGTCTACCTTTAAAACAAGAGTTCTTAAGCTGGGGTCCATGAACTTGTTTGCAAAAAAAATTTTGGTAATAGTATTCAATATGCTTGGCTTTCTTTGTAATACTATTTCTTTTATTTTATGCATGGAGAAAATTATTCTCTGCAAAAGGGTCCATAGGCTTCACCAAACTGTCAAAGGGGCTCACAATGTAAAACAAGGTTATGAACCCTAACTTTGAAAACTTTACAAAAAGACCAAAGGCAGAGTTTGGCGTTGGCATGACCTTGGTAGAAAATGGGGTTTTTATTCTTTAACGTGATTTAGATTCAAGATCACTTTCTCAAGCTACAGCATCTTAGATTCAGCTTTTAGTACTACTTATTTTATCTCCTGTTACTGACCTCATGTAACCTAGAAGTTAACTAACTAAATACTTTCTTTAAAAAAGAAATGTGTGAAATGAGGACAGTTAAAGAGCTAATTTGCTCCAGAACTTCATGGAAACATAGACTGGTAAGAAGGTGGTGAATGAGAAACCCAGCAGGGGAAGCTCAGCAGGGGAAGGGAGCTGAAAAATCCCCACCAAAAATCTAAAAAACAAAACAAAACACTTTTCTTTGTTAGAGGAGACAGCTTTGCAGATATCCCTGTTAATTATGAAATACTCATAAATCTGCCTCAACTAAAGTGCTCAGGAGCCAAGGATAATGAAACGGAAAACAATTTAAATCACATTATGCTGGCAAGTGACTGAATAATGTATTTTGTACTGTCTCAGTGCATTTCATTACGTCAAGGCCACATAGTTGCAACTACTAAATCAGAGGGGGAAAAAACCCAACCTACAGTTATGTTATGTTTTATGATTCATAGGTTTTCAGCAGTAAATAGAATGTTTGCTTCAACAGAATCTTTCCTTTTTGATGATTGCCACTGACTCATGGGGTTTTTTCTGGGGCCTTTGAAATGTGGAAATGACTAAAATCATAGTTACTTTAGAAGATGTCATTGGAAGTATTGTGACTTTCCATGACATTCACAACTTCTTTTGAGAAGACCAACTGTCAGTAAGGTGAATTTTAATGTGAGCAAGGTGGATTTTAGTGTGTGTAAAGTAGAATTTTGTTATTATTTCTTAGGGTTCAGTTTCCCAGGATCCGTGGCCATAACAACCTCTGTTTTCCAGGTATTAGATATGAGCTCCCGGGCTCATGATTAAAAACATCTCCACCACACTTACACAGCATTATATAAGGATAAATAATATAAACATGTGAGCTCAAATTGTAAACATCCACTTCTGCTGTGCAGGGAGATATAGGGATGAGGTGATGTAAACTTATGAGGCTATTGTTGACAATATGCCTTCTTTGTCTGTTGCCCTATAAAGTAGGTGGTCATCGGTCAGTAAGTTAGGGAACCTTTATGGTTGAATGCACAAGCTGGAATGCTGTGTGCCTTTATTGGCCCCCATCAAGGCTTGGGATTTAGGGAGTGTACAAGTTGCGCCTGTATCGATTGGCCCCATCGGGACATAGGGGTAGTTGACCCCCCTTCTCACCAGCCCCTGTGAGAAAGGTGATTAGAGAATACTGTAGGAGTTTGTGGTGCTTCTGTTATCAGCAATACTGTGTTAGAGAAGACTAGACTAGAATAAAGCTTATTATTAACCCCTTTGAAACTGTCTTTCCCGTCTGACCAGATCAAGAGAACCTGTTAGAGGCTGGAGTCCGAAATCTCCAGTGCCTCCTGTGTATTATCTGTCTAACACCAACCAAAGGTTTCCTGAAAAGAGAGGGGGAAATGGTTAGGTTTAATGTATCACTCTAGCTTTCAAAGATACAAAGCTTTTTATTATTATATTATCTTTTATTTTTGCATTAATTCATTTTATTTTTTGGATCAGAGCTCTGATTTCATTAGGGTGGGGATCTAGTGATGAGGAATGTTCTCTACCAATGTAGATTAGTACTTTCTCTTAAATTTATAGTCTCAGAGAATTGTGTTAGGACATTGAGATATTAATTCACTTGCCCAGAATCATCCTGCTAGTATGTTTCAGAGGCAGGACTTGAATCTAGGTATCTTGAATATAAACACAGAGTGAATGTAAATAGTAACTGTTTCTCTTTTGGCCAGAAACCCTGAGGGACTTTCTCCCCTAGTTTGGTATTTTTTTTTATTAAAGGGGCCATATCTTGATTTACTTCTTAAAGAGGATTATTCATTGAACAGACATTACCTCACCCAAAGTGAGAACCTGAAAAAGCCTTAGCTTAAAAAGGCCAGTGTCTCCCATAGCATCCTGAGCCATCTCCAGTCATCCTGGTGAATATCTAGCCACTGGACCCAGATGGCTCTGGAGGAGAAAGTGAGGCTGGTGACCTTGCACAGCCCTCCCTCACTCAAATCAAAGTCAACTGCAAGTCACGTCATCATTTCCTTGATGTCATGATCCTCTTCAAAAACGAAGGTCAAACACAACAACAAGGCATGTATCACTGCACTAGGGTATATTGAAAGTACAAGAAGATTGGAAAGGAATGAAAGGACAAAGCTGAGACGAACCTTGAATGAGAAACAGAGGATTTTATATTTGGTCATAGAGGAAATAGGGAACCAGTAGAATTTATTGAGGATGGAAGTGATGTTGTCAGACCAACATCTCTCTTCATACAGATCATACTCACTAACCAAGGCTGTCCCCCACGGTTCTGTCCTGGGGCTATATTGTCTTCTCCGTCTATATTATTTTACTTAGAGAACTCATCAGCTCCCAAGGATTCAATCTTTATCTGTATGCAAATGACTCTCAAATCTACTTATCTAGCCCTCTTTTCCAGTCCCCAGTCTTGTATCTCCAACTGCCTACTGGACATATCAAATGATATTATGTAGACATCTTAAACTCAACATGTCCAGAATAGAGTTCATTACCTTTCTCCCCTGAACCCTCTCTTTCTCCTAACTTTCCTATTTCTGTCAAGTAATCGTCTTCCATCTTCTACCACTGTCCTCCCAGTCAACCAGGCTCAAAAATGAGGTGACATCATCAACTCTTCATTCTCTTTCACCTCCCCCCACCACATCCAAACAAATTCAAGTCCTGTTATTTCTAACTTCTAATTCCTATATGCACCCTTCTCTCCTCTGATACTACTACCACCCCGGTGCAGGCCCTCATCATCTCATACCTGGACTATTGCAATAGCCTACTGGTTGATCTCCCTGTCCCAAGTCTCTCCCCACTCTAATCTACCTTCCATTCAGCTGTAAAATTGATCTTATTAAAGCACAAATCAGACTGTCATTCCCTTCCCTCATTTAATCAACTCTAGTGGCTCCCTATTGCCTCTAGGATCAAATATGAGAGGGAAAAACCCTATTCACTGAATGGGCGTTACCTCACTCTAAGTAAGTATATGAAAAAGCCTGAGCTTAAAAGGGCCAGGGTCTCCCATTGTATCCTAGGTCATCTGCAGTCATCCTGATGAATATCAGGTCACTAGACCCAGATGGCTCTGGAGGAGAAAATGAGGCTGGTGACTTTGCACAGTTCTCCTTCACTCAAATCAAAGTCAACTGCAAGTCATGTTATCATTTCCCTGATGTCATGGTCCTCTTCAAGAACAAAGGACAAACACAACAGCAACGACAACAAAGGATCAAATATATTATATAATTATCATTTATATAATATATTTTACACAAATTATTTATATAGTTAGATTAAAATTTTATATATTTATATTTATTTAAATAGTAATTTTTGTATTTATATAACCTTTATGTATTATATAATGTGTATTTTATCTCAGAGGTAATTGGGAGCCAGATAGATAATAGATAGAAATAGATATTTTACATATATATATATATATATATATATATGTGTGTGTGTGTGTGTGTGTGTGTGTGTGTGTGTGTGTGTGTGTGTGTGCGTGTGTGTATAATATATATATACATATAGATATACATATACGTATATGTATATATGTATAGACAGATACTTTATACACACACATATACTATAATGTTAATGGGATAATAAGATCTTTCCTGGACATTAATAGGCCTCATGTGAACCCCATTGCAGGAGGCACTTGCCTAAGGAGGAGCTTGCTTAGGGGTGGCTTGCTTGTAAGAAGGCTTTCACACCTTTTGGTACTAAGCTAATTAGACCCTGAGTCATGGGGGTTGTGATACCTTCTGGCTCTGAGTCTATTATCCAAAAGTGTATATATACTCTGAGGTGAGGCTTTGCTTTGGGGGCTCACATATGAGAAGGATCTTTTGATTGCCTGGTCAAGACTCTGAGTAGCTGTATGTTCAGAGTGCCCCAACTACCCAAATGTAAAGGCTCTCTCAATCCAGTGATGTATTAAAGTGTATAGCAATTTAACTTTGAATCAGACAATTAGAGCCCTGTCTGTTGGTCTTTGTGTTAATTTCTCTGCTTGCATTTTCTCTGTTTGTATTTTTTCTGACATTCAGGGTGCTGACCTTTCCCCTGAACTAGTAAATGTAATTAAAGTAAGATTGTTGACCCCTTTAAAGTTGCTTTCCTTTAAAAGCAGATCAAAGAACCTGTGCTAACAGGATACCATGGGTATGCTAGGGTACTTGCTGTTACATATACATAAACATATTTCCCTCATTACTATTGTAAAAAGAAGGAGGGGGCAGAGAGGAAAACTGTGAGCCAGGTACTGAAATTTCCAAGAAGTTAAGGAGGATGACCCTATTCTGGTAGATCAGGGTCACCAGAATCTTGACTTTGTGATATATCTGGGTAGAGTGAACTTCAAAGGAAGAGAAATTGTTGAATCATGGCATCGGTGACATTTTGGGGAAAGAAGTCTGCTACCTCCCTCCTTCTAGGATCAGTATGTCAGAGCATCATGAGAGAAGATGAAGTCACTCCTGAAGAGGATGGCAAAGGGTGCAGTGTCTTCCAAGGAAAGCCAGATTTCTGTGAGTAACAGAAGATGAAGGAGTCATACGAGAAAGAAGTCTAAAATGAAGAGAAGTTTTTTAAGCATATGTAATGGTAAGCAAAGTGGGACTTTTCACTGTTTTTTTTCTTTTGGAAAAAGCATTGAACCTTGCCTTTGATTGAATCAAGCATCTTTGATGACCTGCTTAAGTCACAAGAAAGCCTAAGTCACATGAGTTTGAGTTACATGGTTGTGATGCCTTCTGACCCTGAAGAAGTTGTATATATACTCGGAAGTTAGCATTTTGCTTTGGGGTTCACTCATTGGAAGAATGTTCCTGTGATTTGGCCAGACAAGACTCTGGGTAGTCATCAAGGAGCCCCCTGGCTTTGAAAATCCAGATGTTGGTGCTTCTTTCTCTGGTAACTATGTATGTATTGCTGTGGACAGGCAGAAGTCCTGTCTGCCGATTTGGGTTTGCTCTATTTGTATAATTTCTGTTTGTGTTTTCTCTGAAGTTCAAGGTGCTGACCTTTTCCCCTGCACTAAGTGAATGATATATGTATGTTCAATTAAAGTGAGGTTGTTAACCCCTTAAAGTTGCTTTCCTTAGAAAAGCAGATCAAAGAATCTGCGCTAGTAGCCCTCCTGTGTGCTGGTGTTGTTGGTCTTACACCTCAACATCAGCTGCTAGTAACATTATTGTTTCAGGATAGAATGGGAATCTCAGAGGACAAAATGGAAAGCATGGACAGGATTGGATGGGGACATAGTAAGGATAAGACTGAAGCTGGATAGAGATGAGAAAATTGTGACAGGGGTAGGGGTATTTTTAGATCAGACAGCTGAGGATCCTGTATCATCTGGATTGGAAGAGTAAGAGAAGAGAGTTTGCTATCTATAGGTAATTATTTACCTTTCATTTCAATTGGGGCTCATACCCACAAGAGCCCAGTGAATAGTAGAGGTTGTATCATTTCTCTTTAAAATGTTAAGGAAAAGAGAAAAATGAGCTCAGTGGTGCTGACCCTTTCAGTACATGGGATCTTTGTGGCAAGAGGCTCTGTATCTGAATCTTTGGTCCCGTGCTGGTCTGCTTAGCACAAAATATGATATAAGGGCAAAAACCAGGAAGTTGTATGGGACAGAAAATTCAAATAATAGGAGAGACATCTTTAGGAGAAGCAAAGTGAATTTATTTTACAAACCTTGCAAGATTTGGGCGTCGCCTCCACTAGGGAAACTAGTGGGGGAGGCAAAGTAAAAAGGAAGTGCAGGGACAGATATACTCTTACTACAAAGATTCCCACCCACCTCTATCCCTTCTCACCACTGGCTGGGAGGCGGGCTTACAATCTAGGTGTGAAAATATAGAGCCAATCCATACATATTTCCCTTATTTGGCTACTAATGTGGCCATGATATGGCTAAAGAGAAGGAATGAGGAATGAGAGGGGGAAGGGAGGGGCACACCTACAGCTTCAGGCCCTGACTTTCCAGAAGTTAGCTAAGTCACTACAAGGTTAAATTCCAAGCCTCTCCTACTCCCTCAGACATTCCCCATTCCAGAAATATGAGAATAGAGTAGCCCCTATATTCTTACCCTGTGAAGTCTTCACAAATTGTCCTTCTCGCTCAAAATCAAAACAGAAGTGCGTGGGTTGTCAAATATCCTCAAAAAAAAGGAGAGTCAGTGTAAGAATTTGTTAAATTAATCCATCACTACCCAAGGGAATAGTTTACTCAATTAGAGAACTAGATTTGGAGTCAGGTAGATCTGGTGTCAAGCCCTTCTTCTCATATATACTTGCTATGTGACCCTGGGCAACTTTTCAAGACTGAATTGAATAGCTTTTGTTAATCTGCATTAGCAGAAGAAATGTCCTTACCTCCATGAAATCACAAGCCTAGTGGGGAAAGCCAGGTGGGGGAAGGTAAGAGGAAGGAAAAGGCTGCCCTGGCCCGGCCCCCATAGAGTAGCAGATTCTTTATTGAAGAAAAGCTCAATTAAAGACTACCCCTAAAGACTGTCCACATCTTTCTCTTATCCTGTATTCACCAAGTTGTTTTCTAATCTTAATTTGGCTTTCCAATTAAGTTTCATTACATTCACAGACTTCCTAGTTTTCAAAGAATTTTTGCATCCTTCATTTGATCCTTACAACAAGTTTGTAAGGTAGCAGAGAAGACATGATTATTCTTACTTTATAGATAAGAGAACTGAGGCCCTGAACATGCAAAAATTCTTTGAAAACTGGAAAGTCTATGCAAATGTAATGAATTCTCAGCATTGCAAGTGTTGTGATAACTGATAATTTTCTTGAAAACAGAATTTCAATCTGAACCTGAAAAGTCTTCATTTTTATGAAGCTCTTTATGAATGTGGATAATTTATTGCTTGGTTTGCATTTTCTGTATTGTGAGCCCAGCCTTTGGACCATGATTTATTAAATGAAGCTTTAGTGCTGCACAGCGGCACAACTTTACAGAGATCTATATGCATTTTAATGGTAGGGTGCCCAATAGCTTTAATGATATCAGAAAATGCACTAACATAAGCAAGAGAGGAAAACCACCAAATTACTGTGATCCAGATTGCTCCAATACAAACTTTGTGGATAGATGATACACTATTTTTGATCTCAAGAATCTTTTTCTCTCCTTGTTTTCCAAGTGTCAAGAGGAGTTTAAATTAACTTTATCCGAAAGAAATGGACATGCTCTAGTTAGTAGATTTCTACAAAAAGAACATTTCAGATAACTCTACAACATATAGAAGAAAAACTAACTTTTGTGACTGGGAGATTAAAAGACCTAATCAAGAACTTTTATGCAAGATAGAAAACTAAAATTCCCAAAGAACACTCATTCAGCTTTTTGTGTGTAATAAAGAAAGGAAAAGGAAAAGAATGTCTCCATTCTCCTGACTATTTCTAATTGTTTCAATTGAATCCAGCTCAAGAAATATTCATTAAGCACCTATTGTATTGCAAGACATAGTATATACTAAGTGTTAGGATTCCATAAAAAGAAAAATGAAACAAAATAATTCTTGTCCTCAAAGAACTTACATTTATGGTTCAAGGATACCATATGTGCCACCAGCAGCTTTGGTGCTGAAATGACTGGAGATGGCCAAATGCCTCGGAGAGTGAAAAGAAAACACAAAACACAGGCCAGGAGGAAGAGTGAAGAACAGCTCCGTTTATTTAACTGAGGGACAGGGCTTTTAGGCAAGCAGAATCAACAAATCCATGTGCAAGGCATTTGCATAATGCATGACTTCCTCATGCTTTTGTTCCCCTTTTGCCATAAACAATATTGTGTTAATAGCCCACAGGTGGTATTTAGCATGTGTGTGCCGTGGGGGTTTCTGAAACAGCATGTGTGTACCGAGGAGGCTTGAAGAGCCTTCATCCTGAGCAGCATGTGCATGCCGAGGCAGGGGAATGGAGAGCCCCCAAGCTGGGCGGGCCGAGTTACCAGCCCAAGGGCAAGAACAAGCCTCTGGCCTGCATCTTATCCCAGAACGGACTTTCTCAGAGCTGGCCCTCTACACATATGTATAAAGATAATTGTAGTAGAAAGGAATTAGGGTAGGAGGGAATACCCTAAGTGGAACAATCAAAAGCTTGCCAGATTTGGAATCAGAGGTTCTGCGTTTGAATCCCAATTCTGCTCCTTATATTTCTGTGATCTTGGGCAGGTCAATTAACTTTAATGATACTAAATGCTTCTTAACTTGACTTAATTTGATGGATTTTGGTTCCACATTTGTAAAATTAGGGGTTTGGACTAGCTGACTTCCAAAGTCTCTTCCAGTTATAAATCTATGCTCCTATGATCCTCCTTACAAATAAGATGATCAGGGAAGGCTTAGAGAGGAGGTGACATCTGAGTTGTGCTTTGAGGTAAAATAGGGATTCTGGAAGACAACGATGAGGAAGATCGTTCCCATTGTGGGAGGTGGCCTTCATGAATCCAAGGAAGCAGGAGATAGAATTTGGTGTTTAGGGAACAATTAGTAGACTTGACTGCAGAGACCACAGAGTAAAACAGGAATTAAGGGTAGGTTGGAGTCAGACTGCAGAGGGCCAGAAAAAGGTTTTTGTCCTTTATGCTTAGAGGCAACAGAGAATCACAAAAGATTTTTGAACATAAGTGAGATGTGGTCAGACCTACGCCCTAAAGAGGACTACTTTGGCTTTCTTTGGAGAATGGACTAAAGTAGCCGAGAGAACAATTAGGCTATAACAATAGTTGGGGAAGGAGTTAAAAAAGAAATGTCTCAAATATGGTGGTGGCTGTGTGGGTGAAGACAAAAGGACAGATTTGAGAGAAACTTGCAATTTCTCAAATTCAGACCAGCCCATCTTTCTCTTATTCAATTCCGGGCCCAGACAATTATCTATCTAGAATAACTAATGAACTAGTTCTATGGACTGAATGTCCAGTTACATATCACAGGAAGGGTAAATAAGTTTTCTTCGTATATTTGGATTTTCCAATGTAGATAACTATGCTAAACTCCTTTGAACGAGGGTGGATCTCCTTTGGGAAGTTCTGCACTGTTTAGAGGCAATCATTACAATGTTAATCACAGACAGGAGCACCTGGAAGACATAGCCATCTATAGGCAATAATATCTCCCATTTGTACTTCACACTGGACATATTCCATAAGAATGGCAAATACCTTTGGTGAGGTGAACATGTATCTCAGTATCACGTACCTCACTTTATATTATTAATAAAAGAATCACAAAAATTTTATATATTACAGAATCTATGAAAAAAAAATCCTATAGGATCTAAATTTGGCTGGGTTGTGATTTATGTGAATTCAAATAATGTGAAATTAAATTTAGCACAAATGATACAATGATACCAGATCATATTAAATGTGAGCCCCAAACTCAATTATGTTTATCACGTTTTTAACACCTGACATATCATGTTATAAGTCTGAATTTGCCTACCATTGTGGAGGATGTAATGCCCTAGAGTATGACGTATTGCCAATAGTTGTGTTAATTTTTTTTAAAGATGGCCTTTCAGAAAAATGCAAAACACGCGGGCAAAGTAAAAGAAAAACACAAAGTTGTATCAGCGTTTTGTGATTTGAAAACAACCTCAAGTTCAATTGCATAATATTAAAATTGCCAGAGAAACAGCCACTGCAGATGAGGACAGGACAACTAAATATCCTGATGCTTTGAAGAAAATAATAAAAAATGATATTGGATACACTGAATAACAGATTTATAATTTGAATGAGAAAGTATTCTGGGAAAGGATGCCTTCCAGAATTTATTTTTCTTCTTTTGTTTTGTTTTGTTTGTTTTTGTTTTTCAACATTCACTTCCATAAGATTTTGAATTTTAAATTTTCTCCCCCTCTCTTCCCTACCCCCTCCCCAAGATGGCATGCAATCTGATGTGGGCTCTACATATACATTCATAGTAAAAATATTTTCACATTAGTCATGTTGTAAAGAAGAATTAGAACTAATGGTAGAAACCACAAGAAAGGAACAACAACAATAAAAAAGGAGAGCAAATAGTCTGCTTCAGTCTGCATTCAGACTCCATAGTTCTTTCTCTGGATGTGGATGTCATTTTCCAGAATGAGCCTTTTGGAGTTGTCTTAGATCCTTGCTTTGCTGAGAAGAGCTAAGTCTATCAAAGTTAGTTAGCACAAAGTTATTTAGCACAAAGTTACTGTGTACAATGTTCTGGTTCTGCTCACTTCACTCAGCATCAGTTCATGTAAGGCTTTCCAGGCTTTTCTGAAGTCTGCCTGATGCTCATTATTTCTTATGGAACAATAGTATTCCATCACGTTCATATACCACAACTTGTTCAGCCATTCCCCAATTGACTTCTTGGCCACCACAAAAAGAGCAACTATAAATATTTTTGTACATGTGGATCCTTTTCCCATTTCTGTGATCTCTTTGGGATACAGACCTAGGAACGGTATTACTGGGTCAAAGGGTATGCACAGTTTTATAGTTTTTGGGGTGAAACCATATATAAAAACAATGCAACCAAGATTAGATATAAAGTAGAAAATTGGGTAACAATTTTTACAGCCAGTGTTTCTGATGAAGGCCTCATTTCTCAAATATATAGAGAACTGAGTCAAAGGTATAAGAATACAAGTCATTCCCCAATTGATAAATGTTCAAAGGATACGAACAGGCAGTTTTCAGATGAAAAAAATTAAAGCTATCTATAGTCATGTGGAAAAATGCTCTAAATCACTATTAATTACAGAAATACAAATTAGAACAACTCTGAGGTACCACATCACAGCTATCAAATTGGCTGGTATGACAGAAAAGGAAAATGATGAATGTTGGAGATGTGGGAAAATTGGAACACTAATGCACTGTTGGTGGAGTTGTGAGCTGATCCAACCATTCTGGAGAACAATTTGGAACTATGTCCAAAGGTCTATGAAACTTCATATCCTTGGATCCAACAATGCCACTACTAGGGCTATGTTCCAAAGATATCATAAAAAAGGATCTACATATACAAAAGTATTTATAGCAGCTCTTTTTGTGGTGGCAAAGAATTGTAAATTGAGGTAATGCCCATCAATTAGGGAATGGCTGAACAAGTTGTGGTATATGAATATAATGGAATACTGTTGTGCTATAAGAAATGATGAGTAGGCAGACTTCAGAAAAACCTGTAAAGACTTACACGAACTTATGCTGAGTGAAGTGAGCACAACCAGAAAAACATTGTACATAGTAACAGCACCATTGTGGAATGATCAATTATGAAAGACAGCTGTTCTCAGCAGTACAATAGTCTAAGACGATTCAAAAAGACTCATGATGGGAAAATGCTAACTACATCCAGAGAAAGAACTATAGAGTCTGAATATAGATGGAAGCATACTACTTCTACTTTTTTGTTTTTTGTGGCTTTTCCCTTTTGCTCTATTTCTTCTTTCACAACATGGCTAATGTGAAAATATGTTTACCATGATTGCACAAGTATAATCTATATCAGATCACTTTCTATCTTGGGGAGGAGGTTGAGGAGAGGAGGGAGAAAAATTTGGAACTCAAAATCTTATGAAAATTAATGTTTATAACTATCTTTACGTGTAATTAGAAAAAACAAAATACTATTGAAATTTTAAAATTAAAAAAAGAAGTCCCATGATGACAGAATAGAAATAGGCTGTGGAAATACAAGATTTGACTAGAGCTCTGTTAAGCCTTACTCATGTTAGAAGAAAAGCAAAAATTGTAAATGTCACCCTTTATATTTTCTACATTAGAGAATGAATGAATGAAAAAAGCATTTATTAAGCATTTATTATGTGCCAAGTACTATGCAAAGTCATGGGGATATAAATGAAAAAAAAGGTGAGACAGTTCCTACTTTTAAGGAGCTCACACTCCTATTCTAGCTATCAATATTAGCCCTGCTTTACAGATTGGGAAACAGAGGTTCAGAGAGGTTAAAGAATTTGTCCAAGTTCATACAATTAGACAGTATCTGAGGTGTAAGTAGAAATCAGGTCTTTTGGCTAAAGCTGGTATTCTATCTCTATAGTTTGCTGAATAGTAATAGATATAGATATAACATATATCTGTATCTATACAACTGTATTGACCTCTCTCTGTCTCTGCCTCTCCGTCTCTCTGTCTCCCTCCCTCCGTCCCTCCCTCTCTCCCTCTTCCCCTCTCTCTTCCCCTCTCCCCTCCCCTCTCCCCATCTCTCTTCTCTCTTTCTCTCTTCTTCTCCTTCTCTTTCCCTCTCTCCTTCTTTCTCTCTCCTTCCCCCCTCTCTCCTTCTCTCCCTTGGACATCTCTCTCCCTCTCTCTTCCCCTCTTTCTCCCCTTTCTACCCCTCCCTCTCCCTCCCTCTGTCTCCCTTCCCATCCCCCCTTCTCTGTCTCTCTCTCTCTCTGTCTCTCTGTCTCTCTCTGTCTCTCTCTCTCTCTCTCTCTCTCTCTCTGTCTCTCTGTCTCTCTGTCTCTCTGTCTCTCATCCACCACAGGGACTAGAAAGTCTATGTCAGCAGATGGTCAAAGAGAAGGGAAGGCAGGGTAAAAGGGTGTACCCCTGGTGGTTTTTCCCATTAGGCAAACCCAGATGGATCTGAATCTGAAAAGACTGGAGGTTAGCAGGGGAGGGGTACCTGGGCAGTATCTACATGGTCAGAAGCTAGTGCAGAAAGCCAGCAGAACTATGTTTTAGTAAGACATTTGAAGACATTGTACATATTTGTAAGGATTGTGAAGACCAACAGGAAGACACCAAAATGCACCCAATAAAAAACGTTAAAGCCAATGATAGATGTCATAACTCAGAAATAAAAGTCTATTGTATCCTTTATGGAAGAAAGATCATAGAATCATACAGATTTTTTAGAAGTCTAAAAAAAGCATTTCACCCCACATTATCATTATTGTGATAATGATTTTAATGTAATTTTCTGCATGATCATTATATTGAAATTTTATATATATATATATCATATACTCCTTAGAAGATGTGGAAATTTAAGAATCTTTTGCTCACATGAGATCACTAGAATTAAGGACAGTATGATACCACCAAGGGCTGGCGGATTTTAATATTCATAGTCATTCCCTTAGAGTTAGATTCAATTCTGCTCTGGCTCAGTGTCAGAGTAGCCTTAATTATTTCAGTTCTAATTAAGATGTAAATATAACTTGCAAATGTGTGGGCCCTTAACCACTGGCTTTTAATATTTGACCTACATAACTATGGCACCAAGAACATTTGACAGTAGATAAAAGATGTATATATATATATATGGCATAACTCATTAAAATGAGATCATTGACAAATCAGTAAACCGATTACTGTGTGAATTAAAATGATAGCTGGTCTATCAACAACAAGGTTTCTAACTTGTCAGTGGAAATAGGGAGTTTATTTTTTAATTAAATTAGGCAAGGTGCCCAGTTTAAATATTTGCTGTGGCATTCAAACTTGATTTTGATAATAATAGGTGATATTTACAACACACTTGCAGATTTGCAAAGTGCTTTGTTTCATTTATTCCTCACAGTTCTGTAAGTTGCATAGTAATATTAGCCTTACTTTACAGATTGGGAAACAGAGGTTCAGAGAGGTTAAAGAATTTGTCCAAGTTCACACAGTTAGATAGTGTCTAAGGTAGAAGTAGAAATCAAGTCGTTTGGTTTTAAGGCTGATATCCTAACCCTATAGTTTACTGAAAATTGTGATGACATTTCAAAAGGCAATCTTTGCATTGTTTTGGGTTTTTTTTTTGGCTGGGCAATTGGGATTAAGTGACTAGCCCAAGGTCACACAGCTAGTACATGTGTCAAGTGTCTGAGGCCGGATTTGCACTCAGGTCCTCCTGACTCCAGGGCTGGTGCTCTACTCACTGTACCACCTAGCTGCCCCAATCTTTGCATTATTGATAAAAATTTTTTTCAAAAAGTTAAGCTGTTCAAATGGCAATTGTTAGCTGACAAATGATGTTCTCAGAGAGTGGTTGAAACAGCTGACAAAGAAATGTAATTGGAATTCAAATTTTCTTTGAAAGTGTGTCTTGGAAATAACTTCTAAACAAGAACATTCCAGAATATATATATATATATACATATATATATATATATGTATATATATATATATATTTAGCATCCTACCTTTGCACAAATTGATGGGGTAAACATAAAAAACCCATATAAACATATATAACACACCCTTGATAGCCTGTGCTTTAACAAATGGCAATAAGTGAAGGAAATATGAGCAAAAGATATAGATCAAGATG
Source organism: Trichosurus vulpecula (assembly GCF_011100635.1). Lineage (NCBI taxonomy): Eukaryota > Metazoa > Chordata > Mammalia > Diprotodontia > Phalangeridae > Trichosurus > Trichosurus vulpecula. The sequence goes on from NC_050579.1 coordinate 109,780,076, forward strand.
GAAACTAAGTAATAATATTCTATATGTCATTAGAGAGGCAGCATTGTGCCATGAAAAGGTTCTGGATTTGGAATCAGAGAACCTAGGTTTAAAATCCTATATACTAATGTGTGACCTTGGCCTATGCTGTCTGGGCCTTACTTTTCTTCTTAGTAAAATGAGAAGAGTGGACTAGGTGACCTCTAAGAGCTCTTCCAGGATTATGTAAATGATCCTATAAAAAATAAGTAATTCCAAGAACAAATCATAGAAAGAGCAAATGATTATGTTGAAGATAATGAGATAATGTAGCAGAACTTAATGGGACACAAATAAAGCAGTTCTCTGAGGAAATTTTCTATCTCTGAAAACTTATATTAACAAAACAGAAAAAAGAGAAAATCAATGATCTGAGTGTGCAATGAGGAAAACTAAAAACTTAAGACATTAGGAATTCTAAAGCAAGTACAAGAGAAGAAATCTTGAAAATTGGAGGAGCAATACAGAATCTTAAAAAGAAAAAAAAAGACTATGGGACTGATGAACAAAACTAAGAGCTATTAAAAAAAAAACTTTAGGGGCAGGTAGGTGGCGCAGTGAATAGAGAGCACCGGCCCTGGAGTCAGGAGGATCTGAGTTCAAATTTGACCTCAGACACTTGACACACTTACTAGCTATGTGACCTTGGGCAAGTGACTTAACCCCAATTTCCCTTCCTGCCCCCCTCCAAAAAAAAACTTTAAAAAAACCAATTAGTTAATCTGATCAAGAAAGAGGAAATTTTTATTACCAAAAAGGAGCATGTTGTGAATGCTGTACATTCACAAAAGAGAAGAAATAAAGTGAATTATCTGAAATTACTACTGTCAATGATATAATAACAAAAATGTGGATGAGTATCTATAAAAATATACAGCAAAACTAACAAAACAAGAAGGATATATTGAATAATGATCTCAGATAAACAAATTAACCAAGACATAAATGAATGGCCAAGGTACGTGTGTGTAAGGGAGGAATGGATCTTCTCCCGTATTAATGCACAAGTGAATTTTGTCAAATAGCTACATAGCAATTAGTACTTATGCTACAAAAAAATTATTCTTATTCTTAGAAGTCGAGACATAAGGCATTCTGTTAAGCTCCTTTGATTAGATAAATATCATCTTAATACCCAAATCCAGAAAAGGCAAAGCAGAAAAAGAGACCTAATGGTCAATTTCAAATAAATAAATAAATAAATATCAATGAACAATCTTAAAATAAAATACTTCCAAGGAGACTACAGCAACATAGCAGAAAATAAACCACCATGATTAAACTGGATTCATATTAGAGTCTCAAGGCCAGTTCAACATCAGAAGAACCATTAGCATAATTATAAATATAATCATAAAAAAGAAGCAATGAAAATTACACGATTATTTCAACACATGCAGAAGAAAACTTTTGACAAAATACAATACCGTTCCAGCTTTATTGCACTTTACTCCCTTTCACACATTATAGTCCAGTCAAACTTGCCTTCTTATTGTTTTTCATATGGGACGCCCCATTTCCTATCTCCTGCCTTTCCATTGTCCCTCCCTCATTCCTCTTTCCTTGTCTTTGCCTCTTAGAATTTTTAATTCCCTTCAATGCTCAGCCTAAGCACTATTTCTACAATGAAGCCTTTCCTGATACCTACCCCAAACTACTAGTGCTTTCCCCCCAAAATTAGGGAATCCCTTTACCTCTCTCAAAAAGATCACCCTACATTTTGAATTCAGATACCAGTCACTCATTAGTGACAGAAAGATAAATATGGCACATTGACTCCAAGCTACTCCCCAGTTTTCCCTACTCTCCAAAATGGGTGAAAATTTCAGTTTTTGGTTTTTTGTTTTTTTTTTTTAAGCCATGAGTACACCTCAACCCTAAGCACCTGGTAAAAATATTTACAATAAACGATTACTTTGGTTAATAACTTGGTTACCTCCTTTCACTTTCTTTCTTTAGTGTCGACAATTCAACAGCTCCACAGCCACACCCTACCTCCCCTTCTACATTGTGCCAACTTTCTGTTTTACTAGTTAGCCTTAACCACCAACCTAATCCAACTGTTCCACTTGCCTTCTTTTACTTGCATTGCTTGTCTTGCCTGCTACTTCCTCTTGATGCTCCTTGACCCTTCTGGATCTTTCTCAATCTCCTTCATCTTTCTTTCACAGAATCAGGAAGAAGACTCTAACCAGGGTCTGTATCTGGCGATTGTCTCCTTCAACTTTTCTTTATTTTCCTCCAATTTCATCAGTTTTCTCCTCCCTAAATTCAATCTCTGGCCTTCTCCCCTAGTTCAATCCCTTCCAAACCGCTCTGAGCCATTTTTATAGCTGTCTCCCATACTTGGAACTCTCTCCCTCATCTCCATACCCAAGTTTCCCCAGCTTCCTTCAAGTTTCAGCTAAAGTTCTACCTTGCACTTGAAGCCTTTCCCAGTCTTCCTCAATCTTACTGCCTTCCCTCTGAGTTGACCCCCAATTTATCTGCTAAATGTGTTGTTTGTATGTAGTTGTCTGTGTGTCCCCCGTTAGACTGTGAGCTCCTTGAAAGCAGGGACTAGTTGTTGTTTTTGTGTTGCTTTGTTTTGTTTTTGCCTTTATGTTTCCAACGCTTAGCACGGTATATGGCCCACAAATGGTAGGTGCTTAATAAATGCTTGTTGACTATTTCTTGCTTCTTCCTATTCAACTTATCTTTGTTTCTTTTCCAACTCCTTCACCTATAGTCTTCACTTATAGAAGCCAGAAGTAGAAGAATTAATAGATGGTTAAATGAATTGCCATGGCAAAGTCATCACCATCAACACCATTTAGCAGCGGCCAATTTTACAGAGATGGGTTTCTCTGAGTTTTTCGAGGCTGTCCTTAGATCACAGACATATCACCAGGCTTGTACTGGAAGCATTTTCAGCTTGATAGGGAAAGGACAAAGAAAAACCAATGAACTTTTGCACGTATCTGATAGGTATGAGACTCTTCCTACAGATACATTCCCTCAGAAGAAGAGTTTTTAATGTTCAAGAAAAAATCCATTCAGTTGACACTAGTAGACTGAGCATCCAACGTTGGTCAAATGAAGATGTTATAAGGGCTAAAAACTCCCCCAGGGGATACAAAAACACATATGTCATCCTGGCACAGTAATAGGGAAGTATGCTTTCGATGATGGCATGTGTCTAGCATATGGTAGAGTGACTTTAATACTCAAACCTAATAACAACTACCCATTTTATTGATTCATATGGGGACAAATAAGAGAAACATTCAAAAGTATTATTAAAAAGTATGAAGTTCTGGGAAAGAAATTGAAAATTTTATTGACACAGTTGATGTTTACTACTAGCTAAGGGAAGAAGCTTCATAAAAGAAAGGTAAATTTGGAAATCGAACTGGTTATTTAAAAAATAATGGAGTTTAGATTTTTGGGCCACAATTTAAAATCTAGGAATGGTTGGCTTTAGACTAGCAACAATATACATCTAACAGTCTGGTAAAGAAAAATAAAACCAACAACATGTTTGATCTGCTGAGCTCTAAACCATAAATGGAGGAGGCAGAAGAAGAGAACCACAAATGTACATCCACAAAGTAAGATTACAGTGACGAGCTGATACAACATAGGAAGAAGATAATAAGTGGACAGCATTAGTAATTCCCAAGAGGATACTGATGAACTCAAGCATATTCAAAAGAAGACGCTCAGGGCTGTGAAAGATCTAAAAACCATGTAAGGTAAGGATCTTTGCAAGGAACGGGAATGTTTAACCTGAAGAAAAGAAAATTTAGTCGCATAAAGGCAGGGTGTCATAGATAGTGTTGGAATCAAACTCAAAAACATCTCAGTTCAAATCTCACTTCTGAACTAGCTGTGTGACCCCAGGCAAGTCCCTTAAATTCTCCACGCTTCAATTTCCTCACCTACAAAATAGGACTATATGGCCTCTAAGGTGCCTTCCAGCTCTAAGTCTATGATCCTTTGATCTTATAAGGGACGTAAGGTAGCCAAGTGTTTGAAAGTTTCATGAGAAAGAAGAATTAGATTAGTTCTGTTAGGCCTCAGAGGGCAGAACAAGTACCAGTGAACAAGAATTTCAGAGACAGATTTCAGGTTGATAGAAAGAAAAACTTCCGGACAAATAGAAATTGCTAAAAGTAGAATGGACTGATTCAAAAAAGGAGACAGCTAGGTCACTCATTAGGTAGAAGCAATCAATTTAGAATCAGGGAGACCTGAATTTAAATCCTCCCTCAGCTATATAGTACTGGACAAATACAACCTGTGAGTAGATGGAGCTGCCTGAATGGGGACCCAGCTAATTGGGTAACTCAGCTCATCCTCTCCCTCTCCATCTCTGTCTCAGTCTCCCTCTCCATCTCTCTTCCTGTCTCCCTCTCTTCTCCACTCCCTCTCCCCTCCCTCTCCCTCTCCCCTCCTTCTCCCTCTCCCCTCTCCCTTTTCCCTCTCCCTCTCTTTCTCCTCTCCAAAGGAAGGTAAATTTTGATGGCCAGAAGCTGCCAACTTAACTTGGGATTCACTGGCTAGATTTCTTTCTTTCTTTCTTTCTTTCTTTCTTTCTTTCTTTCTTTCTTTCTTTCTTTCTTTCTTTCTTTCTTTCTTTATTTCTTTCCTTCCTTCCTTCATTCATTCATTCATTCCTTCCTTCTTTCTTCCTTCCTTCTCTCTCTCCTTCTCTCTCTCTCTCTCTCTCTCTCTCTCTCTCTCTCTCTCTTTCTTCCCCTTTCCCTCTCCCTCTCCTTTCCTCCCTTCCTTCTTTCCTTTCTTTCTCTTTCTTTCTTTTTTTCTTTCTTTGTTTCTTTCTTTCCCTTTCTTTTCTCTCTTTCTTTCTTTCTTTCTTCTTTCACAAAACCTTAAACCCAGTTCATTCTGAAGCTCCATAGATTGGACCACAATAGAGGCCCTGACCAAGCTCCACTTAATAGCTGTATTTTGGGCCTTCCTGGCTTAGAGTGAATGTCAATGGTAATTGTTTCTCTTTGGAACTGCATCCCTGACAGTCTTTCCTTCCCAGCTTGATTTTTTTTTCCTAGTTAAAGGGGCCATCCCTGAACTCATTTCCTAAAGAGGCCTATTCACTGAATGGGCAAGACCATAGCTTAGAAGGGCCAGGGTCTCCCATTGCAACCCGGGCCATCTCCAGTCATCCCGATGAATATCAGGTCACTGGACCCAGATGGCTCTGGAGGAGAAAGTGAGGCTGGTGACCTTGCACAGCCCTCCCTCCCTCAAATCAACATCAACTGCAAGTCATGTCATCATTTCCCTGATGCCATGGTCCTCTTCAAAAACAAAGGACAAACACAACAACAATAACAACTGGACAGGTCTCTTAACCTTCCTCAGCCTCAATTCCTTATCTGTAAAACGGAGGTAAAAACAACACTTCCCTCACAGAGTTGTTGTGAGAATCAAAGGAAAGGATACTTGTAAAGTACTTTGCCAACTTCAAAGCATCATATAAATGTCAGCTATTATACTCAAAAAGCTGTAGATTCATCATTATCAGATGTTGTCAAGTATAGGACTGGATGACCATTTGTTAGAGATATGGTTAAAAGGATTTATACTCAAGTTTGGGTTAAACCAGACCCCCTCCGGGACGCCTTTCAGCTTTGATGGTGTTCTTTTTGACAGTCTAGGGCAACTCCTTTGTCATGGTCAGAAACTTCAAGGGCTTTAATGGGCAGTGTAGTTTAATGCTTTAAATGTTCTTTTCCACACATTTACTTATATTAAAGTCCATTCATTGACTATATACAGCATTCTATTTAGCATATGCCTGCTGGACCAATTTGTTGAATGCCTAGGGGGAAAAGCAAGATAGGGTAACTTCAGTGAGCAAGAGGCAATCAAAAGCCCCAGTTTCTAATTAGAGGTAACACAAACTAAGGTTAGACCTCCAAGGTTTCACCAGATTAGCTAAAATTGATGGTCCTGCTCCTGCACTTGTAGGAATGTTAAATGTCTTAGGTGACTATGGTTCCAGTTCTTTCAGTTTCTACACAGTCAATAAACATTTATTAAACAAAAACTATGTACCAGGCATTCTAATAAGTGCTGGGGATACAAAGAAAGGTAAGATAGTCCTTGAGAAGCTCAGAATTTGATGGGAGAGACAACATGAAAATAATTATATACAAATAGGCTATACACAGTATAAACAGGAAATAATCAATAGGAGGAGGGACTTAGAATTAAGAGAGGTAAGGAAAGATTTCCTATGTTATTGTGTGTAACCCCGGGCAAGTCACTTAACCCTCAGTTTCCTCATCTGTAAGATGGCCTGGAGAAGGAAATGGTAAACCACCCCAGTATCTTTGCCAAGAAAATCCCAAATGGGGCCATGAAGAGTTGGACACAACTGAAGTAACTCAACAACAACAAAGGCTTCCTGTAGAAGACTGGATTTTAGATGAGACTTGAAGGAACCCGGGGAAGCTAGGACTTAGAGTTGAGGAGGGAGAACATTCCAGGCATGTGGGACAGTCGTGAAAATTCCTGGAGGTGAGAGATAGAATTTCTTGTTCATGGAACAGCAAGAAAGCCAGTGTCACTGGATTACAGAGTAGATATTCACTTACTTGGTTGGATGGTGGCCCATTAAAAATGAAGAACTGTTCCTCTTTCACAGCCTGGTCCATAACATGTATTTATGATTCTTTTTTTTCCATGATAGTTTTCCATTTTTCTCTTAACTATCACTTAACATGAAAGTCCAAGTCTTATTTTGAGAGAAAATGTTCACAGGGCAGTAAGTGGGAAAGACAATACAACTTCGAGACAATGAGGCTAAAATCATCCTCTTATGTATTGTCTTATTATAGCAATTCATTTAGGGAGCTAAATGCTCATGTTTCTTTTTGTGAAATTAAATATTGATCACATAATGGAGAATCTGTCTTTTCTTATTTCAGGACAGTCACATCTCCCAAGATCTGGCTCCTCAGCTCCTCTATTAAAAAGGAAAAAGCAGAGAAAAAGATTTAAGAGAAACAAAGGAGTTTCTAAGTAACTTGGAAAACAGGAAAAAGAAAAAATTGCATTTAAGAAGGAAAATGGAAAAGAGAGGAAATGTGTTATTCAGTTGTTTCCGACTCTTCATGGCCCCATTTGGGATTTTCTTGGCAGAGATACTGGAGCGATTTGCCATTTCTTTCTCCAGCTCATTTTACAGATGAGGAAATGGAGGCAAGCAGGGTTAAGTGATTTGCCCAGGGTCACACAGCTAGTAGGCATCTGAGGACAGATTTGAACTCAGGAGGATGAGTCGTCCTGACTCCAGGCCTGGTACTCTATCCACTGCACCACCTAGATGACTTTCCCATTTAATTTAATGGTCAACTATGGAGATGGCTTGAACCAGAAGGAGGGGAAGGTATATCTTCTCTTAACCTGGACAATCAATGCCTTTCACAAAACATGTCTAAAACTGAGGTTATCCTCTTCCCCGCTCCCCAACATGCTCCTTCTTCTGACTTCATTTTTTCTAGTGTTACCATTATTTCCTTATTCAGCTTCCTATATTCAATACCTTGAAATTATCTTATCTCTTCCTCTCCTCTGTCATATCATGCTTTGTACTGACCTTCACATGGAAGGTTCTTCATATATGACGTTCTACCTCTTATCTCTTTGTCATTGCATAGGCTGACCCCCAATGTCTGCACTGAAGTGGAAAGATGATTTACTCCAGAGTCAAAGGACCTGGGTTCAAATCTGCTTCTGATTCTTGTGACCCATATGACCTAGGGCAAGGACATAAGTAAGCTTTCAAGGCCTTTTTCCTAATCTGTAAAATGAGGACATTAGACAAGATGGCCTCTGAGGTTCCCTCAGGTCCTATACCTATGATGCCTCTGTGAGTGTTTCTCACTACAAAATTGCCTTTTATTTAGTGTGTGTATGGGTGCACGCACACGCGTGTATCCATGTTGTCTCCCTCATCAGTTGAATATAAGCTTCTTAAGGTCAGGGACCGTTTCATTTTTGGTCTGGTATCCCCAGTACAGTTCCTGGAACTCAGTATGCACTTAGTATAAATGTTTCTTGTTACCATTGAAGTAGCCTCCTGACCCATCTTCCCTCCTCAAAATACTGCACCCACTCACTCCCTCACCTTCACGGACTGGCAGTTATTTTTCTTAAGCACATTGACCATGCCAGACCTCTGCTCTAAGCTCTTCCATGGTCTTCTTTTGGTCCTGAGTTGAGTTTAATTCCTCCCCTACCATTCAAGGTCCCATAACAATCTAGTGACCCCCGTCATTTTCAGCCCTCTATCATACTATTTCCCTCCATGCACTCTTTGTTCCAACCCCATTTCATGGCCTACTTTCCCTTTCTTTTATTCATTGTTCCCCATGTGTAGGAGACCCCCCCCTCCGTCTCCCCTAATGAATTTCTGTCTTTGTTGTTGTTTCAGTTATGTTCAACTATATGACCCCGTTTGGAGTTTTCTTGGCAAAGATACTGGAGTGCTTTTCCATTTTTTTCTTCAGCTCATTTTACAGATGAGGGAAGTGATACAGAGTTAAGTGACTTGCCGAGGGTCACACAGCTAATAAGTATCGGAAACTATATTTGAATTCAGGAGGATGAGTCTTCCTGACTCCTGGACCAGCACTCTATCCACTGCAAGCCAACACAAATGCTATCTTCTCCAGGAGGCTTTCCAACACTTCCTCCTAATGGATGATACCTTTACCCCCAGAACACTCTTCTTATTCCTCTCATATGCATTTATGTGTTATTTTTCAATAGCCACTTAGAAAGTAGGAAAGTAAGAAAGCTTCCTAGAAAGTAAACTCCATGATGGCAGGCCTCAATCTTATCTGAGCTCTATATCTTTCCCCATCAGTGCCTGGCACATTATTCTGCACAAAATAGGCTCTCATTATTCATTGAACTGAATTGATTACGAGTACAAGAAGTCTTAATGGTGAGGAGTGGCTTTTACTTCCTGTTTAGTTCTGTATGTTTTCCCTCTTATAAGTCCTGAAACAACATTTTACTTAGGTCCCAAAACAAATGTTTCCTATTAAGAAATATTGTACCTTCTAGCTACATGTAGTAATACTGTTATTTGAGGAAAATATGATTTGGTTTGAAATAAAGTATTTTATTTGCTGGTCCTAAGAATAGGCACTACATTCACTGTAATATAAAAATTGTGATAGGAGGAAAAAAATCTGTATTGTTCAACACAGAATGGTGGTAGCGAGAATGACTGGGCATAAATCACCTTGCTCATAAATATATGTTTATCTTATGCCATTCCGTTTTCCCATTGTGAAATCCTACTTGTTACCTGAGACCTTGCACAGTTAATAGCTTAAATAAATCCTCTTGTATGTAGGGTGGTTTCGGTCTATAATCCAGAAGTGGGTAAATGACAAAAGAATGTCAACATTAATCTTGCTTTTTTTAAAGTTGTTTCTAGGAAACATATCAAATAGATTTAGTTAAAAAAAAACTCTCAGCTCAAGGCAACACAAAAGAATAACTGAAGTGAGAAGAGCAGTTAGAGATTCCAGACCTTTAAGAAATAGCCAAGGAAAAGCATGGAACATGTAAGTGTTCTTTTTCAGGTGTTGTTAAGAGTTATGAACCTCATGAGATAAAGAGATAGGGATAGAAACTGGGCCTCTGATTTCTGTGGCCTAGGGAGTTCCTAGTAAGAGGTCTTCTTTACTACTGGAGGGTGGTACCTTCTCAGAAAATTCTAGTCTTAGAACATTGCCTAAGAGCATGGAGAAGTTAAAAAATGCATAAAACCCATCAAAGTTCATGAGCTATGAGTTGTACTTTTATGAGCATGAGGTAGTAGTTCGAAGGTTGGCCTTGGAGTCAGGAAGGCGTGCATTCAAGTCATGGTTGTGTGACCATGAGCCAGTTTGCTTCCAGGCAACTCTCTAAGATGGAGCTGTTAACATGAACTTGTGTTTTAGGTTTTTGTTTTGTTTTTTTTTTTAATACTTAGTATAATTGGTTTCCTTTATAATCCAATACATTTTTTTTCACTTTAATCACTGAATGGGAGTTGCCTTAGTCAAACTGAGACCTGTTAAAGACCTTAGCTTAAAAAGACCAAGGTCTCCCACTGCATCCAGGACTATTTCCAGTCATCCTGATCTATATCTTGCCACTGGATCCAGATGGCCCCCAGAGAAGAAAGTGAGGCTGGTGACTCTGCACAGCCCTCCCTCACTTAAATCCACTTCACTTGCATGTCATGCCATCATCATTCTGATGTCATGGTCCTCTTCGAAAACAAAGGACAAACAACCGCAACAGTTTTATGCACTTAACAGCATTGTTCTAAGGAGTCCATAGGCTTCACCAGACTGCCAAAGGGGTCCATGACACAAAAATAGCTTAAGACCTCCTATTCTAACACTACAAGTTCTAGACTGACTGATCTGAATAGATGGATGGAATTTTAACATCTATGACATTGAAGTCCAGATGAAAAAAACTCGAAACCTCATTCTGATGTCTCATCACAGCAAGGAAATAGCCCTGGGCTCTCAAAGTCTTTTTCTACAATACCAACTCTATCAGGTTCTGCCCAGAGGGAAAAACTTTCAGTAAAATCTCAGCAACAGACTATGTCCTGAATTCAAGGAACAGTCCAGGTAAGGCTCAATACATTCAGATTGGCTGTCAACTGAAGAATTGCATGATGTCATTGAACCATGAAATAGATAAAAATTAAAAATTATTCTTAATATATAGTGTCACCTTCAGCTCCTGCTGTGATGTTGACAAAGCGGTAGGAAGAAACAAAGCATGATTAGGGTTATACAGCTTTTTGGCCATCCACAAACACCAATTTAGTGCCTGATATTCTAAATTTGTTTAACTCTTGTTGTCAGAGTCTCTATTCTAACAAAAAAAAGAACCTGTTTCTTGTTTATCTAACTTGTGGCCCATACCCTGATGGGTACTATCCATGATCCTCTACGTGTAGCTACCAGCTCTCCTTACAAGGACAGGCTTATAAGACTTCAGAACATAGTTTTATTTATGTAATAAGTTTATATAAAAATAAATCCTTTATCATTTAAATTGATTTAAAATTAATTTATAAACTCTAATTTAGATTATTTATCAATTAAAATAGTTTATTATGTAATAATCTATGTAATAAGTGACAAAGGAAGGATTTATATCTAAGTTCACAGAGTGAGCTTTTCCACCTTTGGTGCACTACATTCTTATCAGGAACCAATATGGTTCCTGTTTACTTATAGTATTCCCCTTGATGGGATTCTAGGAAGGAGAAAGGCTGAAGTTGGTCGTCAGGCCCTGACTGTCTCTTTTCTGGCACTTCTCCTGTCAGTGTCCCCTCTGTTCTGCTGGTACTATCTTCTCTTTCTGAGATGAGTTGTTGGCACTTCTTGCCACTGGTTCTACCTTCTAGTTCTGTCATGTCATGGTTCTTTCTTTTTCTGTCATCCTCAATTCTTCTTCATTGCTCCTTGATCTTTGGTTCTCTTCCAGAAAATGGTGCTTATTACTTCTTTTCTCGGAGCCACATTTTGAGCAACTAGATTATATGGGAATTATTCTAGAACCTCAGCCAAGTATTATAGCTCCTTCCTACTTCCAGATCATTGGCTGCCTCTAGGCTACCTTAAACCTTTTACTGTTTTATACCCAGATCCCATAATGATATGCCCCTCCCAAAAGGACTTTTTGTGTGCTTATGGAAATGTTTCTTTTTCATCTACCATAGAACTGCACCAAGATACCAGAAGTTGTGGACACTAGAAGAGGAGTCCCACCCAAAAAGCTAGCAGAAATGCAAGTAGAGCAAGCAGAAAAGTTTGGCAGCATTACAGAGCAGTGCCCTAATTAGAGAAGCTTCAGGGAGTACAGAGACCACCTCGCACCTTGAACAATGAAGCCTCAGGGTTTACAGAGACTGTTTATCAGCCTGACAGAGGAAGCCTCAAGGGGGGCACAATACCACCCAGTTCTCTGATCAGGGACAGCCAGCTAGAGAAATGTGACCAGGGATACTGAACTATACCTGCACTCTTAGACAGACACACCAAAGGAAGTAGAAATCAGGATTAAGTACCCAGGAAAAGTCAGGTCAGAACCAAATAGGTCCTGACCAACTATCTAAGAATATGGGAGACAGTATAGTCTAGCCCTGGCACTAAATCTCAAATTAAGAATTGAGAATGAAATATATGAATAAACAGAAGAAGATATCAAAAACTCTGAATAAATATTATGTTAAGAACTTTCCAAGAGGAAAACACAGAAGAGAATAACTTCCTCTACAACCACAAGCAGGGTATCAAAGAACAAAATACCTTGGCCACAAGGACAAAAGGATCTGGAGAAATGAAATAAAATGTTATCAATGAAATGAAAGCTACATGGGAAAGATTTGGAAGGAGAATTATATGGAAGCACACTAACCACTCTCTCATTTAGAAATAGTAAGAAAGCATTTTGAATTTATCCTAGCCTAAATTTGCCTTGGGCAAATTTGAAGGATAAATCCTTATTAATCCTTCAGAAACTTTAAATTTCTAAACAACTTCCTGTTAGTGACCTGAGAGGGCAAGGAATCCTTTATAGATCCACCTTGACCAGATTAGGGTGATGATCAGACCAAGAGAAGCAAAATAATTCTATGCTACCATTATAAATATTTTCAATAACTATAATAATCTAAATGAAAATATGAAAAGGAAATCTTGACTATGAGTCATAGTGATGATCCATCTTGTCCCTAAAAAACATAAGGCAAATGATATTGCTTTACCCATCTATTTATTTAGAGAAGTAAAGGGCTGTAGGTGCAGATGTACTACATACATCTCACTCAGATGAGTTCACTGTGATGTTGGTGTTCCTAACCTGTCTAGTTGGGGAATGTTAGGAAGTAGGCATATGGAAAAATGAATGCGATGTAGCAATAAATGACATAAATGAGACATTAAAAAAGCACAAGGAAAATGTGTTTCAGGATCAAGACAAGAAATGTAACAGGATAAACATTTGGTGACAACTTAGAAGCCTCATGCCTCTATATCATCACTATTTTCTTCCAGAAGAGATTTTAAAGGCAATGATATATGTTGAATATTAAAGAACAGTCACAAAAAAGAAATAAATTACACTTCAACATAAATAGAATGGGTGGTTACAGATAGGAGCGCTGTCTCAGAATCAATTATCTGTCTGTAGTTAGGGCATTGATTGCTTAGGGCAAGGTTCAAACTGAGACACTGTGTGAGTTTAGCCATCTCAACCTAACCTAAAGGAAAAATGAAAAAAAAAATAGGAAATACACAAAGTATAACCTCATCCCAATTTCTTGAGAAATTTAATTGAGTCAAAGTAGTCACCACAAGGATGAAAGATCAAAAGATATCGAGAACTATGTCCACCAACAAAACTATGTTCTAATGAAGCAAAGATACGACAACCAAGGACAACAGAAGTTTGTACAAGACCATTTTTTGAAAACTTGTACTCCAGCTTAGCACTGGTATATTAACTAGGTAAGAGTGTCTCAATCAACCCATCCAAAAATATTAAGCCAAAACTAAAGTATTTGGAAGCCATTGGATGAAGTGAAATAATGCTAGACAAGAAATCTGTACCAACAAGCTGAGAAACTTTTTAATATCTTCATGTATCAACTATACATTTTCAAGTAAGTGGATAAGGAAGAAGAATTACAGAAATTGGAACATGTGAGTGGACTTGGGGTAGAGTGAGAAGATGGGGAGATAGGAAGAAAAGGAAAGCTTTGGCCAAGTGTCCTTCCCATCTCTCTACTCTTGGACTAGAGGAGAACATTCTAGCCTTGAGGGGTCTGGAAGATCTGGGATTTCCCACTTTCTCATCCATGCCTTAAATGGTATCTCTGGGTCATCTTGTGGCAATGTCATTATCAGGAACCAAACCAGACACAGAGTCGGCATGATAAATGGGATTTTCTCGAATGCCCTATGAATGTCAACCGTGAGCTGTGAGTTACTCCTTTGCCATATGTGCTGTCTAAGCTTGAGCTCATTTTACCCTGGAGTCAGTATGTGCTTGTGGGAGAGTTGTCACAGATGTTGGTATGTTTGCATGTGTGTATACGATATTTTGTATTAGTTGCTCCTATTGTACTGCCTTAATAGATACTACTTAAGGCTGGCTGACTAAACTAACTCTCAACTGATAGTTGGGGCTTAAGCCAATGGTATTAGAGCAAGGAGGTCTTAACATTTTTTTATGTGTGTGTCATAGATCACTTTGGAAGTCTGGTGAAGTCTATTGATTCCTTCTTAGAATAATGTTTTTGAATGCATAAAATAAAACACTCAGGATTATAAAGGAAGCCAATTAATTGAAATAAAGATATATATATATATATTTTTTTTCTCACCTGAGTTCATGAACTCCCTGTGGACTCCAGGTTAAGAACTCCTGAATCAAAGGAAGTCAATTTAAACACTCAAGGATTGATGGAGACATCCTAGTTCTGGGAGCCTGACTTATCAATGGGAGTTAGATGAGAATGTATCAAAAAGCTCTGAGGGCTACCATCATAACTGGGTGAAAGAGACAGCAGAAGTTGAAAACACACAGCATTTGTAGCCAGAAGACCTAAATTTGAATATGGCATTGCTATTTACCACCTATGTGTCCTTGGGCAAGTTACATAATGTATTGGGACTTAGTTTCTTCATCTGTACATGACCTTGGATGACCCACACTAAAATCGATAATGTGATCATAGCAGTTAATTCAGAGGGGCCCCTTGAAAATATGATTCAGTGTTTTGGAGGCATTTTCCTCTTCCCACCTCAGATGTAGAGGGATTCTCTTGTGCCATTTGTATTAAACTAGGTAAAGCTATGCTGACAAGGGACATTGGCATCATCTGTGTCAGCCTTTGGACTTGATGAGCTGAGCTGTTTCAAGAAAGCACAGTTGAGGGGACCTCTTGTAATGTGACCACCCTTTAAGATCTCTGGAAAAGTGGCAGAAGTTTAAATCCTGTATAGCTTTTTCTCCCTGTGCCTGGTGGGCTATCAGATGCTATAAAAACAAGTTGTCTTGACTGTTTCTTTATTCTGGTTTTCTGTTTATAAAACAAATAAAAAAGTCACAAGTGTTGCATTGCCAGCACACCCTGGTCATGTATTTGAATACACATAAGCTAACTAGAACAGAAGGACAGACCTCATTTCAATCGTCTAGGCGTTTAATGTGGCTTGGGGATTTAGCAAAGATATGGTTTATGATTATTTATTAATAATTTATATAAATGTCCCAAGAGGCAGATCACAAGCTGGTTTGGGAATTTTTCTTTTTCTCCTAAACGATGCAAGCTGTTGTTAGTAGCCAAAGTGTGTGCCTGAGGCTAAGTGATCTTTTATTCCCATTCCTCAAACCACCATGCGAGAGAAGGGAGGGAGCTGAGAGGAGAGAACATTGGCCAAAGGGGTGGTTAGGTTCAAAGCCAAGTCCCACAGGCAGAGACAACTGTAGCCTGGGATAATCAGTTCTGTTCTTTTCCGCCTTCATTAGCCAAACTCTGATCTCTATTGCAAGACTTGCTGATGACATCATGATGCTAGGGTTTCAGACAGTAAAAGGCAATGGAGGGGAAAATGAGCTTGCAGAGTTTGAGACAAAACCTAGCTAAGCCTCATCATTTATAGATGCAAATGGAGGAATCACATAAAGACATGAAAAGGGAAGAAAAGGTGCCACCAGAGGCCGTATCTTGGAGCTAGTCTTTCAGTAGTTTCATTCAGCTACATTTGCATCTTTCAAACCATGATTATATATTGCTGAACAAGGAGCATAAAAAATTAAATTAAAATCTTGACACCTGTGGCATTATCGCTTTAGTATAAACCTAACAAAGCTGGACACCTTATTCCTATCGTCATTTTGGCACTTTAGTCATTCTTTTTTGAGCACTTACAGTCACAATGTTTATTTATTTTTCTTCTTAATTTTTTTTATTTATTTTAGTTTTCCACATTCACTTTTATAAGATTTTGAGTTTCAAATTTTTATCTCTCTCCCTCCCTCCTCCCCCTTCCCAAGACAACAAGCAATCTGATATAGGCTATATATGTACAATAAGATTAAATACATTTCCATGTTAATCATGTTATAAGAGAAGAATCAGAACAAAAGGGAAGAATCATGAGGAAGGAAAAAAAAGTGAAATAGTCTGCTTTGCTCTGCATTCAGACTCCATAGTTCTTTCTCTGGATGTGGGTGGCATTTTCCATCATGAGTCTTTTGGAATTTCTTAGATCATTGTATTGCTGTGAAGAGCCAAATCTCTCAAAGTTGATCATTACACAATGTTGCTGTTACCGTGTACAACGTTCTCCTCGTTCTGCTCACTTCACTCAGCATCAGTTCATGTTAAGTCTTTCCAGGTTTTTCTGAAGTCCGCCTGCTCATCATTTCTTATAGCACAATAGTATTCCATTATATGCATATACCACAGCTTGTTCAGCCATTCTGCAATTGATGGGCATCTTCTCAATTTCCAATTCTATGCCACCACAAAAGAGTTGTTTAGCCATTATTTTGTAAGGAAAAAAATCCACTAAAAATCTCTATTTCAAATGTAGTTTTAAAAAAGATGGAAGCACTGATCTCACCCTTTCCCTATGACTTTTCATCCTCATCTTCATATAGGTCATTTTCCAACTTGCTGCTCCTGCTGCTGCTATGGCTTCACCCTCCAACCTACCATTAGAGGCCCTGCCTGGCAGATGCTAAGCCACTGTACATATCCCTAGTCCTTCATGGAGACCTTTTATCAACAATTTACAGAAATATATTGACAAAAATGCATAGAATGAGCACATGGATTGTAGCAGCAAGAGTATTCATACCAATTAGATCATGGATCCGTTGAAGCACGTTACTCATTGCCATATGGATTTATCTAATTTCCACCAAACCAGATATTGGGTTTATTTAGCCTGCTTGGCTACATAAGCTAGATTTCTTTAGCTCTCCTTCAAGAAAAAAAGGAAAAATTGCTATGGAGGGTCAGTTGAAGTCCTTCCTTATGCTAGAAGTCATTCTCAGTTCTCCTTAATCTCAGTGTCTTTCCTCTGAGATTGCTTCCAATTTATCCTATATATATTAGTTGTTTGCTTTTGTCTCTACTCCTTGAGGACAGGGACTGTTTTTTTTTCTTTCTTTCTATACCTATTTCTTAGAATGGTTCCTGGGACATAGTAGGTACTGAATGTGTGATTTGACTTGATTTGATAATACAATGATCTCAGGTTCAAAGCTTATGCATTATTTTATAACTTATTATTTTATAATTTAAGTCTACTTTTCAAAATGGGGTGTAAATGTACTGACCTCTTTTTGTTTGGGGAAATAGGAATGTTGGTCCTCTTTTAAAATTGGAATACCCTTGGAAGGATTACATTATTCCTCCTGTTGTAATTAACTCGGTAAAATGAATTACTTTAAACAGATAATGAGATTGCTTTTTTACTAGTTCATATCAACTTCACTGAGCGAATGACAATTATTATTATTGGGAAGATTAATTTTGGAGCAGGGCTGGATATGAAGATGAAGTAGAGCAAGAGGCTCTGTGTATTGGTGTAGAGATCGAGTTAGTCACTAAATACAAACTTTGTTTACTTTACAATCTTGGTGAGGGAAATGGTCCTCAAAAATACGTACTATCATTGTGAAAATTATCCCTTTGGTGCCTGGTGCTGGAGGTGCCTGTTCTAGGTTTTGAAGAGCAATAAGGATAAAATCAAATTATGTTATTATAAAAGTAAATCTAGCTTATTGCACTGGAATGAATTTTTAATAAGTAGCATTATAGAGAATAAGAGATAAGAATAGAGATAGAAAAATGTTCTGATTTTCAAAGAACAGGATTTACTAGTGTTTCTATCCTTAACCATAACTAACATTTATACTTTATTACATTATTATCCAACATACTATAGGAGGAACAGTAATGATGTCTAAAAAGACATAGTTAGGACTAACTAGACTTGACCAGATTTTAACACATATTTCAATGAATTCATTGGTCTGGTTATTCCTTCAAAAGGGTTAACTTGCAACTCACTCACGCTTTTCACCCGCTGTGATTTGTGTCTGTATTCACTCATAACTTCTGCTTAGAAGATCCACTCAAGGTGCTGGTGATCTTTCTCTAGGTCCCTTAATATTTAGTTGGTACCAGTACAGTTCTTGTTCTCCATCATTCCTGCTACATGACTGTTCCACCTTAAATTTCATGGAAGATATCTTTCAACTCATTTTTTGTGCATAGGTAATCAATCCACTGTTACATATTTACTTTAGCCCACTTATTCTCACAATACGTATTATCATTGCCCTTTGGGATAAATCCAGTTTGATTCTTTGGAGGTGGTACCACGATTCACAGCCATTGATGTTTTAAGAAGTTGGGTTTTGTGACAGAGAAGATTGGGATCATTAAAAACACTGCACAATTTTTAACTTTTGCTCCTATTCAATCCTTGTCCCATGTCATCATCCAACTGTATAGACTACTGAACAGGCTGCCCCACCAACCTAATGAAATGTGTGGGCATTAGGCATTCATCTACTGTGTACATTGTTAGGCTGCTCTCTTTTGAGTGACTGTATTTGAGAAAAAAAACCTATCTACTCATTGAGGATATTATTAATGAGAATATGAACAGGAAACAAACTGGTATTTTGTAGGTGATTTTCTAAAAGATAACCTATCGCAATTTTCTAAAAGATTACCTATCTTAAGGACAGTCATAGAGAATAAAAGATACCACCATGTTTACTGTTTGATTTCACAAAAGCATTTGACTCCATGAAGCAAAATCCTACTTTAAAAGCTCTTATTACATCATATGACTGTAAAGCAGATGTGAATATATATACACATATATGTGTGTATACATATGTGTATACACACACACATATATATATATTTCCAGTATATATATATATATATATATATATATATATATATATATATATATATATATATACACACATACTTCCAGTGCCATAAGACAAGGATATATGCTCACCTAAGTAGCAGTGTCATGGAGGCTGTTTTGTTGCAAAGGGTTCTTTTTCTTTCTTCTAAACATTCCCATCCATGGATGCCATGCTCTTAATTTCAATGAGCCTTGGAATACTTGAAAGGATTAGACATATGTCTTTGAAAGATAAAATGGATGAAAAAGTATGTTTTCCACGTTATGTAAAATAGCTGCAAAGTCCACTGATTAAGTCCATGTGTAATATTGAACATGTGCATCAAATGAATAATTAGCTGAGTCCAAAACTGAGTGGGAAGAGATAGGGGTAGACCTTTTTGTGTGTACAATACTTTATAATAATCTTAAACTACTCACTGGTGCAACAGGTTATCTATTTAACATCAGTTTTCTTCCACTGATACTATACGGTTAGAAAACATGAAATACAATATTCTCAGAATATTAGAAAGTTAGCATGGCATGATGAAGACTTGCACTGGTGGAATCAAAGGACCTGGCTTATAATCCTGGGTCTGCTATATATCCAACTTTGCTCCATACTGCTCTTGTGACCTTGTGCAAGACACTTCTCTGGGGCTCTGTTTTCTAATCTATAAAATAAGGAACTTACTCTAGGTGATCTGAAAGGTATATTCCCACTCTAAATTTATATTATGATACTCACAATAAATGCAGGGGATGCCAAAAGGTGATGGGGACAGAATATGGTGGATGTAAATATAGTGTCATATAACTAAGGATGACTTACATACAAGAAGTAGCATAAAAGACACCCTTGAGGATACACGTACACACATTTACACATATATATGTGCGTATATATAGTTACATATATACGTGTATATATATATGTATATATATATGAAAAAGGAGTAAAAAGTGTGTTACGATATTAAAAGAACCATAAGTCTTTCAGAGAATTAGGTCCTCCCTAGGCAACATAGGTAAGCATATGGATGAGAATGTTGTGGCAGAATTGCGATGTAGCCAATGGAGTACTTCCTATGGATTAGATTATGAATGTAGCAAGCCATAATAATAAACTCACAAAATTACTGTTGAATGGTATGTTTTTTTAAACAATTCTCTAGTGAAGCATTTTTTTGCATATCTGGCAGTTCACATTTATTAAAAAACTATTTTCTGCAAATTTTCCCCTCTTTTTCCTATATGAGATTAAGCTTTGATGATTATAAGAAATAGGTTAATAAATATAATAAATAGGTACTGGTCAGAAGAAACAAAAGACTTAGAGGGATATCCAAATCAAGTATTTGAAGGGCTGTAAAGTGGAAGGATTAGACTTTTTCTGTTTTGCATCATGGGTAGAAGTTACAAAGAGGCAAATTAAGACTTAAGGCAAGGGAAAACTTCCCAACAATTATAGATGGCCCACAATAAAATGAACCACCTCAAGCAAAAACTGAATGACTACTTGCCAGAATGTTGAAACAGGGATTCCTTCAGGTATTGTTTGGATTAGATTGGTCCCAGCATTGGTCTCTTTCAATGTTGATTCTTCAACCCTCCCCCCACCTTGGATATATTGATAAAAATTTAAAACTGACATGTATGCTTTAATCAAGCAGGCATACTGATAATGGAATAAAGTTTAAGCATATTTTACTAGAGTAATATTTTAGTTCTCAAAAATAGTCCATGATACAAAATCAGTATATATATATATATATATATATATATATATATATATATATATATATATTTACAATGGGCTCACCCAATTTACCAAGGCCCATGTATCTTTTCATGTGTCCTTCATTTCTTTGGATGATTGATGAGCTGATGAATCAAAGGCAGGTAAGTTTGTATTTAGTAAAACAGAGGAGAATTTAGGCTCAAACCAAAAATCTAAAAATTAGAATTAGGCAAGTACCCCATTTGTAAGAGCCTCCAGTCAGAGTTTGTGAATCTGTTTGAACAGGGTAAAAAGAAAATTTAAGCATGGTTTGTTCTAATTACACAAGAATAGGAATCCTAATTCATTCCTGCCCATTTTTAGTTAATCAGAAACATTTTGAGCCATCTTTTAAAACTATGTTTGATGTTTAAAGTATTGTCCTTTTTCCTCTCTGGGCCTGTTCCTTCATTTGTAAATTTTGGAGACTGGGTTAGATTATGCCTAAGATCCCCTTTAGCTGTTATGCTATGATATATCATGGATAAAAACTGAGCAGTGGCACAATGGAGCAAAAAAGCACAACTTAACAAAATTGATAAAATGGGATTCACTCAACAAATATTTGTTGGTGTCTATAACATATAAGGTACTGGTATTCCTTTTTCTAGTTCTGTTTTGATAATTACTTGTTAGTTTGAATAAGACCACACCTCTGATTACAGCTGTCCCTAAAGCATTGCAATGCAAGCAAAAATTCAATGCATTAAATTCCAGCTCGCTTCAGATAATGATGACAGATTAAAAGGAAAAACTATCAAAAATAAATCCATGTTTATCTTTGCCAATGGTCAGTACCTTCATTACTGAATTTGCTAATTGTTCTTCCCTGCTTCAAGTCAGACATGAGCAAATTACTTGTACATATATTACATATTTTTCAGGCACACAGATTCTGAGGCATTAATATTTTTTAAAAAATTTAGTAACACACTGTATCTGTTTATTTTTTATATTTTCAAGTATTCTTATATAATCTCATTTTATTTTATCCTCACAACAACCCTGTGAGGTAGGTAGGGCTGGTGTTATTGTTTTACAGACTAGGAAATTGAAAGAGTTTCAAGGACTTGCCCAAGAATCCATGCATATAATTTGTGGCAAAATCGGGGCTAGAGAGAGCCCAGGTTTTTTGACTCTTGATGTTCTTTGCATAGGAAACTGCAGTTTAAATAACATTTGGGATTTAAAACAGAAGACAGTTCTAAGTAACTAGTAATTCAGTTTATCAACCAAGCATATTTTTGGCCACCAGATGGAGCACATGAACAATATTTCCAACAAAATGTTCTAAAAACAGGAAGTCATTAGAATGTAATATATCGATGGGTTGATTTATATATACACATAAAATTAGCATGGTATTTGTGAAAAAAAATATATGCAATTGAATGTGTATGTGCGCAAAGAAAGGCTGATTCAGGAATTCCTAGTGCCTCTTTAGAGAGTTGTCTGGTGCATTGACCTAAGACCTCAAACACCATGGAGGTAGGACTTGAAAATTTTTCTGATTTGGACAATCCTTTATCTACTATCCCACACTGTCTTCTTACTAATATATGCAAATTTGAGCAATTATTGAACTTAATTGATTGCTGACTAAATTTGATGATGGGGTCAATCATAATAGTCACTAGATAGTACTTTTTGAACCATGGTTCTCTTGTACTCTTACACTTCTCTAAATCTCCCCTTACAAACTTTCTCTTCTGAGTTGGTATTGTTTTGTTAATAGAGACCTACCCTTTCTATTAAACACAAACCCAGAACCCTGATGAATGTGTATGTGTGTTTTCACGCATTCCGGGAGTGTCTGGACAGTAAGGAAATTTAATGAAGTTGGTTTTATTTTTAATGAGACAGTTTTTTTTTAATTTTAGGAAAGGGAGTCAAGAGAGAGGGACAAAAAGTCACACTGAAAGACAGAAACAATAAAAGGAAAATAAATCAAAAGTTATAGTGAAGCTTGGAGAGAAATAATGAATTTGAGAGCAACACCATTAACCAAGAGTAGCATTATACACCAAGGTATTTTGCCAATTATAATACTTCAGATCTTTCATGGATCACAGAAATCTCTTAAGATTCAGTAATATTAAGAAAGCTGGTATGTAAGAGTATACCAAAAGCCCAAATTCTGAGATGTTTGCCTTTCACTTTTAATTCAGTATGTATAATTGGACTATTCTATCCCAACACTCAAAGTCAGGCATTTAGTAAGAAAAAATAATGAATTTGAGAACTTTTAAAAAACATGACATGCTGTGAAAGAAAATAATAAAGAAAAAGCTGACCTTAATTTAAAAGTAGCAGTGGAAGATATGGTAGATTTAATTCCATTATGTTTAACAGAGCTTGCTTGTGCCTGCACAGTGCAAGGCAGAAATTGATTAATTAGTTAATCAATTGATTGATTTATACAGAAATGAATTTCTGTAGGCTTTGGTAGATTTAGAACTGGGATCTTAAAGGTCCTATAGGTCCAACCTCCTTAGTGATAATGAAACAAAAGCCCAGAGAAATGAAGTAACTTGTCCAAAGTCATACAGATAGTAAATGACAGACAGTATCTGAAATCAGGTCCTTTCTCTACTCCAAGAGTACAGAATATAGGCCACAGGAACATCAATTTAAAATGAATTCATAAAGCTTGAAAATGTGAAATAAAGTTCTAAAATTTGACTTTTGAAAGTCTCTTAATCTAATGTAAAAGTGTTAAAACATTCATCTTACCATATTAACATATTGAAACTAAGCTGGTTTAGCTGTGCTGACATTGGGAAGAAAATGGTTTCTAATACAGAACATTAAAATTATAGTGTAAACAGGAAAAGAAAAAAAAATTATGATGCACTTATGTGACAGTTAGGTGGCACAGTGCTAGGTCTGGAGTCAGGAAGATTCATCTTTCTGAGTTTAAATCTGGTCTCTGACACTTATTAGTTGTGTGACTCCGGGCAAGTCACTTAACCCTGTTTGCCTCACTTTCCTCATCTGCAAAATGAGCTAGAGGAGGAAATGGCAAACACTCCAATATCTCTGCCAAGAAAACTCCAAATGGAGTATGAAGAGTTGGATACAACTGAAACAACTGAACAACAACAGAATATTGTGTATTTATATGAAGTGGTCATAATTCACTGCTTTATCTCAATTGTAAAAATGCAGTATATTTGTTAAAACTCATTTAAATATTGAAGTTGTTTATTTCTTCATAATTAGTACATTAGGCCATACTGGGATATCTGTGAATACACACTAAAATTTAAACATATACCATTTAAGTAATGGCATGCTGATTCTTTTCAAAGCCAAGAAGAATCTTTTTAACAGATATTCAAATATCCAGCCTTTTCCCCATTTGTTGCTGTATCATTCCTTGATGGCTGAGATCATTTGCAAAGATACTGAAGGATCTTTAAACAATAAACCAGGTAGCACAAGCATAGGCTTATTAGTGAAGCTCTCATTTAATGATATATAACTTTGAAACTCATTTCCCAATCTATATTTGAAGGACTGAACTAAGGACTCAAAAAGAAGTCAACAAATCTAGCACAAAACAGGACTATTTCAAAAGATTACAGATTTCATCTGGCCGAAATCTAAGAGGTCAGATTCTTCCCTAATGCTGAAAGAAGCATGACAAGACTGCCACCATGTGTTGAAAGGTCAAATTACAAAAGAACACCATGCTCCTCCCCAACTTTTTAATATATTCATTTAAGGATATATAATTGCCACAGTCTTTAACTTCCCAAGTGTAATGGAAATAACATGAAAAGGAGTGATACCTCTGGGGTTCTTTAATTTCAACTTTTTACCTCCCCTCCAATCAATTTCCAGAAGTCTTTTATCAGGAATTATTATTGGCTATTGGCATTCTGAGCACATATATACATACTAGCAAAGTCTTAAATAACAATAGCAAAGGATGTTTCTAGACAAAATCTTAACAAACATCTTTTGCCTTGAGTATCCAGCTATTTGAGAAACAGTACTTTCTTTTCCCCTAAATATTTGATTACTTGTCTCAATTCTTCCCTTTACTAGTATAGGCAATTTCTATATATTTCTTTGGCCTAAAATTTAACAGTTCTGGTAGAATTATAGCTCACATTTAGGAGGAAAAAAAAACTAAAAACACTTAAATGTCCAGAAAAGGGGTTATTTTGCTTCAGGAGAGATTTGAGTAGTTTATTTTGCCCAATCAGATTCCTTCAGAATAATGACACATTCATAAACATATATATGAACATTTTTTTCCAGAAACATATATTATACATATTTTTTCTTTTAAAATACCAGCTGGACAGGTACTTATTTACAAAAATATTCCATTATCTTATTTTAACCCTTTTGTTGTAATGACACAGTTCAATTATATGAATGTAAGATAACTATGAAGTCTGACACATTTCAGTGTTTGCAACAGTATGCTTGTAGTTTATATGAAACTATACAAATGGATTTGCAACCTTATTTAAAATGCATATTCCAATAATTACCTTCAAGACAGCAACTGGGGCTTAGCAAGACCAACTTAAAAAAGAAATATCAGTGAACTAAAAAAAAATCTGCATGTACAGTATAAAGTATACAGAAGCTAGAACTCTACTTTAAGCATGCTTGCCCAGTGAATGGGCTACGGTAGAAAAACTTACTCTTGTTCTTTACCACATTAACTTTTGGTGGTGCTTTTACAATGAAGCAGTTGCATAACTGGAAAGCAGGATGTATCTCTTAGTTCTATTACATTTAGTAGAGGTCAAGTCTAAAGTAATATAGTACTGTTTATTTACAAAGAAAAAAAATGGATATACTTAAAACATAATATATCCCCTTGTGTTGCCTTCTGCTATGTTTATTTTCATTTTTCAACGTGCATATCTTTAGCTGAATGTTTTAACCATTCATAATGAAAGTACAATTTAAAAAAGCTAGTTTCAAATGAACACAATTCTATCATAACTTGTTCCCATCCTTGAGCCAAAAAACCCACATCAAATTAATACTGATTTATTCATAATCTATACACTATACATTTTCATCAATTGTTATCCAAATGTGAAAAATACTGGCAAAACTGACATTCATTATTCCTCTGAGGTGTAGTCAAATCAGAAATACACTTACTTGCTGGCTTGGAATATCATACATGTAGGAAATGAGGATATACATATGGGGTTTGTGGAGATAGAAACACATAGCTACAGGATTGTTTAGTGAAATATTTGACTAGCAGCGGAAAGCAAAAGTTGTAACTATTTGAGCTGGGAACAGACTGAAGTGGATTAATTGTCTTCAAAAAATATTGTAAGCTTTTCACTTTTAATTTCCCCAAAACAAATCATTTCTGTCTACAGAACCTGAAACTTCTGTGGCAGTGAAGTAATTTGTGTCCACAGGGAAAATGATCCATGTCACACTTTATAAGAAATCATTCGAGATCAGGAAAAGTTCAATTAACAAAAGCTGTAAATAAAAACAAACATTATTGTCATACCCATTTTCAAATTCTAAATATCCAACAATTTTAACATATGGGCAATAAATTTCAACCCAGGTGAATAAATAAACCATTTAGATAAAAAAAGTGCTATACTTTTCAAAATCAAAATTGGAAAAAAATTTACACAGTAAATTTACTGATTTACTAAATATCAAACTGAAAAAACAAATTCTATCAGCTACAAAAGAAATCTCTTCATTGACAAAAATACATAAACTCTGTTTTAGTTTTTGGAAATTTATTTTAA
Organism: Trichosurus vulpecula; assembly: GCF_011100635.1. NCBI lineage: Eukaryota > Metazoa > Chordata > Mammalia > Diprotodontia > Phalangeridae > Trichosurus > Trichosurus vulpecula. The sequence goes on from NC_050579.1 coordinate 109,806,625, forward strand.
AAATGCTGAAGAAAATATCTGAAAAACTATTTATATATCATATATATATTTATATTTTAAAACAAAAGTTAAGGTAGGCATCCAACAGCAAGCTGCAGCTATTGAGAAAGATTTTGCAATTAAGTGTGTTTGTGGGTATTCCCCCCCCCAAAATGTCATAATTGAGAATGCTGAAAAGAGGGGTTACCAGACCTATATTATCCTGCCAAGTGTGTGAAAGAATTCTAGTGAAGTACGTTATTTTTTTAATTACTTGTATCTCGATATGAGATACGAATATATTTCTTATTATAAGCATAAAACATAACTTTTTGTATGGATAATATACATACTTTTTAAGTACTCTGACTTAAACTTAACAAGTTCATCTTTTCTTAAATTAAAGTGTACATATATAAAAATTTCTTCTGAAAACTAAAAGTATATTCTTTAGCAGTATGTATAAATATAACATTATTATTGTATGATCTTGAAACAAATCTGAAAGTGTTGCAAGAATTTCAGACTGAAAATGCTGACACAGCAGCAACTGATTTTATATGTATTTTTTATCCTTGAAAAACTTTCTCTCGAATGTTTTTAAACTCTTAATCACCTAATTTTCAAAAGTAAAGCTAGCTGCATGGCTATGATTTTGGTGTGTTTCTACACATGTGCTATTTCATTTGAACCAAGAAATGTGGAAAATCAAAATATAATAAAAAGTTTCATTGCTTAAAAAAGTGCAGAAAAAAAATTCAAGTTTAAATTCACGTAATATCAGTGCTTTTTATTAAGCAAAAAAAAAAAAAAAAAGTTAAAAGAAAAAAAACCCCAAAAAACCCTTTGGATATAGCTTTCTAATTTGTCATGTGAAAAGTGTTTTGAGCAAACACAAATGTAAATACAATACAAATCAGGGTAAAACTCTGAAATCTATGGTGTTGTCCAAATAATCACCCTCCTCCCCATCCCACCCCTGATATTTAAACATATGGAACACTTTCAGACTTGTTGGAAACACACACATATTTACATCAAATAGCATTTAGAAGAATCTGCAATTTGGCAGAATAAAAAAAAAGGTTCAGTTGAAAGCACTGAATGTAATTAAACGTAATAAGCTACATATAACAGATAAAGAGCAGTTCTTGTACTCCCATCAAAAATGAAATTAAGAGAAATCAACAATAGCTCCATTGTGTCTTTAGTTATTCGTCCCAAAAACATTAAATTTTTTTTCTCTGACTAAAATGCAAATCTAGGGGATTATGATACCCCCTTTTCTAATGTCATACAGACATACTATACAGAATTTTTAAAATACCAGCAAATACAAGAGATCTGTGTCACAACTTCCTTTCCAAGTATATGTGTGTATACACATACACACATACATATACATTCGTATATATGAATGAATTTTCATTTTGAAAAAAATGAGATGAATTGGGCATATAGTACATGTACAAACCATTTACTTTTTGAGATATCAACCAAGGAATAGTGATCTGTAAGTTAGGACAGATGAGACAAAGAATAATATTAAGAAAGATATGAAAGAAGCACAATAAACATTTTCATTATTCTGATTCTTTGCTTTACTAACATTTTGTTGTACCTACTCCCTGCCCTTTTTTTTCTTAGCTTGCTTGTAACTTTTTACATGTTTTTAAAGACAAAAAAAGATAAGTAGTTTCGCCTCTTAAAAGAAAAACAACTTCTGCAAATTAATCATTAAGGAATTGTTATTACTGCAACCTGTTTCTCTCACTGAAGATTACGTAAAACTAGTATCGAATTTTGTAAAATAACTGTTAAGGAATTGTGATCAGTACTACAGGCTGTCTCTCCCACCAAAAACTGAATTAAGTAGGTCCCTGAAAAAGTTCCAATATTATGTTTAAAAATGTATTTAGCTTTCTAATCTTAAAGTGAATTTTTAGTTTGCCACCTGTCATTGACAGGAAGAAAAGGAGCCAAGCATCCATTTGAGGTCATGTAAAATTTAACAAATTTCCTTCATTTTTAAATCAAACAAATATTATTTCATCTTATATATGATAGGTGAACCAACAAATGAAATAATTAACAGTCATAAAATAATCCTGTGGCATATTAAATAGCTGATATTATTAATCCACACATGTGGGAACCAATAAAATATTTTTCTTAGTGCTTCTTGTCAACTTTTCAAAATCTGTTGTTAACTTTTTGCATGGCATATGTTGAACTATTTTTCAAAGAGGTACTAAATATCTTTTATGCTAACATAACACAGAAAAGTGGGATATAAGACTATGATACAAATAAAGCAATTTGTGAATTATTACATTTTCATCATAGGGATAGTATTAAATAGAATACCAGAGCTTTGCACAAATTCCAAAAAGCTTTCTGCAGAAAAAGCGTGCATCGTTTTTGAACTGGTTTGAATCAACTCTTTTATATTATGTCTTTATCAAGTGATATTTAAAACTGACCTGAATGTAAACATTTTTGTCCAGTAGTGCACTTTTCATGAGATGTAAACAGAAAAGTCTCATTATGAAATGGTTAAAGAGGAAAAAAAAGATGTATAACGAGCCCTATACAATTAAGGTGTTGTAAAGTATGCCTTAATGACCCTATAGTAGAAAAAAAAATCGCTTGTGTATACTATCAATTTGTGCTCTGACTATTCTTTAAAGAAAAAAAAAACAAGACAATCACTGCCTTCAGAACAAAATATTTTAATTTCACGAACATTAACCTTAGTGTGGCTATTTTGCGCTTTTCTTTTACTGCTATAACAGAGCAATCGAGAATCTCACTGTATTAAGTCTGTATTAATAATGTGAGATTGCTTCCCAATCTAATCATTTCATTCCTGTCCTTAATGCTATACTGGGAAACCAGTACTTAATTTTTCATTGCTGGTCTTGTTTGGTATTAGATCCTAGTACTGGAAATAATTTAGTTACCAAAATGTACATTTTCTTCTCTTTTGGCTCATTAAAATTTTGAAAGGACATGTACAGATTTATAATATATTAATTCTACAGAAAATAGGTCATTGAATAGATTCATATAGAGTTAATTATTGACACTAGATGCTTGGTGTTTTCCATGTGATAGTATGTGCAGTAAGTTTTAACTGGCTCATCACCTGAGTGTACTGGTAACAAATAAAGGGTCTTTTCTCCCCTAATTATGGAGCTGCACATTTTACTGAAATAATGAAACCATGTTAGCAATTTTAATTAAATAGATGCAAAGGTACATTTGGTTAAACATTTTATAAAAAATTCAAGCATAAATTAAAACCTTAGCCAATTTTAACATTTTTACAAATTTAACCAATAACTTTTTTGGTCAAAACTACCATTAGCTGAGTTAATGAGAACAAAAACAACAGACATTGAAGTATTCTCCTCACCACAATGGAGGTTTTTCACTTTTCATACTGCATAGCCATTTTACAAAGAAATTTCCAGAAATATGAGCAGTTCATTCATGTTCTTTACACTTTTCAATGAAAAGTGACTCCTCTCTTTGTTTTGAACTTGACAGAGTATGGATTGAATACAGGAATAGAACAACAGAGATCCAAGAATAGCCCATCCACAGGTCAACTGTATGTTTATCAATAGCCAATACTTTAAGTTTGTCTTGTCTCAACAGATGGTAGTAAACAGTTTAATTCTTTTTCACTACTGATAATGATGACCAACCATGACAGTTGTTAATAGTTCAGTTCAATGATGCAAATATTACTGTTCTAGTTCCAGAACCCCTGGTTTACTGCCTCTCCTTAAATGAAACTCAACACCGATAGCTGACACAATAGCACAAAACCTCTAGGCATGTGAAATTTTAGTAAAGGACTGATCCAAGCCTGCCATTGCCATTTTGTGCCAATTTTCTCTTTCCTCTTCATGTGTCTTGTGTGATCTGCTCAGTTCTCAAGCTGTTAATTCATGGCTGGGATACTTGGATACTCCAGTTGTGTGTGTATGCATTTAAATACAATGCTCCTCAGTTAAAGCCACATGACTGAGGTAAAAACAGTGCATGATTGCTAGGGAAGAACAGCATCCAGTGATGAATACCCCTTCAATTCTGTCTTAAAGAAATTAATGGAAAGAAAAAAAGGAATTTTCCTCCTCTTCCAGACAAAGTTGGATGTAACTGGATTCTGGCTTTCAAAACTGGTACCACTTTTTATCTTTGTACTTCAACATCATCTAAAGAGAAAGAGAGAGAAAAAAATAATATATGTGTGGAAAATGGCCAGTAATAAAAATTTCAACTTAAAATTCATTTATTTGTGTTAGTAACAACACTATCATTAAAAGTTTAAAGTATAAAAAAGTCATAAAAACTACTGTATAAATGTTTGAAATCTATTTTATTCACATTTAGAATAGTCAGAGGGTATAAAAGGGAAATTTATATATCTAAGATGCAGGCTTGAGACAGTACCAAGATTGCTAGGATAGTTCTTAGAGAGTTTTTTAGAATTTGTTGTAAATTCACTTTTACACCAACCTATGCTTTAAAGATCAGAAAGAAAGTGAGAGTTAGTTAGACTGACATACAAGGAAGGTGGCCAGCTTGATTGGGAGGGAAGTGTCAGGTTTTACACAGCTCAGGAGGAATAAGATCTTGCTTAGATTTTCTTCATTTTTTGTCTTCCAATTACAGAAGTGAAGACTAAGGTATACACATTTGTGAGGAGACACCACAAATAAAATAGTTCCTTTTGGGCCATGGCAGGGATGGCATCAGGTGTTCTAGGAATAGAGTACTAACTATTTGGCTAGTTACCTAATTAAAGAGACACTTAGAGGGAATGGGTCTGAATAGAGGGACTTTTCAACAGAAATTTTAGAATAAGCACAAATACCTCTAAGCCTCTAAAAAAAGATTATACAATATAATTGGAAAAAGCAATACCCAGTCCAAGACCTCCCCTCCCCCCCAAATTCTCCAATGTACTCAAAAGAGCTTTGGCTTCATAGAAATATAAAATATTAATATTTAGAATCAGAATTATTTGAAACTATATATTCTCAAATTTCTAGTAGCTGCAGGGGGTATCTGAACCTTCAGTCTCAGCATGAGTAAAACATGGGAATATGAGTGGAAATTCCTGATTCTGGAGAAATAAAACTGTAACAAGATTGGAGGTATCCCCGAGGTGAAGAATAACAGTTGAAGGAATTAGGGATAAATACCAAAAAGGTAATCTGTCTTCTACTGACCACAGTAATACCCTCTACACAGGAGGTATTCAATAAATGCCTATTGATATTTATTCATTCTCCCCATTACGTTGTATTGCTTTTGTATATATTTTGTATGTGCTTATTTATACATAGTCTGCCCAACTCTTAATCTTCCCTACAGCCCCACCCAAGAACTTGGGGGAAATGATTGTGTTATTTTTGTTATTATGTCCTCAGGCCCAAGTCAATGCTTAAGAAGTCCTTGCTTATTGATTCATCCAACAAAAATTTTATTGCATCCTTTTATTTGAAGTACTAGATAAGCTCTATTGATGATGATATGACTGAAACAGTAGAGATCAATCAGTCTTGATACTCTGCAGCCTGCTACTATTTCTGATATAGCTTCAAAGCTTTACAAACTTCAATAGCTTGTAAATTCAACTAGAACACTAGGTTTACTTATAGGTTATGAAATTATAGAGAAATAAAAGCAGGAGGAAATCTCTTAAGACAAGTTCTTGTTATGTGTTTATTTTGGACATATTTCCTTGTGTTGCATGCAGATGAGGCAACTCTAACCTAACCTAATTGAACAATGTACCGATGCTAGAAAATGAGAATTTCACAAAAGACACTGACACAGACTATTATCATTTCCTAAATAAACTTAACTGATGTAAATTGGTCAGTACAACAGAGAGATCAGAATCAAAAGCCTAGAAACTGCCTCACCCAACAAACACTACATCTACTTCCAAAGTAGAGAAATATAACAGAAAAGAGCAAAACTGATTTAGAACAGTGGTATCAAATTCAAATAGAAACACTGTCTACTACACCATGCATAAGGATCCCTATGAGCGGCATGTTGACTTAGAGAACCACATATTAACATTATTCATGTTTTATTGTATTTTGATTTATTTTGGGCCACACTCTCAGGAAAATTGTATTATGAGAAAAAGTGGACTGTTTGTATAGCAAGAGAAAGTGATAACTCATGGACAGCCTACATGTTCTTTGGTATCTAAGTAATGTCAAAAGTGTGAAAGGTACCTAGAATATTGGCTAAACTTCTCCAAAAAAGATTTGTAGGAGGACATAGCCAAAAGTCACACAGGATGAGAGGGTATGAATGGACTGTAATTTGTAATCCTGGAAGATGAAATTATAGAAGGCATAAGGCAAGCTCTAAAAGTATTTCTTTATACAATGAGAAATTGCATGTTTTGTTAGTACCATACTGAGTCTAATTAAGTTCTAGAATATGTTTGTAGATATATGGTACCAGAATACCATCTACTGACACATGAAAATGCATGTGCACAAAGAGTCTGAGAATCATGGAGACACAGAATAGTGGATATGGAAGGGTTTTTACAGATTATTTAGCAAAACCCTCTCACTCTACAGTCGAAGAAACTGAGGCTCAGAGTGCTCATGTATCTTGCGCTACTAGTGTGTTGGGCTAGACCTGGCAAGAGCCAAGATTTCCTGATACCTAGCCCATGGCTCTTTCTACTTGACTAAACAGTAATTTGTTATATTCAGTCACAGAAAAAGCTTCATTTCTGGAATGTTTCTTTCAGTCAATATATTTTCGCTAGGCATACCTCATGAGCATGTTTAGAAAATGAATCTGCACTTGATAGCATTGCACCTGTCCTTTCTTCAAGATCACCAAGTTTCTGTCCTCTTTCATCCAATGCCAACCTGGCTCGAGCCAGTTCACCAACTACACCAGATGCTGCTCCTTTAACACCTTCAATACCACCAGGACCAGGGATGTGTTGAGCAAGACTCCTGGATGCCTTTCCAGATGCTGATTCTCCAACTGAATATTCATTGATAACAACAAATTAAAAAAAAAGAAAATTTTCTTGTCATTCAAAATTCCAAACAATTTATAATACTTGTCACCATTTATTTGCAAGTTTGAGGGTGTCACAATTTTTTAAAAAATTAGTACTTACATTAAGCATGAAATTTGTGAATGGTCAACTGGTACTATTCATGTAAACCTATTACATTGACAAAATTATCCTAGTAGTAGATGTTTTGAAGCAAGTATATTGAAAAAGACCCTTTGACAATAACAATCTTACTTAAGTGTACAAAATTCAAACGTTTCCTTAATTAATACAGTTATAGATAGACAGGAAAATATAGAAACAGCGCAATTGTATTGCACAACTTCTCTATCAATGATTATTTTATTCCCTTTATTTTTGGTCAAATCCATCAACTTATAATAAACTAGAGGATGTCTGTCCGTCAATTTATAATGAACTAGAGGATGTTCAGAGGAGGGCATCCAGGATGATTAAGGGCCTTGTCCTTAATTCTTTCATGAGGCTGGAAGAACAGCATGTTTACCCTGAAGAAAAGAAGACTCAAGAAGGACATGATAACTATGATTAAGTATCTAAAGGGTTCTCAGGTGGAAGAGAACTTAAATGTTTTCTGATTGGCATCAGAGGACAGAAGAAGGAGCAGAAGTGAAAGAAAGTTGCAGGGACAAATTTAGGCTTGAAATATGGAAAATAATTTCCCAATGATCAACAGGTTACCAAAAGTGTCTTTCTTAAACTGTAGGCTCCCAAACTGAACACAATATACCAGATATGATTTAAACAAGGTAGAGTACAGAGACCATTGCTTCCTTATTCCTGGAGGATTTCATACGTTTAAGAAATTTTATATTGCTTAAATGTTTCCTTTTGCTGATTTTTTTTTCTAAAATAAAAATAAATTAACTTACAGAGTTCTTCTCTGTCAAGGGACTGTGCACCACCTCCAAATAAGCCTTTAAAAAATCCCCTGTTTGGTGCTTCAGGTGTTTCTACTGGAGTGAAGAGTTCACCTAACATTTCCTTTGAAACCAAAATAAATAATAATTGTTAAAAGGTAGATGAAAATCCCCTAAGTGAAAAATAAAGCAATTCCAAAAGGGATTAGGATATATTTTCAGCTTAACCTTATAATAATATTTACTAGGATTTACAAACAGATTGTGTAAGTACATATTAATGAATTAGATGAACAAAACTTTATTCTAGAAATGTATTCCTAAAAAGTTGGCAATAAAGTATATTTCTCTAAGTTGAATGATATTTTTCTTATTGAATTTCATTATAAAACTAGATATACATTTAAATATTGCATTTTATCCCCAGTATGTAAGCAAAAGTTGTAACTAATAAAGTAATTTTAAAAATCATGTTCAAAAAGGAAATAAAACTTTCCAATAAATATGGATAATTATAGTCAGCTTAAGTTACAAACAAAATACAAACACTATATTTACATTGAATGACAGGTGACTTGATGTAATGGAGAAGACCATTTGGAATTAAATGTCTGAGCCTTGGTTATACCATAGAGGATCATTAATTTGGGAGTTTTAGAGAACATTACTGATTTTAGGTATGTAATGGAACATATGACTTCTGAGGCGATTTCCAACTGTGAACTTCTAGGATTTTATGATAATTCACTGTGTAATACTGAGAAATAACTTCATCTCTAAACTATAGTTTTCTATACGCCAAACGAGACTTCCAGCTCTGAGCTTTTATGATTCCACTGCTTATTCACCTGATACCTGGCCTTTGACATCGAATATACTAGAGACTCAATCTTTTATTCAGAGTGCAAAAATTCCTAATTATTTAAGTATCAGCATTCGTGATAATAATTAGCCCCAACTAACATCAGGAAATAAAAAAGGAACTTATAAATACAAATAGGAGCCCACCTTAAGGGCATAGTGAAAAAAAAAGTTGTAGACTGCCATGCATTTTCCTCAGCAATATCAAAGCAATGTCAGTATGTGTCACTAATAGAAGCATGGTGTATTCACATAGCAATGTCTTAGCATTCCTCTCTTACGGGGAGAGAACAAGCCTATAATTTAGCTTACTTTGGGAACCTGACAGGAGAGTCAACAGGGGATAAGGCTGACCTCCCAGTGTCAACTACAAAATCTGAGGATTTTTCTGAAGTGTCAATTGAGCTGAGTGTGCGCAAGTTAAGAAAAGAAGGCAAAAACACCTACAGAAACCTTGACTGAGAATGACATTTATAATCAGTTTCAAGTGTCAGGAGGTAGATCAAACTCTCCTTTCTTTTTCATTTTCTTAAAGTCTGAATTTCTGGTTATCAGATTTCCAATAAGACAAGGGTAAATAAAAAATGAAAAGGCTTTCCAAATGTTGTAACTCCAACAAGTCAATACTAATACCACTCAGTGAATATGTTGCTGCCAATTTCTAAAATCAAAATTTAAATATATAGTAGGTTATAATAAAGTACAGTTCATTTTAAGATGATTATAGTACTTTTCCAAGTACTATAAATATGAGTTATAACAAAAAGGTTTATAATCTACTTTAAATTACTACAGTTCAAATTGAAATGGAATGTTTCCATTTCTAAGTTTTAGTTTTGCAAAATCTTTTTTTCCAAATAATTTCAGATACGTGACATTGATTTGGGCCTCAACCCTATGAGAGGTCCAAGGAGCTATATTACACTACGTTATCTTTGCTGTTCCCACTAGTATGTTGGAAATACTTTAAGGACAAAACAAAACTTGTAGTACTTAAGACTACTTACGCAAATAAAAAAATAAAAAGTAAAAAATAAAAGTGGGTAACCCTGGTATAGAATCCCTGAGATGAAATTAAACATGGAGATAGATCATCTCATCCAACTATTTATCTGACAAATAAATTCACTGTACAATATCTCTGACAAGTGATCATCAAGGCTTTGATTGAACCTCTCCAGTGACAGGAAACTTACTGTCTACTAGACGGCTCATTTTACTTTCATAAACTTTTGTGAGGAAGTTCTATCTGAAATTGAGCCAAGATTTGTTTTTAGTGCAACTAGTACTATTTTTTTTTCTCTGAAGTCAAGGAGATGATATCTAGTTTCTTTTTTATGGTATTCTTTCAAATATTTCATGATAGCTACCATTTCCTCCATATTTCTGCCAACAAGTCGTCTTCTCCAGGCTAGATATACCCTTCCTCATATACATGCTTTTGAGTTCCCTGATGATCCTGGTTGCCATCCCCTGGATATACTCCAGATTGTCAAGAACTATTTTTAAAAAGAGTAGCAAGAATTAAACACAGCATTACAGATGTGGTCTGACAAATGCAAGGCAGAGTAGATCAAATACCCTACACTCTTATACTCTATATCACTTATGGCCTAAATTCCTATTAACTTTTGGGACAGCCACTTCACACTGTTGACTCACGTTTAATTTTTATAGTCCAATAAAATCTCTACACTCTTTTTCATATTGAATCATAGATTTAGAGCTGGAAAGGACCTTTGAAGCCACTGAGTCCAACCCTTTCATTTTACAGATGGATAAACTGAAGTGCAGAAAGGCGGTGATTTGACCAAGTGCCATTGCCAGGATTACTTTGATTCATTTTCGGTGCTTTTTTCCACTAAATAATGATGCCTCTCTAGCCACATGTAACACATCTTATACTACAGCAAGCCTGCACAACCTGCGAGGCCCACAGGCATGTCAAAGGATTTTGGGTGGCCTGCAAAAAATGAAGAAGATACTTTCTTCTACATTTTTTGCGGGCCATCTGAAATTCTTTGGCGAGCCACCGTTTGTACAGGCCTGTAACTTAAAAAAACAAAACAAAACATTAGTGAAGGACTTGACATTTATCCCTATTTAATTTAATCTTAGATGTACCCTATCGTCCAAACCCAGTTTGGATTTATTAAGGAGAAGCAGTGTGATATTGCAGGTAGAATACATAATTTGGAATTAGGAAGATGTGCCTTGTCACTGACTACCTATTTGACTATAGAGAATTTACTTCAACTTCCTCTGAATCTCAGTTCCCTTATCTATAAATTGGGATTAACATTTATAGTATCTACAAAATTGTAGTGCAGCTGAAACAAGAATTATAAGGCCCTTTACAAGCCTTAAAATGCTACCCCAAAATATCAGGTATCATTTTTATTTTGATCCGGTCTTCCAACAAACATGTAAGTTATCCCTTCCAGCTTCATTTCATTTGAAAATTTGCTAATTGCCAACTACTTTCATCCTGGCCATTTCAACAAAAATGCTGAACTGGTCAAAGCCAAAGACTGACCTCACTCATATAGATCTGTTTCTATATTTACTGGGTTTTACTGAGTCAGAAATCTGGCTAGCACACTCTCTCTCCTTTGTTTGTTACTTACACCAGTGTTTGCAGTGGTAAGACATGGAAACTTTTAGTCATGATCAGACTTCAGAGAATAATATGAGTGGGGACCTTAATCAACTGGCTCCTTTCCTAACCTGTGGCTGGCGAGGTTCTACTTCTAGCTCTTTGTGATCCCGAGTCATAGTCTCAGAGATTTGCCAAGGAGCACTGAAAGGTTAAGTGACTTGCCCACAGTTAGTTTATGGCAGAGGTAAAATTTGAAGCCAAATCTTCCTGACTCCAAGGCTAATTTTTTCACATAGTACTCAAAAGATGGTATGCTATATCTGAGCAGGACAAAGCCAGAGGGAACTATGGTGGAAGTCCATAGCACTTCTGATGTGCAAAATGATCATCCATTCTGGGAATAGGTGTAAGACACTAATCAAAACACATAGTAGATAGTTTTATCTGACATGCTGCTCTTGTTCCACTGTTCAGGGACAGGGGAAGGAACTGATCTTGTTCCCAGGTGCCCCAATTTTACTTCTTCCCTGGGGAAGCTGGCATTTCCTCAGGGACGAACATCTGCTTACACTCACTCCAGCACCTATCACCATATCATTTTATCCAGTAAAACAAATTGACAGGGGTCTAGGAGCCAAAATGAGCTCAATCTATTCTCAGACTCAATTTATTTTCAAGAAGTTTCGTTCACTGTCATAGTGGTACACAAACAAAGTAAATGCCTATTGTACTATACATATTAATAAATAAAGATAAAGGTACCAATAACTTGAGGGGATGGCATGGGGATCAAGAAAGGCCTCAGGTAGGGGGGAGCATTTGAGGTAGGCCCTAAAGTAAATAGGAGGGTGAGGAGGTGAGGAGGGACTACTTTCCACCATAACACTCTACTACAATAATTAGGTCTTTTAAGCTCAGGGGCAATGACTCCTAATGATTGGTTGCCTTCTATCTTAGGGAATTTATTTTAGGTGAAAGGTTATGAATTCAATCACAATCATTCCAAGCCCCTAGTTAGGAAAATGCCTAACATTTAGGCAGAAATTGGGCACTTTACCTTAAATTTTCAATTATATCTATTTCTAGTTAACCCAGGGCCTCTTCATGGTTGATGCAAAAATTCTGGCTACAACAAGAAGTTTGGGAAACAAAATATCAGATTATGTCTTACTGTCTGTGGAATGAGAGGAGAAAGGAAAAAGAGTTGACTATTCCTTGGGACACCCCTCTCACTGAGGCATCAGCCTGAGTCTCTTGCCCTGAGATGCCTATAGGCCTATGGCCCTCCTTGATCACTCCTCTGCCATAGATCAGTCCTACCTTCTCTTTCTTCATTTGCTGGTTCTCCCTGAGCTGCTGGTTCTTTCTGCATCAGTTCTTTATGACCCTGTTTTTTGCTCTTTGCTTGCAGATTCTCAGAATCTTCATCTAATTTTGAAATAGCTCCTCTTTTTTTATGCAAGCTTATTAGAGCATGGTTAAGTTTCTAGGCTGATTCAAGGAGGTATACAGGCTCAGATGGTTGGCTGACTGATTTAATCAAGAAGTAGTCTTTTAAGTGGAGTGGGATAATCAATGGAGACCCACCCTTATAGCAGCAATGAGGGGCAGCCCATGCAAAGGTTTGGAGACGTAATATGGAAAGCTTTGTACATATAATACAAGTAGGCAGAATATAACTGGACAGGAACATAAACTATCCTTTGCTTATATCTCATGTCCTCTTTTTAGAGTCCTGGATTTACTACTGACCACTTAAATCATATACTGTCTTCTACCCTTCAATCTCTTGATCTCCTGACCTACCACAATTCATGAACTGCCAATCTTCAACCTGTAATCACTCCTACCATTTACCTTTTCCATTCCTATCCCTTTATTTATAAACATCATGCATCTGTGACGAATGGCTTTACTACAAATTCATTTGAGATAATCTCAGCTAGAATATGGTGGTCTTCACATTCTTCTCTTACCAGCACAGCAGTTCTTTTAAACCCTCCTCCTCAAGCCCTCAATACCTCCTTTACACCCCTTGTTCCCAGGAGACGAATTCTTGTATCCATACTATCTCACATGTGAACAGCATTGTTCTCATCCATCCTCAACTCTGTTCTGCTCTAGGTTCTGAAGAAGAGGTAGACTTCTACCTTATTAAGGCTAATTTCTTCACATGTATCCTTGATTTCATCCCCTCTGAAACCTCTCTTCAGGATCAATATTTCTCATCTTCAACATTTTCTCCTACTACCTATAAATATACCTAGGGTTTTCTCATTTTTAAAAAACAAACAAAAACCTTCAATTGATGCTACCATTCCATCAAACTATTGTCCTATATCTTATTTCTCTGTAAATCTCAACTTCCTAGGAGTCAACTTCCTCATGGCCTGCTTACTTTGGAACATCTTACAATTAGACTTCTTGACTTACTATAATAAAACTTTCTCTCCAAGGTTATCAAGAATGTCTTAAGTGAGGGGCAGCTAGGTGGTGCAGTGAGTAGAGCACTGGCTCTGGAGTAAGGAGGAGCTGAGTTCAGATCTGGCCTCAGACACTTGACACACTTACTAGCTGTGTGACTTTGGGCAAGTCATGTAACCCCAATTGCCCTGCCTTCCTCCACTCCAAAAAAAAAAAAGAACATCTTAAGTGTTAAATCTAATAGCCCTGCCTCTGTCCTCATCATTCTTTTTAAATTTTTAAAAAAAAAATATTTATTTTAGACAAATATTAAAACTTAAATACATAATAAGAAAAAAAAACATTAGAAACTTAAATATAAAATAAGAAAACCAAAATAAGACACGTCATATGCACAGTAGAATATATGAGAGGTTTCAGAATATATAGCAATAACTTATCATTTCAAGAAAATCTATATATTAAATACTATGCATTATGTTGAAAGCTGTCCATCTTTGCTTCCTTGTACGTTTTCTTTCATTCTCTGCTGTACACTTTTTACTTCGTTCTCTTCTCCCCCTTCCTCCCCACTAACCGCCACCCAAAGGCTACAATTGAGCATGGATATATTTATATATAGGTATTAATATATACATACACACATACATATATAAACATAGACTTTCTCTATGAGATTCTACTCCTAATCTTGTTATGTTTGTGCATATCTCTTTTTTCCTATTTCTCCTATCTCCTCTACTTTACTTCTACATGCTACCTTGCTCTCCTATTACTTAACCTACTCCCACTCCAGCAATCCCTCTCTTATCCTCCCAATCCCTAAATTTAAACACCCTTTTGTACACTGCTTAGACCTATTCTATCCCCCTCCCCTCTAAAGCTCTTTCTCTTATCCTCCCATCCACCTAAATCTAAACACCCTTCTATATCCCCCTTTTAACCTATTCCTTCACCCTCCCAACTAAAGATCCATCCTTCATCTCTCTCCCTTCCCTATCCCCTTTTATTTCTTTTTAAATTTAGAAGACTTTTATACTCTTCTAGATGTATATGCATTTTCCCCTCTTAAACATATTCCCAATGAAAGTAGGTTTCCAGAACTAACAGCCCCCCTCCCCAATCTAATTCCTCTGTACTGGTTCTTCCTCTTGCACCTCATTTGTATAATTACTCTTTTAGCTGTTCTTAAATGGTTTTACTTTTTTTTTTTTACAGTGGAAAGAACATTTGTTTATTTTTTCTTTTCTATTAGTTAATTTATTTATTTTTAATTTTTGACATTCACTTCCATAAGTTTTAAATTTTTCCCCCTCCCTTCCCAAAATGGCCTGCAATCTACATTCCTATTAAACATATTTTCACATTAGTCATACTGTGTAGAAGAATTTACAACAAATGGGAGAAACCATGAGAAAGAAAAACAAAACAAAGAAAACAGTCTGCTTTGCTCTGCATTCAGACTCCATAGTTCTTTCTCTGGATGTGGATGGCATTTTCCATCATGAGTCCTTTGGAATTGTTTTAGGTCCTTGCATTGCTGAGAAGGGCTAAGTCTATCAAAATTAGTCATCGAACACTGTGGCTGTTATTGTGTACAGTGTTCTCCTGATTCTAAGCTCATCACTTCACTCAGCATCAGTTCATATAAGTTTCTCCAGGTTTTTCTGAAGTCCACCTGCTCATCATTTCTTATGAAACAATAGTATTCCATTACATTCATATACCAGAACTTGTTCAGCCATTTCCCAATTGATGGGCATCCCCTCAATTTCAAGTTCTTTGCCACATAAAGGGAGCTGCTATAAATATTTTCGTACATGTGGGTCCTTTTCACATTTTTATTATCTTTTTGGGATACAGCCCTAGAAGTGGTATTGCTGGGTCAAAGGGTATGCACATTTTTATAGCCCTTTGGGCATAGTTCCAAATTGCTCTCCAGAATGATTGGATCAGCTCACAGATCCACCAACAATGAATTACTGTTCCAGCTTTCCCATATTTTCTCCAACATTTATCGTTTTCTAGTTTTGTCATGTTAGCCAAACTGATAGGTATGATGTGGTACTTCAGAGTTGTTTTGATTTGCATCTCCCTAATCTTTTTTTCTAATTTAATTTATTTCATATTTTTAGTTTTCAGCACTGATTTTCACAAGAGTTTGAATTACAAATTCTCTCCCCATTTCCACCCCCCCCACTCCAAGATGGCATATATTCTGGTTGCCCCGTTCCCCAGTCAGCCCTCCCTTCTGTCACCCCACTTCCCCCCCATGTCCCCTCCCTTACCCTCTTGTAGGGCAAGATAAATTTCTATGCCCCATTGCCTGTATATCTTATTTCCTAGTTGCATGCAAATACTTTTTTTTAACATCTTTTTTTAAAACTTTGAGTTCCAAATTCTCTCCCCTTCCACCCCCCCCACCCTCCCCAAGAAGACAAGCAATTCAACATCAGCCACATGTGTATCATTATGCAAAACCCTTCTACAATACTCATGTTGTGAAAGACTAACTATACTTTGCTCCTTCCTATCCTATCCCCCTTTATTCAGTTTTCTCCCTTGACCCTGTCCCTTTTCAAAAGTGTTTGCTTTTGATTACCTCCTCCCCCTATCTGACCTCCCCTCTATCATCCCCCCTTTTCTATCTCCTTCCTCCTTCCTTCCTGTGGGGCAAGATACCCAATTGAGTGTGTATGTTCTTCCCTCCTCAGGTCAAATCCAATGAGAGCAAGATTCACTCATTCCCGCTCACCTGCCCCCTCTTCCCTCCTAACAGAACTGCTATTTCTTGCCACTTTTATGTGAGATAATTTACCCCATTCTATCTCTCCCTTTCTCCCTCTCTCAATATATTCCTCTCTCATCCCTCAATTTGATTTTTTTGGATATCATCCCTCCATATGCAACTCACCCTGTGCCCTCTGTCTATATATATTCACTGAGAAAACTTGAAAGTCCTCTATTTTATTGAAAATCCATATTTTGCCTTGGAGCATGATACTCAGTCTTGCTGAGTAGGTGATTCTTGGATTTAATCCTAGCTCCATAGACCTCCAGAATATCGTATTCCAAGCCCTTAAATCCCTTAATATAGAAGCTGCTAGATCTTGTGTTATGATGATTGTGTTTCCAAAATACTCAAATTGTTTTTTCTGGCTGCTTGCAGTATTTTCTCTTTGATCTGGGAGCTCCGGAATTTGGCGACAATATTCGAGGAATTTTCTTTTTGGGATATTTTTCAGGAAGTGATCAGTGGATTCTTTCAATTTCTATTTTACCCTCTGGCTCTAGAATATCAGGGAAGTTCTCCTTGTTAATTTCTTGAAAGATGATATCTAGGCTCTTTTTTTGATCATGGCTTTCAGGTAGTCCAATAATTTTTAAATTATCTCTCCTGGATCTATTTTCCAGGTCCGTGGTTTTTCCAATGAGATATTTCACATTGTCTTTCATTTTTTTCATTCTTTTGCTTCTGTTTTATAATATCTTGATTTCTCATCAAGTCACTAGCTTCCACTTGCTCCAATCTCATTTTTAGGGTAGTATTTTCTTCAGTGGTCTTTTGGACCTCCTTTTCCATTTGGGTAATTCTGCCTTTCAAGGTATTCTTCTCCTCATTGGCTTTTTGGAGCTCTTTTGCCATTCGAGTTAGTCTATTTTTTAAGGTGTTGTTTTCTTCAGTATTTTTTTGGGTCTCCTTTATCAAGTCATTGACTTGTTTTTCATGGTTTTCTCACATCATTCTCATTTCTCTTCCCAATTATTCCTCTACTTCTGTAACTTGCTTTTCCAAATGCTTTTTGAGCTCTTCCATGGCCTGAGACCAGTTCATGTTTTTCTTGGAGGCTTTTGATGTAGGCTCTTTGACTTTGTTGACTTCTTCTGGCTGTATGTTTTGGTCTTCTTTGTCACCAAAGAAAGATTCCAAAGTCTGAGTCTGAATCTGAGTCCTTTTTCACTGCCTGGCCATGTTCCCAGCCAACTACTTGACCCTTGAGTTTTTCATTGGGGTATGAATGCTTGTAGAGTAGAGAGTACTTTGTTCCAGGCTTGAGGGGATGCACTGTTGTTTTCAGAGCTATTTCTCACAGAAAGTGCTGCCACACCAGTGCTCCTCCTCCCCCAAGAACCACCTACCTGGACCTGACTCAGATCTTAAGCATGCTGTGCATCCTGCTCTGATCTGTCACTTAATTCCTCCCACCAGATGGGCCTGAGGCCAGCAGCAACTGCGGCTGAAGTTCCAGAGCTACACCACCTCTGCTGCCCCTGGGGCGGTGGCCCGAACTGCGAACTCCTTTCACTCTGTCTCCTGCAGCTTTTCCCACCACAGCTTTTCCCACTAACCGTCTCTGTTGTCTCTGGTGTTTGTGGGTTGAGAAGGCTGGTAACTGCCACAGCTCACTGATTCAGGGCGCTAGGGCCTGTTCCACCCTGCTCCCAGTCTTGTTGGTCCTGCCTCCTTCATCTCCCTAATCAATAATGATTTAGAGCATTTTTTTCACATGGCTATAGATAGTTTTAATTTCTTCCTCTGAAAACTGCCTGTTCATATCCTTTGATCATTTATCAATTGGAGAATGACTTGTATTCTTGTAAATTTGACTCAGTTCTCTATATATTTTAGAAATGAGGGCTTTATCAGAGACACTAGCTGTAAAAATTCTTTCCCAGTTTTCTTCTTCCCTCCTAATCTTGGTTTCATTGGCTTTGTTTGTGCAAAATCTTTTCAATTTAATGTAATCAAAATTATCCACTTCGCATTTCATAATGTTCTCTATCTCTTGCTTGGTCAAGTTTTATTTTTTTAAAGTCATATCACACTCAGGTCTACCCTTTCTTATAGGCTACCTAATTACTAGGAACAATCTTAGACAAAGGTTTTACATTTTTCACACATAAAAGGTAAACATTCTATCTTTATTTAGTCACTTGTAATCAGTCATTGGTATGTACTTTATATTTTCTCTTGGTTCTTGTATGTTGCATCTTCTATTGAGTTCTTTTTTAACAAAGTTGTTTTTTTTTTTTTTAATGGAGTCCTGAAAGTCTGACAGTTGATCAAATGTACATTTTTTTCATTCAGAATTATGCTTAGCTTTGCTGGGTATATTTTTGGCTGGAGGCCCAGTTCTTTTGCTCTTCAATATATAGTGTTCCAAGACCTGCAATCTTTTAGTGTTGCCAATGCTAGGTCTTGTGCGATTCTAATTGTGGTACCATCATATGCAAATTGTTTTTTTCTTGCTGCTCGTAATATTTTGTCCTTGACCTGGGGGTTTCAGAATTTAACTATAATATTCCTGTGAGTTTGCCTTGTAAGATCACTTTCAGGTGGTGATTGATAGATTTTTTTCTATTTCTACTTTCCCCTCTTGTTCTAATGCTTCAGGAAAATCTTCTTTAATTATTTCTTGTATTATTGTACCAAGATTCTTTTATTTGATCAGAACTTTCAGGTAGTCCAATTATTATGTTTTCTTTTCTTGATCTGTTCTCTAGATCCGTTCTTTTTCTTATAAGATGTTTCACATTCTCTTCTATTATTTTCATTCTTTATATTTTTTTTTTATTTCTTCATCTCTCATAACTCCACTGACTTCCCCTTGCCCAATTCTGATTTTCAAGGAGTCATTTTCTTCTTTAAGATTCTGGATCTCCTTTTTTAACTGGCTTTCTTTCTTGTCATAATCTTTTTGTTTTTCTTGTATTATTCTTATTTTTCTTTTTA
Source organism: Trichosurus vulpecula (assembly GCF_011100635.1). Taxonomy (NCBI): domain Eukaryota; kingdom Metazoa; phylum Chordata; class Mammalia; order Diprotodontia; family Phalangeridae; genus Trichosurus; species Trichosurus vulpecula. The sequence continues at coordinate 109,826,184 of NC_050579.1, forward strand.
ATTTTTCCTCAGTCTCATTTGATTTTTAAAGTCTTTTTCAAATTCCTCAATAATTTCTTTTTGGGCAGGTGACCAATTGACATTACTCTTTGGGGTAGAAGAAGGTTTCTTTGCTTCAGTATCCTCTTCTGAAGATGAACCCTGGTCTTCTCTATTTCCATAGAAGCTCTCCATGGTTGGATTCTTTCTCCTTTGCCTGTACATTTTTTTTTTGGCAATAATTTAGTTTTTATAATCACCTCTAGTCCTGGGGCATGGGGGATGGTGCCTCTCGTGTCTGATCCTCTTCAGTTCTCCCCTCTGATCTTGAACTCAAACCAAGACCTCTGGCCTCCTGCAAGTGCCCACAGCCAGCAGTGTCCCTGTCCCACTGCTTTTGCACTCACAGGGCTAGGGGTGGGGGTGGGGTGTTGGGCAGTGCTGCTTCCTTCTCTCCCTGCACAGCACAGCTGGGTCTTGTGTTCCTTGTCAGCAGAGGTTCCCTAGATCTTCCCCAGATCAGATGCCCAAATCCCCTCACTTTCCAGGGTGTAAAAGTTCCTGAGGTGGCTGAGGCAGCCTCCCAACCCAGCTAACCCTAAGTCTTGCTGTTTGTTGTTAAAACAGACCCTAGCCTGGAGGTATTTACTCTTTACAAGGAAGATCTAGTTCTGGGATTTTTCTTCAGGTCTTCTCTGATTGTCCCAGGAGGACCCCTGTTCTGCCCCCACTCTTATTTGTTTTCACTGCTCTATGTTCCACCTAGAGGCACTATTTAATCTCTTTTGTGGAGGAAAATCTTGAGAGCTTGAAATTTTCTGACCTACTCTGCCATCCTCCCAGAATCCTCTTGTCCTCGTCATTCTTAACCAAGCTACAGTTTATGACACTATTAACCACTATCCCTTCCTAGATTCTCTTTCACTTATTTCCACAATACTGGAATCCTGCTTCCAGATTCTGGCTTTTTTCTGAGCTATCAAAACACTCCTTCATCAGATTCCTTTGCTACCATCCGTTTCCTACTCTCTAAATGTGGATGTCCTTCCACTCTTTGACTTCTCTCTCTTGATGATCTCATCAGCTACTATGGATTAATATTAGCCCTATGGAGATGATTCTTTGATGTATATTGCTCATAAACTCTAATCCATAAATGTGCCATCTCAAACTCAAAATTCTATAGTTTGTTCTGTTCTCAAAACAAAACTCATTCTCTTGCTCTTCCAAACTTCTTTAATTTTATTAGATGATCTATCTACTTTTTAGACATCCAGGTCCATGAATTTGGAGACAATACACACTTTTCTTGACCTCTCTGTAGGAACTGATGTCAAATGCGCTCTCCTTCTAGATTTTATCTCCTCTTGAGTTTTTGTGATGTTATTTTTTCTTGGTTCTCCTTCCTGCCTAACTGTCCATTCTAAAGCTCCTCTGCTAGATATCACCCATATCCCACCCCCACTCCAAAATGTGCTTGTACCTAAAGGCTCTTTCCTGGATCTATTCTCTCTCTTAATGACTTCATTAACTTTTGAGTTCAACTATCATCTCTATGTATATATCCTCTTTTGTAGATGATTCCCAGATTAGTATATCTAGCCCTAATCCCTCTCTTCAGTCTCGGTTCAATATCATGAACTGCTTCTAGACAGTTCAAACTCATCAAGCCCAAAAGAAACCTCTCTTTTCTCCCTAAACCAACCTCTTTTCCAAACTTCTCTAATTTTCTCAAGAGGACTACCATCCTTCTAATCACCCAAGTATGAAACCTTGAAGTTGCCTGTGACTTCTTACTCTTACCCTCACATATCCAATTAGCTTCCTAGTTGTTGATTCTAACTCCATAACATTTCTTATATTTGACCTCTTTTCTCTACTCATATTCAAATTTTTTGCCTGGACTATCGCAACAGAATATTAATTGGTCTCCCTTCCTTAAGTCTCTTCTCTCTTCAATCCAAACCCTACACAGCTGCAAAAGTGATATTCCTAAAGCATGTCTTATCGTATCATTCCCCTGATCAACAAACTCCAGTGGCCCCCTATTATTCCCAAGATCAAATGTAAATACTTCTATTGTGCATTTAAAGCCCTTCTATGCTATCTACTTTTTAGCCAAACTGTACTTCAAAGCCCTTCATAACCTTGCTCTAGCATGCCTTTTCAGGCTTATCATACATTACTCCCCTTTATACAGTAATGGTCTATCCAAAGTGGCCTTGCTTTTCTTGATAGAGGACATTCCATTTCCTGTGTCTATGCCTTTGCAAAGGCTGTCCTACATGGCTGGGATTCTCTTCATGCCCACCCTTAAAATTCCTAATCCTTCAAAACTCAGTTAAAATGCCATCTCCTACATGAGAAGTTTCCTGATCTAGCTGTTTGTGAATTATTTACATTATTCAAATATATTTTATGAGAATTTTGTATACACTTAAACATGTATACATCATCTCCCATAAGAAAATGTAACTCCTTGGGGAAAAGGACAATTTTATTTTTATTCAGCACCATTCAAGTACAAGATGAGCTTAATAAATGATTTTTGATTCTTCCCTCTCAGGCACTTCTCATTGTCAAATTTTGCTGATAGTAATTGCACACCATCCCTGTCATCTGCCTTCTTCTCTGTACTCATCGAGTTGCCCTCCTATTCTGGCTTTAATGTCTTCTCTCCTAGATTACTATAATAGCTTCATAGAAAATTGGTGCCTCTTTTTCTCCAAATCATCCTCCATTCAATTCCCAAAATATGCCTCCTGAGGTATGGATCTGAGCATGTCATTTCCCATCTCAAAATCTTTTTTAGTAACTTAACTCCTTATTGCCTAATATAAAATACAAACTTCACTCTGGTATTTAAAACTATCTACAACCTACCTTTTCAGCTTTATTTAGCTCTTTCTTTTTATGCAATCTACATTTTAGTAAAACTGTACTAACGCCTATTCTTCAAATTTGGAATTCCATCCCTACCCTCTCTGCATTCTTACATGCTTTTCTCCATGTCTAGAATAGTATTTTGTTTGTTTATTCATTTATTTATTTATATTTTCTGTCTTTCCTTATCTTCCTTCAAGGTTCATCTCAGGTAATAAGTCTTCTGTGAAACCTTCTCTAGAACCCTAGTTGTTGATGATCTCCCCTCCCTTTAACTGTCCTGTATTTACTTACATATGTACATGTTGCATCCCCCAGTAAAATGTGAGTTCCTGTTTTATTTTTGTCTTTGTAACTACTGATCGGTGCCTTCCAAAAGTGTATTTTTCATGTTTGTTTAGTTGAAATGGATCAATGGAAGTACAATTTTAGCAAAATCTAAAGCTAACCTACATTGCTAAGAGAATAAGTAATGAAATCTAATGATATTAGGATACATTTTCTGCTAGAATGTGGTCTACTAAACTTTCCTAAATTATTATCTATTATAATATAAACACTTTAAAATATTTCATGATACAATAATAAGTAGAAATGGCTTACTTTTTCACTAAAGCTTTCTAATGACTATAGATTTTATTGTACTTTACTTTATCACTATATGAGCAGAACAAGAAGCTTACATGGTAAAAGACTGGAACTCATGAAGCATTCAATGGATGTGCTTTGAGAAGTATACGACCCTCTTCTCTCCTCTTCCTTCTCTATGTGTGTGTGTATATATATATACATATATATATACACACACACATAAATATATAAAATATATATATACACATACACACAAAATTATATACTCATTAGAATTAAAAACTAAGACTAAGAGAATAAAAATAACAAGTTCGAATTCTTTAAAAGTATGTACTGACTTAAAATAAGATCCAACAGGAAATTCAGTAACTAAGAAAAGTTAATAGGGACCTATGTTGTCCTCCTATGGAGGCTAAAAACGTAATTTACTCAACTGATCACCAAGCATTTATGAAGCACTAGTGCTAGACACTATGCTAAATGCTGGGGATACAAAGAAAGATAAAAAAACAACTCCTGCTCTCAGGAAGCACATAATCTAATAGGGGAGACAACATGTAAACAACTAGGTACAAACAAGTTATATACAGGATATATTGGAAGTAATCTCAGAGTAAAGACACTAAGATTAAGGAGGAATGAGAAAGAATTCGAGAAGAGGGTACTTCAGGTGAGACTTGAAGGAAGCTAAGAGACAGAGATGCACAAGGGCCAGTGAAAATGGAAGATTGGAGTGCCATATTCAAGGAGTAACAAAGAGGCCAGTGTCACTGGATTTCAGAATATGCAGAGGAGAGTAAGGTATGAAAAGACTGAAAAGGGAGGAAGGGGCCAGGTTATGAAGGGCTTTGAAAGCCAGACAAACGATTTTCTTTTTGATCCTGAAGATAATAGGGAGCAACCAGAATTCATTAAATGGGATGAATTATAATAGATTAACCTTGTTCTAAAATTCCCTTATGTTTGCATATAAGACTTGGGATAGCAATGTTGTCCTTTCATTCAATATCCTAGTAGAAAGCAAAAAAAAAGTAACTTGGTAGAGTTGGGTTTGACTTGTTCTTTACTGAATTCAGGTTAAATGATTAAATTAGAGGAACAGTATAGATTACTATAGAAATTTATGACCAGAGCTAAATAAAATATGTTTACATTTCAATGAATAACATATTTCATTCATTAATGTGTATGTAGACATTCCATTTAAAAACCTGAAAGAATGAGGATTTTTTTTTATTTCTAAAGATCAAATATTTAAGAAAAAATAGTACATAAACCTATTAGAGAAAAATAAGTAGACTGAAAAGGAATGTCTACAGATGTTCATTGTTTAGGGAATGTTGTGTAAAGGCTACATTTTTGTATGGACTACATTAAAAATATAGGCCATTATTTGTGTTCAATTCAACAAATGTTTACTAAGTATCCATTATATATATGCCCCAAGATAAGTATTGTGGATGGCTAAAATGAATAAATCACTGTTGGACATGCTAATAAACTATTAAGGAAAATTAAACATGTAATCAAATAATTGTAATATAATATATAATATAATAATAGGCAGAATTAAGTGATAGAAGAACAAAGGATCTGCTAAAAGGAGAAAGGTAAGAGGATGAAATTAGAGAAAGGTTTCATGATCAGATGTTATCTGAGTTGAAATTTGAGTAGGATTGCTTTCTTTTTGAATTATTATCTTAGTGAATACTAAAACTGTTACCAGAGGAATATCACATGTAAACTTTTCTCAGAAAAAGACAAACAGTATCCATGAAGAATGTTTATCCATTAATGTACAATCTAGGTTATCCATAATTAGTGGATTGTGAATTTTCCCTCTCATATTTAATAATGTATACCATAGTACATGCCAAAGGACAGATATAATTTGTTTTAAGAAAAAGCTGAATTTATAAAATAGATGATTTAGTAGTATCTATATTACATCAAAAGGTTGACAAAGGTCCATTTAAATAGTTTTTCTTAATATGAAGTAACATTCAATTTGCCAGTTGCTTTTTAAAGATTTATATATATTTCAAGAACACATCTATTTTGCAAAATGATTACAAACTGCAGTGTTTCTAATACTGGCAGTACAGTAATCACTTGGTACGAGTGGTAGGAGTCATAGCTCCTTAGCTAAAGAGTTATGCATATTTTCATACAAATAGGCCAAAGTATTTAGAGACTATCTTTTTCTCTTTTTCCTTCTCAAATGTCTGTATGTATATGTATACACACAACTCTACAGATAAACTCAAATATATATCTACAAAGATCTGAAACAGAATTAGAATTCTCTGCAAGCTACACAATCACCTTTTCAAGTAATACTTAATTTTCCCCCCAGTGTTATATGCTATATTAGTGTTGGCAATACAGCATTTCCTAATTCTTTAACTGGAAGGAAAAATAGATATATTGAAAAATAGTTTATATGTTTATAGGCCACTAGATAAATCATGTAGAATAAGACAAGAATTTAGTACTACCTCCTCATTTTAGAGGTAAAGAAAATGATGTCTAATGAGCTTAAGCGACTTGTCTAACGTGAAATAAGTATTAAGTGGTAGGGGCAGAATATGAATCCAGATTACAATTCTAGCACTCATTCCACTGTGAAACTGTTTGTAGCACACGCACCACATAAATGTCTTATTAGAACAGGTTTTAAATTTGATCATGCAAGGCCATCAAACAAGTCATCACTATGGTATCAAGAACCAAGAGTATATGGATCCTCACAGGAGAAATCACCTTTGAAGAAACTAATAATATGTTTGTTATTTACCTGGAGATTTTCACAAGTTTCTTGACTGTAGGTGAGTCTCTGAATTTCTGTAGGTGAGACAAGATACAATGCTTGTCCATTGTTGGTGAAGCAGAATGTTCTTGCTATCCTCATGTTGGTAAGTGGCAGGTAATATACATCCAATAGTGGCCTTAAACTTGGCAAACTTGAGAAAAGAATTAAAACATTATTAATAATATATAAGGGTAGACTTTAGCCTCGAAAAAGATTAGCTTTTTTACTTAAGTTTATAATATCTTTTTTGTCACTATCAATTAGAACATTAGTAAATCTGAACTTTAAAATATGAAACCCAATTAATATTAATCAAAAAACCATTTTAAAGATGAAATCCTTAAAAAAGATATACTGAGGGAACCAAAGATTAATTAATTAATAGGAATTTTACTTAGGTTATCACCAAGAAACTCTTATCTCTAGACAGCATTGGTTTCTGGATGATAGTCTGTAGGGATTTCAACTATATATGTAACTGGTACTGAAGCAAAATTCTTCTATGTAATAAACCCCAATTGCAATCCTCAAGATTCTGTTCTTGAAAAAGGAATGGAGTTTTAATTGCTTAACAGGAAGTTACAATTACTATAGTAGTATGTGATAACATCATTAGTACAGTTGCTAGACTATATTATTGTATAACTTCTGTCTATGTAGGTTAGCGAATAAGTGAGTCTCATGGATAATTTAAAGGCACCCCCACCTAAACTTTTTCTCTCCTGGAAAATGGAAGTTCAGGGCAAGAACTGTTTCTTGTCTGTGTATTTGTCAGCTTCTAGCAGACCATCTGCTATAAATGCCTCCTGAAATGGATTGAAGCTATTAACTACTGACATAGATAGAAGATAATTCTGTTTTTTAAAATAGTACCTCATGCAATTCACAGTCATCTAACATTTATTAAACCACATTGTTAATATTTTTTAAAATATTGAAACATTTTCCAGCTCAAGGTACTTTGAATGATTTTCCTTTGCCACACATACTCCTCCCCCAACTCAAGAAACTCCAATGACTGTCCATCACCTCTAGGATCAAATACAAAATCTTCTGGCATTCAAAGCCCTTCCTAAACTAATCCCCCAACTTTTCCTGTCTTCTTACACCTTACATTCTATCAAGTCCTTTCTGATTCAGTGACAAGGGCCTCTTTGGTACTCCCTGAACAAGATATCCCATCTCTCACGTTTGTATATTTTACTGGCTGTCCCCCATGCCCAGAATGCTCTCTCTCATCTCCACTTGCTGGTTTCCCTGGCTTCCTTCAAGTATCAGTTAAAATCCCACCTTGAACAGTCTTCTATAGGAAGTCTTTCTTAATCCCTTTTAATTCTAGTGCCTTCCCTCTATTGATTATTTTCCTATTTATCCTATTTTAGCCTGTTTGTACGTAGGTGTTTTGCACGTTGTCTCCCTAAGCAGATTGTGAGCTCAAGGGCAGGGACTATCTTTTGCCTTTTTCCTGTATCTTCAGTGCTAAGCAAAGTACCTGACACACAGTAGATACTTAAAGGCTTAAAGACTAACTGATTTTAGGTTAGGTGAATTTTAGTTAAATTTCTTTGTTGGTTGCTATAAAAAAAATCTTGTAGGATTATTTGAGGATCAAGAAGAATTCTTTTTTTTTCCTGTTGCACTGTGTATATAAAGTGCTCTTTGATTTTGTTTATGGATTTCGACATTTTAAAAAATCAAATCTTGACAATTTACTTTTTGTGATTTTTTGCCAGTTTTCAAGGCCTGACAAGAAATGTCAAAATGGTTTCAATATGACTTTATTCCTTCTTTGCAATGTGCTTTCATGGGGTCACTTATAGTTGTCAGTCCTTTCAAAAACTCCATACGTGTATTGGCAATGGCTCTTCATACACGCTGGTGTCAATTCTTTCTATATCATGGATATGAGTGACTTTTATTGATCTTATTTGATATATCATTTGATATATTCTCCAGTCTACAATTTCTTTTCCTATTTGATATTCATTTATTTTATTCAAACCTGTTAAATTGTATGTAGTTAGAATTATCTATGGAATAAAAAAAACAACAACTGTAGATCTTGGATTCTCTCAGCCACAGTTGTGAAATATACCTAAATGTGTTTTCTTCTTCCATTAAAAATGAATTTTATTTCAATCAGCAAACCTTTGCCCTCCACTTCCTACCTGCCTCAAATTGAGAGAGAAAGGCAAACAAAAGCCCAGTTATAAACATGGATAACCAAGGACAACCTTCCTGAGTACTTCATCTCCATAAAGAGGTGGGTTGTCTCCTGTCCTCTGGAGTCCACATTGGTCATGGAGCTCCTCAGCATTCCTGAGTCCTTCACCTCTATTGGGAGGTGAGTAGAGGTGGATAGACTCTATTTCACTGTTCATCCTCTAGAGTCCACATTGGTCATGGATCTCCTCAGCATTTCCCAAGTCATTTAGAAGCATTTCTCATTTCATTATCATTGCCACTGTAGAAGTTGTCCTGGTTCTGCCCACTTCACTTTGCATCAGTTCAGAGGAATCTTCCCAGGATTCTCAGAAGCGTCCCCTTCCTCCTTCCTTCCAGCAGCACAATCACAGTCCATCCTCAATTCCGCCATTTCCATGCCACATGGCTCCTCTTCCTCATCTTGGGCCTCTGGGGGGGATAGGCCCTGAAGAGCTAAGGCCAGTAAAGGTCACAGTCAGAGGCCCGGGTGTCTCTCCCCAGTCCCTCAGACTGGGATGTTTCTGCTTCTTGATCCTTCCTTGGGGGTAGGAGACTGCCCCCAGGGGATCTGGAGCAGGGGCTCCACCGAATTGCTTCCCTGGGGCCCCTGAATGATCCAGGAAATGGACAATTTTGAAAGGAGGCATCCCCTCACCTACCCCAAAACAATCAGCCCCTTGAGGGCCCCTGGGGGGAGGAGGGCACCTGGGTTCAGGTCCAGGGGAGAGGGGGAGTGTCCTGGGGGATGTCCTGGGATCTCCAGGGACCCACGACGGACGGAGAGGAGGTCAAGAAGAATTCTTTCATCATCCACTGAGATCTTCTTCCTCATCAAAGAGTGGAGGTGCAATAGTATACTGTAGAGAGGAAGACTAGATTCTGGGTCCCAATCACAATTTTTAAACATCTTGTCCATGGTCATAGAGTAAGTTCCTAAAACTCTGTGATCCTTACCTTTATCAGCTGTAAAATGAGCAAAATTATCCTTCCACTCTACCTACTTCATAGGATACATTCCTTCACCAAATAAATGTTTATGAAGTCTCTCCTATGTGTTAGGCTTTTAGAACATATAAATATAAATACACACACACACACACACACACACACACACACACACAGAATGCAGAGTAATTTCTGGCAGCAGGGTGGGCAGAATGTCAGGAAGTACAAGGCCTAGTATAAGGAGTGACAAAATGAACATTACAGGAAGGTAGGCATTCAAATATGTGGAGGTCAGGAAGGAATGTATTCCTTCAAAGGCATGGAGATTGGAGAGAGAACAACATATATGAAGAATAAGTAACCCAATTAGACTGGAATGTAGCATGTACTGAGGACAGAAATTTGAAATAAGCCTGGAAAGTTTGACAGTGCCATATCGTAAAGGGCTTTAAATGCCAGAACACTTTCTTCATTATTTTGGTGAGGAAAGCACTTAAGCTTTCAAGTGTTATATACATGTGGGTGATTGTTGCTCATAGGCCATCTTGACCCCACTTGGTAATCTTTCTTTTCTGTTTTTCCTTACGTTTCCTTTACATTCCCTTACTCTCTTATACTTCTAACAAACACCTTGGCCTTCTTTTTCCCTTGTTCCATCATTATACTAAAATTACATTAAAGTATACAAGCTAAAAGGAAGGTGAGAGAATACTAATTCTAAGTACTAATTCATTATTAGAAGTGATACTTTTTAATTAAAGAGGGAAAGTTCTTATGACTTTTTTATGAGTAAAAGATGAGTATGTTTTATAACTTATTTAGGTTTCAATTACCTCAAAAATTTTATCAGGCTTACTACTTACTTGTCAAACTCTGAAAAGTGAATTTAATTATTTGGAGGCCAGCAGTCACATAAAAATAAAATTAATATAAATATTATAGTTATAGAGTCACTGTGGTATAGTAAACATAGTGCTGGCCTTTGAAGTCAGTCAAATCTCACATCTTGACACTACTTGTATAACTCTGGAAGAGTCACCAGGCAGCTCCCTCAGATGTAGCACAAAATCATATCTCTTATGGTATAGAAACAACATAGCTACTTAACAGGTCTGTAGAAATATTATAGAATGTAAATCATTATTGTCAACAGTTAAAAACAACAATGGCCATTATCATACCATGTATTGCTATTTTATTCTGTAGCATACTTAGGATATAGAAAAATAGTGAAGCATACCTTAGAATATGTACTTAACTTATGGGCTGATTAACTTCCTTATATGTAAATTTGAGATTAACATTTGCACTATGTACCTTATGAAGCTTTTTTAAAAGTGCTTTATAAAACCCAGATTGCTATATAAATGTGAATTATCCCACACACTCTTATGGTTTGTTCTTCAAAGGAGTAGGAAAAGAAAATGCTATCCAGTATCTACAAATATATAAAGAGATTAAATCACGCTATGTCTCCATCTAGGGCTCATATATTTGTTTGATATAAAGGCATTTCCTTATTTAAATATACAAAACAAACTCATGAGCCAATAAAAACCTCATACTTAAACAGAATACTGTTGTTTTTTGTCCTTCATTTTTGAAGAGAACCATGACATCAGGAGGTGATGCAATGACATGTAAGTGAATTGGATTTACAAGAGGGAGGGCTGTGCAAAGTAACCAGCCTCACTTTCTCCTCCAGAGCCATCTGGGTCCAGTGGCCAGATACAGATCAGGACAATTTAGTGGAAAGATGTTTACCTTGAGACATATTGATTTAGATCTGCCAATAAGAAACCCAAGCTAAGTCTAACAAGTAGTTAGAAGTATTAGACACGAGCTGAGAGGAAGGTCATGAATTACCTATATAAATTTAGTGGTCTTCTACATAAAGGAAGGGGAAGGGAATAAGCACTTACTTAGGCCCTGGATGCAGCTTTTTTAAGCTAGGGTCTTTAACAGGTCTCACTTTGACTGAGGAAACATTCATTCAGTGATTAAGGATTAAATACTTAAATAGAATACTGAAAGGTCATGGAAGGAAGACATTTTTCTCCTCTCTCTAAAAAAAAAACAAAAAACCTTGCAAAATAATCCTAAATTTCTCTTACCTAAAAGTCATAATATGTCCATTGGCACAAAAACATGCAAGGCAAATACTATTGCTCAATGCCACTATATCTCCACGAAGAACAAATGAGGTGTCTGTTATATTTTGCTTATAAGCACAGTTCTGAGTTGGCAGTGAAATCACTTTTGCTTGCTTTTCAGAACAAATCACTGCATATTGGTTTTCGTTGATTTCCTGAGAGGAAGAGGGAGATACAGAGACTGGTCGCCGTTTTTTCAACTTATCCTTTTCATCTTTTTCTTCAGGCATATTATATTCTCTCCAGGGTTCATATGCTGGTGGCACTAAACATCCAGTGGTATCTAGAAATGCCATTCTTAGGATTCCCCCTTTTAATCTCAATATGGTACCTAGGACAAAGAAATTCATCAAATAAAGCTAAATAAATTTCAACATTAACAAATTTCCCAATCTGAAATAATTTCCCCCAACTTACTATCCACAAAAATTGAATTCAAATTTCAGACACTAAAGTAGTGAAATAGGAAAGAGAATTTCCTCAAGATAAAGCCTCGAAGAGAGAAATATTAATTACAAATCTCACAATCTAATCAGAAATTATTTATTCTGTAAACTCAATTAGATTACTATTAAGTGATTTCCATGCCATTAAGTTGGTATACTAGTTGAAGTGTCCTAGAACTATTTCTTCATCAACATCCAGTTTTTCCCACAGGTTACTGTACTTATATTAGAGGAAGTAGACTAGGAGTTAATGGCTATAATCTTCTATCATCTAATCTCCAAATGAGATTTCTATTTTTTTTAGCTGTTTGAAGAAAAATTAAAGATACACATACATGGCATTACTTCAGCCAGTTTAGTAATAAGGCTTCTTTATTTCATATGACTACTATTTTTTTCCTAAAAAATTGTGAAATGTATTTTATCTCTTTTCATTTAGAAAAACATGACACAATAATTTTGGCAATGTCCTTAAATCTGTCTGCAAGTACATGTGGAATTAACCTAGTATTCCAGTCCTACCTTTCAAAAAGATACCTGTTTTCTTTTCTTCCAACTTTTATTCATTGTCTTCTGAAGCTCATAGGGGTTTTTACTAATTAAATGAAACCATTTGAGCAGCTTGGTTAATTAAGTGGAATATATTAAGTTTGAAACCATATACACTATACCAATATTTAATTCTTAGAGTATTCTAAAGCTAATTTTCTTTCTAGACCGATTAGTCATGTTCTTCATTATTTTAGAGACTCATTCTTTTTATACATTTGCATTATGAGTGACATGAAAGATACAAGTATTTCTGATAATTTTGTAAATAAGATTTAATGAATGATGGCAGAGTATATGCATAGGCTCTGGATAGCTAGATTTCCTAGTACATAAGTCCAGATAATAATTTAATTTAAAAGATTTATTTTGTAATTAATTAGAAACTTGTGTGCCACTATGCATCTCACAATAATGAAGGTAAATGTTGGCTTTTACTAGCAAGATTAGAGAGAACAATAATTTGGAGTAGACACATAGGCAAGACAGCCCCAAATCATCTTGTATTAATGCTATTGCTGGTCTTATTTATAGGACTGTTGGTTACAACATGGTCTGATTATATTGACCCCCCCTCCCCCCACCCAGATCACATTACAGAGGTTTCCAAAGCACAAATCATGTCTATTGTTGTCTTAAAAAAAGTTAAGCAATTTAATATATAATTTTTACATATGTTTAAATGCAAAAAATAAAGGTGACTCTCATTTCTTCTCTCTACTCAAACTACTACCATCTTACTTTAGAACTTCATCATCTTTTGATAGATTATTCTGTCCCCTAATTTGTTTTCCTGCCTCAAGTTTCTCACATTCAAATTCATCCTACGCATGAGTGACAAAGCAATTTTCCTTAATAGTAAAATCTGGTCATATAACTATTATTCAATCAACTCCAGTGGCTTCTTTTTGCTTCTACAATAAATAAAATTCCTCTGTTAACTTTTAAAACCTTATGCAACTTGGAACTAACCTATATTTCCAGCTTCTCTGGACATTATAGTTCCTCTTACACATTTTAATTCAGTCAAACTGGCCTCTCTTTTTTTTTTTTTTTTTTTTACAGATGACACTCCATCTCTCATTTCTTTATCTTTGCATTAACCATCTTCCCATGCTCAGACAGTAATCCATGCTTAACTCCACTTCATATAATTCCTTTCTTCATTTAGAAAACACAGTTCAAAGCAGCACTTTCAACGTCTTTCCTCATTCTCTCCAACTGCTAGTGCTCTCCTTCCCAAAATGTCTTATATTTTATATTGCATATACTTGCAGCTAGGTGGCACAGCAGATAGAGTACAAGGCCTGCAATCAGTTAGATCTGATTTCAAAAATCTGGCCTCTGACGCTTACTAGCTGTGTGACCCCGGGAAAGACACTTAACCCTGTTGCCTCAGTTTCCTCATCTGTAAAATGAGTTGGAGAAGGAAATGGCAAATTGCTCTAGTATATATGCCTAGAAAACCCCAAATGGGGTCAAAAAGAGTCAGACACAACTGAAAAACGACTGAACAACAACAAATATATTTGCATTTACTTACTTTGTACTCATTATATTTATATATATATGTATATATTCTATGTATGTATTTATATATTTAACTGTTGTCTCTCCCATTAGAATAGGCAGAGTAAAGAATGTTTCATTCTTTGAATATACTCAGTGCCTAAGAGCACCTGGCACATAATAAATACTTAAAAAATACTTAAAAATACTTGTTGATTGATTGAAAACAAAAGCTTTTAACTTCCAGAGGGCATAAGTCTTTGACTTCTTTATTATCCTTCAGAGAGTCTAGCACTATGCTAGTACACATGAACGGTCAATTACTTAAATCGAAAAAATATGTTCAAGTAAATAAAACTGAAATGCATTAAACAAAACTGAATTGTTTAACACAAGGCCAATTCATAACTAACACACTAAAAGTATAACTTAATACAAACTCTAAGCTTTATGTAGTATTTTAAAACTATTCCAAAGGAAATTATGAGGGGTCAACATTGATGACTGAAGTGAAGCATACTAACGATCAATACTTATGTAATTCAGGATAACCGGGTTTAAAATAAACACTCAATCTTGTGGACTTAATTGTTTCCATGTATATTAGTGTCCAGTGTTTATACAGTCTAACCTCATTTTCAATATATGAAGACAATGACTTATACATGATTTTTGTTTGTTACATTTCTTGGCAACAAAAACTTTGAGTTGTATTTTCTTATACCCTAAGTGGGGAAAATGTCTTTTAAGACTTCATATCCATAAAAAGCAATCTTAGAACGCTCAACAATGTTATATTTTGCCTGTTATTTGTACTTTTGCCTTGAAAAGCAGAACTTATTACTATATCATTCTGCCCTAAAATATTTATTCTGTCATTTTCACCCAATAATAATTTTAGTCAACATTCATAGAAAAAAATGTTTGTAAGCTCTCCTCTCAGGTCCTATGCCATGTATAGAAAAAAAAATAGCCTTACTAAATTCATCAATTCTTGGGATCAACTGATTATGAAAATAATAATAATAAAAAGCCTCCTATTTAAACACAACATTGGAAACTTGTGTGGGTTTTAAATATATTCATCAGAAATACTTACCACTTGGAGATACAATTACTGGCTGAAGGAGTCTTTGTTCTCCACATGGAGGAATGTTCAGCGCGATGACAAGCACTGTACCTAAAGTAGTCCCAACCCATAGGCATGGGGAAGGTGAAGAATCAGTCTTTCTTGTATAAGTTTCACAGAAATGAAGAGCTGAAATTGCTTCTCGGGATTCTTTGTCAATACTGGTTACACTTGAACTCCGTGACCGACTGAAGGAATTGTCTTTTATGTCTGAAACAACCATAAATTGGTTCAATATAAATGGGTCAAGTAAGAAAATGGCAGATATTTTTGCATGAACTCTTCCCTTAAGATTAATTTCCTTACAACTGAAAATTAGTCTACCTACATGACTTAATGTTTTTCAATTATTTTGATTACCTATATAGTAGGTTAAATATCCACCCTGCTTGGTATCATTAGGTATCTTTGCTTGCATAAACTGCTCTAGTTCCCTGACAGATATGTATACAATGAGACTCTTGATCAGCTCCCATTTAAGGGAATACCATCCTCCTAGTTACCTCATATTCCCAATCTTGGAGCTGTTCTCAGTGCTTTGCTTTCTAATTCCACCCCTATAGCCAATCAAACTGTTAAGTTTTGAGGAGTCTATGTCTGCAAAATCTGTCTCCATCTTCTTCATTACTCACCTGGACTATCATGATAGTCTCCTACTTGTTGGTCTCCTTGCCTCTATCTCTCACCGTCTCTAATGCATTTTTCACATAGTTCCCAGATCGATATGTCTACACATCATATCTGATCATGTTAGTCCCCCGGTCAAGAAAGCTTGAAACCCTTTTCCCTCTAGGATTAAACATTACCGTCTCTAGCACTTAAACCTTTCATTGATTTTTCTCCAACCTATTTTACAACCCATTTAACCTAACTTCCCTCATGATTCAAGTCAAAATGGCCTACCTGCTATGCCCTGTATGTGACATTTCCATCTTTGTGCCTTTCTACTGGCTGTCTTCCATGCCTTGAATACTTTGTCTCCTCATCTCTGTTTCTTACTGCCAACAATGAGCAGAAGGTTTTTCTGGTCCTCCAAATATTAATGCTCCCTCCCCACCTCAAAATTATTTGAATTTACTTTGAAAAATATTTTGTATTCATCTCTATGTATACTATACATAATTTTATAGTTGGAACAGAGCTCAACATCCATCTAGTCCAATCAATACCAGATAATCAATCTCCATTAAAACTTTTGAGTGCCTACTGTTTCACTCTAGGAGACTATAAGAGCCTAAAGGCAGAAATCGATTCTCTTTTTTTGTCTTTGTATCTCCAACACCCAACATGGTATTTGCTAATAATAGGGACTTAATAAATATTGTCTTAAACTGAACCAAATTACAAATCAACAAACATTTATTAGATGTTTACTATTTGCAATGTGTTCAGAGACAGGCAAAGATAAATAAAAAACAGTCCCTGTCACTTAGGAACATAGCTTTAGCAGCTTTCCCTGATGCTACCCACTACATACTTTCCTTCTTTTGAGTTTTTTTTTTAATGCAGTCTTGGCAAATATACTCTGTATTATAATTATTTTATACTTGTTTTATCTTCTATTTAAATCTTAGAAAGGAAATATAATTTAATTTTAGAACACAAGCAATCAAATTCTAATAACTTCTATTTACCACATGAGATAGATTAATTCATAAACCTAATTATAATGTGCTTTACTGGAGACACTTATTTTTTCAGGACTGAAATAAATATATACTTCTTATGTTACAGAAAAAATTAAAAGACATGATGTTTTTATGCTTCACATTTTAAAGTCTTCCATTCCTATTTTGATGCCTTTGTTGTATAAAAATGACTTGAAGGCAATGCCAGTGGAGCACAAACCCTGGAAGGTCCTATACTACTAGAAAAATTTCAAGTATGATGCAGACAAGAGAATACCTACTGTCAAAGCACTGGGCCAATTATGTAAAAAGAAACTCACCAGCAGCTCAGGACATTGAGGGGTAGGGCAACCCATGAGAAAGAGGAAAATGCAAAGGGACCTTTAGCCTCTATTTATGCTGCGACAGAAAGTCATAAAAGCATGTCCTTTTAAAAATTCATTGATAAACATTAACTTAGCTATTAGTACACCAAATGAATACACGAAAAAAAAAATTTACTGAGTACTCATTATGTGCAAAGCACTGAGAGAACAAACAGAAAAGGAAGACTTGCTCTTAAGGAGCACATGTTCTAATAGAGGGAGACAACACATACGGTAGGTTTTAGCTACCAGGTGGATGGAAAGGCCCAGTGGTCCTCAGAATATAGTGACAAAGCAGATAACTGCCAATGTGTTTTTGATGGTCGAAAGGAATTTGGTAGTGAGAACTTTCTTTTCTGGGTCTTCAGTAACTGTCTTTATTCCCCATCTTTTCCTTCTTCCTAACTTCTCTGATACTACTTAGGACACAAATATCCTCCCAGTTACCCAGCCTTACAACCTAGGTGTTATCCTCAACTTCTCACTCTCTCTCTATATCCAATCTGTTGCCAACTCCTGTATATTTTACCTACATAACATCTCTCATATTTGTCGCATTCTCTCCTCTGACATAGCTACCACCCTGGTGCAGACCATCACCTCATGCTTGAATTATAGCAATAGGCTGTTAGCTGGTTGCTCAGCCAAAACTGATCTTAAAAACACAAGTCTGACTGCTCCTTATTACTTCCAGTATCAAATATAAACTCTTCTGTTTGGCTTTCAAACAGGTCTCTTAGCATTACAAAGGAAAAGAGTAACATGGCTTCAATGAGTATGAGGGTACACCAGACTAATCTCATTTTTTGGGGACAGCTATTAAATTTTGTCAAGAGAATGCCAAAGAGTTGGATTTCAGCAAATTAAGGTTACTTCTGCCAACTTTTTGGATAAAATAGATGTGGCTCTCTTTATCAGGTTGATAGGCTCCTGTCTAGCTTTTAAAGCCCTTCAAAAACTTGTCTAAATCATTTTTCCAGCATCATTAGACTCTTCTCTTGCCCTTGGCAACCTAGCCAAATGGTCTTTCTTCTCCCTGTCATACTCTCCGTTTCATGTTTCCATGCCTTCACCCAGGCTTTCCCCATGCCTGGAATGTACTCCCTTCTTACTTCCACTTCACAGAATCCCTCTCTTCTTCAAGACATAGCTCAACTGAGACCTTTTATATGAAGTCCTTCTCAAACCACCTTGTATTTAACTATTTCCATATTTATCCTTTTTAGATTTGCTCTCTATCTACTTTTATATGAACTTGTTGTCCCCATTAGAAAGTAAATTCCTTTTAAGTAGAAATCATTTCATTCATTTTATTTGTATCTCCAGTGATTAGAACAGGGCCTGCCTAGTACATAATAGGTGCTTAATAAATGGTTGTGGATTAATTGACTGTATGATGGTTCAGTTAAATAGACTTAGAAGTGAGCAAATGGCTAGACCCAAAATGTTGTCATTAATTGATCAAGGTGATCCAATTGGAACATCTCTAGCAGAGTTCTTTGGGAATCAGTTTTGGTTCCTTACTGGCTAACATTTTTATCAGTAATATTGGCAAAGCATAGGTGGCATTTTCAAATATCCAGATGACATAAAATTCAGAGGGATAGCTTACATTTTAAAAGAAGAAATCAGGAACCTAAAAATATTTCAATAGAATCAAAGATTAGGCCAAAATAATAAGGTAGTATTTGTAACGGCAAGCAAAGTGGGATTTTTTGTTTTGCTCTTTTTTCTTTTGGAGTTCTAGTTCTTCTCAGCACTAAGGTAATCAAGTGCCTTTGATTAAGACTTGCCTTTGTTTGAATCAACAGTCTTTGATGACCTGCTTAAGTCACAAGAAAGCCTAAGTCACATGAGTTCCAGTCACATGGTTGTGACCCTCTGTGGGCTGACCTTGAAGAAGCATATATATACTCTGAGGTTAGCATTTTGCTTTGGGGACTTACTCATTGGAAGAATGTTCCTGTGACTTGGCCAGCTGAGACTCTGGGTAGCTGTTAAGGAGGTCCCTGGCTTTGAAAACCCAGATATTGGTGCTTTTCTCTCTGGTAGCTACGTATGTATTGCTATGCACAGTCGGTTCGAAGCCCTGTCTGCTGATTTGTGTTATTTGCTCTGTTCATATAATTTCTGCTTGTAATTTCTGTTTGTGTTTTCTCTGAAGTTTTCAGGGTCCTGATTTTTCCCCATGAATCAAGTGAATGATATATGTATGTTTAATTAAAGTGAGATTGTAAACTCTTTAAAGTTGCTTTCCTTAGAAAAGCAGATCAAAGAATCTGTGCTAGCAGCCCTCCTGTGTCCTGGTGTTATTCGCCTTATACCTTCACAGCAGCTGCTAGTAACATTGGTTACAGCATTTTATGGGGATAAATGTAAAGCACTACATTTAGGTTAAAAAAATAGTAACAACTGCAATAGTACAGAATGAGGGAAGCACAGCTAGACAATTAAACATATGAAAAAGATTTTAGTTCTATGTATTTTCATTTATAATAAAAAATGACTTCCCATCTCTCAGATGTGAATTTTAAGAGTAGAAAAGACTGATGAGGGAATTCTGGAAATCTGAGGTTTTCCTTCAGACCCCCATCAACAGACACATATATCTGCTACTGAGAGAACTATAGGAAAGGCCATTTATGAGACGTACTTTCAAAATTATTTTAATATTCTCCAGTTATTGTGATTTTAAATACTACAGATTTAATTTATTTTTACTTACCTAAATCAGGCTTCAGCTCTGTAGGTAAACTTAACTTTCTTGACATCTTGGCTGTAAAATAAAATGTGACTTTAAATTTAGAAATACATATTACTTCAGATAAATACATATATACACACATGTATATGTATGTATAATTTTAAAAGACCCATTATTTCATCTTTAAAATTAGTCAAGGTTAATTCTTTTCACTACCTCTCAATGTCATAATCACTAGTCCTTTCCTCTATAAGCATATTGCTTTATAATTTAACATATTTCTTATTCTACACATGAAAAACCGTATTTTAGAATGCTATAATCCTACACTCATATCCAATAAACAGTATTATCATGAGACTTGGTACAATTATTAATTTATTTATATAATATAGTATTTGTTACTAAGAAATAGTTATTTGGGATTCTTTTAATTATCAGATTGTCACTTGCACATCTCTCTTTTGAGCTTCCTAGAAGTTAACACCTACTTTATTGTTCATTTTTACTAATATCTCTGTCAAGTTACTCTTACTGTGCTTTTAGCTAGCCATCTAGAAATCATCTTAATCATTAATTTTTAATTACCCCTTAAACATCACAGGTTTTTTTCCTCATCCTTATTTATTTGTCGTTCCCCACCCCCCCCCATTAAATTTTAAACAGTGTTTTCAACATTTTAAAAAAAAGTTTTGAGTTCCAAATCCACCCCGCCCCCATCCTTTTCCCCCTCCGTGAGACAGTAAGCAATCAAATATAGGTTACACATATGTAATCATGTAAAACATTTACAGCAAGGTTTTCATTACAAGAAAATGGTAGTTTTACTCAGGTTGATGCTTCATCCCAGGATGGATAGAGTCAAGGGAGGGAAAGGAAGGTAAAACTTGGAAACTTTTCATTTTCTCTCAATTCTTCATAGTATGTCTTCATTATATTTGAATTGAATTCCCAGAACACAGGATACTCTCATTTTGATGTATGTACACAACAACATCCCAAAGCCAAATCAATAAGAATCTTTTGATGAGTTACCATTTCAGATGATCCATGCTCCTAATGCCATTTTCAGGGAGGAAAGTAAGAACAACTAACATTTATTTAGCACTTTACCATTTGTAAATGCTTTACATCCATTATCTAACTGGAACCTCACCAGTATTGAGGGTGTTGGGGACAATAGTTATTGTCTCCATCATCCACAGATGATGAAAATGAGACTCAGATTGGTTAAGTATATTACCAATGGCCACATAACTAGTAAGTGACAGAGGCAGAATTTGAAACTAGCTCTTCTCCTAAGTCCCAACTCTTAAACTCCATCTACTATACATTACTGCCTTTATGGTGAAAAAAGCTAATTACACAGTAATACTCAATAATACAACTAATAAAACATGAAAATATTCACCTCTATGCTTACTCAACAATACTAGTCTAGTAGAGAAACTTCTGTATATTTTATTCTCTTTTTACCCAACTATATATTTGTTACCAATTGTGATTTCAAATTAGGGATAAATAGTTGAAATAATGTCTAAGACTATCTGTTAGTGCACATGCAATACAAATAATGCTTTCTAGTAGAAATTTGGAGAATTTTTTTTTCTGTTGTTAACACACTAATGAATTCTTCAGGAATAAACTTAAGAACCTTTAAAAAAAATAAAACCTGCTTCACTTCTTTTTTTTTGGCAGGGCAATTGGGGCCCACTTCTTATTAATGGTTATCATGTATGCAAAGTATATGGTAATTAAGAAGATACTTTCTGTATCTAAAGTAATGACTTTAAATCAATGTTAGGATAATGCTATTTAGGTAAGTTTTAGGAAGAGAAGAGAGGCAGCATGGTGTACAAGGTAAAAAACAAACAAAAAAAAACAAGCCTTGGCACCAGGAAGACCTGAATTTAGTTTCTATCTCTGGAACACATTGGCTGTGTGACCTTGGGCAAATTGTTGAATATCTTTTGTGCTCTGGGCAACTCTCTAAGGCTACAAGTTGAAGGGATGATGCAGTTACAACTTGGCAGACGGAGTTTCTTCATTGAAGGAGTTCCTGATAACAATTAAAAGGGGTACTCCCTATCCCTATCCCTTAGAAAAAGAAAGATGAAAATTAAGTATTAATCTCACAATTTAGCAAAACATATTCCTTTATAAAAAATGGTAAAATTTAAGATCCACTCTGATACCATTTGCCCATACAATATGATCACAATAGTATATGTGTAACTCATCCCCTTTTGTTTTTTAAAAGTCCAGCAACAATAATAATGATAATAACACCATATATTCACATAGCTACTCATAGCTAAGTTCATATTCAGTTATATTACAGCAGCTTGCAAATCCGCTACATGATACTAGATTTAACATTTACAAATTGCTTTCAAATGTCTTCTCTTCCTGGATCCCCAAAGCAACTCCATGAGATATTTATGCAGGACAGAACACCACCATCCTAAAGAAGAATCTGAGGCTCACGTAGTTAATAAACAATAGAAGTGAGATTAGACTCCAGGCTTTCTGACTTTGTCTAGTGCTCTCTATAGTATATTTCCTGGCTACTCACAGAATCTAAGAGCTAGAAGGGCTCTCAAAGGCCCTTTAGTCCAATCTAATTCAAGAATCCCCTTTTATAACATCCACAAGTGGTCATCCAACCACTGTTTGCAAACTTCTAATGAGAAGGAACTGAGGTAGGCCAATGCTATTCATGATTCTGTTCTATGGGGAAAAATATGCATGTATGTGTGTGTATGTAAGTATGTACATATGTACATGTATATGTGTATACACACATATATAGATATAGTACACATATATAATATACATATATAAAATTCCTGTTTATAACAAATCTTCCAATACTTAAAGACAGCTATCATTACCTGTGGGCAGACTAAGCATGCCAAGTTCCTTTATGAGATCCCAAATTGCAAATTCTCTTGCTATTACCTTCAGGATATTCTCCAGTTTGTTTGAGTAGTTCCTAATATCTGATGCCTACAATTGAACTCAATTTTCTAGATATGGCCTGATCTGGCAAGAATATAACAGAACTACTACCTCTCTCATTCTGCACACTATGACACACTTTATAAAATCTAGCACTAGGTTTTTTTGGCCATGTAGCAAGGAAGGAACAAGATTCAAAGCATGCTGACCATACCTATCCCTGCCATTACATGGGGACCAAAATTCTAGATATCAAAAACCACTAAAAATAACAAATTAAAAAAATCAAACAAAACTGGCCAGTGGGGTTAGCTAATGATAGCTTAAATGTACAACTTAAAGACACTGAATTAATGTTCATTTTTTACTATGTGCAGAACTATACTAAAGGAAGACGTATATTAAATGACGGTTGCTTACTTAAACAGCTCTCTAGTAACATACAAAATGCTTGAATATATGAATCAATTAAAAAATACTAAGCACTCACTATGTGCCAAACACCGTGCTAAGAACTTAGGAGACAAATAGAAAAAGAAGATAGCCCTCCCTCTCAAAGCACATATACTCTTATTGAGAAAGACAATGACATATAAGAGTTCAGCTTTAGGGCAGATGGAAAGGTTCAGAAGTCTTTCGGACGTAACAAGGTGCCTGCCCCATATGAGCAATCATCCACCATTAGGGGAAAGTGAATATGAGGGTCAGAGTAGAGAAAGATTCTGGGTTATCTCTAGTAGTGATAGAGAATGGAGAGAAGGGTCTTTGGTAGTAGGGGAACATTATCAAGAAGATCCAGGTTGATTTCTGGGGTAGGAGAAGTAGAAAGTAGTCCTGCTTGGTATCAGGTGTGGATGAGGCCATCCAGGTACCCTCAATGGGTCTTGTGTATCTAAGGGTAGGGATACTGGGCTTTTGCTTGATGCCTGGGTACTCTAGCCATGCCCTATAGGGTCTGGGAAGAAAGGTAAATGAAAGCTTAAAAAAAGTTTAATAGTGTTTAGAAATTCTAAGAAATTACTAGGCAATGGAAGTATTCTCATTCTCAGTTTACTTTAAAAAAGTAAACAAAACAACTACAAATAACAATCTAAATAACTTTAGTAACTTTATGCCAGGCCAATTTTCATGTTCTAAATAGCAAAATTAAGTCTACAATAAGTAAAAAAAATCTCTCCAGTGAGGTGGGAAGATAAAAGAGACATTTATTTGGTTTCCCTCCAAATCAGTTGCTATGATCAGAGAGAGTAAAGGACAAGATAAGAGAGATAAGGTATTAACACATTAAAACAAAGTACCAAAATGTATCTCCCAATGCCACCTCCCCAATTTCTTTAGGAAATATGAAAACATTTTCCTGACTAAATTAAAAAAGCATTTTGGCATTGCCTGGTTGAAGATTGGGCACAGCCCTGCATTCTTTAAAAAGCTAAGCTAGCCAGCTCTGGAAGAAGTTGTGGGTAACTGAAGCACAGTATAGAAAGGAGGGCACTTTGTAACCATGCAGAATTGGGGGTATGAGGAAGGGAGAAAAAATGATTTTTCTCCTCTACTCTGCCCTTCCCTCCCATCAGTCATGGCATTTTTCAGAGGAACTAGGCCCACTAGGAGATACCAAATCCATGAGGGAGAAGAGATACAGAAACAGAGTAGGTAGTAGCTTTAACGAATGTAACCACTGGCAGCAAAGAAGAGAACTATAGATTAAAGTGAGAACTAGCTCTGGCAGTTGAGGAACAAATACAGGGAATCCAGGTGAGAAAGCCTCCCAAAAGCCATGCCGAACCAAGAAAGGAAAAGGGCAGGAACAATGGGGCTCATGTTTGGTAGTACTGGAGGCCTCAATTATCTTGTCTATTTGTGCTCTCTATAAATGTGCTCACTACCAGTATACTTTAAATTTGTGTCCATTCTTCCCACGAAAACTTTTCCAGGTCGTTTGTAGCTACTATTCTTACTATGTTATTTTAGTAAATGCCTTTGCTCTGAATGTGTCTATTGGATTACTTTTAAAGGTAAGCTTTAATAGTGGGACTTATGAGCTTTTTAGTTTTAGAAGTAAAGACTAAAGTTTTAGGAGTAAAGATCTAAAAAGTACCCCTTTGATCTAAGATAATAGGCTCCCCTTTGGGGAAGAAACCTGCAAACATATGAGTAACTAGTTGGAGACATAGACAAGACAAAGTACTATTCAAAATTGTTATATATAATGTATAATGAAGCAGTATAAATTATGTAAAGAACAATGGCTCTGAAGTACTTCGTATCAAATCCTGTCTCTAATGGTCATTACTTGTGTGACACTGGGCAAGTTACTTAATTTCTCTAGGCCTCAGTTTTCTCCTTCATGAAATGAGAGGACTGGACTAGATGGTCTCTGAGGTCCCTTCCAACTCTAGACCTAGGAACTTATGTTTAACCTTAAAGAGGTTAAGCATAAATATCTATTTTAAAACATTTAAAACATTAATTGTAAAATAAATGTTCACTTATTTTAAATAAATGAAAATGTTAGTTGAAATTTAAATAATTTTTCTTATTGAAAGAATTATGACTCTAAATTCCCACACAAAACATAAATTTAATTTTTGATGTCACTAATGATTTCTACAATGTAAAATCTATTTATTTTTTCACATATTTAAAACATTTTGAAAATTTATCCAGTTTTGTAGAATTTAAAAATTCTTAAAGTTTCCATTTGAGGTCCTTAATTGGAGAAAAACATCTTAATATAACTGATATGTTTTGAAAGTAATACCCATTAATTTAATCAATAATGTCAACATTTCATTTGTATTACCAGCATTTATATTGAAAAATGAAAACACAGGCAAGAAAAAGGTCTGGGAGGATTTCCTAGATCTAATTCTTTTTATCAAAAATTATGAAATGAAAGTCACTAAATCAAAGATTACTTAATAAATAACTGTTCCTATATGAATGACTTCTTACTGGAATGTTACTTAAAGATTTACTTGTACAAATAACTACTCAATGTGGTATGCAAAAATAAATATATATCATATGCACATATACATATCTCAACATATACGTGCATGCTTCTCAAAATGTATGAAGACATATGTGTGAATATTCATGCAAATATATACACAGAGATATGTACAAACACATACACACGTCATGTGATCTGAAGAATTAAAGATTCAGCAAATTCCCTAGAATACGTAAGCAATTTCAGACACTGTGCTAAGTGCTGTATAATTGTGTCACTTGATTCTCACAACCACCTTGGAGGTATGTACTATTAGTTTCCCCATTTTACAGATTAGAAAACTGGGGCAAAAGTGGGGCAGAATTTAAGTGGCTTGCCCAGGGTCACACACATAATTAGTGTCTGGGGCTGAATCTGAACTGAATTAGAATCAGGTCTTCCTGATTCCAGGCCCAGCACTCTATCCACTGTACCATCTGGTTGCTTGTAGGCCATCTAATCCTACATAAATAATGTCATTTGATTTCCCTACCCTGCTGCAAAAGGGTTCCAGAAATCTCCTATGGCCTAATATTTTACTTCATTAAAGTCACACTTATAGCTTCTACTGTTCTCACTTTATAAAAATATATATTACACAAAGAAATTCATTATGTCAATTAGGTGTAATTATATACTTCACAGGCCATTTTCATTATCATAATCATTTGCAAGCTCAAATTTCTAAGCTTATCTATATCATAAAATCATTATAAAATCTAAATATTCCTGTCTTTGTTTCTGGTTTTTTCTCTTGTCTAATGAAGTGTTTATAAAATATGCAACACTATATTCTATTGTATTTCTTTTAAATACCCATTTATTCCCTTTATTCTTTCCTTTAACCCATTATTATGACATT
Organism: Trichosurus vulpecula; assembly: GCF_011100635.1. Lineage (NCBI taxonomy): Eukaryota > Metazoa > Chordata > Mammalia > Diprotodontia > Phalangeridae > Trichosurus > Trichosurus vulpecula. The sequence continues at coordinate 109,852,900 of NC_050579.1, forward strand.
TTATAGCTCCTACTGGTACTAGGAAATTTCTTCTCTTTGAAAAATTTTGAGCAGTATTGTTTTACAATAGAAAGAAAATCATTTAATGGAAATAAGAGCTTACAGAGAACTTAGGTTTAGTAGTATAATGGGATACCATAGAAAAGAAGTTGAAAGATCTTGGAGGGGGTAAAGGATATCTAAGAGGGAGCCGCAGTATTACAATATTGCCTCATGTTTACATTCTGATTTACAGTTTATAAAGTATTTGCATATTGAATTGAATTTTTCCTTACAATCACCATAAGAAGCAAACCTAATACCCAGAGAGCCATTATCATAATTCTCATTTTACAAACCAAGTAATCCATGCCAGGAAAGGTCAATCAACCTGCCCAAGGTCACACAACTTAAGTCTCAGGACTAGAACTAAAAAGAGACTTTTTGTTGCCTATGGTCCAATGATCTTTAATTTATCTCTTTCTGATTTTTAGAAATGTTACTTTGATTTGGGCTTCAAAAATTAAAATTAAATCAGAAGAAAGTGGAAGACAACGATTAGATTCTAGCAACTTCAACCCTTTCCTATGTGAATGATCTGCTGGCTCTTGAAATAAACAAGAAGTAAAGTAGCTATTTGATATAATTTTTTAAAGAAATATAAATGATGCAAACCAATCACTATAATGAAAAGGCAGAAACAGCTCAGAAAATCACATGGGGTAGTCAACATTTTGATCTTCAAAGGTACCAAAAAATGATAACCAGTTAAGTGGACAAGCTTCTATGCAAAACAATACAAAGTGTATGACTGATTTTTTTTGGTAGTATTGCCTAAGAAAGTAGAGGAAAATTAGTTCAGTGAAAAACAAACCCTACAGAAAGGTCATTATGGAAAACCAGGTAATCCAAGGCATTCTGGGACCTTGAATAAATGAAAGTGGAAGGATACCAAATGGACATAAAATGAAGGAAATCAAACCAAATGTTCTCTAAGGTCCTTCTCAGGTCTAAAATCCTATGACACCATGAAAGAGACACCCTTGCATGTCTGGAGTGACACATTTTCATAAGTAATTAACAAACTAAAGCTATAACATCAGTACTGGATATATAATGCAAGGACCTAGCATTTGAAAAAATGAAGTTGTGAAGTGATTATACATGATCTAAACTGTATAGATGAATCCATTCTGAAGTTATATAATTTTAAAGGAATTCATTGATAGATTATCAAGATACCTCAAAGAGGAGAAGATTCCAAAAGAACTGAATAGATCATGCCTTCAATATTTACCAAAAAGAGGTGACCCATAAGATATCAGCAATGATCATTATCATGTGTTAATTTTCTGATTTTTACATGGCATTTATTACACTATGTTATATATGCAAAGGTGATTCTTGATGAAAACATAAAGGAACAAGAAATATTTCAGATTTTACTTTCTATATCAGACAATACCATAACAATCATACTATTGAGAGGTGCAGAGAATGTAAGATGGTACTGTATCTATTATGAGCTGAATTTTTAAAAAAGCAATTGACTTAGAATCATAGAATTTCAGAACTTGACAGGACCTTAGAGATGTCTCTCAATCCCACCATATTTCAGATGAGGAAATTGAGACTCAGAGGTTAAAGGACTGGCCCAATGTCATGGCTGTTAAGTAGCACAGAGAGACTGAAATGTTGGTCGCTGGACTCCTAGTGCAGTGCCTTTTCTAAAACCCACAATGACAGAGTAAAATTCAAATCTCATACATATTTCTTTGAGTGCAAGAAAAATATGAAGAATTTTAAAAATAATATTTACTTGAGGTAATTTCTTATTTGTTCATTAATTTTTTAATGAACAAAAGAACAAGCTGTAGCTGAGATGAATAGTATTTAGATAAAATGCAAGACAATAAGGTGGAGAAACCCAAGGATAAAAGGTTGGTGCTATTGAGATACTTTAGGTCTAGGAGACTCAGTAGAACAAAATACAATATTAAGGCACTCCTCAAACAAGATGTCTCTCACATGTATGGTAAGATAATACAAGATTCCATAACAGATGTAACCACAGAAATAACTTTGTTCAATGATCCACCAAGTATCAATATTACATAAGGCATTAAAGAGGGAGATATATGCTCACCTAAGGTGTTAACCAGTGTCATGGAAGCTGTCCACAGAATTCAAAGAGAAGAGGGATGCCCTATTAATGGCGAGGTTCTCCAAACACTATCTGTAGATGACACTGTGATAACTGCATTGAGTTCAGAACACCACACAAAGCTTCCTCAATGAAATCCATGGTCATGTGAAAGAGATTGGTCTGACCAATTCACACTGGAAAAACAAAGTAGATGAAAAATGTGTATTTCCTGGATTACAATATGCACTTGGAGGTGTAGCCCACTAGGTTAGTCCACTAGTATATATAATACATTGGGTAGGCACTGAACATGGACAATGAGGTAGGCCCAGACTTGACTAGGAAATGATCAGGGTGTATTTCATTTGGGAAACTATTTAACACTTTGAATGCTCCTGAATGTTTGCTGATGTAAAAGCTCATCTTTAATGCCAATATTTTCCTTTTGAAGCTGTATGACTAAGTCATGAAAGACCACAATCTGAGAAGCAAAATTGCAGTTAATCCAAATAAAATGGAAACATGAACGGGAGGTATAAGTACACTGTGGCATATTACCAACAATGACTTATGAGTGAAATGGTGGGAAAAGATGTGATGAATACCATGTATGACTCAGAAAGTAGATTAGTTATATACTGAGAGAGAAGGATAACAGATAGCACTAGTACTTCACTATTACACTCTAAACAGTAAAAGAACAAGAAGAAGTTCTTTTATATGCTAAGTAGAAACTTTATGAGGGATTTACAAAAAGAAACGGAAAAAATTGAATAAGATGAGACGGCATGGAGAGGTTGTGATTTACGCAAATGGGTGAAGTACCCAAACAAATGAGGAGACAATTTGCCAAAGAATTAGGTTGTGTTGGTATAGGTAGAAAGATACTCCAGAACACTAAATTTGCTGAACATATTTTATTTTTAAAAATGAAAATACATAAATAATAAAATAAAATAAATTTTAAAACATTCAGTATGTCAATAATCTTCAGATTTGCATTATCCTGAAAAAGAAAAAGAAGCCTCATTAGGATACACATTGCCTTGTAGGATAAAGACAAATGTTCTTATGTGTGAAATTTAATTCCTACCCATCCATACCTAAATTAAGGCTAGTTAATAACAGAGAATATTAAAGTTACCTTGCACAAAAATATTCCTGTTACATATATGTACACAGATTCAGTTAGTTACTGTTGTTTAAGGCAGACTTGTACAATCCCATTTTAAACATATCTCCAACAGCCAACTGTGTGGCAACAGATACCTTTAATAGAAGACAAAACATTTGGGAATTATTTCATCTTAGATTTATAGCATGTGAAGAAATGATTTAAAAAATTCACTACTCTATTAGATGCAACTAGTACATACCTTTTTGTTCAAATAATAAAGAATCCCAAATGGATTGCTATGGATTCCATTTTTAAACCTGCAAATTTAGAAAAAAATTGAGGGTAGGGGATTGAGGGGAAGCAAAGCACAAAAGAGTCTACATGAGAAAGAAAAAAATGAGGTACTGTGTATAAAATATGAAGCATATGCACAGCAGTGTTACACAGTTGAAAAATCACTGGACTGAGTTCAGGAGATCTGGATGCCATTTTTTTAACTGATTTTAGCAAGTCGCCCTCTTTTCTTTTTTCGTAAAATGAAAGGATTGGTTTAGATGCCCAAGGTTCCTTCTGGATTTCTTAGTCTATGATTACATGAATTAAAATAGATGTAGGGTACCTTAAAATGACAAACAATATGCTAAAATGAACATGCTAAAATGTTTTGCTTCATACAATATAATGTGTAACTATTGAATGCATGAGATCAGGACTATGCTAATAGAGCACTCTTCTATACTTTAAAAAATACAAATTTCTCTCAATAGTCATCCTAAAGAGGAAATCAATCACAAGTCAAACAATTTTTCTAATCTGTCTTATAAGATATAGCATGATGAAATCATAGAATTTTAGACTTAAAAATCATCTATTATCAATTCTCACTCAGGATAAAAATTTTTTTCAAAGCATCCCACACAAACTATCATTCAGTCTCTGTTTTCCAGGGAGTAAGGGAAAGAAGGGGGATGGGAAAGGAAGGGTGAAAAGAAGGCAGGAGAAAAAAGTAGGAAAGAAGACAGGACGGAAGGCAAGAATGGAAGAAGGTACAAGGAAGGTGTGAAGGAAGGAAGGAGAGGAAGCTGAGGAAAAAAAAAGGTAAAGAAAAAAAGGAAGATGGGAAAAGAAGGCAGGAAGGAAAGGAAGGCAGGTAAAGCAGGAGGGAAGGGATGGGGAGAGGAGAAGAGAGGAAGGATTTATTAAACACTTACTATGAGCCAGACAGAACCACCTTAGGAGTTAGGTGACATTACCATTTTACATTTGATGAAAACTGAGAAAAATAAAAATGAAGTGACTTGCTCAGGACCAAAGAATTACTGAGTCCCAGGCCACATTTGAATTCAGGTCTTTTTAACTCTATGCCCAGCAAACTCTCCACTGTACCTCTGCAGAGGTTTAGACAGATTACTATATATGGAGGCAACCCATGAAATTTGCAGGACAGTTCCAGTTATTAGAAAGTTCCTTTTGGTGAGCCAAAATCCTATAACTTATATCCATTAATACTAGCCATTTGGAAAATTAAGATAATATTACCTTATATGTTATCTTGTAATTTTTAGTGTTTTTTCCCTCCTTAATAGAAAAATAAAAAGGCTCAGAATAGTCAAGAGACTCACTCAGGTTCAAATGAGGAATAAGGACTAAGACTCAGGTCTTCAACTCCCAGATTAGGCTTGTCTACCACAATGTCCCTCAATAATGCCTTCTGTATTTAGGCAGAGAATGTCTGTTCCATCTTTCTCATCAACAGCCATTCAAACATTTGAAAACAGCTCTCCTATCTTCCCTCAGTCTTCCTTTCACCAATACTAAATACACACAGTTCCTTCAACTGTTTCTCAAATGACAAAGTTTCTAGGTCCCTAACTATTCCAGTGGCCATCTTTCTAGATGAAATATAGGTTGTTAATGTCTCTCTTAAACTGCTGTATACAGAAAGGAAGAGAAAAGTCTAGATACTGACTGAGAAGTAAGGTTTTAATGGTGCTATCTTCTGTGATCTAGACATTACTGTTCTACCAATATAGTTTAAGATTACATTAGGTTTAGCAGGTGTATCAAACTATTTATATTACCTTTGTCAATAACCAGAATTCTTGCACATGCATCATATGTAGTTGCTGCCAAGCTAGGTTTCCTCTTGGTTTGTGGCATTTCTTAAAACTAAATGTAAAACCCCATTCCTGTTATATTTCATCTTGTTGGTTTTGACATATTGATGCAATTTCAAATCTTGATTTTGTCATATCATCTATCTCCCAGTACACATCACTCACATATCTAACTAACATTCATTTAAGGTCTTCGAGTAAGAGAAGGTTAGACTAGACGGCCACTGAAGTTCCTTTTGGATCTTATTCTAAGCTATGAACCTATGACCAATAAAAATGCTTCTTAAAACAGCCTTTCCCCAGATGGAAGAACAGAGTTTTGGGAAAATGAAAATACAAAGTAAATCCCCAAGAAATCTCTTCCTGGCCATTCCTGTGGGATTTTTGCTTTGCTACTATCTACCAAAGAGAAGTGGTGACATTCTTGAAAGGTATGGTATGAAAGGGCATTTGAAAAGACCCTTTGCAAATCATGGTGGTGCAGATGACACCAAAAGAGTAAAAGTGACAGAGCGGTAAAACAGGACAAAGATAATAATAAGATAGGTCTATATTCAATGAACAAGGAGGAAAAGCTTTATCAGTTCAAGGATTTGGAACTCCAGAGTATAGGTTGTAGCAGAAGGGAAGTCTATCTTAAGAGACAGTTGGGATCCAGACAAGAAGCCATAACATGTTTTGCCTTGGTTTTCTAATAAAAGCATTAACAGTAGCATAAAAAAAACCCTGTCCTGACCCCTTTAAGGGAAACTGAGAACATTCATCCATTTGATATTTCTGATGATTTAGGGGACTATATTTTATCCTCGGATACTGCAAAGTAGACATCATTCCTTGGCAAAACGAAGTGTTATGTTCCATGGCAAACTGCTTATTGAATACTTTGTGAACTTCGTACTTGATCTCTAAATTAACAAGCTCTTAAACTAATAAAAACTCATTTGCTGGATAAAAAGTTTGAACTATTTTTATCACATAACATTCTCTTAAATAACATCCATACTGAAATAGCACATCTCTATATTTTCTTTCATTAAAAGTTAAACTGCCAAATAATCTAATTCTCAAAAGTGTACTTCCTAATCTATATATGAAAGTCCTGGAGGAGTTCCAGGAAAGGATTATTATTCAGGAAGATCACTATACATGCTGCAAAACAGAATTAGGAAAAAAAATTGTACTATAGATTTCCTGTATACAATTTTAATCGTTTAATAACAATTATTGATTCACTAACAAACCACCAATGTCAAAGAGATTCTGTTTGCGATATTAAGAAAAGCTCCTTTCCCAGAAAAAAACACATAACTTTCCCGCTGTGCATCCCAATAATATTCATTCACAAGACCATAACAGGGTTCAATTTATAATTGCATGCAACATCAATCAAATTTCAAAGGACACAGGAAAATTCTACCTAAGCATTTTAAAGGCTTATACTTGATAAAAATCTGAGATATTTTGTTGTTCAGAAATTAGTCCAGAAATTCTTGGGGGAAAAAATCAAAACAGTGAACAATACAAATCTGGTAAAGAGAAAAAGAGATAACATTTATTTATTTTCCAGAACTGTGATTTTCAAAATTATGAACTATAAAAATAAAACCGTGACAAATCTCTACAGGCTCCTAAATCATATTTGAAAATATTTTTACCATGAGATTATGAATTTAGTATAACACCCTTATGTTATACATTTTAAGATTCCTTCACTGAATAATTTTATTTAAAAAATACAAAAGAAAATTTAGGTAGATAAAATATTAATTTCTATTATCCATTTTCATCATGGAACTTATATAAAATTTCCTTTGAATCAAAAGCATCCAGAGACAAAATGCTGAAAATTACTACTCTTAAAAAAATAAATTAAAAACCTTTAAAAAAAAGTTGGAGAAATAACTGAAAGGAAATAAATGGGCAGAAGAACAGCTAAAAAAAGTGCCAAAAACATGATGCTTACTAAATAAATTGAACCCTGCTATATTTTTAAAATATTACCCCAGACAAATTCACACTAAATTAACAGAAAAAGCTGCATTCCACATGTAATTGATTTTTTTTTGATAATTATAGGCCCAATGAGTTTAGAAGAAGTAGCTTAAAAGATTATTATCACAAAGAATAATAAATTAATATACAAAGAATGCAATGAAATGCCATATGATAATTTTTTAAAGTTGGGTTAGCATTTGTACAGCAAGGCACTGGATTAGGAAGAAAAAAGAGAATTTTCTATTTCCTACCGATATCATTGGCTACCATCTTGGAAAATTTTCTGCTTTTGGTCTTCACTGGAAATAACATTTTGAAATAAAATGTCAAAATCTATTCAAAGAAAATTAAATGAAGTACAAATAAAATAAATGAAATGCTTTAAATAACATACTATACCCTTTTCTATAAAATTAGTCACTTTTTGTTCATCATCAGAATTGTTTGGCGATGTAGAACCTACATAAATGAAGACAATGAAATGAACATGCAGAATCGTCATCATTCAAAAATACTGTAGTTTTGCCAAAGGCAGAACTATAATAAAAGAAGAAAAGAAAAAACTAAAATAATCTCTAAAATTTAACTGTATTATTTACAGAAAGTAGGAGGACTTTTATTTAGTAACAACTGCAATAGTTCCTAGTAAAGTACAGTAACAACAATCAGAACTAAATCTTAAGCCAAGATTCAATTCAATCCAAGTATTTAATAGGTTTTTAATGTACAAGGCACTATGCTACTCATTGGGGATGCAAAGAAAAAAAAATCATAGACCCCGCTCTGAAAGAGCTTATTGTCTACTTGGAGGAGAAAACATTAAATTAAATTAATATTAAAAATAATTAATAGCTGCAGTGTGAGGAGGAGATGAAAACAAGTAGTGAGGAGAAGGGCTGGGAAAGGCTTTAGGACATGAAACCTGTGTTGAACCTTGAATGTACTTAAAGATTCCAAGAAGTTGAGATGGAAAAGAGAATATACAGGCATGTAAGAAAGCCTGTGAAAAAGCCAAGAAGCAGGATATGTAAAGCTTTGTGCCCAAAGAATACCAATTTAGCAAATTCATGGATGATAGAGAGAAGAAAGACTGGGGCAGTCTTTAGGCGGCTACCTCAATAATCTCAATTGGCTACTCATCAGTCAACAAGCATTTAGAGACAAGGCCCTGCACAAATGTAGAAGGTCTATGATCAGAAAGAAAAGGATGGATTCAAGAGCTGTTTAAGAGGCAGGATCAATAAGAATTGGCAACTAACTGGATATGGGGACTGAGAGGGAGTGAATAGTTGGAATGGCTCAAAGGTTGTAAGACTTGTTGACAACTAGGAATGGTGGTGCCATATAGTACAGAAATCTCTATTTAGAGTTATGTATTAAAATATAATTGAAATTCCTTTCTCTTCTTAGGAAAATATTTTTAAAAATGGGATGAAATACAGAAAACTCAATGAAGCACAAATAATTATTTGATCTAAATTATATTTTCAACTTAAAAGTTATCTTAAATTTTTCAGGATTAAAGAATTTCCTGATATGGTAAATGCTTGATGTTACTCTATATGAAGTAATGCTCTTAAAGCCTATTATTGCCAGTAACTGTTAGATAAAATTGTCTAGGCATTTCTATTTTTCTATACTTCCATCTGTCACTTTCCTATTTTTGATTTTCTTTCTCTCACCTTCACCAAGGTTTCTGCTTTTATGTGTATGTGTGTGTGTGTATATATATATATATATATATATATATATATATATATATATATATATATATATATATATATACGTATATATATATACACACATATATATATATATATATGTATATGTATGAACTGTTACTATGAGCATCACCCCAAGCCAGATTCCAGTTGCCAGAATTCAACGGTATCTCTTTTTTCCACTCACATGTAACAAACAAATGCACATTATAACTGTTAACACAAGAAAATATTTCACCTCTTTTTCATTCAAGCAAAAGAATTTGCAACTGAATTTGCGTTTATTAATTCAAGAAAAATTATGATTAATTATGATTATACTTCAGGTAAAAATACCGAGTGGCAAATATTCCCTGACTTTTCTGCTATTTTTCTTCTTTATAAATTATCTTACCCAGTATATATTATTAAAAATAATCACCTTTATGGTGGGAAAAGGGCCAGCCTCCTCTCCTTTAAATATTACTTTATTTATATCACAGTGAGATTATCATATAAAAACACACTTAAAATCTCATTTTTTAAAAAACAAGGATAAAAATCAAAATCCTGGAAGATCTGTATTTCGCATTGGCTAGGTTTTAAAATGTGTCAATGACAAATACAAAATTCTACAACATGTTCTTTTAAGGAGAGAGAATAATTACTCTTATATTTGAGTACATAAACACATATATGCACTTACATGAAACTAAAGTTAGACTTTTCCCTCAGAAAACATCCATATTGAGTTATAGTCCTAAGTGATCTGAGATAGTCTAAAATTGTTAATATGCTCTATTACAGTAATTATATTTGAAATATTAGCTGAATTATCATGGGAAATATCTTCAATGCATAGATTATGAAATGTTCAAATTTTAAAAAGTATAATGAATTTATCGCATTTCATTCTATAATTTAATGATATAAAGATTATATGCAAAAACTTTTTAAAGTTCTAGAGAAATACAAATATGATTGAAGTTCCCAGAAATAATTAAGAGTTATTTGTAAGCTGAAATTATAAACAAATCACATGTTCATGGTAGTGAATGAAGTAGATATAAAGGAGGGGAACATTTAATTTTTCAGAAACAAAAGTATAAAGTATGAAAATAGAGAGCATTTTTGGATTTTTCTGTATGACAATGGAAGAAAATGTTATTAATTATTGGAATAATTAAGATTTTTAAAAATTTGAATTCAAGGTAACTTAAGAGTTAAATTTCACTTTTATCCCTTATATGTTATATCACAAAGACACATAAATCCTGATTTAAATTATGGATAATTCTAACTTTTTAAATTTAATTTTATAATTTCCAGTAGATCCCTCTTCTACTTCTTTCTCTTCATTACCTGACTGTAGTTTGCATTAATTTAATAGTTTACATTATTCTTTCCAAGTTGGAATGGCTTGACTTGTGGCACAATAGAAAGAACAATGAATTTGTGGTAAAGAGAGCTGAATTCTCACAGTAGATGAGTGATATAGAAGGTAGTTGCTTCTAAACAATCTAGAAATGGTTTATTTTGTAACATTTCTTATTCAAAGGCAGAAAAAGCTGGCATAGTATATGGAGAGTCAGTCAGAAAGCCAGGAACACCTGGGTTCAAGTCCCATTGATGATACAAACTACCATCATCACTCTGTTCCGTAGGAACTCTTAAAGACTAAAAGTTGCATAGTAGAGGCCATTTTCTCACCCAGGAGTTCTCTATACCAATGGAATCACAGTTTTAACTTTTCCTACCTACTTTATTCTTGGGATTCAGCCAGAGAGAAGACATATCCGGGGTTATTATGAATCATTACTATAGTAAAAACATTGACATGAACCTTTTCATATGAACCAAATGCTTATTAAATGCAATGAAATATGGATAGGCTTCTATTAACTTTTGAGTGAGTATCCGGAGATACACATTTTTTTCAACTTTAGTGGTAAGATAGGAATTTAATAGCAATTTCTTGAGTTAAGGAAATTCAGTTACTCTATACTTTTGGCAGTATGACTAAAAACATTTCAATGCCTATATTTATCATGATGGTTAAACTACGTCAGAAGCAATCATGTGATGTTATTTTTAACAAAAATTACCATGATTACCATAATTTCCAATTATTTTAGTTAGGCTGCCCACAAAGTCAAATCTATAAACTCTTGATGAAACAATGTTGGTTTATTAAGATGAACTTTGTCATTAAGTTTCATGGGTTGCCAGGGCCTTTTGTGGATGTATGCGAGTTTGACAGAACCTAGATTTGTGATTTCATCAGTGTGAGGAACTTCCAGGGAGGAAATTCCCTCCTCTGGTTTAAAACAGCAACTAATTTAGGGTCTTTAAGTGTTTAGTGGGAGAATAGAGTGGTTAACTGATGTGCTTAGGTCACACTGCATATATCAAAGGCAGGATGAAGGCCTTTTTAATGTTGAGGACAGCCCTTTATCTACAATGTTATATTGTCAGGGCCAAATGAGAATGTTTTGCAAATATTTTCGATTGCTACTTAACTTTCCTTAAGTAAAGCACTCAATTTAATCTATGATATATATTTGGTTCTATAGCCTTGATACTTCCCTTATTCCAAAGTATTCACTCAACATTTAGGGAAGATGGAATAAATTTTTTTGTCAATCTTGAAACAAATTAAGACATTCAGAATTTTGTGACATTCAACAGGCAAAAGGAAGCATATGTGTATAAACACAAATTTTTAATAACTTCAGTGTTCCTAAGAAATATGGACTATAGTTACTTATTTTATATTCTGGAAATTACATTATATTGCAAATAGGTTCAAATTTAGTTTTTGAATATACTATTCACATTATTCTCAAAGCTTAAAAGACTCTATAGCTAAGTTCTTGACTATAAAATAAACACACTAGAAAGAAATATTAAAATATTAGAAAACTGAAGACTACTCACAGACAAGACCTTTAATAAAATACAGTTGTTAGCTTTGATTATTTATATATGTACACACACACACACACCCATATATAAAACTTTCTGCCTATGCTGAATCACTAATTCATTAACTTCATATCTTCTTAACCTAAAGTAGGGAACAGCAGATGGAAGGTTCCAGGTATCATGCAAAATGTTCTTGGAAAATCTCGACAAAGAAAGAAGGCACATACAATCATGGATCAGACAGAAGTAAGAAATCATTTTATACTAGTTACATAATAGATTTGCCCTTTTATCTTATAAATTTTCATAATTTAAAAAACCACCCTTTTTAACCTAACATAAAAGGTAATTTAAGTGCTAATGGTTTTTTTTTCATTGAAAAAATATTTATTTACAGACTATTGGAAAGTAAATTATTATTCACAATACTTTTACTCTCCACACCATCAAAAAATACCAGGAATGCCTATATTATCAAAAATACTAGAGCTCATTAAAACCTTGGATTAAAGAGCAACACAATATTTTACAGGAAATAAAATATTCCAAAACTGAGCATGTTATTCTATTGACTTTTTACCAGGTAAGTGGTGTGGATTTTCCAATGAAGGAAATTATACCCCTTTTCAACTTAATCAAAACGAAATCCTTCAGGCAGGAGTTCTAAACCATTTTTGTGCCATGGACCCCTTCTTAGAATGTTTTGAAATAGATAAAATAAATTACATAGGATCATAAAAGAAACCAATTATACTGAAGTTACAAATGTGTACCCATCTATGCATATATACTCACATACATATGTGTATAGATACACATATATGCACATATGTGTACACATACACACATTTCACAAACCAAATTAAGAACTCCTGTCTTAAGGACACCCACCCATATATCAAATACAAAATGCTCCTGTAAACTTGTTTCATTAAATTGGTGTATTAATTGATAAGCCATAATAATTACTGGCTTCTATACAACCATAATTGTCAAAGATGAGAAAAACCACAATTACCAGAAGTAGGTGATTTGCAACGATCCTCTGGCACTACAGTCCCTTCATTAATATCACAGAGACCTGCTGAAAAATACAAACATAATACAATTATTATATACATACATACAAGTTACACTGTTTTTTAAAATAATTACTACTTAGCTTTTGCCTGCTTTTAGCTGATGGGCAAATTAATAGATAGTGATTGTGCTGATGCTACAGTTCTTACATTAATAGTTTACTTATGAATTGTTCTGAATATATAAAAAATAACAGGATATCATATTTGGGGTAAAAGTACAATTAATCATTTTACCAGGCTTAACAAATAGTTGTAGAAGCAGTGTCACATAGGTATGGCCAACTATATTAATGATAATGTTTTTTTAAGTTGACTGTGATACATGAACAACCACATAATAAGATAACATCCAGGAATGTATTTTGTTTTTTTTTTTTTGGGGGGGATTAGGAAGATAGACTTGTCAGCACATATTTAATCTACTAATCTGATGTTTGTTTAATTTCATCTGAAAGACTACATATTATTTTAAAACTGTTTTAAAGAGAGTATAACATCTATGCCATTATTAGCTCTTTCAGAATGGAAAATAAATTATTTGCAAAGAATTTGCTCTTTTGAAGACTAAAAGCATTTAAATTACAATCTGAAAATGGTTTCTTTGAAATGTATTTCAGAAATGTTTACTTTAAATGTTAGTGTAAAAGATTTCATTTGGGTCAAAATGATTAAATTTTAAAATACTGTAATTTTGTTAGTCTACTACAAAAAAATAGTATTGAAAATGCTTCTTCCAAGATACTTGAATTGCACAATATGTTAATCAAAAAGTCTTTCATTTTACAACCAAAGTAGCTTTCAAAAAACACTTTTAAAGATAAGATTCATTCTATGAACATGCAGTTCTTCAGAGTAAAGTTAAAAGTGGGCTGCTGAAGAAATGACAAGCCTTAGAAGTGATAACACCGTATTAGTGACAAATGAGCATTTCATAAACTTAATTGTTGCTGTTGCTAGTTTGTAATAAATGCTTCAGTTCCCAGTAAATTTTTTGGTTGAATTCTCAATGATATTATGAGGTTTGTATTTGTATTATGTTGATCTATCATCTGAAGTTCATGAAAGACAGCAAGTTTCTACATATAATGATAGTGATTACAACATATTCTTGACTCAACACCCCCTTCTCCCTTTCTCTTCATCTTAGAGTGGCCCTTTTCCTTGCAAAGATTAATGCCTTCATATGTCTCTCTTCCAGTAGACTGCAGCTTTAATCATACTTTGTTTTTTCTAATCTAATCTTTAAACTCTATCTACTGGTTCCCTCCTGAATTACGTTGAAGCATGTCAAAGTCTTCAAAAGAAAGAAAGAGAAATAAACAAAGCAAAACTCTGTTGAGGAGTGGAAGGGGAAAGGGAGAAACAAAAGCAAAAACAGGGGGGAAATAGGATGGAGAAAAAGACACAGCTTGTAATCATAACTGTGAATGGGATGGAAGCAGATAGCAGAATGGATTAAAAACCATAATTTCACAATATGCTGTTTACAACAAACACATTTGAAACAGGGGGATACACACAGGGTAAAGGTAAAAGACTGGAGTAAAATATACTGTTCTTCAGCTAAAGTAAAAAAAGCAGGGGTACCAATCCTAATCTCAGACAAAGCAAAACCAAAGATAGATCTAATTAAAAGAGATAAGGAAGGACACTACATCCTGCTAAAAGGCACCATAAACAATGAAGCAATATAATCATTTAACATATGTGCACCAAGTGGTATAGAGGGCAAATTCTTAGAGGAGAGGTTAAGGGAGTTACAGGAAGAAAGAGACAGCAAAACCACACTAGTAGGGGACTGCAACCTCCCCCTCTCTGAACTTCATAAATCTAACCTCAAAATAAACAAGAAAGAAGTTAAGGAGGTGAACAGAATTTTAGAAAAGGCAGATATGACAGACCTCTGGAGAAAACTGAACAGGGATAAAAAAGAATATACTTTTTTCACAGTGGTACATAGCACATATTCAAAAACTGGCCACGTACCAGGGCATAGAAACCTTACAATCCAGTGCAGAAAGGCAGAAGTAGTCAAAGCATCCTTTTCAGATCACGATGAAATAAAAATTATTTGTAACAAAGAACCATGGAAAAATAAGCTAACAATTAATTGGAAACTGAACAATCTTATTCTGAAGAATGAGTGGGCCAAAGAACAAATCATAGAAACAATAACTTCTTTCAAGAGAATGACAATCATGAGACAACACACCAAAACTTATGGGATGCAGCAAAAGCATTTCTTAGGGG
The DNA here is from genome assembly GCF_011100635.1 of Trichosurus vulpecula. NCBI lineage: Eukaryota > Metazoa > Chordata > Mammalia > Diprotodontia > Phalangeridae > Trichosurus > Trichosurus vulpecula. The sequence goes on from NC_050579.1 coordinate 109,868,211, forward strand.
ACGTTTTATATCTTCAAACGCTTACATGAATAAAATAGAGAAAAAGGAGATCAATGATTTGGGAATGCAAATGAAAAAGCTAGAAAAAGAACAAATTGAAAATCCCCAATTACATACCAAATCAGAAATATCGAAAATCAAAGGAGAGATTAAAAAAATTGAAATCAAGAAAACTATCAAATTAATAAATAAAACCAAGAGCTGGTTTTATGAAAAAAAAACCCAATAAAATTGATAAATCTTTGGCCAATTTCATTAAAAAAAAGAAGAAAATCAAATCATCAGTATCAAAAGTGAAAACGGTTTAATTAACCTCCAATGAAGAGGAAATTAAAACAATAATTGGGAATTATTTTACCCAATTGTATGCCCATAAATTTGACAACCTTAGGGATATGGATGAATATCTGCAAAAATATAAATTTCCCAGGTTAACAGAAGAGGAAGTAAAATTTCTAAATAACCCCATCTCAGAAAAAGAAATTGAGCAAGCCATCAATGAACTCCCTAGGAAAAAATCTCCAGGACAGATGGTTTTACATGTGAATCTTATCAAACATTTAAAGAACAATTAATTCCTATACTTTATAGACTATTTCGGAAAACAGGTGAGGAAGGAGTCCTACCAAATTCTTTTTATGACACAAATATGGTATTAATACCTAAACCAGGAAGAGTCAAAACAGAGAAAGAAAATTATAAAACAATTTCCCTAATGAATATTGATGCAAAAATTTTAAATAAAATATTAGCAAAAAGATTGCAGCAACTTATCATGAGAATAATCCACTACGACCAGGTAGGATTTATTCCAGGAATGCAAGGCTGGTTCAATATTAGGATAACTATCAGTATAATTGATCACATCAACAATAAAACTAGCAGAAACCATACGATCATCTCAAGAGACGCAGAAAAAGCCTTTGATAAAGTACAACATTCATTCCTGTTAAAAACACTAGAAAGCATAAGAATAAATGGAGCCTTTTTTAAAATTATAAATAGTATCTACCTAAAAGCATCAACAAGCATTATTTGTAATGGGGATAAGCCAGATGCCTTCCCAATAAGATCAGGGGGGAATCAAGGATGTCCATTATCACCCCTATTATTCAATTTGGTACTAGAAATGTTAGCCATAGCAATAAGAGAAGAAAAAGAAATTGAAGGAATTAGAATAGGCAAAGAAGAAACTACATTATCACTTTTTGCAGATGATGTGATGATTTACTTAGAGAATCCTAGAGATTCAAGTAAAAAGCTACTTGAAATAACAAACTACTTTAGCAAAGTTGCAGGATATAAAATAAACCCACATAAATCCTCGGCATTCCTATACATTACTAACAATGCCTAACAGTAAGAGATAGAAAGAGAAATTCCATTTAAAGATTCTGTAGACACTATAAAATACTTGGGAGTCTAGCTGCCAAGACAAACCCAGGGCCTATATGAACATAATTATGAAACATTTTTCACACGAATAAAGTCAGATCTAAATAAATGGAAAAATATCAGTTGCTCATGGTTAGGCCAAGCTAATGTAATAAAAATGACAATTTTACCTAAATTAATTTGTTTATTCAGCTCCATACCTATCAAACTACCCTAAAGTTATTTTACAGAGCTGGATAAAATAATAACAATATTCATCTAGAAGAACAAGAGATCTAGAATATCTAGGGAATTAATGAAAAGAAATGCTAGGGAAGGTAGCCTAGCCATACCAGATATTAAACTGTAAAATAAAGGAGCAGTCATCAAAACTACCTGGTACTGGCTAAGAAACAGTCATGGATCAGTGGAATAGGTTAGGTACACAAGACGCAGTAGTCAATGATTATAGCAATCTACTATTTGATAAACCCAAAGAATCCAGCTTCTGGGCTAAGAATTCACTATTTCACAAAAACTGCTGGGAAAATTGGAAAATGGTAGGGCAGAAACTGGGTATAGACCAGTATCTTACACTATATACCAAAATAAAGTCACAATGGGTTCATGACTTAGGAATAAAGGCTAATACTATAAGCAATTTAGGAGAGCAAGGAATAGTTTACCTATCAGATTTATGGAAAAGCAAAGAATTCATGATACAACAAGAGATAGAGAGCATTACTAAATGCAAAATGGATAATTCTGATTATGTTAAATTGAAAAGTTTTTGTATAAAAAAAAGCCAATGCAACAAAGATTAGGAGGGAAGCAGAAAATTGGGAGAAAATGTTTACAACTCTGATAAAGGCCTCATCTCTAAAATATACAGGGAACTGAGCCAAATTTATAGGAATAAAAGTCATTCCCCAATTGAGAAATGGTCAAAGGATATGAACAGGCAGTTTTCAGAGGAAGAAATTAAAGAGATCTATAAGCATATGAAAAAATGCTCTAAATCACTACTGATTAGAGAATTGCAAATCAAAACAACTCTTAGGTACCACATCTCTCCTGGCAGATTGGCTAAAATGACAAAACAGGAAAATGATACATGCAGGAGAGGATGTGGGAAAATCTGAACACTGTTACACTGCTGGTGGAGTTGTAAACTGATCCAGCCATTCTGGAGAGCAATTTGGAACTATGCCCAAAGGGCTATAAAAATGTTCATACCCTTTGGCCCAGCAATACCACTTCTAGAGTTGTATCTCAAAGAGATCACACAAGTGGGAAAAGGACCCATATGTACAAAAATATTTACAGCGGCTCTTTTTGTAGTAGCAAAGAATTGGAAATCAAGGAGATGCCCATCAATTGGGGAATGGCTGAACAAGTTGTGGTATATGAATATAATGGAATACTATTAAGCTATAAGAAATGGGGAAGATATGGACTTCATAATAACCTAGAAAAACCTACATGATATAATGCTGAGTGAGCGGAGCAGAACTAGAAGAACATTATACACAACTACAGATATATGGATTCTGTGATGACTAACCCTGATGCACTTCACTCTTCTCAGCAATACAAGGTTCAAAGACAACTCCAAAGGATTCACAAGGGAGAGAGTTATCTACATCCAGAGAAAAAACTATGGAGACTGAATGCAGATTGAGGCAAAATGTTTGCTGTCTTTTGTTTTTTTTCTTTTGTTTTTTTTTTCCTCTCTTTTGTTTTTGTTTTTTTCATTTTGTTTTGTTTCTTCTTTCTCATGATTCATTCCATTGGTAATAATTCTTCTTTAAAACTTGACTACTGTGTAAATAAATTCAATGTGAAGTTATATGTAAAAGATATATCGGATTCCATGCCATATTGTGGAGGGAGTGGGGGGAGGAGGGGAACAAAATCTGGAATTCAGGATCATGCGGAACTGAGTGTTGTAAACTAAAAATAAAAAATCTTAATAAAAAAAGAGGAAAAAAATAAAAGTAACAAAATAGGGCAGAAAAAAATGAGCAACAAAAGAAAAAAAGAACTTGACCATAGAAAGTTATTATGGTGACAGGGAGACCAAAACACCAACTCAGAAGAGGATAACAATGTTAAAATGCCTATGTTCAAGGCCTCAAAGTAAAAATAAGAACTGGTCTCAGGCCCAAAAAGAACTCCTGGAAGAGTGTAAAAATGACTTTTAAAATCAAATAAGGAAGGGAGAAAAAAATTGGGAAAAGAAATGAGAATGATGTAACAGAATCATGAAAAAAGAATCAACAGCTTGATAAAGGAAGCACAAAAAATGGAAAAAAGGATGTACAAATTTTTATTGAAGAAATCCCTTTTAAAAAGTAGAATTGGTCAAATGGAAAAGGAGATTAAAAAAAGCTAATTGAAGAAAATAACTCCTTAAAAATTAGAATTGGACAAGTAGAAGCTAATGACTCCCTGAGACATAAAGAATCAATCAAACAAAATAAAAGAATAAAAAAAAGAAAAAAATGTAAAATATCTCACTGGAAAAACAACCAATCTGGAAACTAGATCCATGAAAGATGATTTAAGAATCACTGGACTACCTGAAAGCCATAATGAAAAAAAAAGGACCTGGACATCATATTTCAAGAAATTATCAAAGAAAACTGCCCTAATATCCTTGAACCAAAGGGTAAAACAGACATTGAAAGAATCCACCAATCACCTCTTGAAAGAGATCCCAAAATGAAAACTCCCAGGAACATTATAACCAAATTACAGAACTCCCACGTGAAGGAGAAACTACTGGAAGCAGCCGGAAATAAACAATTCAGATACTGTGAAACCACAGTAAGGATTACATGTGTATACTACATTAAGGGATTGGAGGGCATGAAATATGATATTCTGAAAGGCAAAGGAGTTGGGACTACAACCAAGAATCATATGCCCAGTGAAACTGAGCATAATTCTATGGGGAAAAATAGTCATTCAATAAAATAGATGACTTTCAAGTTTTCCTATGAAAATACCAGAGCTGAACAAAAAAAAAAATGTGATCTTTGAACACAAGACTCAAGAGAAGCATTAAAAGGGAAAAAGGAAAGAGGAAACATAAGGGATTCAATGAGGCTAACTGTTTGCATCCCTACACAGGAAGTTACCTGCAACTCTTACAAACTATTAACTACCACTATTAGTTACTATTAGTGACTATTAACTATTAACTATCACTATTAGTTCAGTTAGAAGGAGTATACATAGATAGAGGGTGTAGGTATAAGATGACTTTGATGGGATGATTTAAAAAAATTAAGGAGTGAGAAAGAGGATTACACTAGGAGCAGAAGGAAGGGAGAGGTTAAATGAGGTAAATTATCTCTCTCAGAGAGGTGCAAAAGACCCATTACAGTGGAAGGGAAGATGGGAGGGGAGGCTTGGGCATTGCTAACCTTATTCTCATTGGAATTGGCTTAAAATGAGAATAACATACAGTATTGTATGGATATAGAAATCCATCATACTCTAAAGGGAATTAAGAGGGGAGGGGGACAAGAAACAGGGGAAGGATTAAGAGAAGGGAGGGCAGATTGGGGGACGTAGTGGTCAGAAGCAAAACACTGGTGAGTAGGGAAAGGGTGAAAGGAGAGAGAGAACGATAAATAGGAGGAAAAATAGGATGGAGGGAAATACTCAATAAGTAATCATAACTGAATATGAATGGGATGAACTGACCCATAAAACAAAATGAATAGCAGTTGATTAAAAACCAGAATCCTACTATGTGCTGCTTTTAAGAAACACTTAAAGCAAAGAGACAAACAGAGTAAAGGTAAGGGACTGGAGCAGAATCAACTGTGCTTCAGCTGAGGTAAAAAAAAAAAAAAGCTGAGGTAGCAATCATGACCTCGGACAAAGCAAAAGTGAAAATAGTTCTAATCAAAAGAGACAAGGAAGGAAACTACATCTTACTAAAAGGTACCATAAACAATGAAGTAATATCAATATGACACATATAAGTACCAAGTGGTATAGTCTCCAAATTCTTAGAGAACAAGTTAACTGAAGATGATGAACATTTACAAAAATATAAATTGCCCAGATTAATAGAAGAGGAAACAGAATACTTAAATAATCCCATTTTAGAAAAAGAAATTGAACAAACCAGCTATGAACTCTGAAAGAAAAAAATCCCCAGGGCCAGATGGGTTCACAAGTGAATTGTACCAAATATTTAAAGAACAATTAAATCCAATACTATGTACACACTATTTGGGAAAATAGCAAAGGAGTCCTATCAAATTCCTTTTATGACACAAATATGGTGCTGACACCTGAACCAGGAAAAGCAGAAATAGAAACAAAATTACAAACCAGTTTCCCTAATGAATTTTGATGCACAAATTTTACATCAAATAGTAGTAAGGAGATTACACCAATATATTGCAAGGATCATACACTATGACCAGATGGGATTTGTAATACCAAGAATGAAGGGCTGTTGGGAATGTTGGGAATGTTGGGAAAACTATCATCAAAATTGACCATGTCAATAATAAAATCAACAGAAATCATATTCTCAAGATTATCTCAATAATCTTGTCAGTGCTCCAAGAAACTCTTTAAGACAAGATAAAGAGGAGTTGCCTGTCTGCATTAGTGGAGTTAGTTTCTTATACTGAGAATTCCCTACACTGAAGGAATCACAGGTTTAGCCAATTGAACCACTAGTTCTTGATCTTGTCCTATTCTCTACTATTTCTACGTATTTTCAGTCTTATTTCCCATGACTAGAATATATTACCTGTGTAACCTTACCTGCTGAAATTATCCTCTTCCTTCAAGGACTATTCAGTTTTTACCTGTTCTACAAAGCATTACCTGATTCCCTCCAGTTGAAAACTACCTCTTACCACTATCTTAAAGTCTTTTGTTTAGGCCTTTACTTTACCCTTTTAACACTTTACACTGTTTCGTTTACATATATACATGAACATAGTATGTGCTTTTTAAATGTCTGTTGGCTGCCTAGTAGAGACTGTATCATTTTTATCTTTGTATAATCACACCTAAGCAGGCATCTTGCAGGTCCATAATGTAATGTCTTTTGAACAGACCTTTACTTACTGATCTTTCTGCAATGCTATCATGCCCTCCCCTGCTCAGAGCAACACAGAGGAAAAATTTTCCCTCTTTCATGTGACAGTCCTTACAATTCTTGATGGCTATCAATTCCAATAATTTTTTTCTTCAGGCAAATATTTATTTTTCCTTAATATTAATCAAATGCATTTTTCCTTGGTTGTTCTACTCTCAAAAATCTCATATCTGTTAAATGCCCACTTAAAGTGTAACACCCAGTACAAAGGAGAATTTTTAAGATGTGGTCTGACACATAGTTCAGTAGGATTCTTACCTTCCTTGACCTAGATGATATGCTTTAATTCTGCTTAAAACCCCATTTATATTTCAATAGCATTTCTAAAGTTTTGGCTCATATTCATCTTTTGTCTACTAAAACTCCCACATCTTTTGAGATTAAGAGCTATCTGGTCTTACAGCCTGTACTTGTACAACTGATATTCTAAGCCTGAATAGAGGACTTCAATTTATCAGTATTAAATTTCATCCAGTTGATTACTTGTACATCATTCCAGTTTTTCAATCTGACCAATGTATCTATATTCCAATGTATTAGTTATGCATCTCCCATGTACATTCTCCAAATTATATAAGGATATGTTTTGTCAGATCAATGAAAAAATAACAGTTGCATTTTTCAAAAGAACAATAATCTAGAAATGTGTACCCTTGTTTGCTGTCATTCCATTTATTAACACTTTTTGAGTTCATATCATATTGTAAATGCATTTTATTTTCTGTTTACAAAACTTTAATAATGCAGTCTAGAGTTTTACTCGAGATTTTTATCTTAAGAATCTCAATTCCACACACTGAAAATAAGAACATTTGTCTAATCTTCTAGTATATCACCCCTTCTCTATTTCTCAAAGAAATACTACTATTAGTTCTTTGATCACCTATGAAATTTTTTTTTGTACTCTAAAAGTCAAGGCCTAGATCCTCGAATATATGATCCTTGAATATATATTTAAAGATGATAGATACTTTTTTTGCTATCATTTTGCTATTCTGGGTTTCAATTACATTTATATTTTACCCTTTCAAGTTTGAAATGTTTATTCTTCAAGAAAAAGCAAAATAGGAAATGAGTAGCTCTATTTTCTGTTATCATATTATCCTATCCCAAGCAATTGTCTTATTCCTTCTGTGTTCACCTTCTTGCTTTGAATGTATAGTTTAAAAAATTCAAATAATCTTTTGCTTTTCTTTAAATCTTTTTATGTGCCTCTGTTTATTCTGGAATTTAAGCTTCATTACACTTATCCTTTACATGTTATTTTGTCTTCAGTCATGTGTAGTTCCTAGAACTTTGTGTGGGTATGTGTATGTATGCATATATACATACACACTTACGTGTATATGTATACACACACATATAAAACAGACATACATACATACATACATACAGCCAGATGGTGCAGTGATTAGAGCACCAGGCCCAGAATCACAGAGACTTGAGTTCAAATCTGGCCTCAGACACTTACAAGCTGCATGATCCTGGGCAAGTTGCTTAACTCTGTTTGCCTCAATTTCCTCATGTGTAAAATGAGCTGGAGAAAGAAATGGCAAACCACTCTAGTATCTTTGCCAAGAAAACCTCAAATGAGGTCACAAAGAATTTGATATGACTGAAAAAGACTCAACAACAACAACAAAACACACACACAAATTAAAAAGGGAACTTCAATCAGCTCAGATATAGTTAAAACAATATTTATATCTACACCTTTATCTGAGCTGATTGAAGTTCCCTTTGTAGTCACATAGGCTTCTCTTTGCTTCCACAATAAAATGAAATAGTATTTCATTTTCAAAGATCTTCCATCGCCCCTGAAACATATTTTTGTATTCCTTCCTTATTTATATTTTTATGTATTTATATTTATTTATATTTTTATATATTTGTATTCCTTCCTTATTTATATTTATATTTTCCCTTTTTATATTCCTTCTCACATAATCATGCTTATTTTTTCCTACATATATAAAGGGGGGAGGGGAACCTTTCCCTATTTTACAGTAATACTAATAATAACAATAACTCATGTATATAGTTTTTAGATTTGCAAATTGCCTTCCTCATAATAACCATGGGATGTATTTCAGTTATTATTACATTTATTTTAACAAATGATAAAACTCAATTTCAGAAACATTGACAAGTGTTCAGCCAGAACTTGAACCTGTGTCTCTCCATGCCTCATATATTTTCCACTATACTACCCTGTCTCTCCATAGCGAACTACCAGATGACAAGGTTCCTTTTTTCCATCAAAGTTCTCATCACTTCTACATCACCAACTCAAGTTTCCTTATTTATATGAATTTAAGTATATAGTTTAGCAATTCTCCATTGTTACTTTCCCTCTCTTCCAAGGTATATTATCACTTAAATGAAAAATTAATCAGCTGTTCTAACTATAGCAGAACCAGACTTCTGCCCAATGCCTGCATTGTAGCTTAAACAGAAGGACAATTTTTAAAATTTTGTTTAATAATTTCATGGTAGACACCACTACATTGATGATTTTTTTTAAAAAAATGTAGTATATATTAGATATGAGAGAAGAAATGACTTTTGAAATAAGCTATTCTACTCTTGTAACCAAAAATTCTGGTGCCTGAAATGCTATTCACATATTGGAAACATTCAAAAAAATGTCATTAACATTAAACATTAATTTTGTAATGCCACAGTATATTTTAAAATATATTGGCATTATTTCAAATTTAGTTTTACATATAAAACGCAAAAAAGTGATTTTTCATTAGTTAATAATTTTCTTTATAATTTTTATATGTATCTAATGCTGACAAAATAAGAATACCGCAGGGTAATTTTTTTACAAAGAAATGAAGAAAAGCTATTTACCTTGTTTTTTTGTATATAAAATTATATTACTTAAGTGATAAGCAATATAAATAATATTGTGGGCTTGCAAAGACAATGCAATAAGTATCAGTGAACCCTATGCAAAAATAAAAATACTTTAAATGAAAGAGAAGATGATGTGAATTCTAATATTTAATTTATACTAATGACTGGTTCTATCATGGAAACCTTTTTTTGGGAGGGGAGAAGGCAGGGCAATATCACATTTTAACAAATTATAAAGGAAAACTGCTCATATCTTAGAACAAGAGGGCAAAGAATTCATGCATCACCTCCTGACAGAGATCCCAAAATGAATATTATAGCCAAATTCCAGAGCTCCCAATTCAAGAAAAAAATATTAAAAGCTGCCAGGAAAAAAAATTCAAATATGGAATCACAGTCAGAAAAACATAAGATTTAGCAGCTACCACTGTAAAGGAATAGAAGGCTTAGTATTTCATGTTCCAGATGTAAAAGTCCTACAGGTACAACTGAGAATAACCTATCCAGCAAACTAAATATAAACCTAAAGTGGAAAAAATGGACATTTAATGAAACAGAAAAAGTCCTGGTATTACTGATGAAAAGGTCATAGAAAATCTGACATTCAAACATAAGACTTGGGAGAGGCACAAAAAAAGCAAGTAATTATGAGGAAAATAATTAAACTGGTTACATTCCCAAATTACAGCAAAAATGTGAATGAAGGGAGAATAGTACTTCCAGACATTAAATTATGTTATAAAGTAGAAAATGATATATGTAACCTTCGAGAACATTATTACCAGTAGGGCAGTTAAAAGGAGTCTACATAAATAGAGGGCATGGATGTGAGGCTATTTTATTGAGATGGTCTCAAAAGAAAAACAGAAACCTGAAAAAGAGGGATGTACTGGGAGACGGGGGGAAAGAGAAAAAGAATGGGAAATATTATCTCCCATAAAAGAGGCATGGAGAGAAGAATTTTTACAATAGAGGGGAAAATGGGCAGGGCAGGTAGATTGGGCAACACATGAACCTCACTCTAATATGAAATAATTTAAAAAGAGAAGAATATATATACACACTCGGTTGATTATAGAAATCCATGTTACCCAACAGGGAAGGCTTACAAGCGGACAAGACAAAGGGTGAGGGGTGGGGGACAGAAAGGATGATGGTAAAAGGGAAGTAAGATAAAGGTAAGTGGTAGTCATCAGAAGTAAACAGACTTTTGTGGAGAGACAGGATTAAAAAAGATAGAAGACTCAGTGAGGTGGCGCAGTGAGTAAAGTACGGACCCTGGAGTCAGGAGGACTGTAGTTCAAATCCGGCCTCAGACACTTGACACACTTATTAGGCAACTCACTTAACCCCCAATTGCCCTGGTTTCTCCCCTCCAAAAAAAAGAAAGAAAGAGAAAGAGAGAAAAGAATAGAAGAGAAGAAGATAGAAGGAAATACACAATTATTAATCATAGCTCTGATAGTGAATGGGATGAATTCACTCATAAGATAGAAGTCAATAGCAGAAAGAATAAGAAATCAGTTAATATTATCTGGAGGATTTGCATATGTGCATGCACACACAAACACTGGTAGAGGAAGGATGTTTAAATAAATTCTACAGTGATTTATTTTGCTAAGCATTATCAATATATAGTATAATCAAGGAATTGATATTTTTGTAGTTAGAATTATACTGTATAACTGTTATATTTAAGCACAATTAAGAACTTTATGAAGATGATTCCTAGTCAAATGGGTTTACAATTTATTTAATATTAGCTGAAAACACCAAATATACTTTGACTTGTGAACATATTTACATGGTGATACTTCTACCTCATCTTTCAAAACCATCTCATATTTTCCACCCACAAAGCCATCATCCTATTTCAGGCCTTCATGATTTCTTATTTGGACTCCTATAATGAGCATCCTAACGGTCTCTCTGCTTTCAGTTTTATCCCTTCAATCCACACTCCATAGAACTGCTCAAATAAACTTACAAAGAAAGAGGTTTACTCACAATTCTCAGAGATGCACCATTGCCTCTAGGTTAAATATAAATCCCCTTGGAATTTAAGGCCTTGCTATAGCTCCTAACTACACTTTCAGCTTTATTTTCTACTGCTCCCTTCCTTTCACAAACTTTACATTGCAGTCAAACTACTACTCCCTAAACTCAAAGTTCCACGTCCTACCATCAAATACTCAGAGACGAGCTGGTGAGTCTAGAGCTCTCTTTCCTTATCTCCACATTTTATCTTCCTTTATGGCTCAACTTGGATGTCACCTCTTCTGTGAAGCCTTCTCTGATCCTCCTTGCTGTTACTGCTTTCTAGCTCTTCAAAGTATAGTATTTACTTCCCTGTCATGATCATTAGATCAGGGGTATTCAACATAGGGTCTGCTAACTTTTAAAAAAATATTCTGATAAATGTATTTCAATATAATTACTTTCCTTTGTAATCCTCCATATTTTATGCATTTAAAAATGTGACTCTAGAAACCATCCAAAACCTTAACCAGACTCCAAAAGTAGTCCATGACACACAATAAATTAGGAACCCTTGATTTATATGAAGACGGTGAAAAGTTATATAAAGAGGATCTTAGCCAAAAAAGTTTTTATATGTAAACAAATTAAAAAATTAAAAACAAACCTTACAAATAATGAGATAAAGACTTGGAAATTTTTATAGTTTTTTTTTAACTTAACTGAATGACTTGTATTTATTTTACAGAAATAAGGAATAGTTTAGGTAGGTTTTGAAAAGGTCTTGAATTTTCTTTGAACTGCATGATTTTTGCTCTTACCTCCTGATGGTTGTCGAGATTTGCGTGGTGATCGGGGTTCTCGTCGATAAGGATCATTAGAACCATATAATTCAATGGTGCCAAGGTTGAGAAGCACTGCTTTCTGGAGATAATCAACCATTGCAATACCATTACAGTTGCCAAAAACTACTCTGGGAATGGAGAAATAAAAAAGATTATGTTTCAAAAGAAAAAGAGAATAAATTAGTAAAATTCCATTTTAAGATTTGTGATTGGAAGATAAATATATACATTTAGCAGACTTTCTTTTCAATATTATTGTACAAGAAATGAATCACATGTTCATGAGCTATGTTTTGATGTGATCTATATTAAATCTTATTAAATAATATACTAGAGAAGTTGAATGGCATAGTTGAAAGAGTGATGCATTTGGAGTCAGGAAGACATGAGTTCAAATCCTGCCTCAGATGCTTAGTAGATGTGAGACTACAGGAAAGCTACCTAGTCACTCTGATTCTAAGATAGCTTTCTGTGTTTATTAGTTAGACAGAAGTTGTGAGATAGAACAGTAGAAGGTGTTTTCACACTAAATAAGTCACAGAATCCTTGATATATTGTGTGTAATATGGTATTTCCACATTTATATGTTTACAAGTTCATTGGGAGTTACATAAATAATTACAGCTAGGTCCTAATTACTACAAATAATGAATCCTGATGTGGTTACAGTATTTGACTTAGCACTGCATCTTTCCATTGTGCTGGAACAACTGACCATATTTTATATAATTATAACTTTGAACAGTATTAATTTGAATACATGCAACCATTTAATGAGATTCAATCATCCAATTATAATATTGTATTTTAGGTTCATACTATAGACTATTATATATTAGTTCATGCTATAGAAAGAACAACAAGATCCTTTTCAAGAACTTCTATTAGACCAAAATGTAAAGAGAAATACTCTTTGGAGGAGGATAAAATAATATTACAATTTTACCCTAAATATTACATTGCTTTATCAGTCAACTACTTTTATGTCAATGCAGTGTTATCAGAGATTATTTAGTATGGATTGTAGTGCACATGCAAAAAAAGTAGATATAACAGTATCGACTTATAATTTAGATAAAGAGAAGAGAGAGTAAAGCCTTATTATGAAGAGATTGGTAATAAACACAATTTATACTTACATGCCATAGGAAGAGTTGACAGCAAGGCTAGTTATTTGTTGTGGTGGTTCTCCACCTACCCACACGAGCTGAATAACTAGTTCTGACTGATAGCCCGGAGACTGTTTGAGAGGAGAATTTTTAACCCTAAAACAAATAAAAATGTGTTTCTTTATTTCCATTCTCCTTTTAATTATTCATTATCCTGAAGCTTTAATTGAAAACATAATAATGATTGATTCATCAACAACTTTTTATTGAGAATATATATTTTGAAGACATTGTGCAAAATTAGCAAAAAAATTATAAGGCACAATATTGCCCTGTAGGTGTTTTTATATAGGCATATAACACAAATATTCTTATTTTAAGACCTTATATAAGTGCCTGATTGGTGACAAAGATCATAAGAGTTATAGGCATTCAGCAGAAGGGGAAGTTATTGAGTCCAATCTGACTAGATATAAGATTATATAAGCTCTGTAACAAGAACAAGGCACTCCCAGATTACTTCTATTATACCTAATACTTGGAATAGGAATTCCCTCTATAATTCCTGAGAAGTGGTTATCCATTTTCTGCTTGAAGGTATTCAGTGATGACTTGACTACTTCTTGAGGTGAGGACATTCCGATTTTGAACAATGAATTATTATATTTTTCCTTACACCAAACTGGATTCTTTATTGCTATTAGTTCTGCCATCTTAGATCAAAGAGTAGAAATACCTTTTACAAAAGAAAACTCTACTTCTGGTTTTCAAGGAATAAGGAAAAGAAACACTTGCTCTGAAGGAAAAGGATTTATGAAGGTGATTGGGAAGACTTGGGAATTTTGAGGTGAAAAGAAGCATGAATTTGGGAAGGGACATTTGGGAGGACTTGAGGAACTGAATGACTCTAGGTAAAGGCAGAGAAAGAGGAGGCAGTTGTTAAAACAAAAAAGGTAAAAGGTGAATAACAAAAGAGAAAAAAAGCTGAAGGTGCCAGTCAAGTGATGAAGTGCTAATGTTGAAAAAGATCATAGTTTTGGATAGTAAAAGACCTTAAAACACATCAAAATCAATCACCTTCACTTTTTTTACAGATGAGGGCATTGGCACCTAGAGAAGTTAAATGACTTGCTCAAAGTTACAAAGGTAATCAGTGGCAGGGGTGGTATTCAAACCTATGCTCTTTGACTATAATCATAGCATTACATCTCCAAGAGGATGACAATCCAGTAAATAAAAGTACCCAAAAGAGTTTGTCATAGTAATTTTCCAGGGAAGTTGTTAAAAGTACTGATGATCTCATTTAGGATAGGGAGGAATCTGCAGTGACCTGCACTGATTGAATGAAGTCTCCATTTCTGCCACAGCCAAATGACTACCTATGCTCAAAGTTTAGATAACTCAGACTCCTGGAAGACAAGGTGAAGAGGCTTGAATAATACTTCTCAAGTCTCTAGGCTGTTGTAGAGAATGAAGTGTTCTTCAAAACAATGAGGGAAGGCTAAGATTTAATATAAAGACTAAAAACAAAAAAGAAGATGAAGAGTCAGGGGGCAGAGGGTGCAGGCAACAGAACTGTTTCAAGTCTGTCAGTTGAAGAATATTACATAGGCAAAAGAAAGAAAAACCATTTGATATTTGGAAAAGACACTATAGATGGACAATGAATTGTGCCTGGAATTAAACAGGAAGAGAAAGAGAGCAATATTGGACTATTTTCAGGAAATCTTAGACTTTCTTTAATGATTTTGAACTTCTCTCAGAGACAAAGGCCCTTCATTTTAATGCCAATTAAATGCACTGTAGTGCTATAAGGCTGTAAATCAGGGAAAACAAAAATATCTCAAACTATAGTACAGAGTATGATCATAGAGTTACAAGAGGCCAAAAGAGGCCATCTAGTTCAATACCTTCATCTTACAGATGAGAAAATAAAACTGAATGCCACTCAGAAAGAAATCTCAAATGACAAAGAAGAACCTGGATAAAAGATGTAATCAAAGAAATGTGTGATCAAAAAGTAGACCAAGTCATCATGTGGCAAGAACATGGGCCGACTGTTCGAAGGTCTATGTGCTTTACCACTAGACTCACAACATCAAGAAAAAGAAAGGAACATCCTCAGTATATTGGATGTATCCCTTGTTGTTAATTTATGAGAGGACATGTACAAGAGTTGACAAGAATCAATGGTGATCAATTAAAGAGTTGAGATATTACTAAAATCCGTGGGATGGGATCTATGACTCTTAAAGGATATACTTTATTCAACAGGATAGGTAAAAAAGGGAGGAAGGAGGTTGGAGTATCAGAGCCACAAGTAGGGTAAGATGACTGGGGTTCTGTTCCTGATGCCTGAAATTTAAGAACCCCACAATAATACTATCACGCCAGGACATTTTGCCAGGAGCTACACCACTGGCGAGTTCCTCCCCACCTTCTAAGACAGGGTGTTCTTCCTGGAATGGGCTTCTTGTACCCACCATAAATAGCCTTAGCCTCACTGTGTCCTTCCTCAACAGCAGTCAAACCTTCACAAGTGAAGAAATGTTGTTGTGCACTAAGGTGTGTTTCTAACTTACTCCTAGCAGTTGAAATGCAAATGAGTACCATAAGCACTTCTGGCACCTACCCTACTCTCATCTGTTAGATGCAACAGCATCTATATATATGTGATGTACACATGTATTGTGTATATAATGTACATGTTATATATATGTACACATTACATATATATGTATGTGTGTGTGTTCATCATAGGAAATCCTAGAATAGGTAGGAGATAAACACAGCAAAGAATATTTGAGTGGCAATAGATATAGAAACAAAAGCAACATTGCCATCAATTTACTAAAGCCTAGGATCACAGATCTAGAGAGCTGAAAGACATCAGAGAGGCCATAAAGACCAACTCTCTCATTAGAAAGATGAAGACCTGAGATCCAGGTAGCTTAAGTACTTTGCTCAAGGTCACACAGAGGAAGTATTTAAACCCAGGTCCTCTGACTCCATTACCCATGTTCTTTCCACTAGATTAGAAAGAGAAAATAGATGAAAAGTTTAGGAGAAAACACAAATGTAGCACAGGAGCATGATACAAAAATGATAGCAGACTTTCATTTATTTGGACACCTGCACTCTCTCTGGTAAATGCAAAGTCATTTAATGATTTTTTAAATTTTTAATTGATAATTTGGTCACAACAATTATTTTCCATTCAAGATTCTTACACATAAAATAGTTGAGCAAAACCAACAAATACTGTGGTTGTACAACACAAGTAACTTTGCATTCTTATGGTTTAAAGTTTCTTAACAGGAAGGAAATGTTTTAATTTTAGTTATCTGCAACCAACATTAGTTATTGTATTTGACCTGGATTTTATTGTCATTGGTGTTTTCATTCACACCATGGTAACCACAGTGTATATGGTTCTTTGGTTACTGCTTTCTTTACTCTGTACACACAATAACAGAGCATACATTTAGAGATGGAAGGGAACGTGAAGGCTAGAAGTACAATCTCCTCGTTTTACAGATGAGGAAGCTTAGATAACTTGCACAGGGTCATGCAGCTATTAAATGTCCAAGGCAGGATTTAAATTGGGTTTGGGGGCAGCTAGGTGGCACAGTGAGTAGAGCACCAGTCCTGGAGTCAGGAGGACCTGAGTCCAAATCCAGCCTCAGACACTTGACACACTTACTAGCTGTGCGACCTTGGGCAAGTCACTTAACCCCAATTGCCCTGCATTCCCCCCTCAAAAAAAAATTTTGTGTTTTGCTAACTCTAAATCCAACACTATCCCACTTCACTCCCTAACTTGCCTTCATACAAATGTTTTTCCCCTGATACTTCTCTGAATTCTTCATATTTGTTGTGTTTCACAGCATAGGGTTTACCAGCAGGATAGTTCACCCATCTCTAAGCAGGCAGTCCATCAAAAGTAAAGTACAAGTGAAGCTTAGAGAGATGCAGCATTCTTGGCGCAATAAGAAGGCAGATGAAATTCAGTGTTACGCTGATAGTAACAATGCAAAGCGTTTTTACGATGCCTATTTATAGGCCAAAGACCTATGATGCATATCAGTTACTCCATATTGATGGAGCCACATTGATTAGTGATGAGGACATGACCACGGACAGATGGGCTAAACACTTCCATAATGTTCTCAACAGACTGTCAGCAATCAATGTTGAGGTCACTGACTGTGTATCTCAGGCTGAAGTCAATCCCTCTTTAGCTGAACTTCCAACTAAAGAGATTTTGAATGCCAGGCATTAGACTCCTCTCATGTGGCAAAGAATTTGGTGCTGATTCCAATCTGCAGAGATCAATAAGGCAGGAGCTCTACTGCTCATACAAAAGCTGACTGAAATCTTCTGGGTTATGTGGCAAGAACAGGTTATCCCCCAGGAGATCAAGGATGACTCACTCCATTGTCCATCTCTATAAAGAAAAAGGAAATAGGCTGTCCTGTGACAATCACAAGAGGAGTCTCTCTCTTAATCACTGCTGACAAGATTCTTGCCAGAGTCCTCCCTTAACAGACTGATCCTTCACTTGGAGGATGGTCATCTATCAGAGAGTCAGTGAGACTTCAAAAATGACCGAGGACAAGTCAACTCCAGGAGAAATGCCAGGAGCAGAACAGAGGTCTGTACACAATGTTCACTGATCCGACCAAGGCCTTTGATACTGTCAGTCATGAGGGCTGACGGAAGGTCATGGCAAAAATTTGGTTGCCCAGAGAAGTTCATCAGCATTATATGGCAGGTCCATGACTTGCATGGGTTCTAGATAATGGACAATGCTCTAGTGCTTTCCCAGTGACCAATGGAGTGAAGCATGTCTGTGTGCTTGCTCCCATGCTTTTTAGCATGACAGTTTCAGCAATGTTGTCAGACTCCTTTAACAAGGATGAAAACAGCATCAAAGTCATCTGCTGTGCCAATGGTATATTATTTAACTTGAAAAGGCTACAAACCAGGACCAAAGTGGAGGGAGAATTTACACGTGACTTTTTGTTCACAGATGACTGTATGCTCAACGCAGCCTCTGAGGCTGAGATGCAATGAAGCATGGATCAGTTCTCTGCTGCTTGTGCTAATTTTGGTCTGACAATTAACATCAAGAAAACCAAGATTCTCCACCAGGCAGCACCATACACACCATCCATATGTGGAGCCAATGGAGAAATTTTGAATGCTGCAGATATGTTTCCTAAACTAGGCAGTATACTTTCCATGGATATACACAAAGATAATGAGGTTGACACATGCATTGTCAGAGCTAGCTCAGTGTTTGGGAGGCTCCAAAGGAAAGTGTAGGAGAAAAGAGTTATTAGGCTGCCTACCAAACTGAGTCTACAGAGCCACTGTACTGACCTCATTTTTGTATGCCTGTGCATACTGGACAGTATATGCCAGGAAACTTAATTGCTTCAATTTAAATTGTCTTAGGAAGAGTCCGAAGATCACTAGGCAAGATAAAGTACCAGACATTGAGGCCTTTTCTCAAGCATAACTTCAAGCACTCAAACCCTACTTCAGAGAGTGCCATTCCAACAGGCTGGACAAATGCACATTTGCCTAGAAGACTTGTACAGAGAACTCACACAAGCTAAGTGCTCATATGGAGGTCAGAAGAAGAAACACAAAGATGCACTTCTCAAGGATGCTTTGAATAACTTTAGCATCAATTGTGAAACATGGCAGACACTGGCACAGGACCAGATGGTATGCCATGCCTGTATCAAAGAAGGAGCCATATTCTATGAGCAAAGCAGGATTGCAGTAGCTCAAAATAAACCTAAGATGCAAAATTTAGAGACATTTCCATCCCAAATGTTCACACGGGCTATTTGTATCCAACCTGTGGTAGAACCTTCCAAGCTCAGATTGGTCTGATCAGCCAGTCAGACACACTGTATATTGACCCCAAAAGAGTGATGTCATTTTGGTCCTGTTCGAATACTAAGGACAAACTGGCTTCACAGCACACATCACCCTAATACATTCATATATCACAATTTGTTCAGCCATCCAAATCATGGGGTAATGTTTCTAATTTTTTCTAACTATAAACAGTGCAGTCTTCAGTCTCCTTAGGGTAAATATCCAGTGGTGGGACTGCTGAATCAAGAGGTATGAACAATTAACTAACTTTTCTAGTTTTCCTAAAAGATTGAACTAATTTAAAGCACTACTAAATGTCTTCCCTTCTCTACTCTCTGTCACAGTACTCTTTCATGTCTTTGTGCATTTTGATGCATATAAGGTGATACTCCTGGGTTGTTTTAATTTTCATATATTTTATTACTAGTGATTTCATTTTTATATGGCTATTGAGAGCCTGAATTTCTTCCTCTGAAAACTATTCATATGCTTTGATCACTAATGACCATATCTTGGGGTCTTGCTGTAATAGATTTTGGTCAATTCTCTATTGCCAATTTTGGATGTAATTCCTTTATTAGAAATGCTTGATGCAAAGTCCCCCTCCCCTCCTGTAATTCATTATTTTTCTTATTATTATAGCTGCATAGATTTTGTTTGGAGTCAGGAAATGGAATGTCTTGTACAAGGAAGAATAAGGAGACTAGTGTCATGGGATCAAAACATATGTGGGGGTGGGTAAGGTGAAAGAAGACTGGGAAGATAACAGGCCAGGTTACAAGGGATGTCAAAAAGAAGATTTCATATTTGAGACTGGAAGTGACTGATAGGGAGCCACTAGAGTTTACCGAATAGCCTTTGCGCAGGCTATACCCAAAGCCAGAAAGACACTGTCCTCACCTCCACTTCTTAAAATTCATACTTCTTCAAAGATCTGCTTGAATTTCACATCTCATATGGGGCATTTTCTCATTTCTGCTTCCTATATCCCCCAGCACCTAGAACCTGAATTTATTACCTGAAATTACTTAGAATCCACCTGAAATATCTTAGAAATTTATGAACATGTTTTCTCCAAAATATAACCTGCTTGGAGACAAGGACTATTCCAATTTTTGTATTTATATCTCTAGTACCTAAAATAATACTTGGCATATAGATGTTCATTAAACTTTCGTGACTGACTGACTGATATGAAAAGTACACCATAGCTTAATAGGGAAAAAAATGTCTTGAAAGGCTCACTGACAAAGGAAGAGGTTTTTGGTTGTTGTTTTGTTTTGTTTTTTTACCCCAGGCAAAGGGAGTATTTTAAAATATTTCCCAAAAGGGAAAAGCAGAGAAACAAACAAAATGTCAAAAAAGAATTGGAAGGAACATACTGTAAATATGTAGAAGTCAATTATTAGTTTCTTTAAATACACCAAACACAAAATGCCAGAATCAGTAAGGCTACTTGATTATCACAGTGCACAAATGGTCATTGAGGGTAAAAGAGATATAACAAAGAACTAAAATAATTATTTGCCTCTGTCTTTAATGAGGAAGATATCAGGTGGAGTACTATTCCAAATGGTCTTTAAAGAAGATAGGCCAAATTAAAAGAATACATCTAAAGCAATAAGGGACCAGGAGATGTTTTACAATGAATATAAGAATTTCTTAGTATATGACTGACTTAACAGTACAGACCTCAGAGTTCACTCTTGAGAAGGGTCTTATATTTTTTATAATTGATTTGAAAGTACACACAGGCATTTCTCAACTTACAGAAGATAATAATTTTAGGGAGAGAAGTGACAAGTTAACAGGATAACTTATAGAATCATCTCTGAAGACTAAATGAGCCAATATAAAGTTCTATATGAATTTCAACAATAATAAGCATTTAGGCAAAAAGTAAGCTAAACTATAGTTAAAGAATTATAGGACCTGAGCTACTAGTTATGCCCTGAGAAAAGGATACATCTCCCAAAGAGGGTTTGGTCAATGAGGGTAACCAAACCAACCATAAATAAGTAAAAACAAAAACCCATCAGTACTAAGCTAAGACAGATACATCTGACCTTTGGATGCTGTACAGTTTCTGCTCACAGTTCCTTGAAAGAGATAATGAAACTGAGAGATGCTTATGAATACAAACTCAAAAGATACAGTAAGGGCAGAAAACTAGAGAACATGAAAAACATTCAAATTTAGCACAAAATTACAAAGAACTTCAAAAAGACCTAGATAAACATATCAAGTCTAATGCATCTAGGGAATTATAGAGATTTGGGAGGAAGTCTTTCATGGTTAAATACCCTACCACAGAATGTCCATCGGTACTGCTGTCAGAACACTGTGTGGGTCAAACTCAAGAGAAACAATCGTGTTTCTTATTCTACTCCAGAACCACTAGAATATCATTTGACCAGAGTTTACATGATATCCTAATAAGTAATAAGAAACACTAGCAAAATAGCATAGCCCCTCAAGATTTCTAAGCACCTAAAACTTACTTTAAACATGGGACATTGTCACGTAGTCCATCAGATGAACTGCTGCTAGTTGATGGATGAGACTGAGGAGGAATAGGTTGAGGATTGGAACCTCCCACAGGTGTTGGCAATGGTGGAACTTGCTCAAGCTCAGGTGAGTCCACATCATTTATCTCATATAATAGTCGTATTTCAAGCATCTATAGCAAAATAGAAAATTAATGAATTCTGCATACTGTTTAATTTATTTTTATTGATATATTTTATATCACTTTAACTTCCCAAGATATCATTCCTCTTTCCCCTACCTAGAGATGTAATCCTTTTGTTACAAATAAAAAAGAAGAAAAAATTCAGTAAAACTAACAAGTATGCGATATTGTATGCCTGTAGATACCCACCCTTTGAAAAGAAGGGAAAAAGAAGCACTTTCTCATTTCTTCTTCAAGACTAAGCTTAGAACCTATATTTATTATATTTTGTTTTCCACCGTATTTTGTTATTTCCACTTAGTTGCTGAACTTATTGTGTATAGTTTAACAGTTTATGCTTACTTCACTTTGCATTAATTCACATAAGTCTTTCCATGGTTCTCTGTATTTTTTCAGATTTATAATTTCTTACAGTGTAGTAATATTGCATTACATTCAAGCATCCCAATTTGTCTGGCAATTACACAACCAATGGGCATTTATTTCCAGGTCTACAAAAAATGTTGCTATAAATATTTTGGAGAGCATGCATGTGTACATGTGCATATTTTGGAGTGTGTACATGTGTGTATTTAAACAATAATTTCTGTAGATTTGGAAATAAATCAGATGATCATTAATTGATTGAAAAATGGCCAAACTGTGTGGTATATGAATATAATGAAGCATTATTACACTGTAAGAAACTACAAATCAAAAGAATAAAGAGAAGCATGGAAAGACTTGTGAATTCATGTCAGTGTATATATAAATATACATATATATGATTAAATGTGCACACATAGTATGTACAACTGTATATGCTTATATAAACATATATGATCCTTTTTTATTTGGCATATTATACCTGTTAGTGGGAGCTCTCTCTCTCTCTTTTTTTCTTTAAATTATAATTACAAACTGCTATCCAGAATTTCCAACCTACTATTCAGAACTTCCAAACTGCTATTCAGAAAGTACTACTGCCCCTTCAATGTTGACTATTATTTTTTTTTCTGTCATCTTTTTCAATCTGCTGAGTATGGAGTAGAATATCGGGGTTGTTTTGATCTCTATATCTCTTATTAGGCATTTGAAAAAAATCTTTCAGAAGGTTGGTAATGGCCTGCAATTCTTCTCTAGAAAACTATTTGTTCTTATTCTTCGACATTTATCCACTAGGAGAGTAGCTCTTAGTGTTATATATTTGTATCAGTTCTCTCTATATATTGGTTACTGGACATTTATTAGAGACATTTGAGGCAAAAAATTTTTTATCTAGTTGTAGTGATTTTGTGAAAAAGCTTTCCAGTTTCACACAATCAACGGGATCTTTTTATCTTTTGTTATCTTTGGTTACAAATCATGTATCCGTTTGGAGCTTATTGTGATATAAGATGTGGATCTAAATCTAATTTCTACCAAACAGCTTTCCAATTATTCTAGAAGTTGGTGTATAATAGTAGTTCTTTGCCAAGTAATTTGTTACATTCTTGGGTTTGCTGTATTACTGAGTCCAATCGCCTCTGATTCTTTGTTCAGATCTACATTTGTGTTTTTAAACTGGTAAGAAACATTTTTGATGACTGATGTTTTATAGCATTGTAAAGCCAATTAGTAAGTGAAAGATCCTTCCAGCCCATTGAATAGGCTTCAGGTGAGGCCAACAAAGAGAGGCCTGATTACAGGTCTGCCAGAGTCCTGGAGCCCTCAGGGCCCTAAGGTGAGTTGCTAAGACCAGAACCAATGGTATATGCTCTGAGTTCTAGTCAATCAGATGACAGCTAGGACTGTATAAAAAGAGAGCCCAGAACTGGGAGCAGCAGTACTGGGAGCGGAAAAGAAAGCGGCAGTATTCAGAAACAGAGAGCCAGCATCCATAGAGTGCAGAGTGGAGAGTGCTGAAAAAGAGAGAGTTGCAGAGATCAAGGAACTTGGAGTCAGCAGAGCTGCAGGAGAGAGTGCTGAGCCAAGAGTTAGGATTTGTGAGGGATCTTTTATAGGAAGACCCTAGCAGTGAGGGGAAGTTACAAGTATGGCTTAGTTCCTTGCTATAATATTTTGTTATAATTTCCTTGTTATTACAGTGAGGTGGGCTTACCGGTTTTGGAATATTATTGCTACTATATCAAATTGGGGGCATTGGTCCTTGGATTTGATCCTTTGGAGTCTAAATAAATGTCACAATTCCTCTGCCTTCTACCTAGAGAATTTCTTATAGTTCGTGATTCTGAACCACTCAGGCATGTCTATGGCCCTCTCCAAGGTCATGATTTTTGCCTTACTACTGTAAATATAATGTAATGTCTAGAAGTACTATTCTCCCTTCTTTCCTATTTTTCCTATAATTTCTCTGGCTATTCCAGAATTTCTATTTCTCTAAATTAATTTAATTTAATTTTTTAACATCCATAAAGTTTTCCCATTAGTACCTTGATTGGTATACCACCACATTGGTAGCTTGAGTAGATAGTACCAAATTTACAAATCAATGCAGAAACCCTTTAACTCAGCAATACCACTTCTAAGTCTGTATCCCAAAGAGACCATAAAAATGAGGAAAGGACCCACATGCACAAAAATATTTATAGGAGCTCTTTCTGTGGTGGCCAAGAATTAGAAATTGAGGGGATGCCCGTCAATTGGGGAATGGTGAACAAGCTGTGATATATGAATATAGTGGAATACTATTGTTTCACAAGAAATGATGAGCAGGCAGGCTTCAGAAAAACCTTGACTTACATGAACTGATGCTAAGTGAAGTGAGCAGAACCAAGAGAACATTGTATACAGTAAGAGCAACATTGTGCAATGACTAACTTTGATAGACTCAGCTCTTCTCAACAATGCAAGGATCTAAGACAACTCCAAAAGACTCATGATGGAAAATGTTATCACATCCAGAGAAAGAACTACGGAGTCTGAATGCAGACTGAAGCATACTATGTACTCTCTCTCTCTTTTTTTTGTTTCTTCTTTCTCATGGTTTCTTCCATTGGTTCTAATTCTTTTTTATAACATGACTAATGTGAAAATACGTTTAATAAGAATGGATAAGTACAGCCTATATCAGACTGCATGCTGTCTTGGAAGCAGGGAAGGGAGGGGGGAGAAAATTTAGAACTCAAAATTTCATGGAAGTGAATGTTAAAAACTAAAAATTAATTAATTTTTAGAAAAACCCCACAAATCAATGCAGAACTCAACATCTATTATACTGATCAAGTTTAACCATAAGCAACAGATAGACAACCAATTATTTGCTGTTTTTCTTTAAAAGATATTTTGCAAATGTATCTATAAAAGTCTTGACTAAACACTGAAAGACTGACTTGCAGATATATCATGTGTTTTGTAGTTATTCAGAATGGGGTTATCCTCTCTATTATTTCCTCCTTCATTTGTTATTACTAAATAACTGGTGCTGATTTATGTAGATCCATTTTGTAGCCTGCTACATTCCCAAAGCTATTTATTATTTCAATTAGTTGCTTTGCTGGTTCTCTGGGCTTTTCTAAGTCACTACATCATCTTTAAATAGGAATAGGATCACAGGAACACAGATTAGAGATCTAGAGCAGGGCTGTCCAAAATGCAGCCTGTGGCATGTGGATGCGGATGCAGCCCACAGTGCAATTTATGTGGCCGGCCTACAAGCATAGAAATTTACATAAATGCTTTAGTAAATGAAGCAGAGCTACTGCATAGCTCTCACTAAAATGGCAATTCAAAATATATTGTCTATTGTTTCAATAAAAACCTAGGGTTGGACAGCCCTGATCTAGAGCTAGAAAAGACCCTAGATGTCTTCTAGCTTAATTCTCTCATGCTACAGATGAAGAAACTGAGTGACTATGCCTTGGTCACAAAGTTAATAAGTAGCAGAGCTGAAATTCAAACTTAAGTCCTGAGACTCCAAGTTCAGTGCGTTTTCCATTGTACAATGGATAATTTTGTCTTCTTTTTTTGCTTGTGTTTATGCTTACAATTCTTTCAACTGTTTTTTATTAATAGTTTTTTAAAACTATGTCAAGTAACAGTGGAGAAAAGGAGTATATCCTTGTTATTTACTGGCAAAATTTTAAGTGTTTCCTTACTGCAAATAATGATAGCTTTATGCTTATTCTAAAAGCTGTTTCCTTATTCACACATATACTGCAAAAGTACACTGTGAAGGCAGACTTCAGGCATGCAAAGAACATACTTAATCCTAACTTAGTTTTTTTTTTCTAAGCAATTATTCTTTTGAATGCAATTTATATGAATATCAAACCTAATGAGTCATACATTTTAAAAGTCATCAGAAGATTGAAAAAAAGTTACTTAAGGATTTAAATCAAACATTCTTAACCTAGGGGTCATGAACTTTTTTTTCTAATAGTTTTGTTAACTGCATTCCAATAATCTTCTTTGTAACATTATGCATTTAATTTATGTACTTAAAACCATTATTTGGAGAAGGGGTCTACAGGCTTCATCAGAATGCCAAAGGGGTCCATGAAACAAAAAAGATTAAGGACCCTTAATTTAAACAATTCTCGGTAAAAGGCCTTAGAAAGGTGTTTAAGTATACCCACAAAGAACCACTAATGTCAAACATTTGTTGGGGAACAACATTCATAGCATATGGGTTTTAAATAGTTGATAAAGTTGAAAAAAGGCAGGCACAAATAAGGGCCTATTACCGGAATAACTTCCGTTGTCACTTCCTGTTTGCTGAACCGATAGATAATGACATGTGCTGAGACACCAGCAATGCACAGCATTCTACTTTCTGGACACCATGAAATTATCTGAATGGCATATGGATCTTCATCTACAATGTCTGTGTTTGGTCTGTCATCTTTATTTCTTGATTTTTCAAATACTTTAGATGTTTTTAACTTATATAGTACTTGAAGTGTTACTAGAAAGAAAAGAAATGTTATATAAATTAATATAATCAAATGTTTCTATATACATTATTAATTAAATTACTGTGTATCATTAATGACTTTTGCTCAGAACATTCATCTCAAATGGGTATTTTCTATGTATCATATACATATAGATATATGGCTACATTAGTAATTATATAAGAGTTTCTACAATTTTGAAAATTTTGCTTATTTAAACTGATAAAAGAAAATGGAAAAATTAAAACAATGTGTACACATTGTTCATTTTAGTAAACATGTATACAAGAAGATGGTCATTTTAGTGTATAAAAAATAAAGTTCCCTTACAGAAAAATAATTCATTATTGTCATTACGTATTCCTAGATAGCAAAATATCCCACATTTATCTTGGGATTGTCCAATTTATCAACTAGATCCCTAATGAATGCCAATGAGTACATGTTAATTGTAAGAAGGAAGTACTGGAAGGACCCTTTATATTAAATCTTTTTGTCGCTATACATGCAGAAATTTTGTGACCTAAATTACTGATCAGGATCTGAAATTATTTAGAATATTCCACTATCAAGAAAAATAGCTTTTCCCCTCTCAAATATTTCTATGTTGGAGGAGAAGAAAAACAGAAGTAAATGAAAGAATCTGTATTTTTTGTTGAGATTGCTCTTGGTTAATTAAGATACCCATAGATACATTTAATGAGAGTCATCATGGAGGAGTAAATAAAGTGTTGGTCTTTGATTCAAAAGGCTACCCAGGTTCAAGTCCCTCTTCTGACATAGAAGCTTTTGTGGCCAGGGGCCAGTCACTTAATCTCTCTAAGCATTATGAAACACTTGTGATATATTTAGATGAAAGAAATATACACGCTTTGATTTTTCACAAAGATGAAATCATAGTTCTTGCTGTGCTAATGTATTGACCTAGGTAGAGTGAATGTTTATTCAATTTTGAAAACTTTTAAATCTGGGACACTAAAACTAATCTCATCTAAGGTTTGCTTAAAAGATTACTTGAAAGTACCCACAAAACTCATAATATGTAATTATAAAAAGAGAATGTGTACATAATTGACATATCAAATATAAATAATTTAAAATTATCTAAATCACTTACTTGCAGAGGCATCCCAGAACTTGACAGACCCATCTGCATGCCTATGGAATTAATACAAGGCAAGAACGTAGTGAAAACATGAGCAAAAATATCCAAACATGTTTATTTCTCAGTATAAATAATAGCTGTCAGCCTTAAATTTTGAATGATCATTTTCTAATTTCAAAAAAATAAGAATTGCTTTGCCATGACAAGAAAAAAGATTAAAATTAATGTCAACATAACATGACCTTCAAAGTAAGAGCTTTGCATTGTACTACTGATTACACAAAGATCACAATGCAAAGGGCTGTTTGAGTTAGTCAAAATCATAATCAGGTGAAGTTTACTGCTTTTGTCAAATTAGAATCTTACTTACCCCGTGATGATAATTTCAGGGTAACTCTGAGTACCCAATCCCCAGTTACCTCCACTAATAGGCCACTCCTATAAGAAAAGAAATAGCATTACATAAATGAATCACAAGGATTCATTTGATTCAGCTATGAACCTTAATATAAATATATTCAAATGCTAAAATAAATGCAAAGTACCTTTTTGCTGTAACCTTGGCGCTTCTGTCTGGCTCCAACAGAATAAAGTGCTGGGATGACATCCACAGGGCAATCAGCAAAATATTCACAACAGGTAACAGGAGATTCATGTATACTCAGGGGGTAAGGATTTTCAAATATAGGATACCTTTAAAACAAGAAAAAAATTTTAAATCAAAACAATTTGAAATGACAATAATTTAGCATTTGAATGCAAAATAAAATGCAAATTATTCTAATAAATATACATATATATAAAATTAGATTTGGAACAGTATACAGTGATAATTTCAAAAATCAAAATTTTGTCATAGCTTTAAAGTTCATACAATCCTCAAAACAATCTCACAACAATTTAAATGTGAAACATAAACAATTTACGCTAAAGTTTTATTCTATTTTTTTAAATGCAACTCTATAAATGTAAGTAGATTTTACCACAGGAAAGTATTATTTAAATCATTGCTCTCTGAAATGTTGAACTCTTTAGAAAAGTATGAACCTAAATAAAAAGTATAACAAGTATTGTTATGCTTGAAGGTACACACATTTTTTTTTTTTATCCATCTGTCTTTGACTTCTAGCCAACCTCAAATTTAACTAGAAAGGTCCACATTGGATAGTTTCCTCATCTGTAAAATGAAGGAGGTGGAGCTATGCTCCCTTAACTCCAAGTCCTTTGAATTAAAAAAAAGTATGGTTTTAAAGCATTTAATATGAACAAACTGCTAAATAAACAACGATTTAGAGCTTTAAGCTGAAGCAATGAGCTCATTAAAAAGATCAAAAGAAGCAGAAACCATTCTACTCACCACAAAGTCATTTGTGTCCTAAATAAAATTTAGCATTCAATTAACCTAAACTTTTCTTAATAAAAAAAAGGAAGTATGGGAGGAAGAGGGGAACATAGAAGGTTCCTATAAATAAGACATAATATAAAATAAAAAATTAACTTTGTATTGACAAGATAGTAAATAAAAATTATTTTATGATAGTTATTTTCCTAAAGCTCTTTCTAATAGTAACACATCACAGAATTCACATTTTAGCTAAAATAACGATTTTATACTTTTAACACATTTTTAATCAATCAATAAGCATTTATTAAGAACCTACTTTATATCTGACACTGTGCTAAGTATTGTGTACATATAAAAACAAAAGTGCAATTTTGATAGGGCCAAGTCCATTAACAAAATCTTCTTATAGACCTAATGTGAAAGAAGAACCACTTGGTTTCTCAATCACTTAATTAAAGTGAACTTTAAGATAATGTTAACAAATTACTTAAGGATGTATGATTACAGGACTATATGAATCTTCCAATAATTTGATTTTTTAAAAATTCTACAACGGATATGATATTTTCTTCTACACTGTAAGGTAGGAGTCTGGAATCTATAATAAAACAAAGTTGGGACATAACTTTATTCACTAGAAAGAAGAAACTTTCATCAGAGAAAGGGCAATTTCTTCAAACCCAAGCAAAGAAAATAACTCAGAAACTGCTCAGCTGAAATCAGTTTCAAAGAACTGCAATACTGCATTCTACTGCAAATGAATCCTCTTGCTCTCCTCAAAGTTGCAAATCTTACCCATTTTGTGCAAGGTCTATAAGTACTAAATCCTTTTCCAGAAGGACAACCACAGCATATGGTTCTTGAAAATCTACAATACCAAAACAAATTTTTTTGAAAACATAAGAAAATAGAATAGAATTTAGAAATTTCATGATGACATTTTTAGCTGTCACTTGTTTCACTTTCCAAAAACCTTATCTAACATTCTGACTCCCTGATGACTTCAGGGTTCATATGTTATAAAGCAGGTTTTGCTAAAATAATGACTTTCATAATATTTCAAATTCCTATGCCTTCATTTTATGAAGAAAACCTAAATTAAAATCAGAATATTTGTAAACTTATCACCATTTCAGTGTCATAGCTACACAAGTGTTTACAGAACAACAAAAAAATCAGGCATTATGTTTTTTGTTTGTTACTGCTATATACATTAAATAATGAATGGGAGATAATGACAATTTTGGCTATTTTAACTGACACTTATAAATATGTCTGCATACAAGTAGTTATATGTTTTCCTTGAAAGCTTTTATCAAAACTTAACAAAGGTACAGTAACATAAATGAGGTTTATTAGGAAAACAAGTTAAAACTTTTACAAAACAGGCTCTGCTCTCAAGGAATTTCATCTATAATAAGGGCTATAAAATATGTATACATATATTACATATATTATACACATGTATGTATAATTACTGAGGAGAGTGATAGTAATAGTGACTGGGGAGATCAATGAAATCTTTTACTGACAAGGTGGTATTAGAGACACACATTAAAGCAAGATAAAGACTTTGGAAGGTATAGATGAAGAGGTTAATATAATAGAGTCTGAGAACAAGTAGTTCACATTGGTGAAAAAAAGGAATTTTTGAAGGTAAGTGGAACAAAATAAGCTTGGAAAAAGAGTCATGTTGCAGAGGCCTTAAGTGTTAGACTGAGGACTTTATTTTACCTGATGGCTCTGAGGAGGCATGAAAAGTTTTTGTTTTTAGCAGGGGAATGATATAGCCAGAACTGTGCCTTTGGATGAATTGTTTTAACAACTATGTGAAAGGCAGATTGAGGAGAAAGAGAAAGAACCTGGAAAAAGTGAGCCCAATTAGGATGCTATTATACTTAATGCAGGCAAAAAGTGATAGGACCTGAATTGAGGTGGTGGCTAAAAGGGGTGGGGTAGTTAAGGGAAGAGTTAAGGTTGACACCTTTTTGCAGATTCAGCCAGAGAGACTGAGAAGATGGTAAAGAAACTGAAACGTTTGGAGCAGATTTTCAGGGAAAGATAATGAATTTTGTTTTAGATGTGTTGACTGAGATGATGATGAAATATCCAGGTAGAATCTGAAAAGAAATGAGGGTTGAATACACACATATGAAGAGAGTAAATGGAGGTAGGGGAACTGGAGGAGAGAGAGATGGGGGGTGGGGAGAAATTTTTAAAGAATTTATTAACTAAAAAAAAAAGAATTTATTAACTATAGAGTCAAGACTATGACAGGAAAGTGAGACCTAGTGAGGGACTGGGCAAACAAAGAGGAATAGAAAAATTTAAGCTCATAAAGATGCAAAATATATTTAGGAGTGAGGATGGGGGAGAAATGAATGATCAGAGATGAAAATGTCAATTCAAAAATCATACAAGTGACACACTTATGGGATGGTGAGATCCATCAGCTTTATGAATGGTTCAAGCACAATGAAAGTGAAGGTCATAGATGTTGAGGAAACTGATCACTAGGAAGGTAATGGTGTCTGAAGTCCGAAAATATAAGGGTAGAAGTTGAGGTGGACAAGAAGTTGCAGTTGACTGAATCAACTAATAATTTCTTTTTTTAATTTATATTTATTTTTTTAAATTAGATTTTTTTATTTTTAGTTTACAACACTTAGTTTTCAATGTTCTTGAGTTTCAAATTTTCTTCCCTTCCCTTCCCTTCCCTCCCCTGCCCCCCCAAGACGGCATGCAGTCTGATATAGTTTCTACTTAAACCTTCACATTAAACTTATTTACACAATAGTCAAGTTGCAAAGATTTATGAGCAATGGAGTGAATCATGAGAGAGAAGAAACAAAACCAAAAAAAAAAGAGAGAGAGAGAGAGAGTGAACAAATAGTTTGCCTCAATCTGCATTCAGATTCCACAGTTCTTTCTCTGGATGTAGCTCCCTTGCTCCATCATGAGTCCTTTGGAGCTGTCTTTGAGCCTTGTATTGCTGAGGAGATACAAGTCTATCAAAGTTAGTCATCGCAGAACCAATATGTCTGTGGTTGTGTACAATGTTCTCCTGCTTCTGCTCCTCTCACTCAGCATCATATCATGAAGGTCTTTCCAGGTTATTAACAAAGTCCGTATCTTCCCATTTCTTATAGCACAATAGTATTCCATTACATTCATATACCACAACTTGTTCAGCTATTCCCTAATTGATGGGCATCCCCTAGATTTCCAATTCTTTGCCACCACAAAAAGAGCAGCTATAAATATTTTTGTACATACAGGTCCATTTCCCACTTGTGTGATCTCTATGGGATACAGCCGTAGGGGTGGTATTGCTGGGTCAGAGGGTATGCACATTTTTATAACCCTTTGGGCATAGTTCCAAATTGCTCTCCAGAATGGCTGGATCAGTTCACAACTCCACCAGCAGTGTAACAGTGTTCAAATTTTCCCACACCCTCTCCAGCATTTATCATTTTCCTGTTTTGTCATGTTAGCCAATCTGACACGAGATATGTGGTACCTAAGAGTTGTTTTAATTTGCATTTCTCTAATCAATAGTGATATAGACCATTTTTTCATATGCTCATAGATCTCTTTAATTTCTTCCTCTGAAAACTGCCTGTTCATATCCTTTGACCATTTCTCAATTGGGGAATGACTTTTATTCCTACAAATTTGGCTCAGTTCCCTGTATATTTTAGAGATGAGGCCTTTATCAGAGACATTGGTTGTAAAGATTTTCTCCTAATTTTCTGCTTCCCTCCTAATATTTGTTGCATTGGCTTTGTTTATAAAAAAACTTTTCAGTTTAGCATAATCAAAATTATCCATTTTGCATTTTATAATGCTCTCTATCTCTTGTTGGGTCATGAATTCTTTGCTTTCCCATAAATCTGACAGGTAAACTACTCCTTGCTCTCCCAAAATGCTTATAGTATCAGCCTTTATTCTTAAATCATGTACCAATTTTGACTTTATTTTGGTATATATGGTGTAAGATACTGGTCTATACCCAGTTTCTGCCCTACCATTTTCCAATTTTCCCAGCAGTTTTTGTGAAATAGTGAATTCTTAGCCCAGAAGCTGGATTCTTTGGGTTTATCAAAGAGTAGATTGCTATAGTCGTTGACTTCTCCATCTTGTGTACCTATCCTATTCCACTGATCCACAACTCTGTTTCTTAGCCAGTACCAGGTAGTTTTGATGACTGCTGCTTTATAGTACAGTTTAATATCTGGTATGGCTAGGCCACCTTCCCTAGCATTTCTTTTCATTAATAACCTAGATATTCTAGACCTCTTGATCTTCCAGATGAATTTTGTTATTATTTTATCCAGCTCTGCAAAATAATTTTTTAGTAGTTCAGTTGGTATAGCACTGGAGAGATAGATTAATGTAAGTAAAATTGTCATTTTTATTATATTAGCTTGGCTTAACCACAAGAAACTGATATTTTTCAATTTATTTAGATTGGACTTTATTCGCATGAAAACTGTTTCATAATTATGTTCATATAGTCCCTGGGTCTGTCTTGGCAGATATACTCCCAAATATTTTATAGTGTCTACAGTAACTTTAAATGGAGTTTCTCTTTTTGTCTCTTGCTGTTGAGCTTTGTTAGTGATATATAGGAATGCCAAGGATTTATGTGGGTTTATTTTATATCCTGCAACTTTTTTTTTTATATCCTGAAACTTTTTTACTTGAATCTCTAGGATTCTCTAAGTAAAACATCATATCATCTGCAAAAAGTGATAATTTAGTTTCTTCTTTGCCTATTCTAATTCCTTCAATTTCTTTTTCTTCTCTTATTGCTATGGCTAACATTTCTAGTACCAAATTGAATAATAGGGGTGATAATGGACCTCCTTGTTTCACCCCAGATCTTCTCAGAAGGCATCTAGTTTATCCCCATTGCATATAATGCTTCCTGATGGCTTTAGGTAGATGCTATTTATAATTTTAAGAAAGACTCCGTTTATTCCTATGCTTTCTAGTGTTTTTAATAGGAATGCATGTTGTATTTTGTCAAAAGCTTTTTCTGCATCTACTGAGATAATCGTATGGTTTCTGCTAGTTTTGTTATTGATATGATCAATTATACTGATAGTTTTCCTAATATTGAACCAGTCTTGCATTCCTGGAATAAATAATACCTGGTTGTAGTGTATTATCCTCCTAATAAGTTGCTGCAATCTTTTTGCTAATATTTTATTTAAAATTTCTGCATCAATATTCATTAGGGAAATTGGTTTATAATTTTCTTTCTCTGTTTTGACACTTCCTGATTTAGGTATTAGTACCATATTTGTATAATAAAAAGAATTTGGTAGTACTCCTTCTCCGCCTATTTTTCCAAATAGTCTATAAAGTATGGGAATTAATTGTTCTTTAAATGTTTGATAGAATTCACATGGAAAACCATCTGGCTGTGGAGATTTATTCCTAGAGAGTTCATTGATGGCCATGGGGCTATTTAGATAATTTACTTACTCTTCTGTTAACCTGGGCAATTTGTGTTTTTGTAACTATTCCTCCATTTTCCTGAGGTTATCAAATTTATGGGCATACAATTGGGCAAAATAATTACTAATTATTGTCTTAATTTCCTCTTCATTGGAGGTGAATTCACCTTTTTCATTTTTGATACTGGTAATTTGGTTTTCTTCTTTCCTTTTTTAAATTAAATTGACCAAGGGTTTATCAATTTTATTGGTTTTTTTTCATAAAACTAGCCCTTAGTTTTCTTGATTTCAATTGTATTAATCTCCCCTTTGATTTTCAGTATTTCTAATTTGGTATTTAATTGGGGATTTTCAATTTGTTCTTTTTCTAGTTTTTTCAATGGCATGCCCATTTCATCAATCTCCTTTTTATCTATTTTAATCATGTAAGCATTTAGAGATATAAAACTTCCCCTAAGAACTGCTTTTGCTGAATCCCATAAGTTTTGGTATGTTGTCTCATTACTGTCATTCTCTTGAATGAAGTCATTAAATTGTTTCTATTATTTCTTCTTTGGCCCACTCATTCTTTAGGATTAGATTATCTTTCCATGGTCCTTTATCGCAATTAATTTTTATTGTGTCATGATCTGAGAAGGATGCATTTACTATTTCAGCCTTTCTGCACTGGATTGTGAGGTTTTTATGCCCTAGTACATGGTCAATTTTTGAATATGTGCCATGTACCACTGAGAAAAAAGTATATTCCTTTCATCCCCATTCAGTTTTCTCCAGAGGTCTATCCTATCTGCCTTTTCTAAAATTCTATTCACCACCTTAATTTCTTTCTTGTTTATTTCAAGGTTAGATTTATCAAGTTCAGAGACGGAGAGGTTGAGTTCCCCCACTAGTATGGTTTTGTTGTCTATTTCTTCCTGTAACTCCCTTAACTTCTCCTCTAAGAATATGCATGCTATACCACTTGGTGCACATATGTTAAGTAATAATATTGCTTCATTGTCTATGGTGCCTTTTAGCAGGATGTAGTGTCCTTCCTTATCTCTTTTAATTAGATCTATCTTTGCTTTTGCTTTGTCTGAGATTAGAATTACTACTGCTTTTTTTACTTTAGCTGAAGCACAATATATTCTACTCCATCCTTTTACTTTTACCCTGTGTGTATCCCCCTTTTTCAAATGTGTTTCTTGTAAACTACATATTGTAGGATCATGGTTTTTAATCCATTCTTCTATCCACCTCCATTTTATGGGAGAGTTCATCCCACTCAGATTCACAATTATGATTATAAGCTGTGTCTTTTCTCCATCCTGTTTCCCTCCCCTGTTTATGCTTTTATTTCTCCCTCCCTCCTTCCTCTCCTCACAAGAGTTTTCCTTTTGACCACCACCTTCCTCAATTTACCCTCCCTCTTGATTTCCCTCCCTTATCTTATTGTTTTCCCCATGCTACTTTTTCCCTCCCTTCTGACCACCCCCCACTTTCCTTTCATCTTTCCCCACCTACTGCCTATAGGATAAGTTTGATTTCTATACTTTTCAGAGTATGTTATTCTCTTCTTGAACCAAATCTGATGAGAGTAAAGTTCATATACTACTCTTCTCCCCGCTACCTTTCCCTCTACTATAATGTGTTTTTGTGCCTCTTCATTTGATGTAATTTACCCTTTTCTACTACCTCCTTACCTCTTCTCCCAGAACCCTCCCTTTACATCTCTTAATTATGTTTTTTATCCTTATATCAGTTACTTTATACTGACACCCACAGTCTATGTGTATCCCTTTCAACTGTCATAATAACTGTACTATTCTCAAGACTGGCATATATATATATATATAGTAAAACAACATAATCCTATATAAGGATGTAAACAATTTGCCCTTATTAACATGGTTTGTGGGGTTTTTCCCCCCGTTTACTTTTTCATGTCTCTCCTGAGTTTTGTCTTTGAAGATCAAATTTTCCATTAAGTTCTGGGCTTTTCATCAGGAAGGTCTGGAATTCCCTTATTTTGTTGAATGTCCATCTCCTTGCCTGAAAAAATATGCTCAATTTTGCTGGGTAGTTGATCCTTGGTTGTAGTCCAAGCTCCCTTGCCCTTCAGAATACCATATTCCAATTTCTCCTATCATTTAACGTAGAAGCTGAAAGATCCTACGTGATCCTGACTGTAGTTCCACGATATTTGAATTGCTTCTTTTTGGGGGCTTGTAGAATTTTCTCCTTGACTTTGTAATTCTGAAATTTGGGTATAATATTTCTCGGTGTTTTCAATTTGGGATCTCTTTCAGGGGGTGAGAAGTGGATTCTTTCAATGATTATTTCCCCCTCTGGTTCTAGGACCTCTGGGCAGTTATCTTTAATAATTTCTTCGAAGATACTGTTCAGGCTCTTTTTTTCATCATGGCTTTCCGGTATACCAATAATTCTTAAATTGTCTCTCCTGGATCTATTTTCCAGGTCAGCTGTTTTTCCAATCAGATATTTCATGTTTTCTTCTATTTTTTTTTTCATTCTTTACATTTTCTTTGACTACTTCTTGATGCCTCATAGAGTCATTAGCCTCTACTTGCTCAATTCTAATTTTTAATGAGTTGCTGTCTTCATTTTGCTTTTGAGTCTCTTTTTCTAATTGGATAATTTTACCTTTCAGGGAGTCATTTTCTCTATTTAGATTCTGAATCTCCTTAGCCATTTCGCCAATTTTACTTCTTAAAGATTTAATCTCATCTGTGTTTTTTTTTCCATTTTTTTCTTTTATCTCCCTATTTTGGTTTTTAAAATCCTCCTTTAGCTCTTCCAGTAATGCTTTTTGGGCTTGAGACCAGTTCACATTCCCTTTTGAGGTATCAGATGTGGATATAGTGTCAATGTTGTCCTGTTCTGAATTGGTATTTTGATCTTCCCTGTCTCCATAAAAAGAATCAATGGTCCTCAGTTTTTTCATGTTCTTCTTCATGTTGGTTAGCTTTTTCCCGGCTTTACAATGGGTTTCTTCTTTTGGGGCTCTGAGATCTCTGTCCCAGGTTTCTTGTTCTGGGAATTGTGAGCCTAGTTACTGGCTTTGTGTATTATGGCCTTTGGTTTCCTGAGGTGTGGGGCAGGGGTCTCTGGCTGCCGGAAGTCTCCTCTTCCCCTGGGGGTGCTCTCCAGCAGCAGTGGTCTCAGCTGTTGTCTGTACTGGTGTCTGTCCCTTCCCCTAGCTGTGCAAAGGCACTTCTGGGTTCCTGGTGTTGACCCTTGCTGGATCCCTGCTTCTGGGACTCAGGAATTACCACTGTTTGGCTACTGAAGCCCCACTTCTGCCTCCTCTATTCCAGCGTTTTTCGCTGAGGAATTCTGCGGGTCAGTGAGGGAGAGAGGGAGGGATGAAAGTCACTTACCTGGCCATCATGTCTCCCAAAAGTTCCATAAGGTGTGTTTCAAACCTTTGGGCTGCAAGCCTCAGGAGCAGATGTCTCACAGCCACAGAGAGCTGCAGTGCTGTTTCCCGTCACTTCGACCAACTCCCATCCTGTGTTGGGAGGCCTGAGGATCTCCGCTGGTTTCTGGCACCCAGCTTTCTCCCAGCCTGAATCCCTGGCTGGTGTCCGCAGCTGCTTCTGCTTTGGTGCTGTCTGGTGCCGCTCTGCATGTCAGGCGCTCTCCCAGCCTACAGATCTGTCCCATCAACTTTTTAGACTCTCCTGGCCTGGAAATTTGCCCCACTCAGTCTACTTGTGTCTAACTCTCTCAAATCTGCTCAGATTCACTTTTTAGAGGTATCTGACAGGACTTGTGAGAGAGCTCTGGTAAGACACTGTTTGGCCATCTTGGCTCCGCACCCCACCCCCCCAACTAATAATTTCTTAAAGAAAGGAGTGAGGGCCCTCACCCTCAGAAAATTGGCAGAGATGAGAAAAGATGAAAACAGCAAGTGTAGGGTTTATAGAAAAAAAGGAACACTGTTGATTGAGAACTGGTTCAATTATTCAAGAATTATGCCTACCTAATGACAAAAACTTACCTACTCTTTGACCCAGAAATCCAAATGCTAAGCATATAAGCCAAGGCAGTCAAATAAAGGTAGGTTTCATATACCAAACAGCACCATTTTTTGTGCTTCTAAATAACTGAAAATACAGTAGATAACCTTCAATTTGTAACTATCTGAATATATTGTGACATATGAAAGTAATAGAATATTAGTGCATTGTAAGAAATGGTAAATATGAAAAATTCAGGAAACCATGAATAGACTTACATGAACTAATGAAAAATAAGCATATACAGGAAAACAATATGTACGGTGTAGAAGCCATCTTGGCTTAAATATACTACAACTCTCATTTTCCTGTGACTGGAGGTGACAAAACAGTATCTCAATAACCCTGATCTTTCCCATGCCCTAAAACATATTGACTAGTTGTTAAAAATAACCTAATCTAAATGATCCTCAGGTAAGCCTTGAGTTAGTTTATTTTGCTCCTCACTTTATATTTTATAACAGGATGTTTAAATTCAGACACTCTGGAAGTAACTGGACCCAGAAGATGCCCTGATTTCTATTAACACATAAAGCTTTTTTCTTCACTTTAATATTATAAGATTTCAGATTCATTGAAGGGGTGGAAATAGCCTCATTCAGAAAACTGTTTTCCACAGTTAACTAAGTGTTAAAAAGAAACTTTAGACAAATTTCAACCACTAAACAGAAAAAGTACTTTTATTCCCCCAATGATGTTAACAAAACTAATCAAGTTAAAAAAAAAGAGACAATGATTGGACTGATGGATCA
Source organism: Trichosurus vulpecula (assembly GCF_011100635.1). Taxonomy (NCBI): domain Eukaryota; kingdom Metazoa; phylum Chordata; class Mammalia; order Diprotodontia; family Phalangeridae; genus Trichosurus; species Trichosurus vulpecula. Next base: position 109,907,668 of record NC_050579.1, read on the forward strand.
CAGCTAAAAGGAACAGGACAGAATACTATAAATGCATGGATTAAACCTAAAAGGAGAGGTTTCTGAGTCATAATGGAAGAGGGAGGATTTGGAAGTGGCATTAGAGAACAAAGAGCATGCCAACTCCTACCTGGCCTAGTGTATCACTGGACATGAGAGGGAAAGCCAGAACTGGAGAGGGTAGCTAGAGACACAGTGTTTTCTGGAGAAGGCCAATTTGTCATAAATGCATGAAGATGGAAGGGATGTGAAAAGAAAAGGCTTAGGATGAAGGGAAGTTTGTTATAATAGTGCAGTGGTTCCATAGCACACAACTGAAAACAAAGACCAAGAAAAAAAGGGACTGGGGAAGGCAATAAAAATTAGAAGTTGTGACAGTTGTATCCTTTCCCCAGAAAGGTTATCAAAAGTACTGAAATGGAATGTTCTTATAACACCGACCCCGATCTAAAGGTCAGACACAACTGAACAACTAGAGGCAGCAAAGGCAGCACAGGCAATATGGCACAGTGACTAGAAAAACAGTCTTGGAATTCAAGTCCTGTCTCTGACATATACTGGCTATTTAAGCCTGGACAAATGACTTTGCCTCTCAGTGCCTCAGGCAACTCTCTAAAACTTTATGTCATTGGCAAAATAGTTGGTGATCTGCATTCATTAAAGGAGTTTCTATGTCAATGAAATTAGAAGGCTGGACAAAATAAAGATTAAGGAATATTATATAGCTTACCATTTGGGTATGGTGTTTCACAGAGTGTAAGAAAATCGACAATCGAATAGTCCATTTCTAGCACAGCTGTGCTTTTCCCATGCATAACTGTTAAACAAGGTCTCCTTCCTACAGTATCATAGGACAAACCTCCTGAAAGAATAATAAAAGGCTCCCTGAAAATGAAAAAGAAACACTTATGGTTACAAAATGTATGGATTAGGTTTCTCATACATTACCATCATTTGATAAAAGGACCAAAAATAACTTTATGCTAATGTGTTATTATTATGAAAAAAATTATATTAAATTTGTCACAACCAAAAAAAAGAGTTTTTAAAAGCTTATCCATGATAAGGTCAAATGGTCTTTATATTTTTTAGTATGAGTTATCATTGTGCCTTCTCTCTCCTTTCATATTTTTTTTCCCTTCTCCTATATTTAATTTAAAAAAAACAAGTCCTAGCAATTCATTCTTTGAACTGTTGCTAGGCTTCATTCCCTTCCCAGGCCTCTCACTCTAATCCCACTACTACCTCAGTCAGACCTCCATTAATTCATTACTGGCTCAACAGCAATTGTCTCTGATTCTAGGCTCTTTTAAACCATAAATAATGTGGCTCAACAAGTCTTCCTTAAAACATATTGTTTATTATTTCTTAACTATATACCTCATAAAGTCTAAAACTTCCCAATGAAGTTTTAAAAACCCACTGTTATCGAGTCCATCACACCGATCAAACTATATATTCAATTACTTCCAAACTTGACAGTATGTTCACATCTACCTTAATGCCATCATTTAGGCTATTTTCAATACTAAATATGCCCTTCCCTCTCACTTATTTTACCTATGTAAAACATATCTCTCCCTTTAAAGTTCAAAGTTAAACCTTTTGCATAAAGGCTTGCCTGACTCACCAAACCCTCAATAATCTTTCCATTTTCTTAAATTCTTAGAATTGACAACACTAAATAACAGTCTGTTATATTATCCTATATATCCTATAATTTGTTCCAAGAATCTGAGTCATGTTTCACTAAAATAAATTGTATAGCCCCATTTTTTAGCTTCTTTTAGATCCCCAAAAGTACTTAGTACATATAAGTGATCAATAAATATTTATTGATTCAAGAACAGAGGTAAAGGAGGCATGTTACTTATTTTCTGCCATATTTATATCCTTCACATTCAGCAGCTAAATCCAATAATTTATTACAAGTTAAATAGTATGCACTTAATATGCCTAGTATACCATGCTAGGTAAAATGTCAAAGATAAATAACACAAAGTTCCTGTTCTCAAGCAGTTTATGTTATGTGTGCACAGATAAACATAATATAAATAAGAATATAAGTTTTTTAATTTTAAAAATGAAATCCTATCCAAAGTCAGGTGAATAATAATTACTATTATCATCACATAACAGCTTTGAGACAGTATTTTTTCAGAACTCTCCCAGAAGCTTCCCACTATGGATCTAAGTCCCAACTCAAATGGCTCTCTTCTGAAGGAGGAGGAGCAACTGTTTGGAGGCTTTATCTGACCTGTAGTTTATAAAGATTCCATATCAGTATCTCTATGGCCTTGAGTTCCACAATTATCTTTAACACTAAAGCTTATCTTATCTTGATTACATAAATAATATGAGGTCACAGGTCCTGACTTCTCAATAGCACTCCAAAGAAGTCAGGTTTGTTGTACACATTCAGTAAGTCTAACCTATGGTGAATAGCATGACTAGTGTTCCACAGGTGAATACAAAACAAGTTATCCCTTTGCTCCTTGGGTTCCATGAAACTAAGGGGGTGTCTGGTTAATATTTATTGTGCAACAATAAATGTATGGCTGAGCTGGTGGGGCTAGAAGGAGTATCAAGGGGCACTGTGAAGAGACCACAATCTACTCAAAAATTTTCTGATTCATCAGGGAGAGAAAGAAAACTTTCAGTGCTACATAGTTCTTTTAAAAATACTCCTGACCAAAATCAAAGCTACCAATAGTCATATGAAAAAATGCTCTAAATCACTATTGATTAGAGAAATGCAAACTAAAACAACTCTGAGGTACTACCTCAAACCTATCAGATTGGCTAAAATGACAGATGTTAGAGAGGATATGGAAAATTAAGTACACTAATACACTGTTAGTGGAGTTGTGAATTGGTTCACCCATTCTGAAGAACTATGCCCAAAGAGATATAAAACTGTACATACTCTTTGATCCATCAATACCACTAATAAGTCTATATCCCAAAGAGTGTACAACTAAAGACAAGGACCTATTTGTAGAAAAATATTTACAGTAACTCTTTTTGTGGTAGCAAAGAATTGGAAATTGAGGGGATACTCATCAATTGGGGAATGGCTGAACAAACTGTGGTATATGATTGTGATGGAATACTACTGTGCTATAAGAAATTATGAGTAGGATGGCTTCAGAAATATCTGGGAAGACACATATGAACTGATATAAAGTGAAATAAGCAGAACCAGGAGAACATTGTGTACAGCTGTAATGATGATCAACTGTGAAAGACTTAGCTATTCTAATCAATACAACTATCCAAGACAATTCCAAAGGACACCAATGAAAAATGCTATCCACCTCCAGAGAGAGAATAATGAACTCTGAGAGCAGATTGAAGCATACTTTTTTCGCTTTATTTTTTTTCTTGTGTGTGTATACATATATATATATATATTTTTTACAATATGGTTAATATGAAAATGTTTTGCATAACTTCACATGTATAACTGATATCATAGAGAGCAGGGAGACTCAAAATTTTTAAAAATGATTTTCTAAAAAATAACTAACTTAAAAAATGCTTCTGATCCAACTTCCTAAGTTCTTCCATTTGGGGGAAAAGGTAAAATTGGTATCACATTAGCATCATGCACCATGATTTGAGTCAGTATAATACCAGCACTATGCTTTGAGTGGCAAAAATCTCTTGATGACTTGACTAATCTTTTCTGGAATGTTTGGTCATCTTGGTTTTAAAATTTTTTTCTGCTTGTTTGGCCCTGATGACACTCTTGACATGTTCTGATACAATAGGTACTCCTAAAGCAATTTATAAAAATGTCTTTAATTTGCTCAGCATAGAAATACCAGAATTGCCCTTTTAGAAAATACTTATAATTCCTTTATGGAATATGGAAGAAGGAAAAGAAGAGCTCTTCTTCAAAGCAGACAGCAGTTTATTTTCTTAGGTAATTAGCAATGTTGAGAAGGGGAAGCCTAGATCTAGGCATTCTAAAAGAGTGCAAGCTACAATTTTTACCAATTACATATGCTGTTCCTGGACAATATTTGAATGGAACTGAAACCAGAACCCAGCAAAGTTTGTTGCAAGACTGAGGAGACTAAAAGAAACCAAAGGCTAATAAAGGATTGGAGAGACTCACCAACTAGGCAATAAGAAATTTTTTAATCATGAATATTTCCTTTAAAAGGTGCACTGGGAGGCACTGGAGAAGCTAAGGATAGATGAATAGATATAGATATAAATAGAGATATTTCCTCTATGTACAGAGACATGTATATATGGATATCTATAAATCTATCTCTATCTATCTAAAAGAAATTGATTGCATTTAAAATAGAAAATAACTTGTTAATGTTGTGGGAGTCATTTCTACATCATTTCTCTGATTAGTCAGACTAACAACGCATTATAGCAAAGATCAAAATCAGTACCAAATCAGACTAAAAATAAGAAAATATGGTGCTTAATTGAGGAAGCTTGAACTTGATCCATTTTTAAAAAACTAAAGATGTCAAAAAATGGGAATGGGACTTTGAAAAATATGTATCAGGACAAACTAATACTATTTCTTAAGGCTAAAAAACTTAAATTCAGTTGAGGAGATCAACTGAACCTAGAAAAACAAACTCCATCAACAAACTTAATCTATTTCTCCAGTTAAAAAGGTGTTTATCAAATTTTATAGACACTGATAGTGGAATATTATGAACAATAGTACTTCCTATAGCATTGAGAGGTAGGAGCACAACTTGGTAAGTGGTCCAACTAAACAAGATCTTTCCTGAAGACATTTAAGGATGAAAATGGAAACAGGAAAACAAACAGCTGAAGAGTGGAAAAGCTCTCTCAAAACTTCAACATCGAACTTCCCTCCCTCCCCCCATTAATGATGCCACATTTGGGCTCTAAACATCACAGTCTCCAATGTGTTTCACAAAGAAGTAGAAATGGCACTAAAGAAAATAAAGATAGGAAAAACAGCTATACTTGACCATATATACACAGGAGGTCAATGCTAAAGGTGACAAAATTATGAAGGTGCCTCAGTATTGATTCTCAAATTATATGAAAGAAGGGAGGGCACTAGAGGATTAGTAAAGCTCTGTAACAAAAAAAAAACAGCTCAGGATAAAAATTACTGATCCATATATGCTTACTTTCCTATTTCTATAAAATTTTGGTGGGAAAATTTTATACACACATTGTGAGTGTTCTTGAAGGTATCAGAAGAGAACAGGAAGTCTTTTATAACTGATATTTACAAAGCAGACTACATCTTTATAGTAATCAACTAAAATTTATTCAAAACACAAGTTTCTATTGTTTGGTGACTACTCAAAAAAAGCATTTGATTCAGTAGGGCACCTATTATTGTCTTAAAGACTCTTTTTCAACAACTTGTTTCTCATGCATGACAAAATCAAGAATTCTTGAAATATTTCTTGAAAATAACATAAGAAATTGGCTCCATTATTGTAATCAAGTAAGATATAACAGAAAAAGTAGGTGTAGAAGCAAAAATAAGAAAAACTGAAGTTAAACTAAAAATTAAGACCTTAAAACATAATATTAAGCTCCACTGCCTATGTGCTAAGCCTTTAAATCTGCTAATTTCTATCTCCACAACATCTCATGCATAGGTTCCCTTAAGTGTATTCATAAAGCCAATATACAAGTTCAGGCCCAGGCTTTCTTGGCTGGGATTCTTTCAAATACCTCCTTGGATTATGCTTGAGAACATACAAAAGCTACCAGATCACATCATCTGTTACTCAGTTATCTCTTTAATTGCTTTCTAAAGTGATCTTTTTAATGTTATCTCTTTAACTACCAATTATGTTGGTCTAGAAGACCACTGTCCTTGTAACTACATGATGTATTTAATAAGCTTTTTTATACTATTAGATCTGACACTAAACACAACTCAGATGTGTTTTTTTTTTCCTCAGACATACTAACAAAAGGTGTTTGAAACTGTCAAGGAGGAAATCCAATGCAGAGTCTAACCTGAAGAAGGATTCCCTGTAAAATCCCTGTGGAATTAGTGATGCCTTCCAATAAGCTCCTGTTTACAGATGATCTTGCCTTCACTGTAACAACTTTTAGGACAATGCAGGGTCTCCTAAATAATATTCACAATGACTCAACAGTGTTTAACCTAACTATCCTCACAGGAAAAACCAAATACATTAAGAATGCCTACTACTGACACTACATTCAGGAGGATAAACAAATCATAGAGTTGATCCATATGGACAGTCACTGAAGATAATGAATTAGGTCAAGAATTGAAGAGGAGCAGAAGCAATGGCTGGGTTGCCTGTGAAAAATCACAGAGTTCCCTTTATACTCTAAGCTTTTGCCTAAAACTAAACTCCATATTTCTAACTTCAATATTGTTCCAGTGATGATGCTACTAGATAATAAAGGCTCTGAAGAATTAAAGTTGCAGTTCATCCAAAGCTCAAGAAAGTGATATATAATAGGTGCGAATCAGCTACAACAAGGAATTATGATAAAAGAACATAAAGGATATCATCTGATAGATGTATGGGCAGAAAATAAGAAAGAGATAACTCAATACTCTAGGACAGGCCATGATCTCAATTGGTACTAATCAGTTAGCTAGCATTTATTGTTAACTACCTACAATATGCCAGGCACTATGCAAGCTCTGGGGATATTAAAAAAAAGATAAAATATAAAGGACTTTCCCCTGGTCTCAAGAAGATCACAATTTAATGCAGAAGACAACGTAAAAACTACATACAAACAAAATATATACAGGATAAATTGGAGATAATAAACAAGGAAAAGGTACTAGCATTAAGGGAGATTGGGAAAGGCTTCTTGAAGAAGGTGGAACTTAAACTAAAACTGAAGGAAGCCATAAAGCTCAGAGGCAGACAAGAGGTAGGAGTTTCAGGCATCCAGGACAGCGAGGAAAACGTGCAGAGTCAGAAGAACTCCCAACATGGAATGTCACGTTTCAGGAACAACAAGGAGGCCAGAGTCATTGAATCAAAGTGTACATGGAGAGATATAAAGAACAATTAGACTGGAAAGATAGGAGAGGGGCCAGGTTATGGAGGGCTTTATAAACCAAAGGATTTTAGATTTAATCCTGAAGGCAAGTGGGAATCACTGGAATTGACTGAATAGGAGATATTAGACACAGAAAAGAATCATTCAGAATTAGGAAGCATGGATGGACTGCAATATAAACCACTGCTCATGCATCCCCATCAATTAGATTACAGATCTACTCAAGTATCAAAGATCAAATTCACATCTTAAAAGTTCAAATCAGTGCCTTGCATAAAATTATTCCTTAACAAATGTCTGTTGAATCTAACTGAAACTAGAGATTTAAAAAATGATTCATCTTCTTTCAATTAGGCCAAATGTCAACAGAACTAAAATCTGTAATATAATCAAGCCTCAAGCCTCCCTAGGGTTTTCAACTTTTATTTCATCAAAAATAATTTGCTGTATTTAAATGTGCCATTGAAAGGAATTACAGACTTTATAGTCTGTCAGATACTCTGATTATCTCATCATAATAGGAGAGAAAGTCAAATAAAACCAACAGACCAATAGATAATAAAGAATTTACATCACATTTTGACAAAAAAAGTATTTATGGACAGGTAACAAGAGAATTCTACATACAAATGAGTTTTCTAATTAACCTAGAATAGTTTTGTTTGTCAGAGATATTAGTTATTTGATGACAGGAGACCTTGGCTGATGTCCAAACCTTATGTTGCTATTTTGAATAAAATTCAAAGGTAGGAGAAGTAAGATAAGAGGATGGATTTTTTTTTTTGGTGGGGGGTTAGGTGGAGTGGAAGAAGGATGCAGTTTGGAACAAGGAAGGCTAGAAGAATTTAGCAAATTAACCAGAGATAGGACTGAACCTGTGATGTCTTTGGCAGAAGGAACTCCTAAATGAGGAAACTACCTCTACCAATACTAGTTAGCATTTTCTCTGTTCTAAGAGTAAGAGATGGAAAGGGGAGGGGTGATGGATTGGCATCGTAGGAAGATGGCATGGATGGGTATCTAGGGCTAGCTACATGTAGTAAGCTCTCAACAATCAGCAGGGTCCAACTGTAGGGGATGGATGGTGCTGTTGCACAACTAGAAGGAAAAAGGCAAAGAAATACATGTATACTCTATGGTCTTTAAGCTCTCTCATTCTTTTTACCCTGAACCATGCTTTCCTGTACATATCTTCTCAACTTCATCTTCCTCTCTTCAGGAAAGTCATCAAGTATCAGAATATATGTTGATTTACATTGGAAAATAATCTTTGGAGAATTTCTCTATTTCTTTGTTCCTTAGCAATCAATGGTGCTGCATAAGCTGCAGATACTTTTAAGGTGGTCTTTTTGCAAATACTTATCATCAGAACTGTTATGTATGATAATCTAATAATCCATTATAGAATATTTCTTGTTACCTTTGGTTTTTCTATAAAACCCTCTACCAACTCCTTTCTTTGTCTCTCCAAGGAGTATCAGTTTGATATCTTGCAGCTAAGTAGGCTACAAGTTCCTTCTTTTCTTTACTTCAGTCCAAAAGAAGGAGGCCAAGGTTGAAATGATTTAGTTCCTCTAGAAATATTTCCACTACTAGTCATTGGACAAGGGTGTCACATTTAGAGAATCAATGAACTTTAATATGACTATTGGTATTCTTCTTCGCTGGCACTGTTACTGAAGAAGGAAAAGAGGTCTCATATGGATTTTGTTTGAAAAAAAGTACAAGATATCCAATGAACAAAGTCATCCCATGGGAATGTGAAGATTAAAATGGAAGGAGGGTGAGAGATACAGAAAAAATATATATAAATATTATTAAAAATGTTTTCTCCATCAAAGACAGTGGTAGTACCACACTCAAATCCTAATTTTACATCCTGGGTGAATTATAAGGAAGATAAAAATGGCACTAAAGAAAACAAAATGGGAAAGTCAGTCTAATTGGACCAAGTAAAGGTGACCAGTGCTGAAAGAGAAAATTAAGAGGGGATTAAAAAACAGATATTCAAAGTACCTGAGGGAGAAAAATGTATTAAAAGCATAGAAAAAAACTTTGAACTCAATACCCAAAAAAGTGACCAAGAAAACATCAATAACTACTGACCTATAAACTAGGTTATTTATACAAAATCTTTGTAAGAGTCATTTATACATAAATCAATGGTATGCTTGATGAAGATAGTAGTACGAAACAAGGTTTTCACAAATGATATTCAACAATGGATCACATCTTTACCATTTCACAACTGACAAAAATATGTAAAGAATATAATATCCTGTGAATTGTTGATTATGAAAAAGCATTTGATTTGGTACAACAAAATGCTGCTTTACAGGCTCTTTTTCAACAAGGTGTCTTTTATGCATATATCAAAATCATTCAAGATTCAATGGAAAAATATAACAATAGAAATAATTCTTTTCAACAACCTGCTGAAAATAAATATCAAGTGAAGAACAAAACAGACTGGTGTTCACTAAAAGTGTTACCCGTTATGATGGAGAAGATCCATCATAGAGTCCAAATAGAAGAGAAATCTGATTCCCTCTGGATGTTGAGTTTTCCAGATGACCTATTTATAAATAATACTGTGCTGATGGCATCAAGCTCCTAATACTTCAGTGTCTCCTAGATAAGATCAGTAATCACTCAAAAGAATTTGATCTGACTATGTACAAAGGAAATACCAATTAGATGGAGAATGTCTATTGCCCAGATTTTAACATGGATTTGGCTGGACAACCTATAGAGTTTGCCAATCAATATGTGAGCCTTGTTCAGACACCAGAGAAGACAAGAAGTAAGGTCTAGAGTTGAACACATAGAAGAAAAAAGGCTGGATTGCCTTTAGGATAAGGCAAAGCTTCAATAATAACCCTCAAATTCCTATGAAAACAAAGGCCTATCTTTTTAATACCAAACTTTCACCAGTTTTGCTGAGCAGTAAAACACAGAACATAACAGTCTCCATAGAATTAATAATTACTATTACACAGAGGGTAATGGAAACGAACATGCTTGTTGTGAGTAGGCTGTTGCGGTTTGCCCTTCATTCTTGAAGAGAACTATGACATCAGGAAGATATTGCCATGACTTGTAAGTGAATTGTATTTAAATGAGGAAGGGCTGTGCAAAGTCACCTTTCTCCTCTGGATATCTGGATCCAGGGGCCAGATATAGATCAGGACAACTGAAGATGGCCTAGTGAGGAGACTATGACACACATTTAATGAGTCACTCCAAAGAAATATAGGAGCGAATAATGTCATCAGAGAATTTTATGACAAGAAGAGAAGACAGATTGGTCCAATGGTTTTTAGGGTGAGAAATGACAGGTAGAAATCCTGACTAGTAGACTGGAACCCTTAGAATACAGCAAAGAAGGCCACTAATATGATACATGGTACCCTTGTGCTGAACTTCTAGGAAGGCACAGACAAGAGTCACAAAGGATGGGCAGGCATGAATGGACTGCAATATGCATCACTGAAAAGACAGTGCAAATTGAGTCACAGATCCATTTCAGTATTTATGAAAATAGTCTAGGGAAAGTTGGGGAATTTTATAAATGCCACATAAGAAATCATAGGGAACAATAATAAAATTCTATCTTATTTGCTGGACATGTGACATTTAGTTGTTTTCACCATGTACCAACTCTTTGTGACCCCATTTGGGGTTTTCTTGGAGTGGTTTGCCATTTCTTTCTCTAGTTCATTTATGGATGAGGAAAGTGAGGCAAACAGGGTTAAGTGACTTGCCTAGGTTCACACAGCTATCTGATGCCAGATGTGAACTCAGGAAGATGAATCTTCCTGACTGTAGCCACAGCACTTCACCTAACTGCCCATGTTGCTGGACATACGAGCAAAATTATTCCCAAAAGTTTAACAATCACGTTTTGGAAAAATTAACATGCAATGACTTTCTAGATGGTAGCACATCAATGATAAAAGTGATACTTCAGGATGTCTGTCAAAACCAATTACAGATGAAAGACTTTTTTTTAAAGTATTGGCACAAGAGGAGATAATTTAAAGATATCTTAGTAGATGAAATCTCTGTTCAAGGTAATATTTAGGGAAATGGCACTGTGATTTTTTTGTTTCATATTACTATGTTCTATTGCAATCTTTAAAGGTAAAATAATTTAAGAAACATATTATATATTTGTAGGTACTTTTGAAAAATGAGATCATCACTCACTATTTGTTAGTCTTTATATTTCCCAAAAATTCACTTGCTTTAAGAATTATTATATTGTTTACCATGGGAAGATTAAGGCACATGATTAAGCTGTGGTTGTAATTGTTTAGGCAAAAATGTCTCAGACCATGAAAACTGGAGGTTTTTTTTCCTTTGGGGGATGGGGAGTGTATATATAACTTCTTATTCAGTAACAATATTCTGGCTAATTTGCAATATAGCAGTAAAATAATGTATTCTAGAGAAATGAGAACATTCTTACAATGAGAAAATTCTGGGCTTCAGTTTAACATTATCTGAAGTTTTGTTTTTAATAAAATTCACATTTGTCCGTTTAATAATAAAGGCTACAAAAGGGAGAAAATAAGCACAATTACCAATCTAAAATAATGTTTATATAAGCTTATAAATGCTTTTAATTTTTTAAGAGAGATATGGAAGTATATTAGTTAACATTAAAAAAGGATTACTTTTATAAGCTTTAAAGCAATTGCGACCTTGAACTGCTAGGGAGCTATGAGTATCATAGTGTAATAATTATTATGTTACTTGTCAAATAAAATTGTAAATAATCTAAAGGGCCTTAATGGATTTTCATTTAAGTATCTTGTTAGTAGTTAAGTATTGCACTTGTAACTCAATCTAAAATATCAGTGAAAATAAGTACATTTCAAAACCTTTACAAAAAGTATGAAGCTATTACTCTCCTAGGTCAATCCTAGAATCCAAAGTTTTTAAATGATGGGGACAATTTTTAAACTGATAAAATAAATACAAACAGAGCATGGACAAAGTGTTCTATTTCCCCACATTTCACAACAAAAAAGAATAAAAACAAGTCTGTCAATCTAACGAAATTGGTTTTCAAAAACCTTAGGAGAAAAAAATGCATGTGAATAAGTACATAAAGTGAAAAAAAATGGCTTGGCCATTATTTTTCCTCTGAATTGATGGAAGCCATAGTGAGTAATTATTATAGGTAAGTGTCATATAGCTTGTTACTACTTACCTAGTACCCTTGGCTCACTGATGACATATAGCCACACCAGATGGTATCAGCAGTTCTCTCCCCAGCAATGGACATGATTAAAGGCTCTGAAGCCATATCAGATAGGTAATGACTTCACCAAGCTGACTGTTAGAAGCACTTCTCAGATGTATCTATCTGAATGGAGATGCCTCCTCCAGTTTTTTAGTAGTATAGAATAGGGCACAAAGCTATCAAAAGAAAGTGGAACTACCCTGAACCTCCAAAATGGAGATGTTAGTGTCTGGTAAAACTACAAATCTTTGAAGAATGAAATTATAAGTTATACCTAGCTTAAAAAAACCCACAGTAATAGTTGCACCATATGGCAATGTATAGTAGTCCACTGAAAAGCTGAACTGTTAAAGAAATAAGGAATAAACTTTTTCAGATAAAAACACAGTTGGATAAGAAGACCAAAATTTTAGTCCATGTGGAAGGCAAGGTCAGAGTTGTAATAACTGCAAAATATTGCCCCTGAAGTTTTGCCTGAAAGGATGTCTTGTCTTCCATAGCAGCAATGGTTGTCCAACCTCTACTGGAGTGAGAGGCAGAAAATCATTTAATAAAGAATTTCTAACGAAGTATTATCCAAGACAAAATATCATGTCCTTTCTCTTTATATAGTGGGCATTCAATAAATATTTGGCTTGATATAAAATTCTGGTTTCTCAGTCTGATGTCCTTACATCAACAGAAATATTAAAAATGGCCTTCATAATATTAAGAACATAAAGGATGGGTTTTCCTGAGAGGGTTTGCAGTGTGAAAATGCCCTAGTTAAGGGAGAGAGAAGATACTAGCTTAGGTACAAATATATATTAAGTCGTAAGTTTGGTTCACCTGAAAACTGAGGTAGAAGACAAACTATCAGCTTTATGCTTACTAACTTGACTCAAAGTTGCTGGTTTCTGGTTGTGACCTTTTAACAACATACAGGTACTTCTGTCTCTTTTTAAGTGTTGTGTTTCTTAAATAAGACTGGCTTCCAATTTGTTTGGACCAGAGTGTGTTCTCTTCTCCACTTTTGGTACAGACGTATGATTTCATAATTTTACTATTATATTGTCCATTCCCAACTGGCAGATTGATAAAAGCCACATCCTTCTCTCTGTGACCTTTGACCAAATGTCCTGTGTCTCACTGTACAGTAGAGTAGAATAAGTAGCCACATGCCTGTTGATAGATGTGCATGTGAAATATGCATATGTGAAACATGTGATATGTGAAACGTGATATGTATATGAATACGTGAAATATTCTATACCATCCTATGCTCTAATAAATGTTCTAACTCTTCAAATTCTCTAAGATCTTGAAAGTCCTTTTACCTACCAATGTTAATTTCCCAAATCTAAAAACATTCAACACAAATAGAAATTGCATGGAAAAATAAAGCTACTTCAAAAATAAATAATTATTTGTTAATAAAAAAGTTGCCGATATTTCCAACTAAAGTGATAAAATATTCTCCAGCTCTTAGAGATGCTCATTAAGATGTAATGAAAATGACTATGCATTTAAATATAGCAAGATCAGACTTTAGGGTTCCAGAGTAAAGAAATCTCATCACAACAAAACGTATGCTATATATTAGGTTAATGTTGGAGCCCAGCAAACTTTTGTATGACTAACAATGTTCTCTTAAATATATATAGCTATACGGATGCCTCAAGAAGCTTGGAAAACAATCAAGTCAGCAAGCAGTTCTCTGCTGCTAAAACCAGTTGCCTACAAATTGGAAGCAACCAAATCCTGTCACGATGTTATGAACAGTATGCTAATCAGCAATTGATGGACCTCCTAAATAAGGTTCATCATGGGACCAAATATCTAAAAATTTGCAACTTTGGACATTTGCCCCAGAAGTCCCAGGAATCAACTATATGCAGGATGTGGAGATCTATAATGGATAGTACAAATTACTAAACAGAAGAAAGACAGAATAACTGAGAACCATCTAGCTTACCCCCAAGGCTGGAGTGGATAATACTGAACAAAATTAGAGCTGTCTGAAAATGGAAGGACTTGGTTCATGAATTAATTCCTCATCACTAGAGGTTTTCAAGCAGAGGCTCAACGTTTTAGAAGGGATTTATTCATTGGGCAAGAATTTGGACTAGATTTCTTCTAAGGTTTCTGTTTTACTACAGAGGATCTTATGATTCAAAAAGAGAAACTGAAGAACTTATCTTCTGAAGGTGTGGTCTGAGAAAGCCACAGAAAGGTCTGAAGAGCTCTAACAAGTCTTGCCCAGTAATTTCTCTACCAACCAGTCAAAAAAACAGAGCTTTTTGTCATATGTAGTTTTAGGAAGGGAAGAATTATTGTTGCTATCCAGTACAATTGTTACTATCTCTGAAGGAGCCAACAAATCTGTAAATTCAAATACTACATAGGAAGGAAAGAAAGAACAGATCATGAGAGGGAAATGTCTTTTCTAAGTAATTATCTTGTTTAGGTACACATAAGTTGCTGAATTGAATTAATAATTAAAATAAAATCATCTTAAAGGACTTCAAATGCAATCAACTCACTAAAAAAAAAGTATTCTAACCAGGGCAAATGTTTTAATAGTCCTTTATATTCTGCTTCTCTCATTTCCACCATTTTTGTAGCAAACATGGAAAGCAAAGCTTCCCCTTATGAGGACATTTGTCAGGTGGCTTCCTGGAGTTCATTCAACAAATGGCCCCATTTTAACTCCGACTGACTTATTAATGGCAATTAAAAATTTCATACATTTTGACTATCTCCTCATGTTACATGTTTTACTGGGAACAATGAATATTTCTAGACTATTTCAAATAACTTTGAAATTATAAACATCATCCTGACCAAAACAATGCTTGGAGACCATAAAAAATTTGGACTCTTTAGGTTCAGCATCATCTGTTTCCCACAATATTTCAAGGATCCAAACTCAAAGATACTAAGTTTGCACAGAATGGCAATAATAACTTCAGGCTCTGTGGCTTCTTTAACTGACTTGAATCACAAGAGAATAGGGTTGAATTAAAGAGAGGTATACATTTGAAAAAAAAGAAGGATGGCTCCACTAGCAATCATGGTAAACAAACACTCAATCTCTCATTTCCTATTATTAAGAGTCTTTCCCTTGGAGTATTGAGAGCTGAAGGGTCTAAACAAAAAGAAAATTCAAAATGGTAACCTCTTTATTATAAATGTCATCACCACAGGGACAGTTTTCTTGGCCTTTCTTTATATCCCCAGTGCTTAGCACAGTACCTGGTATGTAATAGGTGCTTAATAAATACTTGTTGCCTTGAATACATGACTTCCAACACCACTTTTATGGATTATTTACACAGGTGTTAAATTGTGCCAATTTTTATTAGTTTTTAAATAATGAATAAAGATACATTAAAAATTAATAAAAATACATGTTTTATAATGAAAAAAATTAGTAAGGGATTATTATTGAGATTTAATTCCTAACTTTGTTCTAATTTTCACTAGCAAATAAACAGATATTGGTGTTTGAAACTAAGTTAAAAAATGAAAAATAAAAGGTTAGCCAGAGAAAATTTTGAACTATTTTGAGAAATATAGTAAAACAATTATCAAAATTATAATGTAGAATGTTAGTATGTTTCAATTATCCATAATTTTTCAAACCAAGAGAACACAGAAACAATACAGTAGGCTAAAAGGATGTGGAATAGTTGTTTAAAACAAACAAATATAAAGTATATCAGGTTGAATAATCACAGACAATGAATGCTGGCAATGAAGTAAAACCTTACCCAGATCTAGTCGTTTTGAATTCCACCTTGAGGATAGGTTTGCATGGTTCTGGTTTTTTCCCATCCTTTAATTGCTTTCCTAAAAGATATTGCCTTGTATTAAATTCTAAAGTATTCTACATGATAGTTCTTAAAATGAAAGTGAAATGTGATAAAATGTAACTGGATACATTTTAAAGTTATTTTGGAGAAGAGAAGAGAGACATACAATCTGTGTGCTTAAGAAAATAGTACTGAAAAAAATATGATTAGTAACCTTCATTTATCAACATATTTCCTGAAAGGGGGTGGGGTGGTGTCAGATCTCAATTTCTTAAGTATAGAAGATGAGCAGGGCAGATTTGCCATTTGATAAAATAGCTTCAATACATTTATGAGCATTTAGACTTTGACAAAAACTTTTAGCATAAATGTTTTCTACTTGGCTTATGAAGTGAGAGAATCAAGAGTTGGAAGAGATAGCATAAACTATCTAATCCAACCCACACCTTAGCAAAAAAAACCTTCTACAACATTTCCAGTAGGGAGTCATCCAGCTTTTGGTTTAAAGCCCTCAAATGAGAGAAAGCTTACTATTTTCTAAAGTAGCTCATGTAACTTTTGGATGAATATTATGAGGAAGCTTTCTCTTACATCAAATTAAAGTATGCATCAAGCCCTATAAGGAACTATTGATGAAAATTTCATCCTTTGTACTATAGATGAATTTCTACTCCTAATTCAGAATTAAAATAGTACTAAATAAGCACTCACGTATCCTTCTATCTATAAACCTAACTGACCACTGAAAAGGGAAAAGTAACCATAACTATTATTATAATTGCTAAGTTTTAACATGCTTCTTATACACACTCACAAAAAGGAAAAACAAAAGGAATAACTTTTAAGAGATATGATATTCCCTTAACTATTCTACTTATCGCCAGTCTTAGATCTCCAACCGCCTTTCAGACATTTCAAACTTGATGTCCTGAAGAAAACTAAATGTGTAAAAAATTAAATTCATTATCTATCCCCCTAACTCCACCCCAAACATTCCTATTACTTTTGAGTGCATCATTATCTTCCCAATCCCTTGAGCTCACAACCTTGGGAGTCCCATTGGACTCCTCACTATCATTCACCACATATAATCTGTTGCCTATCAATTTTAATATTTCTCCTTCTCTCTTCTGATACTGCCTCTGTCCTGGTAAAGGCCCTTATCACTTCATGATTGGACTATAGCAATATCCTGTTGATAGGTGTGCCTGCTTCAAATCTATGCCCACTCCAATCTACCTTCTATTCAGCCACCAAAGCTATTTTCCTAAATAAAGCACAGGCTCAACCATGTGACAACTCACCCCACAACTCGACAAACTTCAGGGGCTCCCAGTTGCGTCCAAGAAAAAATAGGAAATTCTCTGGTGTTCAAAGCTCTTCACAACCTAACCCACTTCTGCCTTTCCAACTTTCTTACACCTCACTCCCTGACACATACTCTTACATCCACAGACATTGGTCTCTTTGTCATTCCATGAACAAAGACACTCCATATCTCAGCCTCAGGCATTTTTTTCTGGCAGTCCCTCAACTCCACCTACTGCCTTCACTAACTTCCTTTAAGTCCCAACTAAAAAATCACCTTCTACTAAAAGCCTATCCCAAATCCTCTTTAACTCTAGTGCCTTTCTTCTTATTTACTTCATTATCCAGTATATGTAGGCATGTTTGTACATACTTGCTTATTTGTTGTCTCCCCCATTAGAGTGTGAGCTCCTTGAGAACGGGGAGTATCTTTTCCCTCTTTTTGTATCCTACAGTTCCTGGGACATAGTAGGCACTTAATTACTTACTAATTGCCTGATTCCTAAACTTGATTCTGATACAGCCTAAAGAAGTCTCTAATTACAGAATTTAAAAATGCCAGAATAAGAAGGAAAAATCTTATAGATCACATAGTTCGCTTTCCTTATTTTACCAATGAAGAAACTGAGGTCCAGAGAAATTAAACCCATTGCTCAGGACTTCTGGACTCCACAGCCAGTTTCTTTCCAATAAACTTTTCTTTTTTCTATAATTCGATGGGTGTTGCTAAATTACCAAAACATTATAAAACTAACTTTAAATGAAAAAAAGAAAAGGAATTTTTGTTGTTGTTGTTGTTAACTAGTACCTGGAAGCAGCTAGGTGGCTCAATGGAGGGCAGAGCCTAGAGTCAGAAAGACTCATCATCTTCTTCAAATCCAGCCTCAGCCACTTAGCAGTTGTGTGACACTAGGCGAGTCACTTAACCTTGTTTCCCTCAGTTCCTCATCTCTAAAATGAACTTGAGAAGGAAATAGCAAACCACTCCAGCATCTTTGCCAAGAAAATCCCCAATCAGGTCACAAAGAGTTGGACACTACTGGAAAACAACTAAACAACAACAGCAAAACACCTGGAAAACTCCAAACTTGAATGAATCTATTATCTCTTCACTGTTGGTACTTCTTGTAACAACAAGGAAACATATCAATGCCCTGTCCAATCCATGCAACTTTTATCTGTGTTCTCTGATAAATTTATCATAGGGGTGTCTACCAAAATTGTTAAGAGGTCTTCTTTGATTTCTCTTCACATCATGTGGATACCAATAAGGCACAAAAGTTGTGCAATGATTATCTCCTTTTCTCAGTCATGTGATTACCCTGTCTTCTTTGTGAACATATATTTGAAGGACATCCTTTACATCACTTCTGTTGAATAATTCCTTATTTGTAAAATGTTGCTGCCTACTCCAATCCATCATGTTTCTTTCCAGTGTCCTCTGTATGAATCTCAATTTAGTTCTTTCTAAACATTAACAGACCACGACTTAAAGCTATGTGGTGTCTTTTACAATAAAATTCTCTTTTTTATGATGAATTTAACAAATATCAACAAAATGAACATTTCTAAATATGAAGAACAGTAAAAGGATTCTATACAAAATGAGGAATGTTACAGTTTTTTAAAAGGTACATTAAATTAAACGCAATAATGACAAAATTGCCCTGCACGTTGTATCTCTGGTTTTCTTCAGTGTATTCAGCATTCCTTCCTTTTTTTAAAAAATTTCTCACTACTCATTAACTTACTCCCTACCTCCTAATATAAGCCCACTGTTTTACTAAAGATTTAATCAATCAAAGCAATTCAACACATTGATCACGTCTTGAAATTTATGTCTCCTTAGGCAACTTTTTTGCTAAGAGCTAGCTGACATGTTTCATCATCAGTCTTCTAAATTCATGATTGACCACTGCATTTTTTCTGCTGTTATCTCTTTTGAAGAATCTTGAATAATTTTGACATGTGCGTGGGGATACATCTTGTTGAAATACAATTATTAAAACTATGTTGTATAGGCATAGTAACGCACAGGTGGTGGAGCTGTGCGCTAGCTCAGAAATTCTGGAAGGCAATACAGAGCTATGGCCCCAAAATTACTAAACTCTGCATACTAGGGCTAGGCTTATTCCTCAAAGAAATCAAAGAAATAGGAAACAAAAATAATTGTATTATTTATGTTTGTAGCAGCCAAAAATTGAGAGGGATGTCAGGAAGGAAGGCAAGAAAAGGGAAGGAGGTCAGGGAGGAAGGGAGAGGGCATCAAAAAGAAAAGGGAAAAGGGCAAAGAGGAAGGGGTGAAGGGCAGGAAAGAAGGGAAGAAAAGGAATGAAGGGAACATGCAATTGTTCAACACTATGTACGTACTTTTGTTTTCCTTTTTGTTGATATTGTTCAATGGGAGGTGGAAGAAGGACAGATTGTCGACATATGCAAAAATGAACATATATGTATTTTTTTAAAACTATGTTTTACCCCTACAAAATCAAAAGTTTTTTTTTATAAAGGTGATAAAGTAGATATGTGAGCATGTACTTATTATTCCTTTGGTACCACCAGGCACTGTGTTAAACAAGGGGGATACAAATACACAGAAAAATAAAAACAGTGTCTACCCTGAAGGGGATTACGCGCTAATGGGTGAAGATAACACACAAAAGAGGGTGAGGTGGTAGGAGGAAGTCCAGAAAGTCAGAAACTAGTCAAGGAGGAAAATGAAGGCTGGCAGATGGGGCTAGGCACCTCACAAAATGAAAGCTTACAGGAGTGGTGAAATGTTCTAGGGCAAAGAACTGAAGGGATTTCCAAGATGAGACAGCATTAAAGGAATGATTTTGAAGGCATGGAAGTCAGGACCAGGGCCAAGAGGAGAATCTAAGGAATTGAAAACTAAGGAGCTATCTTATTGGTAAGTCCTAAACAAATTATGGTATATGTGGGTAATGCAATATTACCATACCATAGATAACTGATTAAATGAACAGTTACCGACGAAACAGGGAAGACCTATATCAAATGATACAGCATAAAGTGAACAGAACTGGGAGACCAATTTATAAAATGACAACATTGTAGAGAAAAATAACTTAGAACTCTGATCAATACAATGAGAAACACGTCCAGAAGACTGAGGATAAAATGACATGCTATTCACTTCCTTCTACAAAGGTAATAAACTTGAAGTGTAGAGAGAAAGATATACATTATCGGGCATGGGGCATGGCCAACGTGGGAATTTGTTTTGCAGGACTATGAATGCTTATAAGGACTTTGTTTTTACTTTTTTTCTTGTTGACGTTCAAGGAGAACTTTAGCTCTCCTGGAAGAATCTGATGAATCAAAAAAAGTTGAACATTGTAACATATGATACTTAAACCATCAAACAAGAAAAAGTGACAACGGATCATTACACATCACTTCCAAGAGAAAAAGAAAAAAAACCACCCAGGTTGCAAACTTCAAGACACAGTAGCTACATTTAAGAATTCCAATGAAAGGGGTGGAGCCAAGATGGCAGCTGGAAAGCAGGGACTTGCCTAAAGCTCTCCCCCAGGTACCTCCAAACACCTACAAAAAATGGCTCTGAACAAATTCTAAAAATGCAGAACCCATGAAATAGCAGAGAGAAGAAGGGCTCCAGCCCAGGAAAGCCTGGATGGTTGCTGGGTAAGGTCTACTGCACGGAGCTAGGAGCAGAGCAGAGCAGAGACCAGCGTGGGCCACGCCTGAACCAACCAAACCTGGAGCTCAGCAAAACAGGCACTAGCGCCCTGAATCAGTGATCTGTGGCAGTTACCAGATTTCTCAATCCACAAACGCCAAAGACAACAGAGAAGGTTAGTGAGAAAAACTGCTGGGACAGAGTGAAAGGAGTTGGCAGTTGGCCACCACTGCTTCTGACCCCAGGCCCATCTAGTGGGAGGAATTAAGTGGAGGATAAGAGGGGGAGTGAAGAGCCTGCTTAGATCTGAGTCGCAGTTCAGGTTAGTGGTCCTTGAGGGAGAAGGAGCACTGGTGTGGCAGAGCTAGCTGTGTAGAAGTAGCTCTGAAAACAACAGCGCAGCCCCTCAAGCTTGGGACAAAGTACTCTATACTCTACAAGCAGTAGTATCCCAACGAAAAGCTCAAAGGTCAAGTGGTTGGCTGGGAACATGAACAGGCAGCAAAAATGCACTCAGATTCAGAAGCAGACTTTGGAATCTTTCTTTGGTGACAAAGAAGACCAAAACATACAGCCAGAAGAAGTCAACAAAGTCAAAGAGCTGACACCAAAAGTCTCCAAGAAAAACATGAACTGGTCTCAGGCCATGGAAGAGCTCAAAAAGGAGTTGGAAAAGCAAGTTAGAGAAGTAGAGGAAAAATTGGGAAGAGAAATAAGAGTGATGCAAGAAAACCATGAAAAACAAGTCAATGACTTGCTAAAGGAGACCCCAAAAAAATACTGAAGAAAATAACACCTTAAAAAATAGACTAACTCAAATGGCAAAAGAGCTCCAAAAAGCCAATGAGGAGAAGAATGCCTTGAAAGGCAGAATTAGCCAAATGGAAAAGGAGGTCCAAAAGACCACTGAAGAAAATATTACCTTAAAAATGAGATTGGAGCAAGTGGAAGCTAGTGACTTGATGAGAAATCAAGATATTATAAAACAGAACCAAAGGAATGAAAAAGTGGAAGACAATGTCAAATACTTCACTGAAAAAACCACTGAACTGGAAAATAGATCCAGGAGAGATAATTTAAAAATTATTGGACTACCTGAAAGCCATGATCAAAAAAAGAGCCTAGATGTCATCTTTCAAGAAATTATCAAGGAGAACTGCCCTGATATTCTAGAGCCAGTGGGTAAAATAGAAATTGAAAGAATCCACAGATCACCTCCTCAAAAAGATCCCAAAAAGAAAACTCCTAGGAATATTGTTGCCAAATTCCAGAGCTCCCAGATCAAGGATAAAATACTGCAAGTAGCCAGAAAGAAACAATATGAGTACTGTGGAAACACAATTAGGATAACACAAGATCTAGCAGCTTCTACACTAAGGGATCAAAGGGCTTGGAATATGATATTTTGGAGGTCAATAGAGCTAGGATAAAAACCAAGAATCACCTACCCAGCAAAACTGAGTATCATGCTCAAAGGCAAAATATTGACTTTCAATAAAATAGAGGACTTTCAAGCTTTCTCAGTGAAAAGACCAGAGCTGAACAGAAAATTTGACTTTCAAACTCAAGAATCAAGAGAAGCATGAAAAGGTAAACAAGAAAGAGAAATCATAAGGGACTTACTAAAGTTGAACTGTTTTCTTTACATTCCTACATGGAAAGATGATGTGTGTAATTCATGAGACCTCAGTATTAGGGTAGCTGAAGGGAATATAAATATATATACACACACACACACACACACATATATATATATAGACAGAGGGCATAGGGTGAGTTGAATATGAAGGGATAATATCTAAAAAAAATCAAATTAAGGGATGAGAGAGGAATATATTGAGAGAAGGAGAAAGGGATAGATAGAATGGGGTAAATTATTTCACGTAAAAGTGGCAAGAAAAAGCAGTTCTGTCGGAAGGGAAGAGGGGGCAGGTGAGGGGGAATGAGTGAATCTTGCTCTCATTGGATTTGACTTGAGGAGAGAATAACATACACACTCAATTAGGTATCTTACACCACAGGAATGAAGGAGGAAGGGGATAAAAAAGGGGGCACGATAGAAGGGAGGGCAGATGGGGGTGGAGGTAATCAAAAGCAAACACTTTTGAAAAGGGACAGGGTCAAGGGAGAAAACTGAATAAAGGGGGACTGGATAGGAGGCAGCAAATATAGTTAGTCTTTCACAACATGAGTATTGTGGAAGGGTTTTACATAATGATACATGTGTGGCCTATGTTGAATTGCTCACCTTCTTAGTGAGGATGGGTGGGGAGGGAAGAGGGGATAGAATTTGGAATTCAAAGTTTTAAAAGCAAATATCCAAAAAAAGAGTTGTTTCTGCATGCAATTGGGAAATAAGATATACAGGCAATGGGGCACAGAAATCTATCTTGCCCTACAAGAAAGTAAGGGAAAAGGGGATGGGGGGGAGTGGGGTGACAGAAGGGAGGGCTGACTGGGAAATGGGGCAATAAGAATATATACCATCTTGGAATCGGGGGAGGGTAGAAATGGGGAGAAAATCTGTAATTCAAAATCTTGTGGAAATCAATGCTGAAAACTAAAAATATTAAAAAAAAAAGAATTCCAATGAAAAAAAGTTCTGTAAGTGACCAAGAGCAGATCTCCAAATGTAAAGGAAAGGAAATCTGGATTCTGTACCCACCAAGAATCACAGGAGGGAATGGAATAACAGTTCTGAAGAGCAAAAGAGCTCAAGGTGACACCCATGGTGACATATCCCACACACATAAGCCCAACTCTTAATTTTTTTTAAAAAAAGAAGAGATGTTTGATGCTTTTCTAGATAAAACAACAGACCTGAACAAATCATTTGCTTCCCAAACACCCCAGACAATAGAAATACAAAAAAAGGTAAACACATTCAGCAACCATGGACAATAAAATAACAGTAAGAACATTAAGAGATTTCTTTCTAAAAAAGAATAAACAAGGAGACAAAGGCCAAAGCAAAAGGTAAATAGAAGATGGTGTAGAAACAGGTCTAAACCTTACAACATTCTGCCTACAGGTGAATCAATGTTTTTGCAGACTAAATTATAGAACAATAGGGTACATAAAAGGACAGAGAGGAAAAGAGAGAAAGAAATATAATGTACCCTATCTATTCAAATCCAAGGTTAATAATGAAGGACTCCTGAAGTCTCACAGAAAGAGAAGAAGCCTATAGGAAAAAAAATAAGGAAGCAAATGGAAAGATTAAAACCAGGGAAAAGAAAGTGGGAAATTTTGTTTAAGTAGTTGGAGGGAGTACCACAGATGAACATCCCCATAATGGATGAGAGATATTCTGTAAATGGTTATTAGGACATTATAATGGGGTATAATTTGCAGAGATTCACTACTTAGAAAGACTATTCATCCTGTCCCAGGGGAAGGAGAGTCAGGGTTCCTGTGGGCAACTGACACCCAAAACAGTGGGAAGATGTATAGGTCTGGAATAAGAGAAAGCAAAATTAAATGAACTGTACAATCAGGGTCACAGATTTCTACCATGGGGAAATATCCTCACTCTCACCTGCAAGAAATAATATCTCTGAAAGTGAGACACAACCTAAAAAGGAGTTTGGGGTGGAAGGTGGGAAGGGACAGCAAGGCAACAAGGCAATAAGAGAAACTATTGAGAAGAAAGAACCCAAAATAGGTACTTTAGAAGGTTTAACTATATTAGGAATATAGAGAGTAAAGAAAGACTAAATAAGAATAAAGGCTATAAATCAAAGAATAAAAGTCTAGAAGAAACAGAAAGTGAAGATGAATAATGAGGAGAATAAATGGAATAAATCTTTTTGAAAAGGGGAAGAAAATGAAATTTTTAAAACTAATGAATAAAACAAGTTGAAGGGGAGAAGATAAAAAATTTTGCTTGACTGCTTAAGTGAGAGGGAAAAAAGAGTAGAAGAATTAAATAACTAAAGAAAAAAAGAAAAAAGAACTAATAAGTTAAGAAAAACTTCAAAACTTAGGAAAGAGGTAACAAACAGAAGGAAGGGGTGGTGAGGCCTGAGGGGATAAGGGGAAGAAAGCCAGTGAGAAAACGATTACCTTAAAGTAGACTAAGCTAAAATAACTAAAGAAACATAATACTGTCTTAACAGAGTGGGGAAATCCTGATTTGGGAGGAAAAAAACATTATTAGAGAAAAACAGAGGAAAATATAAATCTAAACCTCATACATTAATGTAAATGTATTAAACAATCCAGTAAAAGGAAAAAGAATGACAGATTTGATTAGATAACAAAACCCCATAATCTACTCCTTACAAGAAACAAACCTGAAAACCACAAGAATAAAAATGAGGAGACTACAGGAAAAATGTATTGAGGATTAGGTGAATCCAAAAAACACGAGTTGCAATCTTCTATCATATAAAGAAAAAAATAAAATTCGCAAATACAAAGAGATAAAGAAGGTAATTATATTATACCTAAAAAGAATCAGAGACAATAAACCAAAATGAGTATCAAACTTACATGCTCCAAATACCTTGACATCTAAGGTCATAAAGAAAATTAACAGAACTATGAAAAGAAACTGACAATTAAAATATAGTAGTGGCAGGAGATTTCAGTATCCCTCTCTCAGTTTTGGATAACTCTAACAGAAAGATAAATAAAAAAGAAAATAAAGAATTGAATAAATTGCTAGAGAAACTAGAGCTAGAAGACATAAGGCATCTTCTAAAGGGGATTGCTAAAGAATACATATTTTTCTCGGCAAGTCATGGAATTGTTACAAAAATTGACTATGTATTAGGGCACAGAAATATTGAAAATGTAAAAACACAGAAACAGTAAATATATTCTTTAGGAATAATCAGTGATTATGGATGGGTCATGCCAATACAACAAAAATAACAATAATAACAAAAAAAAATCACTATTTTTAATTATTTACCAATCAAATCATGAAGAAGATACTTAACATCTCAAAAATAACAACATTCATTTGGAAAAATAAGGATCTAGTCTATCAAAGAAAAATAATAAAGGACAAATCAGAAGCAATGGAACTCAATAACTCAGTGTTCAATAAACCACAAAACATAAGCTACTTAAGAAAAGACTCTTTGATTTAAAAAAAAATGCTAGGAAAACTGGGAAATGGCTTAGAAGAAACTGGGCTAGGACCAATACCTTATACCGCATTCTATAAAAGTTCTAAATGATTCTGACCTTAAATATTAAAGAGTATATGATAAAAAAAATTAGAAAATAAGCAGATCACATAGCTCTCATAGCTAAGACTAGGAGAAGTATTCTTAAATAAACAAAAGATAGAGGTATAATTATAGGAGATAAAATAAATGACTGATTATATGCAACTGAAAAACAAATAAAATTAATGCACCTATGATAAAAAAAGAAAGTAGTTGAATACAGGAACTCTATTCTATCAAAATTTCTCTGATAAGGTTGGTATCTTAAATATAGAAGCCATTAACAGATATAACAAGGAACAGATGAAACTAAAAGCCATTCTTCAATAGATAAAGGGCCAAAGGTTATAAATAAAGAAGTCTCAAAAGAAAAATTTCAAATGGTTAACAATATGGAAAAATGTTCTACAACATTAATAAGAGAAACGCAAATCAAACAACCCTGAGGTTTTTACCTTATAACCCATAAATTAGCAATGACAAAAGATAGGAAATGTCAATATTAGAGGGGTTGTGGAAAGATAGGCATACTAGTGTTTTGGTGATGGAGCTGCAAATCAATACAACCATTTTGGAAAACAAATTGGAATTATATAAATGAAATGACTAAAATTTCCATATCCTTTGAATCAGATTCTATTATTAGGCTTATATTTCAAGGAGGCCATTGATAAAAAGAAAGTTCCTATATACTGTATTGGGGATCCTTGAAGAGTTTGGCCTTTGTTTCCTTTAATTAATTCAGTGTCTTTGACTGAGTCTTACTAAGCCTCCAGGCCCAAACCCCTATCTATTAGGTGCTAAGCCTATGTGGATGTGAATTGGTAACTAAGGTGGGGCTCCAGGTGGGGCCAATGAAGGGAGGTGCTAACACCAGAGCCAATCATAGGAGCCTAAGTTCTGGTCACTCAGATGAGGTTTGATGATGTCTGAAACTGTATAAAAAGAGAAGACAGAGCTATTTGCTTAGGGCTTGCACTCTTGGTGGCACGCTGATGTGGAGACTCCAGGCAGCTGTAGCTAAGTGCCCTCCAGCTCATAAATTGGGATGATGGGACTTTGTTAAACTCTGGTAATTATGCATTGGGGTTTGAATCAGACAAGGTCTGTCTGTTGATGTTTGTAATTTGTATTTAATCTGAAGTTCAGGGTGCTGGCTTTTTCCCCTGAACTAAGTGAATGATATTTGTATGCTGGATTAAAGTAGGATTGTTAACCCCTTAATGTTGCTTTCCTTAGTAAAGCAGATCAAAAGAACCTGGGCTTTCAGCATTCTGTGAACTGGTTGTTGTTGGTTTAACACCCCCCATAGCAGCTGCTACCCAGATTGTTGAAACATATGAAAATATTTATAGGGGAACTTTTGTGATAACAAATAATCATAAACAAAGTGAATAATCATTAATTGGGGAATGGCTAAATAAAGTGTGGTACACAAATGTAACAAAATATTACTTGGCTATAAGAAATGACTTATGTGCTGAAATATTTAAAGATCTATATGAATTGATGCAGTTAAGTATCTACAGCCATACATACCAAAGAAAACAATATGGCCTATGACCATAACAATGTAAATGGAAAGAACCACACAAACAAAAAAAGTCAAAAGTAAATATTTCAAAATTTAAAAAAATAAACACGGCTTGAAGGAAGAGATGTGACAGAATACCCCTACACCTCTGCAGAGGTCAGAGATCAGTAAGTGTGGTACATTTCACATATTCACTTTTTAAGTGTACTGAATAGCTCTATTATATTCTCTCTCTCTTCCTCTCTCTCATCTTTAAAAAAAAAATCTATTTTTAATACAGGAAGCTAGGTGTCACAGTAGATAAAACACTGGGCTTGTGGCCAGGAAAACTTGAATTCAAATCCTATCTCAGACATGTTAACAGCTGTGTGACCTTAGGCAAATCACATAACCTGTTTGCCTCAGTTTCCTTATCAGCACTTACCTCACCGGATTGCCGTGAAGATTAAATAATACATAATATTTGCAAAGCACTAAGAGCAGTACTGGCACACAGGAGGCATTATATAAACACCAGCTATCATCACCATCATCATCATCATCATCATCATTATTACTATTACTATTATAGGAGCTAGTAGTATTACTATTACTATTGTTTGGCTCTCTGGGAGAGGTGGCAGAGGGATAGAGAGGAAAATTATAGTGATAGAAACCAATTTCAAAAACATCAACAGGAAAGTATTTTAAATGCTTTTAAGACTACCTAAAAATAGCATGATTCTCAGTGTCTTTTGCTGCCACACTGACATTGTCACTACCAAAATAGGAAGACCACAGGAAGGCAAGATCCACTTAGCTTATTTTTCTTTGTTTCAAGAACTGCCATAGTCAAGTGGCTACTGGAGATGATTCGCATTTCCAAATCTGAGGAAACTGCCTTTGGGGAATAGCCTAACATTAAGGCATTGTGATATGTATTCAAAAACTGCCTTGCTAAAAACTCCTCTGAAGAAATGAAAAAAAAAAGTCAAAAGTTACTCTGAAATTATTGCTAATGGCAGCTACCACTTAATATAGTTCACTGTACAGGTAACACAAAGTCTTTATTCCTGAAAAGTGATCCAAATTAGGTTAAAAGTTTTATTTAACTGATTTTCTGTCATTTCTCCATAAATAAATTCCTTTTTCCTTTCAACATACAGAAACTCCAAATACGATAGCAAAAGGCAGATTCTGAATCCAAACAGAACTTGAGAGTTATATTTTATCACTTTTTTTATTCATGTCTGATTATTAAAATAAGTACTTTGCAATCTTTTGTCTTTCCTTAACAATCCTTAACTTTTTAGAATATTGGCCCATTACTCAAAAGGAAAAATAATAAGATATCTTTAATATATATTTTTAAAAAGGGCACACAGTATAAGTGTAAGTTTAATAGAATGGTTCATAAAGAACTTTATTTATGAAAACAACACAATGAAAAAGCAACCAAGAATTCCTACTCCAAAATGCTTCATCAAGTGACCCTGTGTTCCTAAAGTCTATGTCAGGGAAGTACAATGACATGTTAAAAAAAACAAAAACAACCTGAAAACAAAACAAAAAACTTAGCATGTGGTCTCAGAAACAAACTTTGTCTGCTTTCTTAAGAGCATCCTACATAAATAGGAAAAGACATCATCAAGACTTGGACAACATGAATAATATCTAAACACTAATATCACAAAAAAGGAAACTGATTTTAACTGACATTGAAGTTATTCTTGAATCACCTTTTGGTGTACTGCTGACTTGTTAAAGACAAGAGTTAATACAAAGACAGAAGGAAAAAAAACAAGAAAAAAGATATGGCATTCAATTAAGCAGCAAACCTTTCACTTACCAAGTGCACAGACATGGCAGCTAAAGGCAATACTGCATTAGAACAGGAACTTATTTGTAAAATCTGATGGAAAATGGCAGTAGAATACGAACAGTAGTACCACATGAAACAGAAACAAGCAGTGATGGGAATAAAAACAAATTTAAACAAAACTTAGGGAGAAGGAAAGCAGTTGACTAAGAAAAAATTATTACATATCCCTAATAAGCATTTAATATCTAAATTATATAGACAATTAACAGAAACAAGACCAAAAGCAATTCCTGAATAGATAAATGGTCAAACAACAGCCAACGTTATCAGAGCATATGAACAAACATTTCTTGATAGAACTGCAAAGCATTAATAACCACATGAAAGAATGCCCTAAATCCTCCAAAAGAGAAATGTACATAATATCAATTCTGAAGTCTAAATTTACACCCAGAAAATTGGAAAAGCTGGAAAAGAAAGATAGGAAAAGTCAATGCTAAATGGGTTGTAGAAAGACATGTGCTCTGAATTGGCACAATTCTGGAAAACAATTTCAATTCAATAAACATTTATTAAGCATTTATTATGCTAAGTACTTTATTAAGCAATGGGGATATAAAAAGAGGAAAAACACAGTCCTTGCTCTCAAGGAACTTAAAATTTAATGAGGGAGACTACATTCAAACAAATATACAAAGCAAACTTTAAGATAATAGGAAATAATGAAAAGAGGGAAAGCAACTGAATTGGAACTATGTGAATAAAGCAGCTAAAATGCCCAGATCTTTTGACCTAAAGATTCCATTACTAGGTGTATATATATTTCAAGTAGATAAATGTCAAAAGGACATATTTAGAATAACAAAGAACTGGGAAAAAGCAGATGTCCATCAACTGGATAATGGCTAACTCAAAAGAGTTTGACCTAACTATTCAATGAGGAAAAACAAAGTGGACAAAGAATATCTATTATCCAGACTATGATATGCTGTTGGACGGACAATATTGAGATATTTCACTAGGGCTGTATACACACATAAAAAGACAGCTAGCCTTGGAGCCAGGAAAACTTACATCCAAGCTCCAACTCTGATATATTCTGGCTATGTAACCCCAGACAAGTCATTTAATCTCACTGTCTTTAAGTTAGTTACAAAGAAAACGTTCACTTGCATTTGTAGAGGAAATCCTATATTAATGAAATCATAGGTCCAGTCCATATGTGTTAGCAATATATACATACACAACTCAAATATAATTACATTCACACACATAGACATAGAAATATAATCATAAAGATATCTTGGGCAGAAACTTCAAGTGAACAAGAAGTATAACTTGAATTTAAATAGCAGGAAGAGAGCAGGCTGTCCTGTCTATGGAGAACCACAAAATTATATCTGTGAAACAAAGGCCAATCTTTTAAATATTAAAATTCTCTCAGTTTTGTTTTATGGCTTTAAACCATGGAATATCCTCTCCAAAGAACTAAAACTGAAAATCACACAAAGATCAATTGAGAAGCATAAGGCAAATGTGAATTGTCTGTAAATGAGGAATTATTCCAGGGAAATACAGGAATGGCTATCATGAAAGAAGTGTATGAGCAAAAAAGAAGATGGACCTGGGTGCATTTGAGAGTAAAGGATAACTGTTAAATAGCCTGTTCATTCCACTGGTATCCTCACAAAATCAAGAGAAAGCAAACAAGGCCTCCAACAAAGTGGATAGACATGTTACGGTGAATTTATGGGATTATATGGACAAAAGTTATATAAGATGGTCAGGGATGGCTCAGAATGCCCAAATTTATGAGATCATAGATCCATTTGAGTACTTAATACAATAATGAATTGAATTCTGCCAAAAACTGCAATATTAAAGAGATGGTCTATGAGCATTTATAATGGGAAGAGGTAACTTAAGAACTAGCAAGGATTCATCTTAAACAGGCTGTGTGTTAGTCAAAGCAATCTGACAAGAAAAACAAAACTGAGGGAATAAACACAGGCAGAGTAAAGAAAATTATTGCTTTTTCCTGAAGATATAATGTTATACTTTGAGAACTCTAAGAAAGTCAACAAAAAAAATTAGCTGAAATTTTTAACAGCTTTAGCAAAGTTGCAGTATGTATGACTAATTCATATAAAGCATCGCTGTTCCTGTATATAATCAAACAAACCCTGCAAGAAAAGTTAAAAAGAGAAATTCCAATCAAAATAATGACAAAGCTATAAAATTTGGGAGGGCATCTACCAAGATTCAATAAGAAACTACATGAATCTCACTATAAAATATTCATTGCATAAACATAGACTTACGTAACTGGAGAAACATCAATTGCTCATGGATAGGCTGATCCAATATAATAAAAAATGACATTAGCAATATTAATTTATTTGTTGATGTACCAATTAATATCCCAAATTTTGCATAACTAGAAAATGTAATAATGAAATTTGCACAGAGGGAAAAAAAGATCAAAAATCTGAAGATAATGAAAAAAGTAGGAAGGAAATACTGTCAATACTAGATCTCAAACTGTTCTATAAAGGAGTAATCATTAAAAAGATTTAGTACTGATTTGAAAAAAGTTTGATTAGTGGAAAAAATGAATTACACAATATACAGAGGCAAATGTAGTAACATTAAGACTCTGATAAACCCAAACACTCAGTTACTGGGGCAAGGTGGGTTGGGGTACAACTCACTATTTGGTAAAAGCTAGTGGGAAAACTGGACAGCATTCTTGAAGAAATTCAATTTGGACCAACACCTCACACCAACATTAGCATCAAATGAATACATGGCATAGATGACAGGTATCAAAACTCCTGCTGGCCAAACTTCCAAGTGCCACTCCAAACCACATTAAAATGTAACTTAGAAATTCTTGACAAAATAAATCAAAATAAAACATAGATGATGTTAATTTTTTTTCCAAGTCAACATGCAGACCTTTTCTATAAGAGTCTAAATCACTGGTCTAGTTAGAAAAAGGTATTATCATAAACAAAGTATAGGAACAAAGAAGAAATTACCTTTGGGATCTATGTAGATAGAGGAAGTGTTCATAACTAAACAAGTAATAGGATCACATAAGATAATTTACCAAGATAATTATCAAGGATCACACAAGATAGACAATTTTGACTGTATAAAATTTAAAAATTTTTGTGCAAATAAATCTAATGCAAAAATCAGAAAGACAGATAAATGAGGGGAAAAAATCTGGGCAACAAGTTTCTTGGACAAAAGCCTTATTTTCAAGATATATAAAGAACTGATTCAAATTTATAAGACTAACATCCATTTTCCAATAGATAAATGGTAAAAAGGATATTAGCAGGCAGTTTTCAAATGGAATAATCCACACTATCAGTAAACATATGAATAAATGCTCTAAATCACTAAAAAATCAGTTCTACAAATTAAAACAACACTGAGGTTCTACCTTACAACTAATGGACTAGCAAAGATGACAAAAGAGGAAAATGACAAAGGTTGAAAAAGCTATGGGGAAATAGATACATTAGTGCATTGCTTGTGGAGCTTTAGATGCTCCAAAACATTCTGGAAAGCAATTTGAGATTATGCCCCAAAAGTATAAAACCACAGCTTTGACTATTACAGACCTTTGTTGGCAAGGTGATGTCTCTGCTTTTTGGTATGCTGTCCAGATTTGCCATAGCTTTCCTCCCAAGGAATAAACATTTTTTAGTTTCATGGCTGTAGTCACCATCTGCAGTGATCTTTGAGACCAATTATACAAAATCTAATACTACTTTCATTTCTTTTCAGTCTTTTTTTCCAGGAAGTGATGGGACCAGTTGCCAAGATCTTAGTTTTTTGATGTTAAGCTTCAAGCCAGCTTTTACACTCTCCTCTTTCCTCCTCATCAAGAGATTTCTTGATTCCTCTTTATTTTCTGCCATCAGAGTGGTATCGTCTGCATATCTGAGATTGTAGACATTTCTACCAGCAACCTTAATTCCAGTTTTGTTTCATCCAGCTTGATATTTTGAATAATGTATTCTGCATATAAGTGAAATAAATAAGGCGGCAATATATACTCTTGTAATTTTTTTTTCCATCTTAAACCAATCAGTTGCTCCATGTTTGGTTCCAACCATCATTCTTGGCCTGCATTCAGGTTCCGCAGGAAACAAGTAAGATGATCTGGTACTCTCACTTTTTTGAGGACTTGACATATTCTGTTGAGATCTATATAGTCAAAGGCTTTAGTGTAGTCAAACAGGCAGAAGTCGATGTTTTTTCTGGAATTTCCTTGCTTTCTCCATAATCCAGCAAATGTTGGCATTTTGGTTTCTAGTTTTTCTGCCTCTTCAAAAAACATCCTTTCCTTCCAGTAATTTTCAGTTCACATATTGCTAAAGCCTAGCTTGCAGAACTTTAAGCAAAACTTTGCTGGTGTGTAAAATGAGTGCAATCGTTTGGTAATTTGAACATTCTTTGGCAATGCCCTTTTTTAGTACTGGGATATAAACTGATCTTTTCCAATCCAATGGCCATTGTAGAGTTTTCCAAATCTGCTGGCATATTGAGTACAATATTTTAACAGCATCATCTTTTAGGATTTAAAATAGCTCTGTTAGAATTCTATCACTTTACTGTTAGCAATGCTTCCTAATGCCCACTTGACTTCACTCTCCAGGATGTCTGGCTCTAGATCAGCAACCACACCATTATAGTTATTGGTGATGTTAAGATCTTTCTTGTATAGTTCTTTTGTATACTCTTGCCACCTTTTCTTAATCTCTTCTGCTTCTGTTAAGTCCCTACCATTTTTTTCTTTTATCATCCTCATTTTTGCATGAAACATCCCCTTAATATCTTTAATTTTCTCGAGATCTCTTGTCTTTCTCATTTTATTT
This sequence comes from Trichosurus vulpecula, assembly GCF_011100635.1. Classification (NCBI taxonomy): domain Eukaryota; kingdom Metazoa; phylum Chordata; class Mammalia; order Diprotodontia; family Phalangeridae; genus Trichosurus; species Trichosurus vulpecula. The sequence goes on from NC_050579.1 coordinate 109,942,124, forward strand.
TTTAATCTTCTATTTCTTTGCTTTGCTCATTTGAGAAAACTGTCTTATCTCTCATTGCTAGTCTCTGGAATTCTGCTTTCAGTTGTGTATATGTTTCTCTTTCTTCTTTACCTTTCCTTTCTTCCTCAGCTATTTGTACAGCCTCATCAGACAGCCATGCTACTTTTCTGCTCTTCTTTTTCTTTGGAATGTTTTTCATCGCTGCCTTATGTATAGTATTGCGACCCTCTATCCATACTTCTTTGGGCACTCTATCTACCAGATCTAATCCTTTAAATGTATTCATCACCTCCACTTCATATTCATAACAGATGTTATTTAGGTCATACCTATATGGTCTGATGATTTTCCCTACTTTCTTCAATTTAAATCTGAATATTGTAGTAAGAAGTTCATGATCTAAGCCAAAGTCAGCTCCAGGTCTTGTTTTAACTAACTGTATAGGGCTTCTCCACCCTTGGCTACTAAGTATATAGAACCAATCTGATTTCTACACTAACCATCTGGTGATGTCCATGTGTAGAGTTCCCTTTTAGGTTGCTGAAAAAAGAGTGCTTGAGATGACCAGTGAATGATCTTGACAAAGCTCTATTAGTCTCTGCTCTGCTTCATTTTGTACTCCAAGGCCAAATTTGCCTCTTACTCCAATTATCTTTTGATTTCCTACTTTGCATTCCAATCCCCCATGATGAATATGACATCTTTTTTGGTGTCATATCTAGAAGAGTTGTAGCTCTTCATAGAACTGATCACCTTTGGCCTCTTCAGCATCAGCAGTTGGAGAATAGACTTGTATTACTATGCTGTTGAATGGTTTGCTTTGGATTTGAACAGATAACATTCTGACATTTTTGAAATTATATCTCTTACCTTTTATATTCTATGAGGGCTAAGTCATTTCTTCTAAGGGATTCTTGCCCACAGTAGTAGATGTAGTGATCACCTGAATTAAATTCTCCTATTCCCATTCATTTAAGTTCACTGACACCAAATATGTTGACGTTTAACCTTTCCATCTCCTGTTTGACCACACCTAGCTTATCTTGGTTCACAGATCTTACATTCCAGGTTCCTAAGCAATACTGATCTTTACAACATCAGACTACTCTTTCATTACCAGAGGCATCTGCAGCTAAGCTTCCTTTTGGCTTTGGCCCAGCCACTTCATTATTACTGGAGCTGCGTGTAGTTGTCCTTTACTCTTCCTCAGAAGCATACATATTGGACACCTTCTGAACAGAAGGGCTCATCTTCTGATGTCATCTCTTATCATTTTAGTACTGTCCATGGGGTTTTCTTGGCAAAAATACTGGACTGGTTTGCCATTTCCTTCTTCTGTGGATCCAGTTTTGTCAGAACTCTCCACTATGACCTGTCCTCCTTGGGTAATCCTGCACAGCACAATTCATAGTTTCATTGAGTTATGAAAGCCCTTCCACCACAACAAGGCAGGTAGAACAAAATTCTAAACACAGAGTACAGTCAGTGAAATACCTGGACTATGGAGATGGAGTGTCTTGTCTGAGGAACAACAAATAGGGCCAATATCGCTGGATCACAGAGTACGGGGGGTAAGGGTGGGAGAATAAGAAGACTGTAAAATTAGGAAAGGGCTACATTATGAAGAATTTTGAACATCAGAGGATTTTACATTTTACAATGGAAGTGATGGAGGAGCCACTGAAGTTGATTGAATTGAGCAGGGTAGACATGGTTAGACCTGTGCTTTAGGAAGATCACTTTGATGACTGATTTGAGGATAAACTCAAGTAAGAGAGACTTGTAGCAGAGACTTATAAGGACCACTAAGTAGTCTATTGAAATTATCCAGGTGTGAAGTAATGAAGGCCTGGTTGGCAATATCAGAGAGAAAAAGAGGCACATACAAAAGACATCATGAAGGTAAGGAAATAAAACAGGACTTGAGGATGCACCTAGACTGTAACTCTGGGCAATATGAAGGATAGGAGCATTCTCCACTGTAATAAGAAAGGAAATAGAGAGGGTTTAAGGAGAAAAACAATGAATTCAATTTTGGACACATTAAGTTTAAGATGTATACTGGACATGTAGTTTGAGATTTCTAGTAGGAAAAAGAGAGGTTAGGGCTGCATAAGTAGGTCTGATAATCATTAGCATCAGTATGATTATTGAATCCATGGGAACTGATGAGATCTCCAAAAAAGGGTGAAGAGGGTCAAAGACAAAGCCATGGGTAATATACCAGGGGGGTATGACTTGGAAGAACATCCAGCAAAAAAAGATTCACAAGGAATGTTTCAATAGATAGGAGGAGAACTAGGATATAGTAACGTCACAGAAATCTAAAGAGGAGAAAATATCAAAAAGAAAGTAGTGATTGTCAGTCTTTTAAGACTGCAAAGAGGTAAATAAAGACAAAGATTGAAAAAAGGCCATTAAATATGGCAAATGCTAACTTGGGCCTATCCTCTCATTGGAGGTTGTCTCAGAGGAATGTAAGAGACAATATATACTTGATTTCAGTAACTATTCAGTAAATTATTTTGCAAATACAGTTAGATGAATTCAGAACTGATTGCATGACCATATCCAAAGAACAGAACTTAATGTATCATTGTCAAACTGGAGCTAAATAGATCATAGAGTACCTAAGGAATATACGCTTGGTTATGCTTTATTCAATATATTTATCAATGACTTGGATAAAAGAATAGAAGACATGCTTAAAATCAGAAGAACTGTCATTTATACAACTTTAAGTTTTGCAAAGCACTTTATCACCACCTCTTAGCACAGTAATTGGCACACAATAGGTGCTTAATAAATGTTTATTGACTGACTCTTTATAAACATGATCTTATTTGATCATCATAATAGCCCTATAAATTACATGATACAAGTATTATTATCCCTCTTTTAAAGATGAGGAAGAGGTGCTGAAGAGGTTAAATGACCTTCACATAGTCAAACGACTAGTGAATGTCAGCTGGAATTTAAATCCAGGGCTTCCTGCCTCCAAGTCAAGTACTCTTTCTAATATGCCATGCTATCTCCCAAAGGCACAAGATGGTTGGGACTGCTAAAACACTGTAAGTCAGGAATCATAAAGATACTGATAGGCACAGATAGAAAAAGAAATTTCACTTAAAAGAACTATATAATATATAAAGTACTTGGAATTAAACATGCCAACATGAACACAAGAATTATATAAATAAAACTACAAAATACTTTAAAGAAATTAAAAGACTCTTGTAATGAGTGGACATATCTAAAGTAATTTATTCTATACTATGTGAATCAAACTAGAAAAAAATAATTATATTCATCTGGAGGGACAAAAGATCATGAATCTCAAGGGAAATAGTAAAAAGAAAAGTGGGGAAGGGAACCTAGTAATACCAACTCTCAAAGTATACTACAAAGTAGTAACTCCCCAAACAACTTGTTACTGATTAAAAAAATATTGGTCAATTGGTGAATAGCAATCTGGAAGAAATTAAGTTTAGATAAACACTTCACACCATATACCAAAATAAGCACTAAACAGATACATGACCTAGATATAAAATGTTATATCTTTAAAAAATAAACAATTTTAAATTTAATTTACGTTAAAAGGCTTTGCACAAACAAATCCAATATAGCCAAGATTATAAGAAATATAGTTAACTAGGAAAATGTTTTCAGCAAGTTTATCTGATAAAGGTCTCATTTCCAAAATATATAAGGAACTGATTTAAATTTCTAAGAATAGAGATCCACTTCGGGGGGCGGAGCCAAGATGGCGGCTGGTAAGCAGGGACTACTGTGAGCTCCTTACCGAGTCCCTCCAAAAACCTATAAAAAATGGCTCTGAACCAATTCTAGAATGGCAGAACCCACAAAACAGCAGAGGGAAGCAGGGCTCCAGCCCAGGACAGCCCGGATGGTCTCTGGGTGAGGTCTATCCCACACGGAGCTGGGAGCTGGGAACAGAGTGGAGCAGAGCCCAGCCTGAGTGGCGTGGAACAACCAAACTTGGAGTCGAGCGGATGGGGCCCCTAGCGCCCTGAATATGTGAGCTGCGGCAGTTACCAGACTCCTCGACCCACAAACACCAAAGACTGCGAAGAAGGTTAGTGGGAAAAGCTGCGGGAGTGGAAGGAGTTCGTGGTTCGGCTTCCAGCCCCAGGGGCAGTGGAGGTGGGGCAGCTACAGTTGCTGCTGCTTCTGGCCCCAGGCCCACCTGGTGGGAGGAATTAAGTGGCAGATCAGAGCAGGAGTGCACAGCCTGTTGAAGATCTAAGCCCAGCTCGGGCTGGGGGTTCTTGGGGAAGGAGTAGTGCGGGTCTGACAGAGCTGGCACCTCCCCCCGAAACGTGGAACATAGAACTCGTTAGTCCCACTGAAAAACTCAAGGGTCAAGTTAGTTGTTTGGGAATATGGCCAGGCAGCGAAAGCACACCCAGATTCAGTCTCAGACTTTGGATTCTTTCTTTGGTGACAAAGAAGACCAAAACATACAGCCTAAAGAAGACAACAAAGTCATAGAGCCTACAACAAAAGCCTCCAAGAAAAACATTAACTGGTCTCAGGCCATGGAAGAGCTCAAAAAGGAGTTGGAAAAGCAAGTTAGAGAAGTAGAGGAAAAATTGGGAAGAGAAATGAGAAGGATGTGAGAAAACCATGAAAAACAAGTCAAGGACTTGCTAAAGGAGACCCAAAAAAATACTGAAAAATACACTGAAGAAAACAACACCTTAAAAAATAGATTAACTCAAATGGCAAAAGAGCTCCAAAAAGCCAATGAGGAGAAGAATGCCTTGAAAGGCAGAATTAGCCAAATGGAAAAGGAGGTCCAAAAGACCACTGAAGAAAATACTACTTTAAAAATTAGATTGGAGCAAGTGGAAGCTAGTGACTTTATGAGAAATCAAGATATTATAAAACAGAACCAAAGGAATGAAAAAATGGAAGACAATGTGAAATATCTCCTTGGAAAAACCACGGACCTAGAAAATAGATCCAGGAGAGATAATTTAAAAATTACTGGACTACCTGAAAGCCATGATCAAAAAAAGAGCCTAGATACCATCTTTCAAGAAATTATCAAGGAGAACTGCCCTGATATTCTAGAGCCACAGGGCAAAATAGAAATTGAAAGAATCCATCGATCACCTCCTCAAATAGATCCCAAAAAGAAATCTCCTAGGAATATTGTCGCCAAATTCCAGAGCTCCCAGATCAAGGAGAAAATACTGCAAGCAGCCAGAAAGAAACAATTTGAGTATTGTGGAAACCCAATCAGAATAACCTAAGATCTGGCAGCTTCTACATTAAGAGATCAAAGGGCTTGGAATGCGATATTCCGGAGGTCAATGGAGCTAGGATTAAAACCTAGAATCACCTACCCAGCAAAACTGAGTAATATGCTCCAAGGCAAAATATGGATTTTCAATAAAATAGAGGACTTTCAAGCTTTCTCAGTGAAAAGACCAGAACTGAATAGAAAATTTGACTTTCAAACACAAGAATCAAGAGAAGCATGAAAAGGTAATCAAGAAACAGGAATTGCAAGGGACTTACTAAAGTTGAACTGTTTCGTTTACATTCCTACATGGAAAGATGACAAGTATGATTCATGAGACCTCAGTATTTGGGTAGCTGAAGGGAATATGCATATATATATATATATATATGTTTATGTATATATATATATATATATATATAAGTGAATATGTATGTATGTATATATCTACGTGTATATGTATGTATGTATATATATGTGTGTGTATATATATATATATATATATATACATATATGTAAAAGAGAGAGCAGACACAGGGTGAGTTGAAGATGAAGGGAAGATATCTAAAAGAAATAAAATGAAATTAAGGGATGAGAGAGCAACATACTGAGAGAGAGAGATAGGGAGAGACAGAATGGGGTGGATTATCTCGCATAAAGGTGGCAAGAGGAAGAAGTTCTGTGGGAGGAGGGGAGAGGGCAGGTGAGGGGGGAGTGAGTGAACCTTGCTCTCATCAGATTTGGCCTGAGGAAGGAATACCATACATACTTAGTTGGGTATCTTACCCCACAGGAAAGAAGAGGGAGGAAGATAAAAAAAAAAATAAGAGGGTGGTGATGATGGAGGGGAGGGCAGATGGGGGTGGAGGTAATCAAAACAAACACTTTGGAAAGAGGACAGGGTCAAGGGAGAAAATTCAATAAAGCGGGATGGGTTGGGAAGGAGCAAAATGAAGTTAGTCTTTCACAACATGAGTAGTGTGGAAGGGTTATACATAATGATACACATGTGGCCTAGGTTGAATTGCTCAACTTCTTAGGGAGGGTGGGTGGGAAGGGAAGAGGGGAGAGAATTGGGAACTAAAAGTTTTAAAACAGATGTTCAAAAACAGAAAAAAAAGTTTTTGCATGCAACTAAAAAATAAGACACACAGGCAATGGGGCGTAGAAATTTATCTTGCCCTACAAGAAAGGAAGGGAAAAGGGGATGAGAGGAGAAGGGGGTGATAGAGGGGAGGGCTGACTGGGGAACAGGGCAACCAGAATATATGCCATCTTGGAGTGGGGGGGAGGGGAGAAATGGGGAGAAAATTTGTAATTCAAACTGTTGTGAAAATCAATGCTGAAAACTAAATATGTTAAATAAATTTAAATTAAAAAAAAAGAATAAAAAATAATAATTTCTAAGAATAATAGTCCTTGTCCAATTGATAAATGGTCAAAGATATGAACAGGCAATTTTCAAAGGAATAAATCTAAGCTATCAATCAATATGTGAAAAAATGCTCTAAATCTCTAATAATTAGAGAAATGCAAATTAAAGCAATTCTGAAGTTCAACTTTACACTTATTAGACTGTCAAAGGTAACAAATTTTTTAAAAAGACAAATGTTGGAAGGGCTGTGGAAAAACAGGTACACTGACGTGTTGGTGGCAGTTCTGCAAATTGGTCCAAAAATTCTGGAAAACTGGTTGGAATTATGCCTAACAAATTACTAAAGAGCATATGACCTTTGACCCACTGATATGACTACCAGGCATAGACTCAAAAAAGATCAAAGAAAAAAGAATTCCTTTATGTATAAAAATGTTTATTGTAGCTCTTTTTGTCAAAGAACTAAAAATTAAGGAGGTATCTTTCAACTGGGGGCTGGCAGAATAAATTATGGCATACAAATGTAATGGAATACTACTGTACTAAAAAAATGAAAAAGACAGCTTCTGAGAGACCTGGGAATAGGTGTATGAAGTAATGCAGAGTGAAGTAAGTAAATCATAAGAACAATGCATAATATGACAATAAAATTATAAAAACAAACAATTCTGAAAGACTTATGAACTCTATTCAACTAAATGATCAACGATGATGCCAAAGGAGTGATGAAGAATGCTGCCCACCTCATGATGGGAACACAGTGGACTAATACGCAGAATGAGAAATGCATTTTTGGACATGATCGAAGTGTCAATTTGTATTCTTTAGATTATGCTTATAATAATACATCAATTGCTCCTTTCTTTCAACTTTGATCTTCCTTCCTGGTTTTCTTTTTCAATTTCTTTTCAGTGAGCACGGGGAGGGTAGAAAATAGAAAAAATAAATGCTTAATAATGGAAATTTTAAAGTTTCTATAAAAATAAGGATGGAAAACATTCACAAATATTTAATAAACCCAATAATAGAATACTTAGATAAGAACTCCCTATTTGACAAGAACTGTTAAGTGGAAATCAGCACAGAAGGAACTGGGTTTAGAAAAATATATTACATCATATACCTTCAGATTTGTTTTTCTTAAAGAATTTGATTACTTGAAGACATAGTGGAAAGAAAAATTAAGGCAAGACATTTTAAAATGTTACCTGATGGCTATGACTAGCTTGAAAACATACTGTATTGATACATCACTATCACATATCACAGGTATCTCCTTCATTATATCTCTCAAGTCATAAACTAACAGAATTCTTTCATATTCTGCTCCAGTTAAGCTAGCTGGTTTACTGCTTCTTGCAAATAACTTGCTTCCCCAATCGTTCTGTGTCTGGTATACACCAGCACATCCTTTTCAAGTACTCCTTCTCTTCCAGTAAGCTCCTTCACAACTTCAAAGTTAACTGCTCCAAAAGCCTCCTTGAATTCAGCTTACTAATCACTATTCTGCTCCTTGACATTGCAAGAATTGGTTTGTACTATACTATTTTTGAGCATACTACTTGACATAATTCTTTTGCCTAAGGGTTCAAGGTAAGAGAACAGGGCATCAAGATTGTAGTTAAGTCTCTACAGGTCTAGTGGAGCTCAGAGAAAAGAGAAGAAGAGAGAGTGAAAACTGGAACATAGCAGATACTTGATCAATGCTTTTGCAATGAAAAACCTTTGAAGTCAAAGGTTATAGGTTTGGACTCTGTTACGGATGTGACCTTGGCCACTTTCCTTCCACTCTCTGGGCCTCAGATCTCTTATTTATAAGAAGAAGAAAAGAACTAGTTCGGGGGTGGGGAACCTGAGGTGAGGCCACATGCGGCCCTCCAGGTCAAGTGCAGCCCTTTGAATCCAAACTCTGGGAAGTCCCCACCCCTGGAGTAGTGTCTAAAAGCATTTTCAGCTCTGATTATTATTAGAGTATTTCATACGTAGCATTCTCTTCCAAACTCAACTGGAAAAACTGTCCCTTCTATTTATCTTTCCCTTTCCTTCTCTGACCCATAAATCTCTACTACAATTCTTTACACACAACTGGAATTATAGAAATGATTTTAGATGAGTGATAAATTGCTATTTCCTCCCAAACTGACTTTTAAATTAAGAATTCTAAGGAACTTTAAGCACAACCTAATCCTATACCCTCTTTCTAAAGCTAAGGAAATTGAGAATGATAGTAGCTGATTGACTTACTCTGGATCTTACAACTCCTTTTTCATTCTATCATTTTGTGAGAAAATCTTTTAGGGATTATCCTTTGAAGGCATAATAATCCTGTGAAGGGTTAATAATGGGATACTCTTTTGAAGGCAATTCTAGAAAAGAGAATCTTAAATTCAAGCAGCCCTTTATTTTTCCAGTTTCAGGTTTTCCAGGGACAAATAAATAGCTCAAAATGATACCTAGAATGTTACTATTAGAAAATCAGCTATTAATATAATATTTAGCAGTGTCTAAGTATTTAACGTTGTTGCTGTGGCTCACTAGGTAGATGAATTTTAAATAATCCATGAAATGTCTGTCATGATTGCTTGGGCAGTAGACAGAAGGGAGAAACTTATGATATATCAAGTAACCTAGTAAAGGGAAAGGACCTCTGATTTCACTGATATTAGGAATTCCTAGGTGAAGAAATCACCTCTACAAATAGACTTTCTCTATAATTTATGAATGAGGTTAAGCAATTTGCCAAGAGTCACACAGATAGTATCAGTTAGAAATAGGATTAAAACCAGTTTCCTTACCTTCAAGGCTGGCTCTCCAGCCCTACGCAACAACCTCTCTAATATAGGAAGGTCAATGAGAACTTCATGAATAGCAATAACTAAGTGTACCAATCTACTTGGATTTCTGAGGAGACAAGAAACTAGTCTAAGTTTTAGAAATCAACTTCCTCTACACACACACACACACACACACACACACACACACACACATTTTTGAGAGTGTTCATTCTTGAAAATGACCCTAATGACAACCTATAGGTCATGTGTTTTGAGTTACTTATCTAAGGAATGCTGACATAATGGCAATCAACCACTTGCCCAATCTTTCCTTTTGAAGAACAACATGCATCTCTAAGGCAGTGTAGTCTTTGAACATGAAATTTAACATTGAACAGCTGGTACAATGAGCCCACAGACTAGCTATATTCTAGTGATTTCTTAAAGAAAAAGACCAAATCAAAAAAAAAAGCTACCAGACTTTACCACTAGGTGTCATTTTAATCCTTTTTAGGTTATGCTATATCAGTAAAGAGGAAAATTCAATTAAGTTGTGTTTACTTCACTTCATGAAAATTCGAACAATTCCCAATAGGCAGAAAGTGAGGCTACAAGCCCTAAGGTTGCCACCATTGAAATTTCTGGCTTGATATGCTAACTTGGGTCTGATAGAAGTAGAACAAAGCTGGAAAATTCTGGTATGCCCTCTTCTAGGATAAAATAGCAATTTCCCCAGAAAAAAAAATGCTGATATAATTAGGAGGCAGGAATGGATAAGACTGAAATGCCAGCAATTAATGGGCCACACTTCTTGAGCTTGCTGGAAGGATTATGTTAGGACCTGGTTGTTTTTTCCTTTTCCTCATCCAATGTAATCAACTTTAACAGTTCAGATAAACAGAAAAAAAAAGTTTTACAACCCTGAATTTGAGAGTTTTTGGTAGTTAGGTGGTGTAGAGACTAGAGCCCTGAACCTGGAATGAGAAAGATCTGAGTTGAAATCTAGCCTCTGACACTAATTAGCTTTGTGACCCTGGGCACGTTATTTAACCTTTCTCAGTCTCAGTGAGGACACACTGAGATAATATGTAAAGCACTTTGCAAACTTGAAAGCACTATATAAATGCTAGCTTATTTTTTTAATGGGAAAATAATAATAGAATAAGCAAAGCTGTAATACCACTTAGATACAACATGGTATTTATCTTCCAACTTGGTAAGATACAATGCTTAGAGTTAGGATTTTTCCAGTATTTTACACCAAAATAAATGAGATGACAATTTTGTTTTCCTTACCACACTAAAGAAGAACTTTAGAAATGGTATTTCAAGTATAGTTTAAAAAAAAAAGAAAAGAAAAATAATGAACTGCAATCTAACCATGCCTCCTCCATCTTGTACTTGTATCATTTTTATTTACCCAAATGTAATATTTTACATTTGTCCCTACTGGATTTCATCTTATTAGCTTCAGTCTAGTGCTCTAGCCTAGAAACATCTTTTTGTTTCCTGATTGTATTTTCCAGTATGTTAGCTAAGCCTTCCAGCTCTGCATCATCTGTAAATTTGATGATCATGTTTTACATGCCATTAAGTTACTGAAAAAAAATGTTAGAAAGCATACAGCCATCATAGGTCCCTGGAGTATTTTGATGATCTTCTGTCATGATGATATTGAGTCATTAGCAACTATTCTGAGTCTAGCCATTCAAACATTTTCTAATCCACCTAACTGTATTATCTAATCTAAACTACAACTAGTAATATAAGAATAAAATCTTTGTTAAAATATATCTACAGTATTTTCTGCACCTAATAGTAAACTGGTTAAAAACTGGAATAAGCATGACTTCTTTTTATATATATATATTTTTAAAATTTTTATGACTAGTCTGCAGTCTAGAAGTGCCAGAGCTACTCTAATAGGCCCAATTCTCCACACTGACTGACCTAGAAGCTCTAACCTGCTCCACTTCTAACCTGGGCTGATTTATCCCTCTTTAGGCAACTCATACATCACCCCCTCCTTCCATCCAATTTTATTCATCCTCAGTGGAACCGTTTCTCTTTGTAACTTCAAAATTTTACTCTTGAGCATCATTCGTATAGTCTGGTTTCCCATTTAAAATTTTAGTACATTTTCCACTGAAACCTTCTGAAAATCTGCTTTCCCAAAATCTACAATGCATATCAGATTATGTCCAGATTTCCTCTTCTCCATTCACAAACCATAAAACAGAGTAGTTACTTCCCTCCAGGTCTTCATTTCCATCACAGAAACCAATTCTTCCCCATGAGTAAGAATCAAATCCAGAATACAGTTTACCCTTATTGGTTTCTCTATCTTTTAAAGGATGAAATTTTCACTTAGGCAAATCAATAAATTATTATCTGTTCTTTTTGCAGATAGATTTCAGATAGTTAGATCAAGACCAATTTGCTTCTACTGGCTTAATAACAATAGGTGACATTTATCATATGTGTTAAGGTTTACACAGCACTTTACATAGTCGTTCAAGCCTGACAACAACGCTATGAAGTAAGTACTACAGATATTATAACCAATCCCACTTTCCTGATAAGGTTCAGCAGAGTTATTTGATTTTGCCCAAGCACACACAGCTAAATGTTGCTTTGGGGGTTTTAGCTCAAATCTTCCTGACATCAAGTCCAGCACACTATCCTTTATGACATGTTGCTGCTCTGTTTCATTTTCTTGCGGATTTAGAAATAGAAGACAGAAATGCCTTAAAATGAACTAGCCACTGTTGCTGATGTTTTGCTGCTCTGGCTTCCCAGGCTTCAGTGAAGTTGGCAAGACTTAAATCTTGCTAGAGACTTCTGCACCACTTCAAGGCTTACTGTGTAAGCAACCTGATTTGCTGCTCTGGTTATCTAGACACCAAACTTCCTCTACTGGAATGGTAGTAAGAAGAAAATATGCTTAGTAAATGACAGCAAGGGGAAATCTCTACCAAAGAGAAATGTCTTATGAATATACCATTAAATTCTATTGCAGAAAATGTAAAATAAATTTCTAAATGATGACTACTGCTATAAAATGTTAGAAATTTATATTGCATATTATGTTGCTTCAGATAATATTAAACTAATCAACCACTGCAAGGAAAAAAAAACCCTCTACAAATCCCTGTTGCTTCAGAAAATAAAAGCCACACTCAATTATTTATTTCTTAAATTTATTTACTGCGATGCCTTTGGATGCACACACATTAAAACACACACACACACAATTTAGTACTATTAGATGCCAAAAGAAAACTACATTAAAAAATCCAACCTCCCATTTACTTATTTTAAAATATAACTTTAATATAAACTCTCTTATGAAACTGAAAGTACTTAATATAGACTTATATTTTTGTACAAAAAATTACCCCTAGCTCTACACAGCTGCTTCTGTGGTTGTAGTGGCAGAAGGGAGAAATACTGGGGGGCAGTGGGACATAAGTAGTAACTAAGAGTCACAGTGTATGAATCATCTACAAATGTTAATTTAACTGGTAATACTCTAAATATTAAACCATTATGCAAAAATCATTAAGTTCATACACTGTTGGAAAAAATAAATCATATGATATTCTTAAAGGCACTTAGAAAGTATTTATTGACACTCCCATGTATGTCATAGTAAGGAAAGCTTTTTCTGTATTTTTAAATAGTCATAGGTTCCTGAGATGTGATTAGAGAGCTGGCCTTGTAGTTAGGAAGCTGTGCTAGCATCTTCATATTGGCTGTATGACCCTAGGCAAGTCACTAAACATCCCCAAGATCTAGTCAACTCTCTAGGGTGTATAAATTGCAAAGGTACTGAACTACTATGGTACAGTGAATTAGTTCACTTTAATAGTGAAATCACAGATCTAGCCCATGCCCAAAGTCATGGTCACAAAACATTAATAGATGCTACGTACATTCATATTCAAGTATTCCAACTCATTCATTTAATAAATGAGGAAACTGAGTTCCAGAGAGATAAATTACTTGCTCATCCATTAACACAAAGCTGTTTTTAAAACTACTGGAGAAAGGACATTCTCAAAAAATGATTCCTTAATAAAAAAATACATTTTTCCTCAGCCTTCCAAAGCTTAAATTCATAAATCTTTGGCAGAAAAAATACCAGTGGATTTAAAATATATAATTACAATTAAAAAAATGAATTTGTGACTTTTCTTTTTGGGTTATTAAAATATAAAAGTATATGTGCATATGTCAAAACCATTTCAGTTAATCTTGAAATAAGGAGACTGTACAAAAAAACCTGTCACAGTGCAGTAAGTATTAAATCATAAGTAGCCTTACCATGTGGAGTAATTGTTTGTACAGGCTTGGTGGGAGACTTTACATTCCATATTGTCAAAGTGCCATCTGAATGACTACAAATGAATTGTTTTCCTTCATGGTGCCAGGCAACTGAGTGTATAGCCTATGTAGGGTAGCGAAGAAGAAAAAATGCATTTTTTAAAAGAGTAATTAAAAACTAAGATATTCCTATATTTGTAAATGATTTATATTTTAGAGATTTTAGAATACCCTCAAATCAGTATGCTTGCCATAAGAAGCAACAAGATTACTCCTTAATACATTAACTGTAAAAAAAATAAGATTTCATTTGAAATTAATGAATAATTAATTTTTGCCTTTTTTTAAATAACCCAGTCAACATGATGAAAACATTTTGCTAGTGCTATATACACATATATATTAGTGTATCAATATAATAATAACGAAAGTTTACTTTTAAATAGTGCTTTAGGTTAACAAAATGCTTTACACTTAAAAGCATCAGTAAACCCATTTTAAAATAGATAATAATTTCCATTAACGTCCCTGAAAATAAGCACTGTCTGAGTAGCTTTTACAGAAATATTTAACTTTACCAAAGTATTACCACGGCACAATGAAAGTCTAAAATCTACTACACAATGTATTTTTTTTGTTTGTTTCATAAAGACTATAAGCTACTGCTTATACCACAAATTACATTATTTTATCAACCTTTTTCTTTTCTATATATACAGTCAATTCTTGATTCCTATTAATAAAAATTAATTTAACCACTCCAAATGTCATTTCTATTGGATTCTAGGAAAACATTATTTATTTTCAAAAAAGCAAACTTAGTCTTTTTTCTTCTTTTTCTTTGGGCTTACTGAGAATTTTTGAAAAACATACCCCTCAGTGGGAATGGCCCAGAAATGTGGAGGGCAACAACAGAGAGGTAGAAATATCTGTCATTAAATATTTGAAGGAGTTAAATCCTGAAAGAGGTATTTTACATACAGATCATCAAGTGTTTATAGTTATTTTCTGTGATTCCCTATCATCTTTCAAATCTACCAATCATCAAGCATTTATTAAATGCCTCTGAAGTGCCAGGCACTATGCTAGGTGCTGAAGATACAAAGGCAAAAAATGAAATAATCCCTCCTCTCAAAGAGCTTTTATTCCACTAATTTTCTTTACACACAAATACACCACCTTTGTACAGACTGTACACCAAAAAATTATATTAATATGTGTAAGATGCAAATGTCATTTACCCCATTTGCTGCCAATTGTAGAGCTAGGATACTGCCAGATTATGATCAAAGGTGAGTAACCAATAGGAAAAAAAAACTTAGGAAACAGGAAAGATGTAAATAGGAAATAGGTAGAAGGTAGACAGGGCAGCCCCAGGTGGGGAACAATGGAAGAAGATACCAGGTCAGAAAAGTGAAGGTAAGATAGGAGGCATAGCATCTGAAAGAAGAGAAAAAAGTGAGCCCTTGTAAGACCGTAATACAAGGAAAGTAACAGAATAGAGTGGTGTAGGGAAGAAGTCTGGATCTGAAGTCTGAAGAGCTGAGTTCAAGTCTCAATCTAACTCAAATCTGGGGCTCTTTTCACTTTCAAATAAGATGACAGCATAGGAGCAGAAGGCTAATAAGCCTTGAAAGAAAAAGAAAGGAACAAGGTTCAGAATGTAAACTAGAGCTGACCACCTGTGAGAAGGTAGGTGAATGACTAAAAGGTAATAGAGCAAAAAAAATTCAGGTAAACCAAAAGAAAAAAGGAAAGGAGAAGAAACAGAAGTGCTCTTGTGAGTAATTATTGAACCCAATTACTCCTATGGTAATAGGTAACACATCCACGAAAGTCCTAGTCACATCCTACCAAAAACAACTCTGATGCACAGAGGGCACTGAATTCTTCAAGGCTATTCCAGTGCAACAAAAACTCTACAATGTCCTAAATCACATCTGGAGTGCTGCCAGTACATGCCTGGTGACAAATCACACGTCTGTAGCTTACATCAGAGAAGCTCACCACCTTCAAAGGCTGCAGGGTGATCAATATTTTGGCCATAGCAACTCTCAAAAACAATGAACAGATCAACAAAAAAGATCTGTTAAACCTCAAGTTAATTGGGGAATAAATGAACAGGCCGTGGTGTGTGAGTGCGATCAGATACTGTGATGCTGTAAAAAGACAAGAAGATTTCGGACTCCTGGGTAGAACGGACCATTGCAGAATGAAGTGAGCAGAACTCCAAGAATGATTTACAGTAGAAAAACAATACTGTAGAGAAGACCTATAAATACTGATATTTGCAATGACCAAATCATATCTTCAGAAGCCTGTTCCCTACCTCCTGACAAGGAGGTGATAAATTTAAGGCATAGACAGGGTCATTATGTGTATTCATTTTCCTTAATTATGCTTTTCTCTTAAAAAAAATTCCTGTCATTTGTTTTTTATGGGGTTTGGGGGAAGGGAGGAGGTGAAGCAAGATAAGGAATAGCAATGCCAAAAAAAAAAAGAGGGCCATGAAACATTTTTTTAAATGCACAGAGGATAACAGAAGCAAGTTCTGAAGGATGAACAGATAAGCAGAAGAGTTTTGAAAGTAGTATGTGGAAATATATCCTTTTTTAAAAAGTAGCAAGCAGTATGAAATGAAGATCCATAGTATCATGTACAATCCTCTTTTTGTCTTCTACTGTGTATAATGAAATCAATTTTTCTTAGTGTTTAAGTTCAGAATAAAAAAAATGAAAATTTTTAAAAGGGGGTGAAAACAAAGTGATAAGAAATGGACTACTAGATATGAGTAAGGGTGAAATGCCTGTTCAGAATGACCCATACATTAAAGTAGGGGAAGCAATGTATACGAGGCTGGAAAGATATGTTGGGGCCAGCTTGCAAAAGACAAATAGAATAGTTTGTATTTTATCCTAGAGCCACTGGAGCTTATTAAGCAAAAGTGCAATATGATCAGATCTGTAATTATGAAAAATCACTTTGGCAGCTGTGTAGAGGATGAATCGGAAAGGGGAGAGACCAGAAGCATGGAGAACTATTAGAAAACTACTGAAATATTCCAGGGGAGAGAGCATAAAGGAGGTCTTAAGGTGGTGGCCTTGTGAATGAAGAGAAGAGGTCTACTGTAAGAGATGCTTTGAAGTGAGAAATGACAAGACTTCAATGGGACAAAGGGTGTGAAAAATGGTAGAACTGCGGGTTACTCTGAGGTTGCAACCAGAGAGACTAGAAGGATGGTGGTACCTTTGCAGGAATAGGAAAGTTGGAAAGAGGAGTAGGTTTGAGAGGGAAGGATGAGTTGTTTTGGACATGTTGAGTTTGATATGCTTATGGGATACACAGTTGGGGAAATTTCAATAAACAGTTGGTAATTCAGGATGGGAGTTCAGGAGAGAGACTAGAGCTGGATATATAGATCTGGAAGTCATATCACAGTAATAATTTAACCCATAGGAGCTGATGAGATCACTCTGAGAGAGTAAAAAGAGAAAAGAAGAGGGCCCAGAACAGTCATGGAGTATGTCAATAAGGGTGATCCTGATAATAATAGCTAATATTCATATAGTAGAGTTAGTTGTAAGGAAGAATGGGCTTAAGTTAAAAATAGGACAAATATTTGCATTTCTGAAACCATGAACTTTCCTATAAATTAGGGGTCAGCAAAAGATGGCTCACGGGTCGGATCTGTTCAGTAATCAAATCTGACAGAACTATCACTGCATAAAGAGGTAGAGCCCATCACATCTAGATGACTTGAACTTTAAAGTATAGTTAAGTGCTCTATCTCCCAAGTTTCTGCAGAGCCTATGACCTAAGAATGTTTTTACATTTTCAAATAAAGCTTCATTATATTTAAAAATACTTAAAAAAAAAACATTCTTAGCTCACTGATTTATATAAAAACAGGCTGCAATGGATTTGGCCTTTGGCCCTCAAGTCATAGTTTGTCAATTCCTGCTATAAATAATCAGTGTATAAATAGTGTAAAAAAAAATATTGCTTTTTCTGCCACCTAATGCTTAAATATCAGGAGAGTAATATCACATGATTAAGGTTTTATTATATGTGATGACCTTATAATATGCCCAGAAGTATCTTGGAAATAAAATTTTTAAGAATATAGTAGCCTGAAGATGGCGGCTGGTAAGCAGGGAATAGCGTGAGCTCCCTACCGAGTCCCTCCAAAAACTTATAAAAAATGGCTATGAACCAATTCTAGAATGGCAGAACCCACAAAACAGCAGAGGGAAGCAGGGCTCCAGCCCAGGACAGCCTGGATGGTCTCTGGGTGAGGTCTATCCCACACGGAGCTCGGAGCTGGGAACGGAGTGGAGCAGAGCAGAGCCCAGCCGGAGCGGCGTGGACCAACAAGACCAGTAACCAGTCAGAGCATGCCCTAGCGCCCTGAATCAGTGATCTGCGGCAGTTAGAGACTTCTCAACCCACAAACACCAAAGACTGCTGAGAAAGTTAGTGAGAAAAGCTGTGGGAGTGGAAGGAGTTCGCGGGTTCGGCTTCCAGCCCTGGGGCAGCAGAGGTGGGGCAGCTATGCCTGTTGCTGCTTCCAGCTCCAGGCCAACCTGGTGGGAGGAATGAAGTGGCGGATCAGAGCAGGGGTGCACAGCCTGCTGAAGATCTAAGCTCAGTTCGGGTTGGGGGTTCTTGGGGAAGGAGCAATGCTGGTGTGGCAGAGCTGGCACCTCCCCCCCAAACGTGGAACATAGAGCTCTGTAGTCTACAAGCAGTCATACCCCACTGAAAAACTCAAAGGTCAAGTTAGTTGGCTGGGAATATGGCCAGGCAGCGAAAACGCACCGAGATTCAGTCTCAGACTTTGCATTCTTTCTTTGCTGACAAAGAAGACCAAAACATACAGACAGAAGAAATTAATAAAGTCAAAGAGCCTACAACAGAAACCTCCAAGAAAAACATGAACTGGTCCCAGGCCATGGAAGAGCTCAAAAAGGAGTTGGAAAAGCAAGTTAGAGAAGTAGAGGAAAAATTGGGAAGAGAAATGAGAAGGATATGAGAAAACCATGAAAAACAAGTCAAGGACTTGCTAAAGGAGACCCAAAAAAATACTGAAAAATACACTGAAGAAAACAACACCTTAAAAAACAGACTAACTCAAATGGCAAAAGAGCTCCAAAAAGCCAATGAGGAGAAGAATGCCTTGAAAGGCAGAATTAGCCAAATGGAAAAGGAGGTCCAAAAGACCACTGAAGAAAATACTACTTTAAAAATTAGATTGGAGCAAGTGGAAGCTAGTGACTTTATGAGAAATCAAGATATTATAAAACAGAACCAAAGGAATGAAAAAATGGAAGACAATGTGAAATATCTCACTGGAAAAACCACGGACCTGGAAAATAGATCCAGGAGAGATAATTTAAAAATTATTGGACTACCTGAAAGCCATGATCAAAAAAAGAGCCTACATACCATCTTTCAAGAATTTATCAAGGAGAACTGCCCTGATATTCTAGAGCCACAGGGCAAAATAGAAATTGAAAGAATCCATCGATCGCCTCCTCAAATAGATCCAAAAAAGAAATCTCCTAGGAATATTGTCGCCAAATTCCAGAGCTCCCAGAGCTAGGAGAAAATACTGCAAGCAGCCAGAAAGAAACAATTTGAGTATTGTGGAAACCCAATCAGAATAACCCAAGATCTGGCAGCCTCTACATTAAGAGATCGAAGGGCTTGGAATATGATATTCCGGCGGTCAATGGAGCTAGGATTAAAACCTAGAATCACCTACCCAGAAAAACTGAGTATCATACTCCAAGGCAAAATATGGATTTTCAATAAAATAGAGGACTTTCAAGCTTTCTCAGTGAAAAGACCAGAACTGAATAGAAAATTTGACTTTCAAACACAAGAATCAAGAGAAGCATGAAAAGGTAATCAAGAAAAAGAACAAGAAAAAGAAATTGCAAGGAACTTACTAAAGGTGAACTGTTTTGTTGACATTCCTACATGGAAAGATGATGTGTATGATTCATGAGACCTCAGTATTAGGGTAGCTGAAGGGAATATGCATACATATACGTTTATTTATATACATGGGTGAATGTGTATGTATGTATATATCTATGTGTGTGTGTGTGTACATATATATATATATATATATAGAGAGAGAGAGAGAGAGAGAGAGAGAGACAGAGAGAGAGAGAGGACACAGGGTGAGTTGAGGATGAAGGGAAGATATCTAAAAGAAATAAAATCAAATTAAGGGATGAGAGAGGAACATACTGAGAGAGGGAGATAAGGAGAGATAGAATGGGGTGGATTATCTTGCATAAAGGAGGCAAGAGCAAGCAGTTCTGTGGGAGGAGGGGAGAGGGCTGATGAGGGGGGGAATGAGTGAACATTGCTGTCATCAGATTTGGCCTAAGGAGGGAATACCATACATACCCAATGGGGAATCTTACCCCACAGGAAAGAAGAGGGAAGAAGATAAAAATAAATGGGGGGGATGATGGAGGGGAGGGCTGATGGGGGTGGAGGTAGTCAAAAACAAACACTTTCGAAAGAGGACAGGGTCAAGGGAGAAAATTCAATAAAGGGTGATGGGTTGGGAAGGAGTGAAGTATAGTTAGTCTTTCACAACATGAGTATTGTGGAAGGGTTATACATAATGATACACATGTGGCCTATGTTGAATTGCTTGACTTCTTAGGGAGGGTGGGTGGGAAGGGAAGAGGAGAGAGAATTTGGAACTCAAAGTTTTAAAAACAGATGTTCAAAAACAAACAAAAATGTTTTTGCATGCAACTAGAAAATAAGATACACAGACAATGGGGTGTAGAAATTTATCTTGCCCTACAAGAAAGGAAGGGAAAAGAGGATGGGAGGGGGGTGGGGTGACAGAGGGGAGCGCTGACTGGGGAACAGGGCAACCAGAATATATGCCATCTTGGAGTGGGTGGGAGGGTAGAAATGGGGAGAAAATTTGTAATTCAAACTCTTGTGAAAATCAATGCTGAAAACTAAATTTGTTAAATAAATTAAAAAAAATTTTAAAAAAAGGAAAAAAAAAAGAATACAGTAGCCTTCACTTGATTGCTATATTTGAACAGGTCAAATTAAAAAGAGATCTCGCACCTGTGTTCTTTATTAATCAAATCCAAGTAGTTCAAAACATAAGTAAGATATCAATTCTGTCAATATCTAAGAGCAAATTATTAGTTTGTCTGGCTGCTATCACTAATTTTTAAAAAGAAAAACTCAATTCAAATGAACTTCGATGATTTATTTTAAAAGTAAATCATTTGTTTTGGGCCTAGGCTTGGGTCATAACTGAAGTTTTAAAATAGGAAAAGTACCTTTAAAATGTTTATGGAAAGGATTGTACAAGCTTCGCTTTTTAATATAAAGGATTTTTTTTAAAAGTTCTAAATTCACAAATGGGGGAAAAACAATAAGAAAACATCATAAAGTCATATCCCAGAGCCACAAAGGGACTTCATATGATTATGTGAGTCCAGATCTTTATTTTACATGGGTAAATGTTCACACTCATGTCAGCTCCCTGGCCCTGCCTCAATTATCTGCTGCTTCTTTTCCAGGTGAAGACTGGAGCTCCTTCTATTTCCTCGTCATATATACAAATGCATCTAACAGACACTTAACTGGGGCCTGTTAAACCCTTCCCACAGGTACTTCTCCAGTTCTTCATGATCACTGTCAATGGTTCAGTAATCAAATCTGATAAATCTAACATCACAGGAGGATACAGAGTTTATATGGTCTAGACTGGTTAGGTGTTCTTACTCTTTCCTAAATTCAGAAAGCAATTCCCCACTACCCATTTTGTTCCGACCTTTCCATGCCTAGTCCCCAGATAGCTCCATCAATTTATAGTGAAGAGGGCCATTCTATCATGGATATTTACCTACTTTATTTATTTTAAAAACATTTATTGGCCAGATCTATACATAATAAAAATGAGTCTAGCAGCAAGGTAAAATATGGGTTGAAGGAGGAAGAAGTGTAATATAGGGGAAATATGTTAGAAGACTACTAAAATCATCCATAAGGACTAGAATAGGGGCAATGAGAACAAAGGAGTGGAAAAAGATGTAAAAGAAAGAAAACACATTTAAGAAAAGAAGAACCAAGGGAAGAAAAAATATCCAATAAAATAGAGAGATCAATGAGCATAAAGACTGAAAAGAGACCATCAGATTTGATCATTAGTTATTGGTGACTTTTATAAGAACAGTTTAAGTAGAAAGGTTGAAAATAAACCCAGATGGCAAGAAATGAAAAGAGTATAGGTGCAAAGCTAAGGTACGAGATACAGATACTTTTCCCAGTAAGATTGGCAGTGAACAGCAAGAAATAAATAGGTCAGTAGCTTGAGCAGTCAGATAAGAAGGGTTATGGGAAGGTTTCCTTTTTTTTGTAATCTGTAAGCTAATTTGAAGGAGAGACACTAAAGATGCAAGAGAAACAGTGGATAACGGCTGAAGAAAGGTCTATACAAAACAGAAAGGGAAAAGATCAAAATTAAATAGGTTAACAAATTTAACAAGGCTAACCCTCACTTGAAATAGGAGGGAAAGAGGAGAGAAAAGTTGATAATGTTGAGATATTTTGACATCTGTTAGAGGGAAGTTGAATGAACTCCTATCAGTGGACAATCTCAATCTTCTCAGTGAAGTAGAAAGTTAACTGAGCTACTATAAGTACGAGATGGGGTGGAGTGCAGGAAGGAGACTTCTGGATATGGGAAACAAGTATTAAGCAAACTTCAAGCAATAATTTTTCATATGGGGATATTAATTTTCTCCTTAGCATCATAAGTCATTAAGCAAAACACTACTAATAATTAATATTCTGAATAGGACCTATATTATACATAAATATTACTTCATTTTTCTAGAAGTCTTATAAGTTATCTACCTTCTTGAACATACATAGTGACAAAAGGAGACATGCAAGGCTATTTTAATGTTTTAAACTATAGTATATATACATTGTGTATACATATACACCATATAGCTATATGTAAATGTGTGTGCGTATATGCACATATATTAATGTTCAGCACTGTACACAAGTGGAAAGATCAATTCTAAAAATTGAGTGAGATTTTGACAGTGCTTACATTAATGTAACCCTTGGAAAGTCCATTAACTTAAATGGTCATCTAATATGTTACTGTTTAAATGTATTCTGTGGCCTGAAAAAGCTAACATCAGTTTTTAAAAAGGTGCCCAATTTGTTTTACTGTATTTCTAAAAAATTATTCATATCTTTTGTTATTATATAACCTTATAGAGCCCCTCAGTCCTCAACTAGCAAATCTTTTCTCTCTTACAGTAAAAGATAAAAAGGAAAGGAGGAAAAAAGCAGTTCAGCAAAAATGACCCAATACAATAACTAAATCAGATAGTACATGAAAGGTTCCACACATAATCTCCCATATCTTCAAATAAGGGAAGGAAATGATGCTCAACTTTTAAACACAAATTAGTTCAAGTACTAGTGGAATCTTGCTCAGTATTCTTTAAACAGTGAAAAATAAAACACTCCCAAAATATTTTGATTTTTAATTAAAGAGACTCACCTCATCATGTGTGTACCTATAATCTGCTTTCTTTGATTTGAGGTCCCATAATGCTACTGTTCCAGACTCGAAGCCAATCAAAAGCTGTAATAAAAGAAAGCCATTATCAAAGGGAACATTATCATTTACATGCAATATTTATCATCAGAAAGTAAAGGTTTTAGCAGGAACAAACATCTTAATTCTATGTTTTCTCATTTGCTCTGAAGTAATAACTTCTAAAATCATTGAACTATTTCATCACTCGTTATCATACACAAAGGTCAAGTGTGGGTATTTCATTTATATAAATATTTAGGTTTTTGAGAATTAGACATTTTCAATATATATTAATTATTCAGTTACTTTTTTTTTAAAAGGAACTACTCTAAAAATCACAAAAATGACCACAGAGTTGTACCCAAGAAGTACATTTTCAGTTCTCTAGAACGGTATTTTGTCATTAAACACTTACTGTTACTTCTTTTAAATCCCTACTACACTGAATGTGCATAATGTCTTTTTTTCCCGCTAAAGCACTTTTAAGTGTTACCATTTTAGTATAAATTAGTGGAAGGTATATAATAGCTAAGACTGATTATATTACTTGTCCAAGGTTCTACTGGAAAACACAGGAAAAAATTCTCAATCAAAAAGAGTAGAACCTGAGGAAGAAAATACTATTTTATCTTTCCCTTATAACTATACTATAACCAATGTAGTACAAGATACTCTGAATATAACTCAAAGTCAATTAAAAAATGTATTTTTAAATTCTTTTATTTTTCAGTACTCGCTTTCAGAATTCAAAGGCTATGGGCTTCTACAGAATCTTGGAATAAGGACAAAGTTCAGTATATACCAGAGCTCTAAGGAATTTGGAAAGGCTCTCCACTAGAGATAAATGCAAAGTTTTGGGTATATGGTTAACATATGAGAATCAAAATTTTTCATCTGAACAATCTAAAATTCCATAAACCTCCTGGTAAAATCTGCTTTCTCTTTCTCTTATATTCCCTTTCTTCACCCCCTCTAAATACCTTGGTCATTTGAAATCTACTAAGTTAACATTTCATTATAATGATAAGGCAGGCCTTTATTACTAGATGTCAGGTTTAAGGATTAAAACTGGTATATATTTTCTTTTAAAAGCACCTCAATAATGCACAAAAATAACAAAGATATTTTGAAAAATAAGTCAAAGAGTACAAGGAAGTTTAATACTGCATTTGCTCATAATACTTTTCTACAGGAGACCTATGCATTTGTGCATTCCCTATTCAAGGGTTCAAATATTTTCCATGCCTATTTCACTCTCACGTATTGTTTTTGGTCATTTTCAAAAACTGACTCCCCAAAGCATAGAACTACTACAAAAACTGAGGAAGGGGATGTTGGGTGATGAGTTTTTGGATACAACTAAATGATAATTCTTAAAAAAAATTAATAAACACTCAAGGAAGTATGTAAGTATTCACTTAATATTTATAAAAATATTATACTATATTCAAGTAAAATGCCAAATAACAGACATGATCCTTTTACTCAAAGAATTTAAAATTATGCTTTGAATGCTTTTGATGTACATTTACTGTGACACTGAAGCTTTCATTACTTTTGGGTATTACCGACCCAAAATCTTTCTTTTACTATGGGGACAGAACAACATGTAATTGAGTTTCTCTAGGAAATTAGGAATTATCGGTAGCTATAAGGAAAAATGCACTAGTGATAATGAGGTTACATAAAAATAAGTTTACTGTGAGTTATGGGAACAATCTTCAGAAGATGTTGAAAAGATACATATTTAACCCATTTTGTTGTAGTGGCCAGTTTATAAACTCTGTGAAAAAAACTAAAGTCTCTCACTTTAAAAGAAAGCAGGTTGTTCAGGGTGAACCTAAAGTCTAAGTGCAATTTTAAGCATAAACTCTTTAACAGTAAAGTTACACTAAGATTTATTTGGACATGTTATATCACTGGCCTCATACCACAGGCCTGGGTGATTCAATTGCTGGGTTTGGTACAAGTCCAATGAGCAATTTAGGAGTAAAGTTGAAATAGGAGTAGCAGAGGCTTATAACTCAGAAAAAGTAAGACCTACCTGGGAACATTTGATGCTAAGAAGAAGTAGTGTAAAAGAAAATTAACACCCCTGTTTTAAATATCAGCTGAACAGAAGATAAGACAACACAGACCAGAAACCAAGATTATCTAAGACAGCCTCTAAGCTGAGGAAAAAAATAAACAAAATAAATATCTAAAGGAAATAAAAATTGGTTACAAGGTACATTTAATCATATTTAGAGGGGTTTTATTTTAACCTTTGCTCTTACAGAAGTTATTAAATGAATCATTAGAAAGGAAAATTAACATCAAAATATATTTTCTTTTTTATTAAATGATTTTTATTGCATACTTATTCCTGTTTATATAAATAACATCCCTAAGATAAGTTTGCTTTGTCTGTGCTACTCTTGTCAGGTTCTTCTGATTCCAAAGAGACAGCAAACCAAGAATGCACACTGCCATAAAGACACTAAAAAGCTATTGTTTCTTCAACAACTTCAAAGTGTTTTTAATAACAAAGTCACACACCTATACAAATAAGATCTAGGTTTTTGTCTAATATAGACAAGCGGGATTAAAGTGAGATCTTATCTTAAAAATACATTAGCATTAGACTCTAGTTGAATTAGGGAATTAGACTATACCATTTTTCAAATGCCATGGAGAGAAATCTGTGGGGAGGAAGGCACTCCAGGGAGAAGGAATGAAATAAACTCAGCACTAGGGAAGAGCACATTTGGGGAACAGTAGGTAGAGCAAACAGCAACCACAAATCCTGCTTTCATTCACAAGTTGTGCCAAAGAGCACAAACTTCAGCAGGTTCTTCTACCATGACGCTACAAAGGCTTCAATTACAGTCATAGCCATATGCTGTCTACTTTCAGAGGAATAGCCCTAAGTACAGAGTGGCTCATCATCACAGGCTAGACATCTGGTGATCAATTTTTTGGACAGAACAACCTAGGAAAAAAAGAAAAATGCAAAATGCACTTCGGTCCTATATGACTCCCTTCTGCTTCCAAAATGACTGTGACAAAGTATCAGAAGAAGGGGCATGAAGAAAGACTCACAGTGTTCAGTCTATGAATATTAATTTAGCTTTTAGTATTCTAAAGACAAGATCCTTGTCCTATGACTGAGTATACATACTAATAGAAGAAATACAATTGATCAATCTTGACCATATAAAAGAAAGTTGCACCTAAATAAAAGGATAGCTCACAATTACTCCCTGAGAAAGAAAATAAAAAGATTGGAAGGGCTAGTTTTACTGTGCAGGCAAAGGCAACAAGAAACATAATATCATAGAACATTTTAGCATTTTGTACTGTAGCACTCAAGATAAACATTTGCAAAAAGACTACCATGAAGATGATTAATATTTATGTACTAACATCTGTGACAGAAAATGAGGAGACAGAGAAATTCTAAGAACTTGATAAGACCCTCCAAATTAAATCAACATACTTTGACTTGGTGAAATTGGTATAAAGTGTTCAATAAATGTCTGCTGGATTTATATTTCAGCTCAGTTGGTCAAAAAACATTTAGTAAGGACTTACCATGTACCAAGGCACTGTGCTAAGTGCTGAGGATACAGAGAAAGGCAAAAACTACCCCTGCCCTCAAGGAACTTACAATCAAGTACGGATAGAAAACATATAACTAGGTTCATATAAAATATTTATAGAGTAGATGAAAGGCAATCTGAGGGAAAAGCACTAGAGGGGTTAGGGAGTAAAGGGGAGGAAGAATCAAGAGTCTTCTGAAGACGATGAGATTTGAACTGAGTCTTAAAGGAAGCCAGAGAAAATAAGAGGCAGAACTGAGAGGGCAGAGCATTCCAGGAGTGAAAACAGTTGATGTAAAGGAACTAAGAACAGAGACAGAATGCAGTGTATAAGGAACAGCAAAGAGGCCAATAAAGTTATATTCTAGATTGTGTAGAGGGGAATAAAGTATGAGAACACCGGAAAGAGAGGAAGGTGACAGGTTTTGAAGCATTTTAAATGCTAAAGTTGTTCATATATGATCCTAGAGGTAACAGGGAGATACAGGAGTTCCACCTAGGAAGCAGCTAAGTGGAACAGTCGATAGCTCACTGGGCCTGGAGTCATAAGGCTCAAGTACAAATATGAACTCACTTACTAGCTGTGTGGCCCTAAGCAACTCATTTAACCTCTGTCTGGCTTCCTCAACTGTTAAATGGGAATAATAAAAATAGCTACCTCTCCTAAGGTTGTTATGAAGATAAAATGAGATAATATTTGAAAACTACTTTAGTACAGTGCCTGGCACATAATAGGCACTTAATATATGCTTCTTTCCTTCACTTCCTTCACTCTGCAGGGAGGTAACATGGTCAGACCTACATTTAGCAAAATCACCTTGATGGTGAAGTATGGAGTGGGGAGATACTTGAAGCAAAGGCACCAATAAAAGGCTTTTGCAACAGCCTAGGCAAGATGTGATGATGTCCTAAATTAGAGTGGTGGCTGTGTGGGTGAACAGAAGGGGAGGCATACAAGGGATGCTTGCTGAGAAGGTAAAAAACAAGGTTTGACCTCTGGATTGAGTGACAGTGAGGAGCCAAGAATGATACCTAGGTAACTTCAATAATTCCAGACAAGTTTGGAAGAGGGAAAAGTTGGGAGGAAGAAGTATGTAAGATAATGAATTCTGTTTTGGACATGTTACATGTTAAGTTTGAGATGCCTATGGGACAACCAGATCAATATATACAAAAGCTAGCCCCAATAATTACCACAAATACTACTTCAGGAGAGTACAGCTTAAATCTATCTTATTGTATTTGGAAATTTGTAGGTCACAGGTTAGATTTCCTACAATGAAAATTATTCTAATCTTTCTATTGTTTTCCTGACAAACAACAAAATGGGTAAGATATATAACCTATGATATCAAGCTAAGTATTTTTTGGTTTTTAACATGCTTTGTCCTTATGTGAAACATTCAAAAATATTTAAGTAATAAAATTTAAAATACAACCTACCTTTCCCTCATCCATTGGATTATCGCTTATATGGACAACAGGTCCTGGGTGAGATTTAGATGACCTAAAGAAGAAAAAATTTATAATAAGATTTTCCTCAATTAACAATTTGCAAAGACTTAAATATATTCACGTGAAGCTAAATAAGTAGGATGTGAACAAATATTTTTAAAAGATAGAAGTTACGTTGTTGACTGACTCTGCCCTACAAAAGGTATATAAATGAACTGAGATGAACCATCATGAAGATATAGCTAGCACTGAATCATTATACTAATATCCCTACTATTTAACAACTGTTAAAAGAAAAAAAAAACCTGTTCAAGGCAGCAATTGCATTTAAATCTACATACAGAAACTAAATGAAGATTGTCCTTGGCAGAGCTAAAAGCTATCACAAAGAATTATGTCATATAGTCCTCTCCCTTCTTCTGTAGTATTATCATTTGGGAGGACAGCCTATCTAATTTCATAGCCCAGATCACAAATAGACCAAACTAAAGATAAAGTGATGGCCTATGTTAATGTAAGTAATCAACGAAAGCAATGCCACCCACTCTTGCTCAGAGAAATAGGGCCCCTACAGATAAGAATATGGTTGAGTTGATGCCTATTCAGTGGGAGGAAGCATGTCCCTATTCTTAAATCCCTATAAAGTTGAGAGACCACTCCCACTTTGAGAGCCATCTGTGAGATTATATGGACACCTGCTACCAGTCCCACCCACTTGAAGTTGTGCTCTACTGAAAGTAGGGAAAGATAATGAAAAACTAACAGGGGACTAATATATGATAATTGTACCCCTACGATAGAAAAGGAAAAAAGCTTGAAATTTCATGTCTATTACATTTATACCCACACATAAGAAGCACATCACTAAATTACTCTTATGTCAAAGATAGAGATATAACAAAGAATACAAATAGTCCACTAACGCTTAGTAAATGAAATACCTTTCAACAATTTTATATTTACAATGAATTTCAAAAAAAAAAAAGGTATTTGTAAGTAACAGAATAGTGGGGGGGAAAGGAAAAATTAAAAGTTATTATACTCCCATTATAATCAGTTCTGTTTAGAAGATCCATAGACTTTTGTACCATCAGCTAATTAAATTTTAAAAAGAAATAATTATTTCACTGGTGTAGAATTGAGGAAACTTCCTCTATCAATGCAGATCAGCAACCATTCTACAATTTACAGTCTCAGAGAGATGCACAGAGTTTTGAGAGGTTAAGTGACTTGTCTAGGGTCACACAGCCAAAGTTTGTCAGAAAAGTGTTTGAACTCCAAGGCAAGGTCTCCATTCACAACACCATGTTGTCTCTTCTCCTTTGTATAGCTTACCAATGACACATTAGTACATTTGTTAAAAATAAGCAAATGAAATCTAAAATTTCACTCAATGTAGCCCATACAATGGCCATATAAATTCTAACAAACATCTTTTAAAAAATATTGTCAAGTACAGTTATCCCTTCCATATCGAGGAGTACCCCTGTGAACTGCAAAATCCATGTAAACTTTTTTGGCCCTCCCTTCATTCTAAAGAAGTCTGATTTTTTTCTTTTTCTTTTATGGGGTGTTTATAATACCTTATTGTAAAATTTGGGTATATTTATGGTATCAAAAGATAAACTATTGATATTATATAATACTATACATACGTTTTACACATTTCTGAGTTTCTAAACTTTTTCTGTCATCTGCAGCTTCTGCAAAACTCCCCAAAAATTCCCATTTAATTTCTCATGCCAACCCACAATATATCGAAACCGCAATGAGGAAGGGGTAACTGTAGTAGTTTAGATAAGTAAGAATTCAGACAACACTAAACCTACAAGGACTCCTCGTTATCATCATAATGATAATAATATGTATGTCATGCCTACTCTGTGCCAGGCACTGTGCTAAGCGTTTTGCAAGTATTATCTCATTTTATCCTCACAACTACCCCAGGAGGTAAGTGCTATTATTATCCCCATTTTATAGACGAGAAAACTGACACAAACAGATTAAATGTCTTGCCTACGGTCTCACAGCTAGTAAGTGTTGTGAGGCAGTATTTAACTCAGGTCTTTTTGACTTCAGGCTCAGCACTCGATCCACTGGGCCACCTAGCTGATAATGTACATATTCTAAAAAATAATTATATACAACATATTTATAATATAATATATTATAATATAAATATAAGCCAACAATTTTTTTTTGAGAATTGTGATGACCACCATTGGGAAGAATACAAATCTAACATTAGAAGCATCTGGCAGGAATTCTGTTCCTTTTAACAAGCATTTATTAAACAACTAATATATGATACTTTCATATGTAGTAATAAAATTTTAAAATACGGAATATGTGACCAAACTTACAGCTCAATGGCTTTATTCCACATAATGACGTAGCCCGAGAGTGTGAAGGATTCAACATTGACAATATGTATGTTACCTCTTTCTGTGCCCACATAGAGCCATTTGCTCTGGAAAGGCAGATGGCAAAATGTTATCCTGCAAGAGAAGATATACGCAAAAAAGGAATTAGGAGAATCTTCAGTAAACCCTAAAGAACCATAGGGCAAGTTAACCATTAGAAAATAATACTCAGGCAAAGGCAAGAACTAAATGAAATTGTCCTTATTTTGTAGTGGAACAGACTTTAGAGTATGAGGTCTAACATACTCTATTCTAATACCCTCTTTTTTTTCCACATGAAGAAACCGATGTCAAGAGAGATCAAATGACTTGCTCAAGGTCACAGAGTAATAACCAGCAGTGTAAAGAAAATCAAATTCATGTCTTCTGTTCACCCTCTAAATCCAGTGTTTTTACATTACACTACAAAATTACCTACTCAAACTATGAAAATGTAAATAAGCTTCATTATTGTACTCTAACTTATATGATAAAATTTCAAATGCCAAGATATCTAAAATAATTAATGTTTCAATAGTTTAAAAACAAATATTCTATATTGAAATATGAATGGCTTCATATTTGCTTTATATTCATTTTGCATTTTTCCAACCTAAAATATTGTGACCTGACCACATAGCATGTAACACAGATTTTCCTTTATAACATGCAGACTTTCTTTTACTTTATATTATAAATATTCTCTTTAGGTCTTCATGAGATCAGATTTTCAAACCACTAAAAAAAACTCTGAAGAGCCCACATTTACATTTTAAAAAGTATTCAAATGATAACAACATTGTTGGGCAATTTATGTAAAATGTCCTTACTTTTAAATAATCTCACACAACCCAAGTAAGAATTTAAGACCCAAAATTCTAAACGAGTTTTTTGATATAGAAACAAAGACAGCAAGACATCAAAGTGGTAGACTGTACAGTTAAGTGGAGCAAGCATCCATCCCAAAGAAAACTACATAGGACCTAAAATTCATAGGACAAGTTATCAATGTTGTTGAATATTTCTCATAAAGTAGTTAAGCTTGCCTATCTATACTTCTAATTCTTTAATCTCATTTTGAGGCCCCTAAAAAGTGAAATGAAAATTTAAGAGTAAGCTTGCTATCTAAAGATCCCTGATAGAACAGATTTATAATCTACTACATTTGCCATATTTGAGTGCCCATATAGTTAAATGGGGCTAGGTTATATAGGGTGTTACAGGAAGAACATAAGATTACAGGGATTTAGAGCAGAAAAGGACTTCATAGTCCACTCTCCCATTTTACAAATGAGAAAACTGAAGCCTAAAGAGTGATTTGCCCACGATAGTCCTTGCCATTAATAAAATTAACAATTTAATAGTACAGACAAGAAAAGCATGTCATCAATATTAGAAATAAACTAAATTCATCTTTAAAATGATTTTGCTCTCCATAATGAATATCAGAAGGGGGTAAAGGGAGTTTTATTTATTCATACTTGGCTTACTTTTAAATTCCTAAGAGAGCAAGACTACAAAAATTAGCATGACTTCAAAATTCTCAATCTTTTCCAAAACCAAGTGTCTGATTTAAAAATAAATAAGGAAACCAGTATCAGTTTTGCAGCACTTCCTTTTTAAATGAAAGTATATACTCTTACCACTAAAAAATATATAATGCTCCCATAAGTGATAGCCATATTGCTTTGAATCTCTTTTGCTATCATTCTTGGTTAAAAAAAAAAATTTAAATTTTTAGGCAACATTGCTTCAAATGACATTTATTTACTAAATGTCATCTGTACTGGATCTCTAGGCTGCAGGAAGACAGAATAATAGTAGTTTTCGGGTGTCTGAAGGCCAGTTGTGTAAAAATGATTAGACTTGTTCTGCTTTGTCTTTTTTTGCCCTCAGGAAAACTAGTAGGAAGTGGGCAGAAACTACAGAGAGACTGATTTAAGGCCTGATATAACCAAAAAAAAAAAAAAAACCTTAATAATTCAAGGTGTGTCTAAAAGCAGAATGTGTTGACTCCAGAGGTAATACACCCTCTCTTAGGTTCAATCATCAACTCTATGCAGATGACTCTCAGATTTACTTATCTAGCCCTAACCTCTCATTACCAATTTGCTTCTTAGACATCTCCAAGTGGATGGCTGATAGCATCTTGAAATAAAATGTCCAAAACAGAACTCATTTTTTCTCCAAAATTTTCCTGTTTTAAACTTTCCTATTACTGTTGAGAGCATCAACAACCTCCCAGCTACCCAGGCTTCCAATCTGAACAGCTCCTCGAACACTCTCATCCCACATATCCAATCTGTTGCCAAGTCTTGTCATTTCTACTTTCACAACATCTTTTGCATACATCCCTTTCTGATGTCTGAGTATTATTAAGAGTTTACCATCAGGCTACACCCAGAGATGGATTACTAGAAGCCACTGAATGTGTCTGAATTTGTGGAGTTAAGTGGTTAAACCTTTTGTAGTGGTATAACCCTTATCTTAAAAATATATATATATATATACTTCAGGGGAACACCTGCAGTAAAATCTTATAAAGTGATTTTAATACCTACTATTCACAATACCAAACAACTTAAGATTAATTTTTAAAACAGACTAATATTATAGTCTAATAATAAATATTAGCATTCCTTTTACCTGATTCCAAAATTTAACAAGATCTAGAACACTGAATCCCTTTTAATTTAGGACTCACTGTATAAAGCACTAATTAAAAAAATTATAGTTGCCTACCCCCTCCCTGACAACCTGAATTCCCAACATATCAGACTTTTTTAGTGGACAAATGAGAGAGGAGATGAGGATGCATTGTTACATACGGAAGCTAAAGTCAATGTAGAAATAATGGAGAAATCATACTTGCAGAAAGAAACAAAGCATAAAAAACTATATATAAGTTTAAGATAATTTCTTCCCTACATATTATGCCCTCATCAATTCTATCAAGGATTAGGCAATATAAGTACAATGATCATATTTTCAAAAACCAAAAATAAGGACATTCATTCCATACAGTTAAGGACCCTTTCATTTTATCTTTGTATTATATGCCCACCACTTGGCATAGTATTTGGCATGTATTAGATAACTAATAAATATTTATTAAATGAATAAATAAAATGAAAAAGAATGAGGTGGGGGGAAGGGGTAGAACTGCCTATGTCTGTCTACCAAACTAGATAGGAGAGGACAGCTATAACATAGGGGAAAAAACAGTTGAGACACAGAAAGTCATAGATGAGAAAAATCCAAAACAACTCTTAGTCATAAAATACCCATGATCTCCTACCCCAACGATGTCAAAGAAAGAAAGGTTCCCTGCAAATTAAAATATTTACAGCAATACTTTTTGTGGCGGCAAAGAACTAGAAACAAAGAGATGCCTATAGATTGAGGAAAGAATAAGCAAGTTGCGGTACATTAATGCAATAGGTTACCACACTATAAGAAAGGAATATGAAGAATTACAACAAGACTAGGAAGGCATATGTATGACACAGAATGAACAAAACCAGAATATCAATATGTATAATTTACAACAATGAAAATACGAAGAAAAAAAGAAAAATTGCTGTGTCATTTTAAACCTGTTCCTATTTGTTGTTGTTCAGTCCTTTTCAATCATGTCAGACTCTTTGTGACCCTATTTGGGGTTTTCTTGGCAAAGATACTGGAGTGGTTTGCCGTTTCCTTCTCCAGCTCATTTTATAGATAAGGAAACTGAGGCAAACAGGGTTAAGTGACTTGCCCAGGGTCACAGAGCTAGTTAGCATCTGAGGCCAGATTTGAACATAGGAAGATGAATCATCCTGACTCCAGGCCCAGCACTCTATCCACTGCGCCCCCTAGCTGCCCTTGGCCCTAGAAAAAAATTAAAAAAAGAAAAAGGATGTACTTCTTCTTTACAAAAGACCATAACTATGGAACTCTGTGTGCGTGTATGTGTGTGTGTGCGTGTGTGTGTGTGCACGTGCGTGTGTGTGTGTGTGTGTGTGCGCGCGCGTGTGTGTTCAAATCATTCTCCAGCCCACATCCCCACACTTTGTTTCCTGGCCACCTTCACACCATGCTACAATGCCACAGGGTTCATCTCTGAACCAGCATTCCATCAACTGCCCTGAGTCCCTGGTAAACTGGTAAACTTTTACCAGTTTTAGTTCAATCCAGACTTCCATGAATTCATAAGATCATAAACAGAGATGAGAGTGACTGAGAGACTACAAACCATCTACCTATATGTGAAAAACAAACAAGGAGAAATTGACAGGATGTAAAAAAAGACATACTGACCATCAAGATGACAAAGAAAAAAGTATCCTCTGAGCAAGTAGAGAACCAAAAGGAAGAAAAAAATAGGAGTTGCCTTTCTGAACCACAAAAAAGACTCCCTATCCCCAACAAAAAAATCAAATCAACACCATCATTCCCAGAAAGGGCATGTCTTTTCTGAGAATTACACTATGACTCCATACACCTTCCCTGTAACGTTCCTGACCCAAAATACTGCTGGTCCAGCCACAACTGCCCTTTAGGCGATGTCTCCCCCGAGTATGATGTAACTTCTTGAAGGGCAGGGATGTTTTACTTTCTCTCTTTGTATTCCCACATCTTACAGCACATTTCTTTCCTTTCCTCTCTTTTTCTTTTCCCCATTTGGACCTGTGATTTCATTGATGTAAGTCCTTACAAAGAAACTCCATTTACCAATGCAGTCTGATACAAGTCTTCTTGTTTATTTTGTTAGTATTGCTATTTCCCAATGACATTTTTAATTTTAACATTCATTTCAAAACATTTTTAGTTCCAAATTCTCTCTTGCACTCCTGCCCTTCCCTCCCCCTAAGAAGGCAAACAATATGATATAGACTACACATGTGAATTCTTCTGCAAGTTAGTCTTACGGAATTACCTAGGG
The DNA here is from genome assembly GCF_011100635.1 of Trichosurus vulpecula. Taxonomy (NCBI): domain Eukaryota; kingdom Metazoa; phylum Chordata; class Mammalia; order Diprotodontia; family Phalangeridae; genus Trichosurus; species Trichosurus vulpecula. Next base: position 109,977,852 of record NC_050579.1, read on the forward strand.
TACTGAGAAGGTAAGTAATTTGTCCAGTGTTACACAGTTGACTTATGTCAGAGCTGAGACTAAAACCCAAGGTTTCCAGACTCCAAAGCCTGGCTTTCTATCGACAATACCACTCTATCTAAAATGAAGAGGAATAAGAAAACAGGCTGGCTTGCATTTGTAAAATTATATAGAATGTTTTATTATCCCTTTTTTATAACTTTTTTATTACTTCCTCCTAAGAAAAAAATGCACATCTTTTTAATATCACAATTCTTTAGTTGATACTATATAGCTATATGCAAATCGTGGAAGACCACCATCTCTAAAGAATCAAAAGTGATGGTCATTAGAAGGGAATGAAAAGCTATGCGTCACACATGAGTAAACACTCTAACATTATAAAAGAAGAATTGTGCAGAAAAAATAGCCCAAAGGACATGACGGATTAGAAAATAAGGTAAATCAATTATACAGTATTCATGTCTGACCTCCAACAGATCCTGGCTCAGCGACCCTGAAAAAATTACTTAACCTTTCAATTCTCCAGGTGATTTTCTAAAACTATAATTTGCAGAAAAGATGCTGACCTGCATTGGTAAAGGAAGGTTTTTTTTATCCAGCAGTTCCATATCAATGAAGTCACATTTACAATACCTATTTGGTCTGTCAATTGACAAGCCTTTACTATATTCCAATCACTGTGCTAAGTTCTAGGCAATACAAAGAAAGGCTCAAAAAAAAATCCTTACTCTCCAGTAGCTCATATTCTAAAGGCTACCTTTTACCTTACTTGCATGCTGCCTCTCATCACTTCAGATACCAGCTCTAATAAAATCAGAATCAGCTACTTAAACTACCAATTTCCATTTAAGCTCAATTAAGCTATATTTTCTAAAAATTGGAAAAGATGTACCAGCTTAGAAGAAAATTATCCTAAACTATCTCATTATATTTTAAAGGAAATCAATTAGACCTGATACTAAACAATGAACATAGAAACATTTTCCAAAGAGTTGCCACAGAAAAACTACAGTGATAAGACACAAGGTACATGACCCTGCAACATATTCTCCTCTAAAGAAAAGGTTTAAGGAAAAAAAAAGAAAATACCGATATCTGTTATTTTTGGCTTGAAAACATGAGCAAAACACAATAAATTCAGTACTACTTCACTGCATTAGCAAAGTGATTTTTTTAACACCTCATCTAAGATGCCAGGACCATAACCACACTGAAGAATAATGCATATTTAAACTTGTCACATGTATATAATTCATTCCCAATGTCAAGCAGATAGCAAGGTTGTAGAATCTAAATTTATATACTATTAAATCAGTATTATACAGGTGGCAAGAATACAATCCCAGGAGAATAAATACCAAACTTTTTTTCTGGTAGTTATTTCATTTACTACAAAAGATATTTTTTTCATTAATTAGGACCCAAATAAAGTTAATCATGATAATAATAATGATTAGTTCCTATGCTGTTGTTAATAATAATAGGAATTTTTTTAGCATTTTATTATTCTGGTAAAACTGAAGGGGTATTAATTGGTTAAAGAAATTACACTATTAAAGCTATTGAAGACTTTCTAAGAGAAATGTCATAGTGTATGGCCCACATCCCAAGCTAGTAAGAAACATATGGTACTACAATATGTTTAACATCAAAAAGTATAATAATCAAAAGAATAAAAATGAGGTAGTAATTGGGGTACCTAACCATAAGACAGCACCATCAAAAAAAGAAAAATGAATGACTACTTTTATCTATGTCCTACAAACATCAGTCTAAAATAGTATAGCACTGTCACTACAATCAACTGAAGTGTGATGGAAAGAGTATAAAATTAGAGGACAAGAGACTTGATCGCATTAAAGCTCTTTAAGGGAAGGGATGACATAATTTTTAACTCTGTATCCCTAGTTAGCACAGTGCCTGCCACATAGTAGACCCATAACAAGTACACTGATCATATGACTTAGATATATCCAATCAGTGGTCAAATTTGTCATTATTTTTGCAACACCTCTCATTCTGTCCTTTTCTCATTGCCCACATAGCAACTATTTTCGTTCAAGGCATAATCAGCTTTTTTCTGGGACTACAGCAATGCCCTACTAAACGGTCTCCCTTCCTCAAGTCTTTCTCCATTTCAATCTATCCTCTACATAGAGCTGCCAAGGTGATTTTCTTTAAGCAAAGGACTGGCCACATCATTTCTCAAATAGCTCTCTATTGCCTTTAGGATGAAATATAAACTGCTGCTTATTTTATTTTTTATTTTTTTAATTACAAAGATAGCAAACACCAAATGAAATGAGCATTTTCATATGTATTTTATGACAAGAACAGGCTATATGTGAAATTGATCATCTATTACTTAAGAGTTTGCTTTCCTTTTTAAGCATTTAATAAATTCACTTCAAAGTTGCACTGCTTTTCTGTGATTCCTTCTCTTCTCATTTAGGTTATGGTAAACTCTATCCTTAGATCTGTTTTCCATCTCCATTAAGAAAAAACAAAAATGAATTAAAAATTCTATCAAATATGAATAGTCAAGCAAAACAAATTCCCATGCTACTCATGTCCAAAAATACATTGCTCATTCTGCATTTTAAGTCATTATCTCTGTTAGGAGGTTCATTATCAGTCCTCTGGATTCATGGTTGGTCATTTCACTGATTAGAAATTAGAGTTCTTAAGCCTTCCAAAGTTGATTGCCTTCATAATGTTATTATATAAACAGTTCACCCGGTTCTGCTCATTTCACTCTGATTCAGTTCATAAAATTTTTCCCAGGTTTCTCTTAGAGAGTCTCTTTGAGTATTTCTACTGCACAATAGTTTTCTATTATATTTATATATCACAATTGGTTCAACCATTTCCTGATTAGTGGACAACCTTTCAGTTTCTAGTTCTTTACCACTACAAAAAAAAGGACCTGTTTTAACTATTATTTTGTATAAAGGAATCTTTGTCCTCTTTCTTTGATCCTTTTAGGTTATAGGCCTGGTAGTAACATTGTTACATCACTGGGTATGCAAATTTTACTGATCTGGGGAGCATACCTCCAAAGTGATTTCCAAAAGTTTGGATCAATTCACAGCTCCACCAATAGTGCATTAGTATGCCCATTTTCCCAAAGCCCTTCAAATATTTTTCATTTTCTTTTTTTTTTTTGTGATTTCTGTCCATCTGAGAGATATAAGAACCTTGGAGTTGCTTTAATTTGTAAGTCTCTATTAGTGATTTTAATATTTCTTTTGACATCACTTGCATTTCTTCTTTTGAAAAGTGTTTGTTTATATCTTTTGACTATTAATTAGGAAATGGATCTTGTTCATATATATTTAAATCAGTTCCTTCTACATCTTAAAAATTAGACCTCTATCAGAAAAAGTTGCTGAAAAAAGTTTCCCAAATTGTCTCCCTTCTAATTGTAAATGTACTGGTTCTTTTTGTGCAATATATATGTGTATGCATGTATGTATAAATATATCTGTGCATATATTTATGTACATAGACACTGTTTTATTTAATCAAAATTGTCCATTTTATCTCCTGTCATCTTCTCTATCAATTCATCTGGTCATGAATTCCTCTCTCCAAAAGATCCAAAGGTAATCTTTGTTCCTATAAGGTTTATGACATGAACTTTTACATTTTGCTGATGCATCCACCTGGAGCTTCTCTTGGTATATATGGTGTGAGGTGTTGATCTAAACCTAATTTCTACCAGACTGTGCTCTAATTTTCCCAGTGGTTTTTGTAGAATAGTAAGTCTTTACTCCAGTAGGTGGTCTTTGAGTTTATCAAATACTACCCTACAAGATTCTTTTGCTTCTATATGTTGCTTCTGTTTCACAGATCCTCCCCTCCATTTTTTAACCAGTGCCAAATCATTTTTATTTCGACTTTGCAGTAAAGATTAAAATCCGGTACCGCTAGGTCCTCTTCCTTCACTATTTTTTTTTTCCATTTCTCTTGAGATTCTTGACCTTTTGTTTCCCCAGATTAACTATTACTACCTTTGCGGTATATGGATGTTCAAGGAGGACTAGCATCTCTGGTTGTGAGGGCTTGCTGAGCCCTTTTCAGGGCTAGTCATTCACCTTTGGTGTCCACTTGCCACCTAACTCTCACCTATCATTCCAAGAAGCTATAGCATGTGTAGCAGCCACACTCAGGTAAAACTGTTTCAGCAGACAGGCTAAATCAGTTTGAGGGTAACTGACATACCTCCAACTTGTCAGTGAGTTAAGGGGGTATCTATCCCAAGCATATGGAGACTTCCCCTGGTGGAATAGGCAAATGTGAACAATTTGTTCCAATGGGCTATGAAGGCAGCTGAAGCAGGTGCTGTGAAGTGCTTAGAGCTTGGTTAAACATCAAAGATGCCACAGTCATCCACTGCATCCCAAGCTATCACCGGTCACCTTGAATTTTGTCTTGCCACTAGACTCTGATGACTCTGGAAGAGTGAGGTCAACAACTTCACACAACTCTGCCTCACTTAAATCCAATTTATGTACCAGTCAAAAGATAGTCATCCACGTAATTTTATTATTTTTACCTACCTTGAAGTCCTGTGATGATAAGCAAGTGATGAAGCTGCTGGTTACAGATACACTGAGAGCTGTAGTCACAATCCTGCACAGAGGGAGCCCAAGGCATAGAGCCATCTTCTCACTAGACTGAAGCAGCAGTGGGATTCGGCAGCCCCCTGGGTTTCTGAGCAGCCTTTCTGAAGGACTGCACTGCTCACCTCCTGTCATGAGGAAGGGGCAAGAAAAGGTGCCCTAAAAATTGTCTGTTTCCCCTAACCTAATCCTGTCCTGCTTACCACAGCAGGAGGGGATCCTACCTTGTGCTTGAAACACAAAAACAATACAAAAACTTTTGCAAAGATGTTTCCACTTAACATTGATACATGGAATATGTGTACAATTATGAACAACACAAAATCCAGTAAACCTGAAAAACGAACAGTTCCTGTTGTGAGAGAACTCAACAGGTATCACATTCAAATAGTCCTGCATGAAACAAGGCTGGCAAACAAAGGCCATCTTATTGAAGTCAGAGCTGGACACATGTTTTTCTGGGGTGGCCACCATGAGGAGTGCAATGAAGCTGGCATAGGTTTTGCATTTAAATCTAATCTAGTCAACAAGTTTATATGACTCCAAAAAGGAGTAAATGACAGGCTAATGACAATGCAAGGAAAGTGCCATGCCACCCACCATCATCAGTGCGTATCCTCCCACCATGACAAATCCTAATGAGGTCAAAGAAAAATTTTACAAAGACCCAGAGACCCTTGTTATCGGTGTGTCCGGAGAGGATAAGCTTGTAATTCTAGGTGACTTTATTGCCAGAGCAGACACAGACTATCAGATATGCCAGGGAGGATTTCCTTGGGAGGAATGGAGTCAGAAACAGCAACAGCAATGGTCACTTACTATGGAAACTTATGTGTCTCATGAACTTCTTATCACCAACACTTCTGTTAACCTAAATGCAATAAACTGGGTAGATGAACCCTTATAATAAACATGGGCATTTAACAGATTAGGTCATTGTAAGGAGAGAGTGATGAAGGCAATGTGTGGTGCAGAGTGCTAGACCAATCACAGACCTATCCTCTCCAAGCTAAACATTTGCATTCAAAAAAAAGCAATCTCCCCAAGGCAAAATGACTACCAGAAGACAAAGTCAACAAATTAAGAGTTCCAGGAAGGAACAATTTGTTGCTGACTTCAAGAAAAAGCTAAGCCGATCCACAGTTGGCAACAGTGGAGCAGAAAAGGAGGAGGCAACTTTCAAAGATTTGGTGTACAGCATCACATTTACTCATCTGGCTCAAAACACTCACAAATACTGGGATTGGTTTAATGAAAATGACATGGAAATTCAGCAGCTACTAAATGAAAAACAAGAATTCTACAGGGTTTACCAGCAGGATGGATTTTCCATCTCTAAGAAGGCAGTGTCTAATTCCATCAAAAATAAAGTACAAGCAAACTGTGGAGCGATGCAGGATTCTTGGCTCAGTAAGAAGGCAGATGAAATTCAGTTTTATACTGATAAAAACAACCCAAAGAGCTTCTATGATGCCCTGAAGGTTATTTGTGGACCAAAGACCTATGGTACATCTCACCTACTCAGTACTGATGGAGCCCCACTGATCAGTGATAAGGACATGATCCTGGAGAGATAGGCTGAACATTTCCATAGTGTACTCAACAGACAGTCATCAACCAATGCTGAAGCCACTAACTGTATACCTCATATTGAAGTCTATCCCTTTCTAGTCAAACCAACTGAAAAAGAGGTTTTCAATGCCATTACACTCCTCTCATGTGGCAAAGGGCCTGGTGCTGATTCTATTCCAGCTGAGATTTAAAAGGCAGTGGGGTTTGCTGCTCATACAAAAGCTGACTGAAATTTTCCAGGTTATACTGCAAGAAGGGAGTTCAAGAATGCCTCCATTGTCCACCTCTATAAAATAAAATAGGTTGTCCTGTGACAATCACAGGAGGGGTCCCTCTCTTAGTCACTGCTGGCAAGATTCTTGCCAGAGTCCTCCTTAATAGGCTGATCCTTCATCTGGAAGATGGTCATCTACCCAAGAGCCAGTAAGACTTCAAAAAGAGCTGTGGATGGTGTTTGCTGCCTGATAACTCCAGGAGAAATGCCAGAAGCAGAACAGAGGTATGTACACAATGTTGGTCGATTTGATCAAGGCCTTTGATATTGTCAGTCATGAGGGCTTGTGGAAGACCATGGCAAAATTTGGTTGCCTGCAGAAGTTCATCAGTATTGTATGAAAATTCCATGACAGCATGCTTACAAGAAGAATTGCAGTAGCTCAAAAGAAATGGGAGATGTGTAAATTTAGAGACCTCTCCATATCAATGAAGTCCCAGAAATGATTTTGCCAACAAATATAATTTTCATTACACTGTCATCAGTAAATAACATATTTTGTTTTGTATTTGTCAGGTGTTTATAGCCTAATATATGGTCAGTTTTTTTGTAAAGATGTCATGCACAGCTCAGATATATGTATACAGCTGGTACAGTGAACAGCATTAGGCTTGGAAGTCAGAAAGACTTGAATTCAAATCTGACCCAAGACCTTGGGCAACTCACTTCACCTCTTTCTACTTTTCTTCTTCTGTAAAACAGGGATAGATACTATCTAGATAGTATCTATATCCCAGGGTTGTTGGTAGGGAAAAAATGAAATATTTATGAAGTGCTTTGCAAACCTTAAAGTGCTATATAAAAGCTAGTCATTAATTTTAGTTTTAGTAGGGACAGCTGGGTGGTACAGTAAAAAGAACACTGAGCCTGCAGTCAGGAAGACCTGAGTTCAGATTCAGACTCAGACAACTGATTACTAGCTGTGTGATCCTGGGCAAATCACTTAACCCTGGTTGCCTCAGTTTCCTCATCTGCAAAATGAGCTGGAGAAGGAAATGGAAAACTACTCCAGTAGCTTTGCCAATAAATTCCCTAATTGGGTCATGAAGAGTCAGACACAACTGAACAACATTATTTTTAGTAGTAGTTGTGGGGCTGTATTGGTAATTAAGGTAGGATATTTTTTACTGTTTTCCCTTTTGGAGCACTGAAGTAATCAAGTGTCTTTGTTTCTTTGATTAAATCCAGGAGTCTTTGATGACCTGCTTAAGAAATAAGAAAGCCTAGTTCACATAGGTTTGAGTCTCATGGTTGTGATGCCTGAAGAAGCATCACATGGTTTTGAGTCACATGGTTGTGACTCCCTTTGACCCTGAACAGGGTATATAAACTCAGAGATTGGTGTTTTGTTTTGGGGCTCACTCGTTGGAAGAGTGTTGGCATGGAGACTTTGGGTAGTCGTTAAGTAGCCCCCTGGCTTGAAAACCCTGGTAACCAAGTACTGAGATGCTGGACAGAAGAACTAGAAGCCTGTCTACTGGTTTGTGTTATGTGATCTGTTGATATTTTCTGTTTGTAATTTCTGTTTGTATTTGCTCTGAAGTTCAGGGTGCTGGTTTTTCCCCCTGAACTAAGTGAATTATATATGTATGTTTGATTAAAGTGAGATTGTTAAGCCTTTAAAGTTGCTCTCCTTAGAAAAGCATATCAAAGAACCTGTGCTGGCAGCCCTTCTGGGTGCTGGTATTGTTGGTCTCACACAGACACAGCAGCTGCTAGCAACACTGTTGTTATAGGTACTATTTAATAATCACCATAGCAATATTTCTAATCTAATGTTTCTAAAATTTTATTTAAATTCTCAACTTCTCTCATTTAAAAAATTTTTCAGTTGTTAGATTTGCATAGGTCTGAAAGCGGTTCATTAAGGAATCCCACTCTTACAGTTTTGCTGTCTACTTCTCCCTGTAACTAGGTTAACTCTTCCTATAAGTACTCAGATGCTATGATATTTGGTGCATACAAGGTAAATATTGATATTAACTCACTCTCTATGATCCCTTTAAGGGCAGATGTAGTTTCTGTGTTTATTTCTTTTAACTAAGTTTATTTTTGTTGCTACTCTGAGTACATGACTGCTATCCTTATTTATTTTTTAAGTTTCAGGGTTTATTGTTGTTGTTTAGTTCAGAGGTTTCACTCTTGCTGTGGACCAAACCAAATTAAAAGGTAATTAAGAAATGTTTAATAAAATAAATAAAAAATACAATACAACATTGTGGTTTTCTACAGAGATCTTTTTTCTTTTTGTGTTTGATACCACTGAGCTAAAGAATAAAAGACATTGCTCCAATCCTTTAATTTTGTATAAATCTTTTATGTGTCAAGTGTGTTTCTTGTCCTGGACATTACAATAACCTCCTAATTAGGTCTTTCTTCCTCAAGTTTCTTCCCTTTTTAATCCAGGCTAGAAAAAAAAAATCATTGCAATAATAAATTTATCTTAATAATCTGACTTCTAAAAATGTATAAGAAAATGTCACAAATTTGAAAGAATAAGAGCCATTCTCCAGGAGAGAAATGACCAATGTACAAATAGGCCATTCTCAACCAATGAAAAACTCTAATAATCAGACTCAAATTAAGACAACTCACCTTTGAAATTAGCAAAGACAATAAAATTAAATGTTGACACAGCTATAGAAAAATAGGAACCCTAAAACTTCAGATAAAGTTGCAAATAACCTCAATCTTTTTAGGAAGCAATTTGGAATTGAATAGTAAAAATTATAAAAATGTTCATACTCTTGAACTCAATGAGCTCACTGCTAAATTCATGTGTAAGAAGGTTAGAAAGGAAGGAAAAGACAAATCTGTACAAAAGACTGCAAATAGTGCTATATATAATAGTAAGGCAGAAAAAAATGATAAATAAACTCCAATGGTTCCCTATTACCTCTAGGATCAAATATAGAATACTGTCTTTGGCTTTTAAAGCCCCTGGCAACCTGGCCCCTCTTTATTTTTCCAGTCTTCTTACACTTTACTAAGGAAAGCAACATTAAGGGGTTGACAAGTTACTTTAATCCAGCATACAAATACCATTCACTTAGCTCAGAGGAAAAACCCAGCACCCTGAACTTCAGAGCAAAATGCAAACAAATTACAAACATCGACAGATAGACCAAATACAATTCATAGTTACCAACATCTAAGTTCAGCCCGGGAGCTCATAACAAGGGGTGGCCCAGAGTCACATGCGCCACCACATGCTTGTGGGTCAGAGCCACCCCTGGTTTTATATCTTTTTCAGGGTCAAGGGTACACATGCGACTCACCCACGTGACCTAAAATCATCACAAAGAGAAGACTTAAACCCACGTGGTCTAAAAGCCTCTGATGTTCCAAACATGTCACTCAAACCCATGTGTAAACTAGGCCCTCCCCTGAGGCAAGGAGGTCACCAAAGACTCCCAATCTATCAAGGAAACAAAGGCCAAACTCTTCAAAGGCACTTGGTTGAACTAAGTGCTAAAAGCCCAGTTTGTCTGCCAACATACTAGTATAAGAAAGGTATAGGTATAAGGCTCATCTAAACTCAGAACAGAAGAAAGTCTTTCCCACACAAGTGGAATCTACCCAGTGTCATGTCAAATAAGTTATTTTTTAAAACATCATCTTTAGGTTATACGAACAGACTGAATAGAATATAAATATGGTCCTTTTCCTCAGAAACTGACTAAAGTCATACTAAATATCTGCACAAAGGATACTAATGAAGAAATAGCTCCAAGAGTAACCACAAGAATGTAGCATCAGTATAACTCAAGTTAAGTTAAACTCTGACCTAAAAATGTACTAAAAGCTAAGCTAAGAAAATGACAGGATTCTGGCTCAGGCTGCACATGCAAAGCTAAGAAAACAACAGTAATCAACTCAGGCAGAATGTGTAGGAGAGATGACTGAGTAACAACTGAGGGAAGAATAAGGAAAGATTGATGGCTTGGAGCACTGTGAGGATGGGAAGAGTGAAACATAACTTTATAACTATAATATCTATGTTCAGATACTAAGAAAAGTTTAGAGAATATACATACTCAGTAGATCTATACCTTTTAGCTGGAGTTATATACATAAGTGCTTACATAAATCCAGATTAATGTGACTTTAAAAGGCCAGATTATGTGACTCTTTAAATAAAATGAGATGGGGAGGGAGGGTAACTAGGAACTAATAAATTAGCATTGAGGGAACAAAAAGTACATTGAATATAGAGTGAGAGGCTCATGATTCATATATCTACTGTCATTTACTCCCTTTGTGACTATGGGCAGTCACACTACTTAACTTCTCCACGTTTCAGTTTCTTCTCACACAAAATGAGACAGACTAAAATCCTGTGTTCTTTACCTTTTTGTCATGGACTCCTCAAATTTACATTTTTCAATACATGATAAAATACATAGGATTATAAATTGTATTGTAATACATTTATCAAAATATTTAAAAATAAAAACCAAGTTCACAGACTACAGGTTAAGAAAGAACCCCTGGACTGCTTTTGAAACACTATATCAAAACTATAGAATAAGCAAACTTTAAAAAACTACCTTCCTTCAGCCACAATAAATAAACCAGAGACCAAAGCCTACTTTTCTTTTGAAACTTTAATAAACTTTATTTAAGACAGTGCCCTCAAGGTCTCTAGAGCATTTAGTTATGAAACAAATATGATGTAGTCCAAAGTGTCCTGCACTCAGCATGAAAAGAAGCAATGCTCTCATTTTCTTTCACTAACTTGCTGTATGACCTTAGATAAGTCACTTAAATTCTTTGTGCTTCATCTCTTAAAGAAGTATTAAGTATTCTTGTTTTACCAGACTTTCAGGTTATAAGAATCAAGAGATAACACAAGTGACTGGTGCTTTTATAATACATTAGTATAATTTTTTAAAGAGAGAGAGAGGGAAAAGAAAAGAATAAACAAACAAACAAATAAATAAGAGAGACTAGAATAACAGATTTCCCATATCATACAACTGATACAATTCTTACCTTTCTCTGCTAAATTTCAGTGAATGCAGTATGGCAGGTCTCTTCTGACGTAAATTCCACAAATGTAAAGTGTCATCAGCCAAGGCACTCACAAGAGCTCCCTTTAATATAATGTCAGTTATATTACATATTACAAATAAATATTAAATATCATTAAGCATCTAACAAAAATTTCTATAGTATTTCAAAGTCCTTTTCTGGACCCATTTCTAAGAAACTTAGATTTGGAAAGTCTTTCTCTAATCAAAATGTTAAGACAAGTATAATTTACGTGTACTCAACTTTTTTTAGGTACTTAAAGTGAAATTTCTTAACACTAGAACCCAGTTGAGAAGCATAGATGTTCTACCAGATACACAAACACATATAGCTAGAGCTCAGAATAAGAATAAAGTGATTGCTGTTGGCAAATGGAATGCTTTGTACAACATTGCAGAAAATCGCAGCAATGAAGTAACCTCATTGAGGGAGCGGGGATAGCAGGGAGTGGCAGTTGGGAATTGACACAAATTATAATAATTTTATACAAACTTTAACTAAGGGAAAGCAATTAATTGCCATAACAAGTAGACCAAAAAAAAAAAAAGAATAAGAAAGATCAGATAACCAAAGGTAGTTTCAACTAATTTTCACTTGAAGCACTGAACTTCCTGGCACCGCTATTCCTTACCACTCGAGTCTTTACACCATTACGTGACTTACTCAGCCTATATAAATCAGAAAACCAACTCAATTCCAAACCAACACTTTCTATCACCTATATACTCTGCCTATCTTTACTACCTGGCAGGGCCTATTTAATAATAGCTAAGATTTCTATAGGGTTTTAGGGCTTGATAAGCACCTTACAAATGTCTCATTTTATTTTGCATATGAGAAAAATGAAGCAACAGGTTAAGTGAATTGCTCAGGGTCACAGAGCTAGTAAATGTCTAAGGCCACATGCCTTTGACTTCAGGCCTGGATTCCAGGTCCAGCACTCTCCCCACTGTGCCATCCTGCTGCTCCTATTTCTGGACCTATTTGCCACTGTTATTTCTGATGGGTCTGCATTCCCTCTGCTGTTCAGTAGACTCTCCTCTACTTTCCTCTTCAGCTTTTCTTCCATCAAAATAAAGTATCACTACCTCTTTCCAACAAAGGCAGAGACACTGAGGATAGGTAAATAGCCCTCCTTCATTTACTAATGCCTGACAAAGCAATTATTACATTTTTTTCCCCTGGTTATTTGAAATTTTATAGACCAGCTATATTTTTGCCTATTTTCCAAAATCTTATTTCCTAAATATTTTTAACACTCTCTTTTATTTACATGTTAGATATTTCAAGACCTATAAATTCATAGAATCTTGGACTTGAATAGGACCTTAGAAATCATCTAAGATGGGAATGGCTGAACAAGCTGTGGTATATGAAGGTAATGGAATACTGTTGTGCCATAAGAAATGGGGATGATACGGACTTCGTAACAACCTGGAAAAACCTACACGACATAATGCTGAGTGAGCGGAGCAGAGCCAGGAGAACATTGTACACAACCACAGATACATGGACTCCGTGAGGACCAACCCTGACATACTTCGCTCTTCTCAGCAACGTAAGGTGCAAGGACAACTCCAGGGGACTCACGATGGAGAATGCTATCTTCATCCAGAGAAAGAACTGTGAAGTTTGAATACAGATTGAGGCGCACTACATGCTCGCCTTTTTTTGCTTCTCTTTTGTTTTTGGGTTTTTTTTTTTTTTTTGGTTCTGTCTCTTCTTTCTCATGATTCATTCCATTGGTCATAATTCTTCTCCACAACTTGACTAGTGTATAAATTAATTCAATGCGAAGTTATACATGGTAGTTATATGAGATTCCAGGTCGTCTTGGGGAGGGAGAGGGGAAGGAGGGGAGAAAATCTGTAACTCAAAATTATGTAGAACCGTGTGTGGTAAACTAAAAATAAATAAATAAATTAATGAAAAAAAAAAGAAATCATCTAAGAGAGATATTATGATACAGTGGGAAAGTACTAGATCTGCAGTCAAGAATGGGGTTCAATTCCTTACTCTTAACACTTATTAAATATATAATCATAGACAAGTTGCATACGTCTGAGGTTCAGCTTCTTTACCTGTAAGATGAGGATAATAATGCCTCTAATTTTTCCCAAAGGATTGTTATTAATATTGTCAACAAACTTTAAGGAGCTATGCAAATATCAATTACGATTATGGATTTTGTCCAATGCTTTCATTTACTATATGAGGAAATCAAGACCCAGATATGTTAACTGATTTGCTGAAGTTTCACTGGGAGATTAATAGCAAAACCACACCTCTGCTGCATACAGAATACCTTTTTTTCCTTTAATTTACAGGTTGATCACAGCTTCAAAATCAATTTCTGTGAAAATTATTCAACAAATTTTCTATTTCATATCTGCCCATACTTTGAGGGAATTTATTAAAGTATATAAAACTTAGATAACTAACATTGATTAAATTTCATTTTCGTTACAACTAAGTTCATTTTCACAAAGCATAGTGTAATGGAAAGAGGCATGGGGATTTGAAATCAGAGAACCTGGGCTTGAATCCCAACTCTGCCCCCTTACTACCTGTGTAATCTTGAGCAAGTCACAAGTTCCCTGGACCTCAGCGAAATGGAGGGGTTGGACCAGTTAATCTCTAATATTCCTTTCCACCTCTTACTCTATTACTTCTCTATGACTGAGAAATGAATTGCAAATACCTTTTTGACTGTTCTCCACAATCTAGAAACCAGAAGAAAAATATGATGTATCAATAATTCTCAAATAACTAAGTGAGATTAAAGTAATTCACCAACCTCATTAATCAGGAACTGGAGCTGGATTACTGCAGCACCACTGTCATGCTGGCAATAACATTCTACTCCTGGACGACCAAAGCTGTGATTAATGCTATTAAGGTGTTTTCGTTGAGAAGATGACAAAAGATATAAGAAATAGTCTGAGATACATATTTTATTTACCTGTTAATGCAATAAACAGTATAAGATTTAGATTATTGATTATTTATTGTATGTCCAACTAATTAATAAATTTTCTTTTGTTAAGACATTAAAGGGCAGTTAGGTGGATAGAGTGCATGCACCTGGAGTCAGGAAGTCTCATCTTTATGAGTTCAAAACTGACTTCAGACACTAACTAGCTATATGACCCTGGGCAAGTCACCCTGTTTGCCTAAGTTTCCTCATCTCTAAAATGAGCTATAGAAGGAAACTGCAAACCACTGCAGTGTCTTGGCCAAGAAAATGCCAAATGGGGTCACAAAGAGTTGGACATGACTGAAACTGATGGCGCTAAGACAGCAATGGGACCCCTAAAAAAGGGTCCTTGAACTTTCCCACAAATTTCAGCAGCCAAATTGCTGGCATTTCCCTAAGGCATCAGGACCATCAGAGTATAATCCTTTTACCTGCCCTTTCCTTGTGGCCCTCATTGTCTGAACCTAGTCCCCTGGCTACTTGCTATTCCTTATGATGAGGTACAGGCTCTGGGAACCCCCTTGAACTCTCCTAGAATTTTCCCACAGGATCAGATGTTCTCCAGAGGCCATAAGTCTTCCATTATAGCTGGGCCCAAATCTGTTACCCTTAACATAGCCTAGCCCTCCATTTTCTGTTATCTCCAAGTAGCTTCAGCTACTCTCACCCTAGATCCCATTAAAATCAATTTTCTTGGTTCCTGGCATCTTGATCTCATTACCTCAGCTACTGGCCACTCCTATCAAGACCTACCCTAAAACCCTCCTCTAGTCAGCCCAGACCACTTGACCACCCTAGATCCCTCCCACAGTCCTTCTATACATAAATCTCATCTTGCCTCCATGAAGGTGCTAGGATTCAATCTAGTTTAGATTCTAACTGGCCTGCTTGTCAATACAAGTGCCACAAATGCTCAGGCTCCTTAAGAGTCTACCCAATACGGCTAATCTTTGATAAACCCTGTTTTTCTCTTTGGCTGAAAGAAGGCTTGAGTCGAATCCATTCAGGCAGAACCTGGCCTGAGAACCCCTAACCCTCAATACTTAATCCAGATCTTCCCACAGTCATTCTGTATAAAATATCAATCTTACCCCCATTAAATTGTACAGATTCCTTAAGAATTTCGCCTGCTTGTATTGGGGTCACAAATACTGCAGACTCACTAGGAATCAAAATGACTAAACGATAACAAAAAGAAATCAAAATTAAGTACTCCAATATAAAGTAAACCCTTTCTAAAAATCAGTGATCTACAAACAAATTAACATGCATTAACCTTTAGAAATATGAACAAATTATTTAAATTTTTCAAATATTTTCTTTTGGTTATAGAAATTATGTTGTTTGAGCACCATGTCCCAATATATAGTGTTGAGGGAAAATAACATTGTATTATTACATTAATAACCAATTATTAATTTGTGATCCAACCTTTTTCCTATTTTTTTTTTTAGTCAAAACTCCTGAAAAGGTCAGGTAGTCCCTAAAGGGCAGACAAAGTAATTTGATTACTCCTAGCCCCCAAAGCATCTGCTCATTAACTAGTTTGGGCTGGGCCCCACCCGAATGGGACTCTTACCTTTGTTTTACTCAATAAACAGACCCCTTTGAGTCAGACCCGCCCCAGGAAATAAGAGCTTTGTCCTTGCTCTCTTCATTAAAGTTCCTGGTGACCTGGTCGACAAAGAGGAGAAAAAGCCAGCAAAAACCTGGTTGAGATGACTTATGCTTTTCTGGTTAAGATTGCTAGCAACTTTATTCCTTAGGAGTCAGAAAGTCACATCTGAGGGCCAGCAAAAGAATGCATTAGTTTTATTGCCCACCTTACAATACTACTGAACTGTCATCTGGGCTCTCTTTTCACAGTAACTATAGCTGTTATACAGCCACTTCTCTCCAATAAGAAGTCTTTGATGAAAATGAAGGCATGCCATCCACCTGTCCTTTATTAATCGATCTGCATGTCTCCGTTAATAAATGATATTATGCTCAGAAAAGTCACCTCATTTTATTTCCCAGTTAAATTTCCACTATGGCACTATACTCAAACTTCAAAACAGTAATAAATTTGGGAAATGGAGGCAAGACTTCCAAGGGTCAGGTAGGTTCACCTTTGCTCTATCAGAGTACATCCTGCCCCTAATCGCCAGCCAATAATCTTAAGAGACAGTGACACTGTCACTGAAAAGCAACTGGAAGTTGTGTCCTACAAGTGAGGTACTAGTTAGTAGGCATGATCATACTCCATGAGGAAGTACCCCTTAAAAACCTTCAAAGACTCACATCCCATAAATTCAAGTTGATTGGAGAGCTCCTCACTACTCAACTTCACTTCTATGTGGGTTAAATATTTCACTTACAGGGCAGTACTTACTCAGAAGAGACCAACGTGGCTTCTTAGTACAAACCCAGAACTTAAAAGTACTTATCTAGTGTGTATTTGAGGACTTTCAATGAAAAAAACCTCTTATCTGTGAATCCAGCTTGTTATACTTCTGGATAGATCTGATTATTAGTAAAATATTCCTAAAATCAAGCCTAAACAATCTGCAATAGTATATCATTTTCAAACACGATCTCAATAATTTCTAGAAAAAAAATTTTAAATGACATTTGACTCACTTTTAGTTTTATATATACCCTCCCCACCACAGCCAATCATGGGCTCAATTTGAATACAATCATACTACCTTCTATACTTATTATTGTTCAATACTTTCCTACTATTTCCACAGCCCCTCACACCAGTTATGGCCTATGACCTAGAGAAGTACAGCAGCTTTGCAAGTGGAATCATTCCCCCCTCCACACCCTGACTCACAGATCAGCAGGTGGCTACAGGACAAATTTCTCAAAAGGTAGGCTCTGTGCTCCCAGACAATAGCTGGTGGGTAAGAGTGCCCACTAGCTATTTCATTTTTGTGTGGGATAGAGGGAGTCGCACAGGATTATCAGGGATGGATAGGTTGTAACTGGCTTCTCAGATCTCATTACATCATCTATCCTCTCTCTCCCCCCACACCCACTCTTTTTACAAACTTCCTCATTCTGCTCAAGGGCACCACCATCCTTCCAATCACCCAACATGCAACCTTGGTGTCAGACTCAACTAACAGGTTCTGTATGAAACAGGTCTAGAATGAGGACCAAGGACATCCAGCATCCAAATCCATGCTGCACCTGCGTCATGAAGGCAAGTCTGAATCTCTTCTTACACACTCAGTAGCACCAGGACGTCAAGTCAGCTTCAGTTTTTTCAAATGTAAAGAACAACAGTAACACTCACTCACAGCACCGTGAGGATGGAATTATAACACACACAAAGTGTTTTGTACTTCTACCGTTATTTCCACTATTCTCAATAGCAATCCTTTCCATGTTCAAATCTAAGTCTTCTCTAGGCTGAAGTCCTCACTTTCTCCAACAACTTTCTGCATGGATGGCACGGTCTCCCCACCCAATTCACTGCCCTCTTCTGGATGGACTCTAGTTTATCAGCTACAATATCTTATTTTTTTGCAGGGGGGGGAAGGCAGGGCAATTGGGGTTACGTGACTTGCCCAAGGTCACAGAGCTAGTAAGTGTGTCAAGTGTCTGAGGCTGAATTTGAACCCAGGTCCTCCTGACTCCAGGGCCGGTGCACTGTGCCACCTAGCTGCAGTATCTTCATGCTACTCTAGGGGTAAAGGAATAAGGAGAGAGTACAGGAGAGAACCTCCCTCATAAAGGATATTATATATCTATTTATGTAGCTTTGGAATGCATTTATTTAATTTTATTGCCTACCTTTAAACCGGCATTTTCCTAAAATCTGAGCTCTTTTTTCACAGTAACTGTAACTGCTATACAGCCACCTCTCTCCAAGCCTGCACTTTTGCAGATAATGGGCAGGTCTTTACATTTATACCCACTGTATTTCTATTACATTTCATAAGGGAAAGGGGAGAAAGGGAATAAGTATTTACTATGTGCCAGGCACTGTTCCATGCACTTTACAAATACTATCTCATTTCATACTCTCAATAACCCTATGCAGTAGTTCTATTATGATTTCCATTTTACATTTGAGGAAACAGAGGAAGATAGAGGTTAAGTGACTTGCCTAGGGTCATATAGCTAGTGTCTGAAAATGAATCGGAAACTAAAGTTTGGATGTGGCTGTTGTTTTTTCAACATAGTACTATTATTTTAAAGCCAGAATAATTATAAAACCCAAAATGAGATGAAATGATGTTCTATCTCTACTCTTCAGTGGCCAAGCTCATTAAATATAGAATCCAATTTTAGACTGCATATTTGCAACATGTATTAAAAAAAAAGAAATGAAGTATGAAACAGATAGCAGGACCAGCTATAATCATTAAAGAACCCCTCCCCCCTCCATTTTTTTGGACTGGACAAGAGTGCACTGACCAACTCCTAAAATCAGGAAATTCATTCCATCAATCAGGATTAGCTCTTGTTTTGCAATGCAGTCTTTGACTAAACTAACATAGTGAGAGGTTACATGACTTGCTAAGGGTCACAGAGTCAGTATGTGTCAGAAGCAACACTTTTGAAGATATGAAAAGGGAACAGGTAGGTCTCAATATCCTATGGTAGATCAAATTTTGTAATCATATAATTGACTGAAAGATATGAAGAATATAAAATCCCACTATGCTTATCATTGGTTAACTATTTAAAAAGTATTTCATACAATAGGACAAAATATAACTTTAAAATATCTCCAATAACCTGTCTCCTACCCACTGATCAAAATCATGCAAGATATTTTGAATAATGTAATAGATAATTCTCACTTGATAATCTTTCACATAGCAACAGCAGAAGATAACAACCCAAGTGCTCCACTGGTATGCATGCAATGTCCCTAGCATGCGTTGCAGGGCCAACAAAACTTTAACTGCTGCAATGATTTCAATAATGTCTGGCCTCTGAGGTTCTAAACCCCTTATTTATAATATAAATGTTTCCTTTTTAAGATGCTTATAACTAATTTCAAGTGTCAATCTTCCCCTCCAAAGGTAAATGATATTGCTTGCTAAGGTATATAAACAAGCATACGTAACTACATAAGTAATAATAAATTACTATTAAGATATAGATTTTATTCCCTTAACATCAGAATTTTATAATGCTTCCCCCTTCCTCACACTCCTGTGTAGGTCAGCATTCTTACGTGAAAGCCAGGGGGAAACCTGCAAGGGAAGGGCTCTGTTATACTCCCTAGAGAAGCAAGTGCTAAAGTCTTCCTCTTGACATCATCAGTTTAGCTAGTTAAAAGCAACTAAAACAAACAAAAAAACCCAATCCATTGGGATATTTTGATTATTTGTTTTTCCTGACTATGGGATTTCATTATTTTGCCTTATAATCTTTTAACTACTGGGGTGTTTTCCTTATGTTTCCAAAATTGTGATAATATTCAGTTTAACCCAAGGAAGAAAAGAAAGAGCCCTGGCTCTGGAGTCAGAAAAGCTGGGTTCAAATCCAGGCTATCATGTTGACGACCTATGTGATCTTGGACAATCCCCTTAACTGCCCTAAGACTCTTTCCTCATCTGTAAAATGAGAGAGTTGGACTGGATGTTCTTTGAGGAGGATGCTAATATCCTCCTAGTCACCAAGGCTTGAAACACAGGTGTCATCCTTGACACCTCGCTCTTTCAACCTTGCCCCATCCCGATCCCCCCGCCACTATCCAATCAGTTGCCAAGTCCTGTAAACTCCACCTTTCATAGCGACTCTCCTATCTGCCCTGCTTCTCTCCTCTGATGTGCCACTTCCCTGGTACAAGTCTTTGTCAACTCACACATGGACTACTGCAATAGTCTTCTGGTGGATCTGCCCGCCTCAAGTTTCACCCCACTCCAGTCCATCTTCTACTCAGCTATCAAACTTTCCAAAGCTCAGATCTGACCATGTCACATTCACCTCCCTATTCAATAAACTACAAGGGCTCTCTATTACCTCATGATCAAAAATATAAAATCCTGTTTGGCAATCAAAGCTCTTCCTACTGACATTGCCATAAGACATCTTTTGGTGCAAAGACCTGGAAGAGTGAGTTGCTAATTTCAATACTAAGCCTGGGGGTTTGAGTTGTCACAGTCATCCCCCTAGAGCTGATCTGAGCAGATGCTTGTTGGTAGAAAATCATCTCTGGTCCTGCAACAGTCCCTGGACTTCTGGGAATTACCATCAACCCCCATTTCACCACTAGTTACTTGGAGAGCTACTGCCATTTCCTCCAATAGATGATGTATGACCTCAAAGTCCCTATGGTATCAGACACCTAGTGGAGGTCCAACTCAAGACAAAGATCTGAAGAACATTTAATCTTATCCTCAGTCATCCAGAGAACTCTATTAACTGCAAAGAATATCCTTCATCAAATCTCTTAGATTCAAAAATTTTATGCTGTGATCTATTTCTTATTTTCTTGTATTCAACAGTTCAATCATAAATCACTCATTTAGAGGATGACTGCAGCGAAATGTAGAAAGCACCATGAATAAGAGAATTTGATCAATTCTCCTCTTCAATTTCTACCAATTCCAAGAACAACTCTAACACGTGCAGAAAAAAGATGTGGCCACTAAAACAGAGTATCAGGTATTCTACCTATGGTAGACTTATGTTGAATAAAATGTGCTTCTAAATATCCTTTGATAAATATTTATTTAAAAAATCCAGATTAATGGGCTCAAAATTTGGGGTTTCAGATACTCCTTGTCTCCTTTCAGGTATGTCCCTATTGCTTTATTCCCTCAACTTATCCCTGAGCCTAAGTTATACCCACATTGTTAAATATGTGAACTACAATTGTAAAA
The DNA here is from genome assembly GCF_011100635.1 of Trichosurus vulpecula. Classification (NCBI taxonomy): domain Eukaryota; kingdom Metazoa; phylum Chordata; class Mammalia; order Diprotodontia; family Phalangeridae; genus Trichosurus; species Trichosurus vulpecula. The sequence continues at coordinate 109,999,173 of NC_050579.1, forward strand.
AGAAATTTAAGATCATTTGTACCATTTCTCCAAAGTTATCAGAAAACAATGTCTTGTTTAACAGTAAAAATCATGTTATACATAACTATTTAAAAAAGAACTGCCTTTCTGTAAGAGTTTCTGCCAGAGGATGAAAAAGATGCTAGGAAAGGTAAATCAAATAGCCACCTGAAAAGCCCAGTTCAAAAACTTTCATACTTTAAACCCATTAAAAAGAGAAGTTACTTTACTTCCTAAATAAAATGCATTTCTGTCTAAACCAGAACATACTTGAGAGGCGAAGGTTTTTTTAGGCTCATAGATTTAGCTTAAAGCTAGTGCTGCTTATTAAGGTAACTCATAAAGAGCTGTAACTAAGAAAATCTTAGCTTAGGCATTATGCCTTAATAGTCAGATAAACATAAACATATTAGAAATTTAACTCTAATTATGCTTCTTTTCCTTTAATGCAGTTTACAAGCCTAGCCTGGGGTGAAGTGTCAGAGGAAATCAACTATAAAAACTTAAATGGAGTCAGAAATATCAGTGAATGAATTTTAAACCTAAAAGCAATGATGGCTTATGATTAACGTACAAAATTTAATAATGTTAAGATCAGACTCAAATCAATATAGTGTAGAAAGATACAAAAATTTGCTGTTTGGATATGATTCTGCTGGTTGCAGATGCTGTGAAAGGGATTCTTGGTCAAGTGTGGTTGGACAAGGTGGTCTTTGCAGTCTCTTGTAGCTACAACCAGGGGTAATCCAAATGCTACTTGACCTCCAACAGGTGGAATATATTACATCTCAAACCAGCAATTCCATTTTCTGATAGTTCTAATCACTAGGAAATTCTTTCCAGAATCATATCCAAACAGCAAATTACACACACACACACACACACACACATACACATACACACACACACCCCAACTTATGTATACAAGTAGTGATTTTGTCTTTTACAAGGACTTGGCAAACACTAAAGTAGCATCTAAGTGTAAGCTAATAACTGATTACTAATAATAAGTTTTTAAATGTATTAAAAATGCTAATACTAGCATTCAGTAACATAGTGGTAAAAACCTAAATGTAATAGAAATAAATAAGCAGGAAGCAGAGCCAGGATGACACAGTAAAGGCAGGGACTCTCCTGAGCTCAGAAAGAGATAAGGAGCTTTTTGCTGGCACTGAGGCAGGACTCTGTTGCTTTGCCCATACTCAGATCCAGGTCCTGGGTGGCAGTCCCAGGGCAAAGAGAAGCACTAGCACACTGGAGCTTGCAGCCACAGTGGAGAAGGGACTGTCCTCACAGTTCGAAGGCAGAAAAGAGTGCTTGTGGTCTCTCAAAGACCAGAGCACAGGCCAGGGGAGGAGTAAGAACTGAAAACTTACAGGTCCTTAGAAGTCATCACTGAAAATAGCTACACAAACACCCTGAAATTTGGGACAGTGCACCCTCCATCCTGGAAGCAGAGCCCTACTTTAACAAAGACTTAAAAGTCAACTACTAAGCTGGGGAAATGAGCAAACAGAAAAAACTCTATTTTAAGTTACTATGGTGACAAGGAAGTTTAAAACCCACACTCAGAAGAAGACAACAAAGTCAAAGCTACATCCAAAGCCTCTAAGAAAAATATAAATTGGTCTCAGGCCACAGAGGAGCCCAAGAAATATCATGAAAATCAAATAAGAGAGGCAGAAGAAAAATTGGGTTGAGAAATGAGAGTGATGCAAGAAAAACATGAAAAATGAATCAACAGTTTGGTAAAGGAGAAACAAAAATATACTGAAGAAAATAACACCTTAACAAAGACTAGGCCAAATGGCAAAAGAAGTCCAAAAAGCCAATGAGGAAAAGAATGCCTTAAAAAGCAGAATTGGCCAAATGGAAAAGGAGGTCCAAAAGCTCACTGAAGAAAATAACTCCTTATAAACTAGAATGGAGCAAATGGAAGCTAATAACTTTATGAGAAATCAAGAAAAGATAAAACAAAAACAAAAGAATGAAAAAAATAGAAGCCAACATGAAATATCTCATTGGAAAAACAAATGACCTGGAAGATAGATCCAGGAGAGAAAATTTTAAAATTATTAGACTTTCTGAAAGCCATGATTTAAAAAAAAAGGGCCTAGACATCATCGTTCAAGACATTATCAAGAAAAACTGCCCTGATATTCCAGAACAAGAGGGCAAAATAGAAATTGAATGAATCCATCTATCACCTCCTGAAAGAGATCCCAAAATTAAAACTCCCAAGAATATTATAGACAAATTCCAGAGTTCCCAGGTCAAGGAGAAAATATTTCAAGCAGCCAGAAAGAAATAATTCAGGTTATCAAGGAGCCACAGTCAGGATAACAGAAGATTTAGCAGCTCCTACATTAAAGGATCAAAGGGCTCAGAATATTATATTCTGGAGGGCAAAAAGGGTAGAATTACAACCTATTAAATGAAACAATACTGCTTGTAATTATCCATCAAACTTTATAAGAATGAATATATAATCTTAAGTAGCATAGCCTTTGGCTGCCATATCTATCAGCTTGATAAATAAGTCAAATGTTTGCTAAGATACTTTCCTAGCTCTTTTGGACCTCTTGTTGTGGCAACACATTTACTGTGGTTATACATTTGTACAAAATTATTATAATTACTATTGATGTTATTTCTAATGTTCTCTTTCCATTTCTTAATGCTGAATGCCTATTAAAATAGTTCTGAATGGTGCTATTTCAATCATATGTCGTATCTTTGTTATTCTTTCTTCTTGCTTTGTACTGATTCTAATCTTTGCTCTGGCAAATAAGTTGGAATTTTTTTAACATTAAGTAAACAAGGCTAAAAAGTAATTTAATATACTTAATGTGGCAGTGTGGATAAAGAGCTGAATTGAGAGGGGAGATTTGGGTTCAAATCTAACCTCTAACAGGCACTGGCTGTATAAATCCAGGCAAGCCACTTAATGTCTCAATGTCTTTGGTAACTGTAAGTTACAAAATATTTGCTGATTTGCATTGGTAAAGGAGTTTCCTTCCTTACTCAGAGCTACACAAATGAAATATCTGTGAATGTGTGACTTCATTCGGTGTCTGTTATTTCATTCACACGGGTAATCCCTAACCGTTGCAAATATGGCCTACCAATTCTTTTCCTAAAAAAAGTATCATGCTCTTAAGGTTTAAGGCTTCTCTGTAGTCTTCAAGTTTTTGGCCTCTCATACCTTTTTCCTAAACTTTGCTTTCCTAAAATGTTTTTTGCATCCTCACCTTTTCTCGTCTGTGCACTTAAGTCACCAAATTGACTTAATTTGGAAGGTCTTACCAAGTTTGAAAATTTCTCTAGCTTTTTACCCTCTGCAATTCAATGGTCACATTTTTGCAAGTCCGTATCAGAATTGCAATACTAACTTACCAAATACCTCATGAAATAATGTTCCTTGAGATTAATTCTCCCATTTACCCGCAACTTCCTTCTTTTTTTCTAGTTTTGTATACAGTAAGAATGTCAAGACTGATTTAATTCAGCAACTCCATCCACTTCATCAATGGACAAAGATCTTCCACTTAAGAGCATCAAAATTAAAGTTATTGCAAGTGATTCTTAGTTAAATTAAAGTTAATACAATGTGATTCTTAACATCCTGTTACTTTTTACTTCATTTTGCAGCTGTCACTACTGAAGTAGAAGGGTATCTCCAGCACTGCATGGTGTTTTGTACTTTTCTTTGTTTCAGGGGTGCCCATGGCCAAAAGATTCATCACCTGACCACTCTACTGGTAATGAGCTTCTCTGTACTTAACTGGACTGGGCCTCAGAAAATAGTTTGTTGCCATTTTCAAAGACCTTCCAGAATGATAGAACCTGCCAGAGCTTACACCCAATTGGCATAGCCTTCAAGGTGACCTAGGGTTATCCTCACACCATGATGAGGCATCACAGTAAGATTCTGTGGAAGGCATTATAAAAAATACATGGCCATAGATTCTATCAAAAGCAGACAAAGATAATTTCCATTCTTAGATAAACCAATAGATTTTTTTAAAACAACATCACAGTACGCAAACTAACAAATGAAGGGAAACTCTGTTTGAATACCTTTTCTCTTTTTTCCCTTTTCAAAAGGAAGGAAAAAAACACCCTAAAAGGAAATCAATTCAGCACAAAAATCCGGAGGCAGTTGATGCCACTGGATTTACAGTCACCCTTGGCAGGGCACTGCTGTGAAAAAGCAGAGTCACTGCCATTACAAGAAAAGATTATGTACTTTAAAGAAAGGGCAGAATTAATCATTCTCCACAACAGACAACCTAACCCGGAATGCCTTTAAAAATCAAGCAAGTCTACATATTTGGAAGGAAAATGATGGGAAAGAAAAATTATTAGTCTACTAGTAATAAAAGAAAGCCAAAAAATAGTCATTATTTAATAATAACTCTAGAACAAATATCATTTATACTCAAGTGCCATACAAACATATTCACCTGGATATGCACATAGTTTCAATAATCAATAAACTCCTAGCTTCTCTGTAATTCCTCAATTATCACAGACTAGCTCAGTAGCATATTTTCCACAACAGCTATTCAACAGCTCAAATCAAGCAAACACTTGTCATCATCTACTACAATACAAGCAAGGTCTTTTGCTAAGTGAAGGAGGTAATAGAAATTTTAAAACTATATAGTCCCTAAACTCTATAGGGACTATGACCTATAATGGATAAGAAATACAAGACCTTAGCATTTTAGAAATTAAAAAAAAAGACTTGCTCCAGAGACATATCTACATCCAAACAACAAATTATCAAAAAATGATAAAAGCAATACCTATACATCTCATGAGTTTGTCTTTTATAAAGTAACTGTGCAAAAGACTAACTCTAGTTTAGAGAAAATTGATGGAAACAAGTAGTAAAGAGCCTGAGCACCAAAACCAAACTACCCAGGATACGTCTATATTATCTATCTTAGGGAAAAATAAGTAGAGTTGGCAACTATTAAACCTATTTTTAAAGTACATCTGCTTCCAGTTCCTAACTATAAGAGGTGTTCTTACTCCAAACAAAACTGGAAAAAAAGAAGGAAATTGCAGATAAATGTGAGAATAACAAGTAAGATTATTTCACAAATTATCTGGCAATCTGGTATTGAACTTCTGATAATTAGTTGCAAAAAGGATACCATGAAAGTAATTTTTGTATATCCACCAAAATTAATTGTTGAGGGCAAAAAGGTAGAGAAAAATGTGAATTTTTTTCTCAAAAGGAAAACCTTTGTATGAGTTTATTGGAAGTCAATTTGCCATGAATCTATTGCTAAAACTAATGGAAATGTACTCAGAAATTTTTACATATTCTCTACAATGATTATCATTCCAGTTTTCTCCTTAGAGCATTACCTAGAACTAGGCTGTACTATTGGTGGTATGGATAAGGGTATTGGGGGAAGGATTTTCATAGATACTTAAAATTCAAAGTTGTTTTTTTTTTCAAAATAAATGTTTAAATGCAAAAAATCTTTGAAAACATACTAGATTTGTGAAATAATTTTTGTAAAACAAGACAGAAAAGTAGTGATTTTGTAAAATTAAGGTAACAAAATTGAGTTAAAAAGTTTAACTGTATATGGAAACAAAATTAATACATTAATAGGAAGTGTTCCAAATAATACCCAATTATAGTATGAAGGCAGACAAAAGAAAAGTAAGCACACATCAATATATTAGTATTAATACAGTAATACCATGAAGCCTCTGTCAAAAATACCAAGAAAAGAAAAAATTCCTAAACTAACAGTTATTCTTCATATGAAACAAAGAATCATCAAGGAAGGCCCGTATCTCTTCCTAGGAATTTGCATCTTAACACTAATAATTTGTGCCCAAACAACTTTTAAAAGAGTCAACAACAAAATCATCAATGAATAAGCCTCATTAAATATATTTAGTCATTAATAATTGATTACTTAAGTCTTTAACTATTTAATTCTTATATTAATTACACAATGTTCACTATGGCTTCTTTCCTCTACATATGACATGGCAATTGTTCATTCTGAAGATCTGCCTCATTTGGAACTATACTGTGCCTTACAAATGTCAGATGATAATCCTTGCCATCTATTCATGAAGAAAACACTATTCAACTTCATCCTGATTACCAGAAAGTTAATTTTAAGACATTCCATCATGACTTGCTATTCTCTAAGAAAATTAACAATGAACTTTAATTTCTATACACAATAATAGTTATTAAAATAGCACCTGAAGCTCATTAAATATATTCTTATTAAAAACAAAATTCAAACAATATAGATCTAGAGTTGGAAGGGACCTCAGCAGCAATATAGTCTAACATCTTCATTTTGCAGATGCGGAAACTGAGGCAAAGCAATGTTAAGTTAACTTGATCCAAGGTCAAACAAGCAGGTGGCATTTGAACCCAGAACCTCTGACTCCAGAGAAAGTACTTGTCCTATTATATTATGTTTAGTTTATATATTTTTATATATGTGTGTGTGTATATATATATATATATATATATATATATATATATATATAACTGTCATTTCCAAATATGTTCCTCACCATGCCCTACCCAATAAACTTTCTCTTGTGATAAAAATTTTAAAAGAAAAACAGTTCAGCAAAAGAACACATCAAATATGTGATAAGTGTATGCAATTGTCCACACTCTCAGTGTCACTCCTTCCCCTCCCCATTAGCTCTGCAACTAATAGAGGGATGTACATGTTCTTAACTATCCTCTGGGGCCAAGTTGGCAAAGAATACATGCTTAAACAAATTTCAAGATTTTATGAGAAAAACACATAGGAATCAATATTAGTGATCAAACATTAAAGACTACAGATAAAGTAAAATAAGACTAAACCAACAGGTCTACTGAGCCACAATAAATGAAAGGTGACAAGTAACAAATCTTCATATAAATTAAAATCAATCAACAAGCATTTACTACCTAAGCACTCACTATATGCCAGGAAATGTGCTGGGTTCTAGGGACATAAATAAATAGAATAAGACATTGTACTTCCAAGTAGCTTATGTTCAACATAATTTTATAGAAATTAACAATTTTCACTAGAGAAAAAAAAATTTTAAAGAAAATTTAAAACGAGTTAAAACAGAAAAAAATTAAGTTAGATATAACAACTTTCTCACAAAAAGGGGACTTGCAGTATGAGACAGGTTTTTAAATCATTTTATGAATTCAGAACAGATCTAAATTAAATACAATTAAGGAACGAAGAAGTGCTAGATAACTTTTAGAAGCATTTTTCCATTCCATATGCTTTGATGATTACAGGTTTCAGAAAAATAAAATAATTAGTCTTATTAACACAACTGTAGTATAGAGGAAAATAATACTAATTTGAAGTTAAACAACTGGCTTCAAATGCTAACTGCCATATGAGTAGCTATGGAAAATTAACAAATCACTTAATTCTCCTTAGTTTAGTTTTCTCATTATATAAAATAGGACTAAAAATACTCGTCTACCTATACACTTCATTGACAGTCATGAGGGGTAATATATTATAGTAAACAGAAAACCTAGCTCAGAATGAGCAAGAAGTTGGTTGAAATCCTTTCAATGACAGCGTAAGCCTGAACATATCATTTAATCCTTCAGTATCCTAGACCAGAGGTGTCAAACAGATGATCTGCAGGCCACATGTAGCTCACAACAGTCCCAAGAGACTCCCAAACCAGATTAAAATGTAATTGAGAAATATTTAACAAAATAAGCAAAAATACAACAAACCCCAGAAAACAGCGATATGTGGTTTTCTACATCATTATGAGGCCTGCAGAGATCTTAATGTATGGTTTAGTGCCCCTACCCACTCACCCATTTCTGTTCAAGTTAGACATCAATGTCCTAGAAAACTTGAAAGCTTTCACGTTACAAAACAGATTGGTAAGAATCTTGTGGAGTCCCCAGTTTCCTACACTAATGAAATCACAAGTCTGCCAAAAGGTAAAAAAAAATCTACTTCATAGCACTGTTCTAAAGATTAAAAACGAGAATTATGAGAATAACTATTTTCATTACTACGAATTTTAAAATGGAAACAATAATTATTAAGTAGATATTATTTTTGCTTCTTTAAACAACAAATTGTGGTACCAAATAGAAAAAGCAGTTTAACTAAAAGGGTCTTAATTTGTCATAGACTATACATTTATCTCTAATGTTCTTTAAATACTTTGTCCTCTTACCATGTATGAAAGCAGGGCAGATATGATAAACTAGAGAAAATCCAAAAGAAGGCAATCAAGACAATAAAGACATTCCAAATGATGCCTTTTATTGAAGGATCTTAGGGTGTTCAACTTGTTATAGGAGAATAGCAGCTTTCAAATATTTAAAGAGTTGTCAAATGAATGAAGGATCAGACCATCCTACAAGTCAGTCAGTCAAAAAGCATTTATTAATCACTTACTATGTTACATGCAGAGAGATAAATTTAAAGCTGAACATAAGGAAGGCACAGGCAACAGAAAATAGAATGGACTGCCTCCAAAGATGGTAAATTTATATAAAGTATTTTATAAGTAATGAAATAATAGTTAATCTCTTTTCAATGTCATATAGAAAAAAAATGGAGCACACTAATTTTCCGATGTCCTTCCTAGATACTGTCTCCTCTCTGGATTTTCATATTGTTGCTCTTCCTTGGTATCCTATCTGTGTAGCCACCACTGTTGTTTTCTTTGCTGCATCATGTACCATTTTTTAACTACAGGAATATTCCAAGACTCTATCCTGGCCCTCTCCTATCTCTATTCCCTCTCTCAGTGATCTCAGTTCCCATGGGTTCAGTTGTCATTACTATGTCATCCAGTTTAAAATGTCCAACAGGGTGATGAATATTGGCCTTGGAGATGAGGAGAGAGACTAAGGATGAATAAATAAATTGGAAATCATCTGCAAAGAGATGACAATTAAACCCATGGGAGCTGATGAAACTATCTAGTGAGATAATATAAAAGGAAAAGAGAAAAGAGCTTTGGGATATTCCCAGTTAATGGGCATGATGTAGATGAATATCTAACAAAGAAGCTGAGAAAGACTGCTCAAACAGGTGCGAGGAACCAAGAGAGAACAGTCTCAAACCCCCAAACAGGAGAAAGGACACAGATGGAGACTTTCAATTTTGCCAAAATGTATTGTAAGTCTTGTTCCCAGACAGAACTTCTCCCCACACCCCAAACCAGATTAGCATTCACATGTAAAGCTTCAAAGAAAAATTATAAGGCAAATAAAATGGGCCTTTGTTCTCTAACCAAAAAGGACATCCCCTACTCAAAGAAATTCCATGGCCAAGCAATTTGGAAAAAAAAAAAAACAACTCCACATCTATACAACTGTTCATTACTTTTCTGTGCTCACAGGAAGCAGTTCTTCCTGCCCTTTTCTCTGGGGGCTGTAGTAGCAATTTAGATTTGAAGATCTTTCCCACCCATTAATAGGCCATGTGACCTGCTTATGTCACAGGAAGCCTAAGTCACACGTGGTAGGAAGAGCTTCCTGAGAGGAAAAGGAAGTTGTGTCACAGGAAATGCAGAGAGAGAGAGAGATGGAGACAGAGACAGAGAAACAGAGAGAGAGACAGACAGAGACAGGGAGAGACAGGAAGAGAGACAGAGAAACAGAGAGAGACAGAGAGAAACAGACAGAGAGACACAGAGAGACAGAGGGAGAGAGAAGTTGTGGCTGCTAATGGCCATCGTGATAGTTAAAGCTGAACAGACTGACTTAGCTGTACTGTGAGTTTGTTTTTGGGAAGACCCCAGCAGGGGGTTTGAGAGGTTTCCGGACGGCAAGGCTCCACGTTGTGATATCATGTGTGGAATGCACTGCTCTGATAGTCTGGATAAATGGCTTGTGGGATATGGTTCTCTGGTGTCTGAATAAATGGCTTACTTCTTCTACCTTCTATGTGGAGGGTGTCAGATACAGAACCACATAGGCATTTTGACAATTATCATCTACATTGTTATTATTACCTTACTGATACAGGCTAAAAAGGGGGGAGGAGGCATGGAAGGGATTAAATCTCTAAACCAAAGGAGGTCTCCCTATGCTCCAAAACTAAGACTTCAAAGTTACGTGTCTACCTAAGTCCATGCCATCCTAGGAAAGAATAAGAAATATAGAGAAATGTTCCTGCTTCTCATCTATTCTGCACCCTCAAGAATCCAAATGACAAGCACTTTCCTAAGAGCAAAAGGTAACATACAGCCCAGGATGCCTTACCTTTTAGAATCTATGTGTGCCAATGAGGAAATGGTTATTCTCATTACAAAACTATTATTCCCTGATTTAAGAGAATGTGAATCTGGTTGACTCTTCAATTTAACTAATGTCCACTCATTTATTTTTTTTCAAAAAATATTACTAAATCTTTCCAATATGATAGCTATTTCTGATGCATGTTAATAAGGGAATAAGCAGTCTATCACATCTTAAATGTAGCTTTATAACTCTAAGCATTTATATTACAACTGAAATTGGTAAAAACATATTTGGGAGAAAAAAGTTTATAGAATAGATATTCCTCAAACAATGTGTCAACAATAAACTAAACATCATAAAGGCCATCTCACATATCATTGCTTGACTTGAAAATTAAAACTACTGGAAGGGTCTCAATGAGTTCCAAGCTGGCTAGTCAAATTTCCTAAGTACAACTCAGTAAAGCATTAAGGGTAAGTACAAAAGGAAGTCATCAAAATTCCTTAATGTTTTTAAAAGAAGCTTTAAAATAGCCTGGTGGCAGTGTGCTTCCATGTCAATCCAAAAACAGAAGACTTCTCTCCAACATCCTCTGTCAAAATCTCTACTTATTTCATATGTTGTTACAGGGGCTCCATGTGTGATTAAATACAAATACTGAAGAAAGATACAGATTTTTCTGGAAGGCAACAAGCTACAGTCTACTGTAAATATGAAAAGAGAATGTTAACAATGAATTCAAATTTCTGGTGTTTATAGAATAGTAGATATGTCAGTACAAAAATTGAGAGTTTACTCATTTCATTCTCATATAGCATACATTCTTCAACAATATTTTTCACACCATTCCCTCCTTTAACTGATGATTTAGAGAATATCTACCAACACAACAATTATACGTTATCAATTAAATTCTATTTCATCTTGTCTAATACACGAATAACACCCAACCTGGACTTTTATGCTACAGATATAAACTATATATGAAACTTCAATACTATGACAAAAGCTGAATTTATCTTTGGATATATTTTGTCAATCAGTCCATAAGTATTTATTAAGCACCTATGTGTCAGACACTGTGCTAAACTACATATTTTGCTCACAATATAGTTTGAAAGAATGCTACACTCATTCCAATTGAAGAAAAATTATTATACAATAGTGATCCTATCTCTGGCTTTTTAAACATCTACAAGTGTGTCTAGTTATTCCAATGGATAGCAAAAAAATTTCATAAGGAAATTAAATTTCTTTCATTTTAAATTAATCTACACCGCTAGGAGTTGTCAAGAAAATGAAAAATAGCTTAATTCCAAAAATATTGGGAACCATTATTCCAGAGATTTGGATTACCTCACTCACGGAAAGCACTTTTAAAATAGATGCTACAAGGCATCACTTTAACAATCAGATGTTTTTCTATTCCTGGCTGTCTCTAACAACCTTTTACTCAACTCATGTCCTAAACTATAACATACTGGATAAGAATGTTTAACATAATTAATCAAATGCTACAACCAGAGATATTAGCCTTTTGTACATACTACTCTATTTCATGATATAGTATTTTTTATCCAAATACGATTTTAAGTAAAAAATACATTAAATAGTAGCTGTGAAACAGAAATGCTATTTACAATGATGGGGTAAAGTACTGATTAAAAGGGGGGGCGGGGCATGAGAGGAAACCCCTCTTGCTTTTGTTTGTTCACTGAATCAAAGCAAAAGGTGCAAAGCTTCTACAAACATAAAAAGGATTAAATGGATGACCTCCTTTCTTCTCTTTAACTTCTGTTCATATAAGCCAAAACTGAAGATGGCCAAAACACATACCTGCACTGGTAACTTTCCTACTTAAACGCAAAGCAGTAACTCCAGAAAAACAGTAGTAAAAAAATATTCCATTTTCTTGTGTTTCTTTTAAGTATTGCCATTACGGTGCTATCAAGAGTTTTTGTTTGGTTAAAAAAAATCATAATCTGTACATCTCTTCTATGAACCTTCTTTACCAATTCCATTAATATGCTGACAACACTAATGCCAGTTGTTATTTGATAATGCTTGTCCTGATATTTTTATATTTGTTTACAATTCAATTTTGCTCAATAAGATGTACATCAACTACATATCTGAAATAAATGTTAGTAATAATTGTTTTTAAATACTATTTAAGTGAAATTTATCTACTTAAAAATTAAGAAAGCTAGAAAATAAGGTAGGATTTAGCTACATAACCCAGGAGATTCACCTTTAATGAAAATGGAGGTTTCCTTTTATTCATACTACCCTTAAAAAGCTAAGGGTTAGGAGAGTAGTGGTACTTTTTTAAAAAATTGAAATGACAGTCCTTTTCTCACCAGCTTAGTTCTGATGCCTAATAAAAACTCCAGTCCTGTATTTGCCTAGAGGGCATTTCCACTCCAGTAGAAATCATAAATTTAAAGCTAGAAGCTTAAAATTCATCTTGTCGAACCCCCTTATTTCATAGATAAAGAAAATGAGGTCCTGGTTGCATATAGTCCTACAGGCAGGAGGTGGTCAACTACAATTTGAACCGGGGTCTCGACAACAAATCCAGTGTAGTTTCCACTGTACCAAGATGCCTTAGTCAAGCAAAGTTCAAATTCAGAATGTTTAAAAACAAATTTTTCTTCTCAAACCAATTTCTCCTCCCCAATATCATCAGTTTTTGTCTTCCATTTTTCCTGTCTCCAAACCTTCACATTACCCACAATTATTTTTCACACTCTATAATCAAGTACTTTCTGATCTTTTGCTTCTCCATGCCTATTACCAGTGTCTAAGCTTAGACTCTCACCATCTCATGAATGACCATTAAGTTTTCTTCTTCTCAGGTCTTTCTTTTCTAACTACTCCAAAAAACAGAATTTTAGAGGTAAAAGAAACTTTAGAGATCATCTAGTTCAAGTGTCTCAATTTACATATAAGTAAATGGAAGCCCACAAAATGCTAAGTTATTTGCCTTAAAGTCCCATCATTCTACACCACAACCCTAGTGGTCTTTAGAAAATGCAGTGGCACTTATAACATTCTTCCATTTAAATCATAAGTTGCTCCTAACTGCTACATTAAGTTCCAGTTGGCATTTAGGCATTCAATTAATTAAATATACTTTACTATGAAAAATCCTAGAATCTTCTACCCTCTTCTGTCTAAGATTTCCAACTCCAATTCTTACTATTTCTAATAAATCATGCTACCTCCTGTCTACATTGTCCTCCCTACCTCCAACTTCTTAGGCAATCTTAATCTCAACATTTCCTTGAAGACTTCCTATTCTATAAAGCCTTTTTAATCCCAGCAGGATTATTTCCCCTTATGAAGATTTCCTGCAATCTTCTATTGCCCGAAATTCTTCAACTATTTGATATTATTATATCTCATCTACCTAACTAGACTGTAAGGGCAGGAGTCATTTATCTCTTTCAGAGGCTTCACAAAAGACAATTAAAAAAAAACTCCAATGGTATAAAGTCACCTGCAAAAGCTTAAGAAAGAGTATAGTATACTGCAATCCAAAATAAAGAACAGATTCCATATCAAACTGAAGCATCTCTATCAAACTGAATTTTTATATGCGGATCGCCAACACAATATTCACAGCACTGAAGGCCGACTATGAATATGCTGGGGTAGTTCTGAATCACAAAATCTAACAGGCTCTCCATATATTAGACAGAACCAAAACTGAATCCATCATAGCAACAAAGAAGTTAATATACATTATCACTGCAGGGAGCACCACCATCCCAAAGCCTTCCCCCTGCTGGGGCCTTCCCACAAACAAAAACTCACAGCTAGCTGCTTGCCTGCCTGCATCCTCTCTCCCCCTCAGCTCTAACTGCTCTGATCAACTTCCTCTGTTCTGCTCCACCCTTCCTGCTCCATCCATTCAGCAAGCTCCTCCCACCACAGGCTTCATGTAACTTAGGCTTCCATGTGACTTAAGCAAGTCCCATGGGCCTATTAATGGATGGGAAGATCTTCAAATTTTTTACATTACCATTACAATATGCCATAAAAACAAACCAAGAGACCATCAGACAAATGCTATATTTAATCTAATAATATTTGTGTAGTTAAAAACTTAAATTAATTCACTATCTACATCTATGAAAACTGACTACTAGTCAGACATGATTAAGGGAAATGAGAAGGAAATAAAATTTATCATTAGAGCTTTCTGTTCACTCATTAAAATAGATACCTTCAATGCCCTCAAATATGCTGCATATGGTTATATACAATATGAACCAGTTTGGGGTTCTTTTGATAATAGGGAGAAACTAAAGATATCAGACTCAATTATGAAATTTTATTTCACTTTTCAGTAAAAACCCTCTTAATTTTATTCATGTGCAAGTGATAATTGTTTTTTTCTTTAATTTCAACCTATACACTTTCAAATCCTCTTCTGAAGCCAAGAAATTTAGGATTTAATCGTGCATTTTATAATGATGTTTTTAATAAGGTTCCATATATGAATTCAATAAATATGCTAAAACATTATCCAAGTACTCAGATTTTCATCAGTTCTACTCTATAGACATTACAAAAAAACCCAGCAATACTGCTTTTGTCTTATTTAAGGTAGTTCTACTTGGCACAGTCCTCAAAAACATCTTCAATCAGAGAACTAAGTGCTCCACTTGCTGAGTGTATTCAAGCCATGCTTCATCCTACAACATTTCAGAATTAGATATGGGGCTAGTGTCAGTTCACTCAGGCTTAGGAGAATAAGGAAGTTCACAACACTGAAAACCTTGACACTAACAAATAGTTCAAGGGCAGAAACTGATAAGGTTCTATTAAAGTACACACAAAAAAAGAGGCATTACCATCTGCCTTGTCATTGCAATTAAGGACCACTAGACATTTCCATCTGACTTGCAGCTAAAGCTTCCTAAAATGTGCTGCCTCCCTCTATTAGAATGTTGAGGTCCTCAAGAGCAGGTAGTCTTACTTTTATATTTGTATCCCAGTACTTGACCCATTTATACATTCATTTGCTTAATAATCTAATATTATATAGCCAAAATTCCTATCTTAGTCTTCTATCAGCCCTAATATCATTCTTCTTCTTTTCTCAAAGACATGAGTATCTGACTCACAGATTTTTCCTTAACTTCCCCACCCCATCCCCAACTCCCACCCTCATACTGATATGTGTTGATGAACCTTCTAAAACCCTGTATTCTCAGTTCATTTAACTTCCCTCAATCCCCATAACCTACATCTTTACCATCCCCAGCAACTCTTAAGTATGATCACACCCTTGATTTCATTATTACCAGTTACTATGGCAGAATGTAGGTTCTTTGGAAGCAAAGAATGGTTCATATTTTTGTCTTTGTATTCTCCATTTAATAAGTAGCTCACTCATAGCGAGTACTTCAATGTAATGGCTATTGACCAACTGGTTAAGTATCTCCATGATCCAGAACTAAAATTCTTCTTCTGGTTGCAACCTCCTACTCCTTCCATCTATTTCTCTTTTACTTCAGCTAAACCTATTCTTCATCCTCACTATGACTTCTAATCCCCCCACTTTCTCCTGTTTTCTCAAACTATCACCTCACCTCTAGCCTCAATCTCCTCCCTTCATACCTTCAGTCTTGATCTTATGGTTGACCAGTTCTACTATACACTAAACTCCACCTTGAGTCCCTTACCATCTCACTCCATTTGATGCTCAAAGTTTGCCAAACCCCAATGCTGCATTAACCCCCTACAATTCACTATGTCTGCTTCTACTCATTGACAGCTGCCCGCTACAGATGAAAGTCAGGCAACATGACTATCACAAACCCCATAACTCTATTCTCTTTTTTCAAGCCCCCTATACTCACCATCTCCTCTCAGCAGAGAACTATGCTTCTTGTTTTACAGAGAAAAGAAGCTGTTCATTGTGAGCTTTTCTTCCATATGCTATTCCTCAAAACCCTCAACATCATTCCTTAGTTTACCCTAATGTCTCAGAAAGAGGTGTCTCCTTTTCCTTGCATGCTTAATTATATCCCTTCTCATTTCTTTGCAGATTTTAACCTTCAAATATTCTCCCTTTCTGACATCAATCTCTTATCTTTTTACCCATTATCAATCTGCTTTTTCAACTATCTAAAAACCTGCCTAGATCTCTGAAGCTTTAAAAACAAATCTTTTTTTTGACCCCAGTATCCTTTGAGATATCTGTACCATATCACTTGGATTAAAAAAAACAAAAACAAAAAAAATTCATTAAGTCTAAGATGGAGGAGGTATGATTGGATAGCAGTTTTGAAAAAGATGTAGGGGTTTTAGTGAACTGAAAGCTCAATGAATCAGCAACCCAAAAAAGTTAATATAATCTTGGGCTTCATGAAAAAGATATTGCTTCCAAAAGCAGAAATATCCCCCTTCTACCCTGTCTCTTATATTGTGTTCAGTTCTAGGCATGAAAATTTAAGAATGATATTGATAAGCTAGAGAGCTTTGAGAATAGCAAACGGGACTTTGAGTATATGTCCTATAAAGATCAGGTGAAAGAACTACCTGGAGAAGAGAATGTGCCAGGGGCCACAAGAACTATCTTCAAATATATGAAGGACTTTCAAGTTAAATAAGAATTAGATTTGTTCTATTTGGTTCCAGAAGACTGAAATGAGAAGCAATAGGTGGAAGTTGCAAAGAGGTAAATTTAAGCTTGACGTGGGGGAAAAAACCCAATACACACACAACCTCAAGCCCCTCACACCCTCTTACCCCTTGTTCAATCTTCATAACAGAGGTCTCCAAAAGTGAAATAGGCTGCCTCTAGAAAGGCTGGGCTGCCCTTCTTGGAAGGCCTCCAAACAAAGGTTGGACAATGACTTGTCTGGGATGTTATAGTAGGAAATTCTTTCATGTATGGGTTGGACTAAAGAACCAATCAGGTCCCTACCAAATCTCAAGTTTTGTGATTCTTTTCTCTTTCACAGACAAATTCCTCAGAAGAGTTTTCTGCATTCATTATCTCCCAACTCTTTCTGACCCACTGCAATCTAATTTCCAACACTACTACTCAAATGAAACCATTCTCTAAAATTACCAACAATCTCAACTGCTAAATCTTGAATGGCACTCTGTTGCCTCTAAGATAAAATACAAACTCCTTAATCTAACATTTAAAGCAATCCAACTAGTCTTCAAACTGTCTTTCTACTTTGATATCATATTATTCCTTTCTTCATAAACCATGTTTTAGTCACACAATCCTACTAGCTATTCTCCAAACTCTATATTCTACCCCCATCACCATATCTTGCATAGGCCCCATGCTTAGAATGCAATCCTTTTTCCTCTTACCATCTTACTTCCAATTAAGAGCTTGCTCCCCCCTTATATTATTATGTACTTATAAATAGGCTATACTCCAGCACACTCCCATCACACCAAGTAGAATATAAGTTCCAGGGAAAGGACTATTTTTTTTGTATCCCCCATGACTAGCACATAGTAGGAGATTAATAAATATTTTCTCAGTTTAAAGACATTATAATTAATACAGGATTAATATGAATAGAAGAAAAAATATCACAAGAAAGCAGTACTAGTGGAAGGAAAAAAATACAGAGAAACTAATATCAAGTATGTTATAATTTTACAAATTAACCAGAAACTTAACATTTCATAAGTACAATCTGTACAGTTGATGGATTTCTTAGAGATCTTCAGCTATGCTATTAGCTGTTCTTCGGTTATCAAATGGACACAATATCACCCAACAAAACCTTTTAAGACACTCAATAAAAGGATCTATATAAACACAGTAAATTAAACAGTTAGGCTACATAAGAGATTGAGAAATAAAGACGATTATATTTGCACATCTAAAAAACTATATCCTGTTCTGTCATTTTTTAACAAATCAAATTTATAAATTACTTCGATATTTCAAAAGTTCATTATTTTATCAGCATAGATATACCCTCTAATGATGCTGTAGATTAAAGAATGCTGTGGTTAAAGAAAAAAAAATCATCCAAGCATTCATATCCCCGTGATTGGCCTCTCAAACTTATCTAAGTTATTCCAATGAGAGACATGATATTACTAGGCTCATAGGTACATAAAACTAGGGCTGGAAGAGAACTTAAGAAACTATTTAGGTCAATATACTCACTTTATGGATTAAGAAAACAGAGGTCCAAAAAGGTTGTAATTTGCCCAAGGTCACAAAGGTAATAAGTAGCAAAGGAAGAACTTGAACTAGGGTCCTCAGTCTCCAGAAATGGTACTCTTTCCACCATACCACAAGGCTTTGGGTATCAAAGTAGGACTTTAGTAGCATATTTTAACATAAAGCCAATTAGTTCTCAGCATTTCAGAGATGAAAGAAATCTCAATGGCCATCTAGTCCAATTCATACATGAAAAATCCTTTCTACAAAATATTCAACAGCACTGATGTGAAGACCTAGAATGGAATGTTTTCTTTCCCTTTGAAAAGGTCTATTAAAAAAATTTTCCTTATCTATTATCTAGTTCTGCCCTTTAAGGCCCACTTCCTTCCTTCTTTCCTTCCCTCCCTCCCCTCCTTCTGTCCACAAAAGGTATCATACCCTTATCTCTGGGTGCTCTGCACAATGGAATGTAAATCTTGATCACTGAAACCTTGTAAGATATCTTGGGGTTTACAGGCTAGACTTCTTTCTTAAGAATCATGCCTTAAAGCGAAATTGCTCTGGTTCTCAAAGGTAGGCCAACAACAGGTTCCAGCCTAAGCCAAACTTGGTCATTATTTGGGCAGTCTGGGCACTCAGATGGCTCAGAGTGAATGTAAATAGCAATTGTTCCTGTTTTGGCCAGAAACCTTGCCTCCCAGATTGATTCTTTTTCTTTTTTATGGCCACTCTCTGGCTCATTTCTTACCTAGCCTTAATCACTGAATGGGCATTG
Organism: Trichosurus vulpecula; assembly: GCF_011100635.1. NCBI lineage: Eukaryota > Metazoa > Chordata > Mammalia > Diprotodontia > Phalangeridae > Trichosurus > Trichosurus vulpecula. Next base: position 110,018,358 of record NC_050579.1, read on the forward strand.
CCTCAGACAAAATGAGAACTGGGAAAGACCTTAGCTTAAAAAGGCCAAGGGCTCTCACCGCATCCAGATCTACAGATCTACGTCTTGCCACTGGACCCAAATGGCTCTGGAGAAAAAAGTGAGGCTGGTGATTATGCACAGCCCTCCCTCACTTAAATCAAATTCACTTGCAAATCATGGCATCACCTTCCTGATGTCATGGTCCTCCTCAAGAACAAAGGACAGATAAACAACAATTATGGCATAACTCCTCCTATATACTAGATTTTTCCAGTAAAAATGGTGTACAAACTCATAATATTCCCGAACTGTCTTATAATTGCACAAATGCTTTATCTTCATTTTTCATGTACACTTGGTAAGAATTATATCTGTAGCTTCCCTCCCCCCTACTCCTCCCTACTCCAGCCTCTGAGTCTAAGTAGTTAATATCCTTAAAATATATGTAGAGGGTATCCCAAAAGCACTAGTGCAGTTTTAAGCTATCTGAAACTGTACTAAGTTTTGGTAAATCTTATATCTATTCAAATGTACTAAGAAGAAATTACTTTGTAAATCAAATAATCAGGATTTGATGTTTTGTAACTACAGATTCATAAGTAGCACTCACTTGTAAGGATACCACTTTGATAAAAGGACAAAATTACCTATGAAAGAAAGCCAAGAATCTTTCAAGAAAACATTCAGTATTAATTCAAAGAAACAAAAAAAAAAAGTCACACAAAAATTTCTCATTAGAAAAAAAACAGAAAAATATCCTCTCAAATACCTGATTTAAACTTTAGTAAATATTTTCTAGTTAAAAAAAAAAAGCTACAGGCCTTAAATAGCTGGAATATAACAATGCACAACTGAAATCACTATACTAAGTGCTATAATATCATAAATCCTTTCTGATGCCCAAAGAATAAGCTTTCGGTAACAATCTCTACTTCATTTCAAATGACAAAACAGAATTCCTTATCGAGAACATTCTTGAATGTCGGATATGAAATTATTTAGATAATTGAAACCAAGTACTTCACCAGAAATTATTCAGAAATTTCAAGCAAAAGTAGTTTTTGCCCTGATATTGAAATACAAAGTCTATTGTTTAAACAAATAATCCAAGCATTTTAGGAAAGTAGATCTAGTCTAGTGAGATTGTGGACTTGTCCTTAAATATTATCATGGATATGGACTAACTACTACAGTGGTGCCGTGAATGGCACACCTTATTCAGTGTAGTTACCGAAAACATGCTAAGAAAATTTGAAGATTTTATGTTGAAGATTTTATTGCCTACATTTTAAGAAGTTAAAATTAATCATAAATGAAATTTAAACTGTTTAGTGCTTCTTCTAAAGCTAAAATCAGACAAACCCCAAACAACAAAAAGTAAATAACTAACTCTGTTTAACTTGGTGATTATTATTGCTTGTACTACTGCCTTTTCCTATTACCTAACATCATATTACCTAGCATTGGGTAGGAAATGACTATTATACTGTCATTTGTACAGTTTGAGCTACAGCTAAATTTTGACAACAAATGCATCTGTGTTTATAGTGATATAGTTATTAATAACAAATAAACAGTACAATAACACAGTATTAAAGACAAATACCTAAGACAAATATTTGGAAATGAAAATTATCTTTCTAGATAACTCAGATTAAAAGAAATTCTGAACAGAAATAACATTTTCTATAAAATGTAACCTTCAAAAAAGACAGGAAGGAGTTTGGAAAAATTTTACCAAATAGCAAGATATTTTATCTTTCTTTGGATGAATTAGAAGCAATGCAATATATTTCTCCTCTGTGGCACTGGTTTTTTTTTTTCTTTTAAATACAGTTAACTAAATTAAATGTTTTCTATATACTAATTTTTACAGAATATAATGAGGATTTAGAAGGGCCTTTTTAAAACTAAGTTGTTTTGTTTTTTAGCCCTCAGCATTCTGTATTTATTACATTTGGATGACTCTTCAGATTGACAAGAGCTGGAATGTCACCTTTTAATAAACCAATTTTAGAATCCCAGATTCATTTAAGATAATATTATACTTTAATATCTAACAATAGCCAATGTATATGTAGTTCTTTAATATTTGCAAAGAATTTCACATATACCACATTTGATCACAGTCAACCATCTTGTAGAATAAAAACTGCAGGCGCTGTCATTCCCAGAGAAAACTAGACTTCAGAGAGGTTTAAATTGATCAGCTAGAAAGTGTCAAGGTGAGAAATGAACTCTAAGTCTCTCCCTCTTAATATTCACTATATCATGATACTACACTAATAAGTACAATATTTAGGAAACTAATGAAAATCTGGAGATTTTATTCCTTTACTTCTTTTAATAAATAGAAATTCTTCAAATTTAACTCCTTCAATGCTTTAAATATGAAGTGCTGAACCATAACTTTACAAACAGATGCAACTAAACTATTTCCACTTCCCTTCTTAAACTTCTAGCTCTTTGCAGAGAAAGTTGAAAACTACACAACCTTAACCTTGCGTTCATGAATAAAGACTGTAAACCTACAACTGAAAACATCAAGCTACACAAAACAGCAAAATACACAGAAACATACAGCCTAATACCAATCACCAAGGTTAGTACAACCCTCCCTTCTCCCTCTATTAAACACCTGATTCTCACTTTCTGAATATAACAGGAGGCAACTCCAATTGCTCAGATGTGGTTAGAGAAAGGTTAGAAAGAATAAAGTCAGATTTTAAAAATTAAAATCAAAGGATACAGCCTTAAAGCACCAGTCTGAGTTCCAACTGCCAGGATCTTCTGCACAGGATCAAATGCCAAGGCTGAGGGTTGATAGGGGAATCCATGGCGAACAGTCTTGGGATGAGGAAGTGACGAAATCAATAGCAATAACAGACAAAAAAAGGGGGGGGGGGAAGAGGGAGAATTCATTATCTCATATTAGAACAGGATATCAACTCTATTTTAAAAAAAGAACACAAACATTAATGTCTGGAACACCTATTCATGTTTGGAAACAGAAGTTGTTCAAGACTGGCAAAAAATCCAACAACATGTGAAATTGTGATTTTAGCCTAATGTCTCAAACGTTGTACTGTGGAACATCTTCCCTTTGGTTATCTTCTCTCTAGAGTGGCAAAAAAAAAGTCTGTCATTTAAATCATGGGACACTTTTACACAAATAAAAGAAGATTGAAAACTTCTATTAAAATAGTCAACTGTAAATGAAGCCATCAAAGTTATTAAAGAGAAACTGAAGAACAAGTTCCATGTCTCAGTCAAATCCCTTCAAGACAGAGTTCTCTAATGGAAAAAATACACACTTTTTCTCTTTCCCAGAAGCCTGCTTTCTAAAAAGCACTACTACTCTATTTTAGAAAAATGTTTAAAATGTATAATCTCAAAAAACTCTTTCAACAAAAATGTTTCTATGTGATTATCAGTTTGTAAACTTAAACCCTAACAAGAGAATATTTATTTTAAACAGATTAATGTGTGAGACTAGTGTGGGAGATGCTTATTCATTTCAAACATTAAGCATCTCCCTTAGGCAAAGCACTGTACTAGGTGCTAAGAATACAAAAACATAAAAGAATACAATCCCCTCACTCTTAATATCTGATGGGGGGGAGACTTATACACAAATAAATAGGATACTTAGAATGTGTTTAAGGCAAAGGATGAGTCTACAGAAAAGACAAGAGAAGTATTCGCAGGAGTTTTTAGGGGGAAAGCCTATTTTTCCTAATCAAAATGAAAGTCATCATTAACAATTTTCCTCCTTAAAACATCCACGTAGTGGCTACCAAAATCCACCTACAAGTCTACTTTACAGCTATATTTAACCTTCTTCCACATTTTTTTAAAGTACATACTCTATCATATACACAATGCCTTTTTTTGGGAAACAGTATTATAGGCATACTTTGGCCAATATAAAGCAATCACCTTTTACTTCAACATTTTCAAGGGAACAGCAGAACTCGAATATACCTACTTATGATGCTACTTTTACCAAGTCCATAATAAAGACAGAGCAATAAGACTAAAAGTATATTTGTACATCCTCAAAATTGTCTGTCTATACGAAGGCATGAGTTTATTTCGGATGACAAAAAATATCAATATTCAAATTAATTTCCATGTCTCGTTGAACAAGGAACTAATTTGCTGCATCATCCTTCCTGAATTTAAGGACTTTGGCTTGTGATTATTACAGGACTGCAGGCAAGAATCCCAATATTAGATTTTTATACCAACACCACAAAAAAGGATCCATAAATTCAAGTTAGAAGTCAACCGCAGTACATTTTAAAGAAGAAAACGCAAGGCACAGGTGAATGCCAAAGTTGCTAATTAAGTCTGGCTGTCTGTTAACCAATCTTCATTAGAAAGTTATTTCCAAAGGAGGCCACAAGGGTTTTATGGTTGTGTCTTATGCTTTACACACACACACACACACACACACACACACACACACACACACACACACACACACACACACACACACACACACACACACACCCTTCCAGATTATTGCGACCGATGCTTCCAAATACCAACTTAATGGTCAGCATTATAAATGAGGCAATCTTGGAATCGCTGTTGCATTAAGGAAGGGTCAGCAGAGTTCAGAGCAAAGAAGTTGGGGAAAATAGTCTCCTATGAGGCTTTTAATCACAAAGTGTTTTCTAGGGTCCAGTAGATATGAAGGGGGAGAGAGAGAAAAGGAAGGGGGGAGGAGAGGGAGAAAGAGAGGGTGAGAGGAGGGAGGGGGAGAGAGAAGGACAGAGAAGAGTAATTAGAAAGAGGAATAGAAAGATGGATAGATTAGTAGAGAGAGGAACAGACAAAGATAGAGATGTGGATAAGTAGACAGATGGACAGGTAAGGGGACAGACGAATACATTAGAAATGGATAAGTAGATAGATGGACAGACAAGTAGATAGGTGGATAGATGATTGATTGATAGATAAGAGAGAGGGGGGAGTGGTGGGAGAGCGACTGAGAATGACAGAAAAGGAGAGAAAGAACGAAGAAGAGAAAGGAAAAGTAAGTGCGAGAGAGACACAGAGAGAACGGAAGAAAGAGAGAAAGGGAGAGCTAGTGAGAGAGAAAGAGCGAGCTGGTGCTGGGGGGAACCAGGGGGAGGAAGGCGAAGAGGGCAGCGAAAGGCAGGGGGGAAGGAGACCGAGGCAGAGAAAACTATGTAGCGGGGCGGGATAAGGGACTCGTCGGGCCCCCGCGCCGGGCCGCCCCCTCGGGTCAGTCACCTTGCAGAGCTGGAAGTGCTCGGACTGGAGCGTCTCCTGCACTTCGTTCTCCCGGCTTCCAGGCTGCTGTTGCTGCTGCTGTTGCTGCTGCTGCTGCTGCGAGGACAACGACAACGACGACGATCCGGCCGTCAGGCCGTCCAGCACCTTCCTGATGTTGAATTTCTTCATGGTCTCCCCGGGCACTCCCTTTTCCCCAGCCGCCTTCCTCCTCCTCCTCCTCCTCCTCCTCCTCCTCGCGCGGCGGCCGCGGCCTCCCCGCCGGCGCCTCCGCGGCCCCCTAGCTAGAGGCTCCGAGGGAGGGCAGCGAGCGACGTCCCCCGTGTACGTGGACCGAGGGAGTGGGGAGGGCGAGCCGGGGCGGCAGTTTTGACAGGATGGTCAGGGACAAGAAGACGGTGGGAAGAAGGAGGAGGAGGAGGGTATGTGGGGAAGCAGAGGAAGGAAGGAGGGAGGAAGGGGTGAAATATCCCAGCAGGAAATCCCGCGACGACGGGAAACACCCGAGAGGGCAGCCCGACACACAGACGGATAGACGGAGGCCCGGCTCGCCCCTTGCAGCGGGTTCCCCGACTGCCAAGTGTCTGCTGCTGGTGCTCCAGCCGCCGCCGCCTCCTTCTCCTCCCCTCCGCTGGGAGGCAGCAGCGGCAACAGCAACAGCAGCGCCCGGGTGACAGCCGAGCTCGCCCGCCCGCAGGCTCCTCGCTCAGGCTCTCCTCTTCCTCTGTCACCGACAGACCCTACGCACCAAGCCCTTCACCTAGTGGCGGAGTGGCTCCCGGCCGCGCCGCCTCCTCTCACCATCCCCTCATCAGCCGCGGCGGCTGCGCGAGCAGCCGCCGCCGAGTCCATGGCCCTTCCCCTGCCTGCCTGTCTTCGCTCCCCTCGGCTGCCCTTCCCCCGGCCCCCAGCGGCTCGAGCTTAGGATCCGACTCTGGCGGCCGCCGCCGCTGCTGCAGCTGCGCCGCTCTCTCCCCACCCCCTCCCCCGCCCCTCCCTCGGGGCCCCCGCCCCCCTCCCCCGCAGTGTCTCCGGCAGTTCTTCCTCACTCCCCGCGTGTGCGGGTGTCAGTGTCAGATTCGGAGTCTCCCACCCGGGGGCCGCTCGCAGCAGCGCTGCCTTCCCGACCCGACCCGACCCGACTCGAATCGAATCGCCGGTCCCGACACTTTCCTCCTCCTCCTCGCAGCTCGCTAGGCTGGCTGGCCCGGCAGGCGGTCAAACGCCTCCCGTCAGCTGCCTGGCTGCCTTCCTGCTTCTCCTGGCCGGGGCTGGCTACGCGACTCTCTCCGCACACGGCACCAACGCCCGGAGGTGGAGCAGTAACCACAGTTAACTGCGGCCGCCGCGGCAGCAGCAGCTGGGCGGCCGCGGGGCCGAGCTCCTGAGCATGCGCAGCCACAACCGCCTCCCCCTCCCCCTTAGAGAGTTCTATCTTAAATTATCTTCTGCTAAATCCCAGACAATGGCCAGAGTTCTCTTGCATCCAATCCCGACTGGCCTCTCCGGCATCCAGAAGCACCAAGCCTTTGGTTAGGGGGTCTTGGCTAAGAGAGGCTCTACCTTAACTTCTTAATATTTGTGTCTATTGGGTGCGGATGGCTCCTTGGGTTTTTTTAATGTTATTTCTAGGCTCGACTTTCATTTTGCGGAAAGAAGGGAAAATGGAATCTTCCAAAAGGAGAAGAAATAAATATCTCCTTGAGTCTTCGTGTGTGTAAAACGGAGTGATGGGTTGAAAAGGACACTTAAAATACCCTACCCCCTCTTCCAGCACCCCAAGCAAGCAGAACTGGGCTACCCAAAAAGGGTTTCTATCTCTAAGCTTATAGAATTATAGGCCTAAAAACTGGAAGGAATCTTAGAAACCATCTAATCCAACCCCTTCATTTTACAAATGAAAAAACAGTCCAAGGGAAGCCAGAGAACAGAAGTGTGTAGTTAGGCTTGGCCAGACGAGTTCACTGTCACAGAGAGAATGAGATCAGCATTTTGAGGATTCCCCGGTAAATCGGTTTCTCTTCACGCTTGTTCCCATCACCGTACAGTGGTATATCACTTTCTTGATCCCTTTCAGATGTTTGTTTATTGGGGTAAGAAGATGGCGGTCTCCCATTCCAACATTTTTTTTTAAATAGAATCCTTAAAATCCATTGTGATCTTTTTTTTGGTAGCCAGGCTGTGTTGTAGAGTGCTTCCTTTTACCATTTTTCTTTTTCATTTCCTCTCACTTCCACTTCCATTCTGTACAGTGAGGTGGGGAGGGGAGTAGGGATGAAGGTGGGGGAAGAAGGCATGCAGCTCTTGTTCAAACCCCATTTCCCTCTCTCCCAATGGTCCCTCCGCCCTTCAGAAACAAAGGCAAGAGGAACTTGAATTTAGAAGGTTTTAGATTAATCGAGTCTGTCATCTCAGTTATTACATTCAATATGGTAAGGTGGAGGGAGAGATAAATACTGAACTAGAAAGGAGAATAAAGGGGAGATTTAAAGAAATGCATGTCCCACTGCTCCTGGCATTCAGAATTATCACTGCCGCTGCTAATGATGTTATCAAATATACTCAAGTATATTAGGGTATTTGGATCGTTGGGGGTTTTGGTAGGGGAAAATGGAGGTTGTGAGTCAAAAGTGCATAGAAAAGCTAAAATTAACTAACGAAAAGAACAGAAACAAATACCTACCCCTTCCGCCCTATAAAATTTTTTCTCCTAAAATCACTTACTAGGAATGACTGTTCAGGATTAATTGGCCCAGCCTGTTGGATTTGGCCCCACAGATTTCTGGGAAGTGTAGTTCATTCAGATTTTTTTTTTGAGGGGGGGAGAAGGAGGAGGCAAAATATCCTGTACGTAGGAGCTAGGGAATTGTTTTGTTTTTTAGTGATTATTGAACATGTACAGTCTTCCTGAAATACGAATAACAATTACACAGACAGACTAACCACTGGACATATGACTCCATAGGGAATTCGAGGATGAAGAGAGCATATGTGCATCTTCTCTACAACTTAAGTCTTACAGAATTAACTAAAGCAGAGCTGTCAAACATGGGCCAATGTTTGACAAATTAAAATGTAATTGATAAATACTTAACAAAATAAACAAAAATACAATAAAACATAGATAACATTAAATTTCAAAACTAAGTCAATATTTAGCCCCTAGGAATCCTTTTGTACCTATTAGTAACCCTTATTTGAGTTTGACACTACTGGCCGAAAGTATTGAGAAATAAAGGAACCTGCAGAGGGATGCACAACCAGTATGTGACAGGAGTGGGACTTGGTTTCATGTATTCCTGACTCCCGCTATGCTATGGTGTTTCTGCTAGATAGCATGTGATCTTAATATGTTTGTCTCCATGATGTCCAGAAGCCAAGAACAGTCAAGAAAGAACAGAACCAATGCTAAGGATAGTTAAAGCAGGCATCTATCTTATGATGTCATGTGAGGAATCCTCAAGGTTCATTAACCACCCTCCCCTTTCCATCAATCAAATCTTTCTTACACTGACTTGCCATGAAATTAGTAGTACTTAAATGAGGATTCATTTCAGATCAAAGAAACACTGAATTTAGAGCTGGAAGGGGCCTCGGGGCTCATTGACTAGGTCTATAAAACATAAAACTCTGTATAAATGTTAGCTATTAATAATTCATTTTTACAAATGCAACTAAGGTATAAGAGAATTAAGTGACCTGTCCAAGGTCACAAAATTAAGAAAGTAGCAGAGCTAGATTCAAATCCGATTCCTGCTGACTCCAAATCCAATCCTCTTCCCACTATACCATTATGCTTAGATAGAAAGGGGCACAGGATAGGCAATATTTTGGGGTGTAGGAATAGAAAAAAGAAAAGATAAGTCCAGACCATGGAGCCCTTCATATAGCTAAGGAAGAGCATAAAAGAAAAGAGAAACGGTAAGGTATGAAAGGCAAACTATCTACTTCACAATTCCCTAGGGTTAGCCCAAGTAAGAGAAAATAAAAAATTTAATAGATTATTCCTCCCACCTCAAATAATATGTTAATATATCCCATATTCATTTTTGTCATTTGACATACTAAAGTTACCATCTCACTTTTATTAAGGATTACAGAGCGGGAAGAATTCTCATGGGGTGAATACTTTATAATATAACCCCAGTTCTCCAATCAGACTCTACCTAACCTAACCAAGAGAGACCTTTACTTGATCTTATAGTTTTCCAATGGAGATTTCAAAATCCTTATTAGAGGTCTGTATCAATATAATAACTTTGAATGTCAACAAATGTGTGTGTGTGTGTATCTCCACATCTGAGTCAGTGAGCTGGGCTCCAAATCAAACAGGAGTGGGCTGGACTTACATTTGGGAAATTGAATGGTGCTTTCAGTGAACCCAAGCTTCTCAAAGCTTCAAAGACTTATCTTTTTAATGCAGATTATTCTCTTGGTAGCAGCATGAAGCAGTGGATAAAACCTTGGACTTGGAGTCAAGAAGAGGGGTATGTGGTTCAAGTCCCACTTCCAACATTTTAAAAACTATGAGACCAATGGCGAATTACGTAATTTCTCTGAGCCTCAGGCAACTGTTTAGAACTATAAATTACACTCAGGACATAAGGTTATGAATCATGGACTGCCACTAACTCAAAACTGTAGGTTTCTAGTCACCCAAAGATCACCGGTAAGGTATTTGGGTGAGGGGGATGATATAAGAAAGCTGTCGCATTTTACTAATAATTTATTTTGAGTGGCATGAGAATAGATCAAGGAAATATATGACCAGAAAAAGTAATGTTGTAAGACTGAGGGATGACAAGCAGCATGACTATTTGTATCCATGAAATGACTCAAAAAAAAAAAAACCAAACCAAAAAAGACCTTTGTATAAAACTCTTTAAAATGAGCCCTGAAATACCCTCGGGTAAATAACATACTCCTTTTTTCTGTCCACCCATCCCCTCTTGCCTGTCCTTCTTGTTACTTCTGTGCTCATTTTTTACTAATCCTTCCAGAAACTGAAAATTCTAATATCACTTATGAGTTTGTGTAGTTTTTTTTAGTCTTCACCGTTACATATGCGGATTTTAAAATTATGACCCATCAGTCGTATCTAAATAGTCCGCTACATGAAAGTTGAAATACTTTGACATTCTTGTGAGGTTTGCTATTCTTGCCTCTATGTAAGTGGCTGTAAATTGTGTGCATATACCCTATATTTATGTTATCTAGCTGACTTTTGTTGGGACTGTTAAAATTCAAAAATTAAAATGCTTATGCAAATATAAAAAAGACCCCCAGTGAGTTGAGTTGATTCTCTCTGGAGAATTTATAGGAATCATACAGAAGACAAGGATGAGTTACCATCTGTACCAGTGGAAGAAGCATACATGCCAATGAGATCATAGATATATTGACAAATTCAAATAGCACAGTAATAAGAAAAGGACCAACAAGAATCTTCTTGATTCTCAAATTTTACCACTAGCATTTCAGGCTATTAACCACTAAAATAGGACTCCAGTATCTTCTTGCAAGTGGAAGTAACCTTGAGTTCTCAAAGGTTATAGCAGCAGAGTGAAAGCCCTGGCAGGCTCATTGAAACTGGAAAGGCTTCAAGTACAGCTTGGCAGTGACAGACTGTGCATCTGCCATCTCTCTAGCTAAGTGCAGAGAGGCATATTACCACCAGAAGTTTGGCCACCAGGGGATAATTTTTTTCCTGCCACAGCAACTCAGGAGCACCTTCTATTGAAGAATAAGAGGGGCTGCAATCTTTGTCAGTGGAAAAAAAATATCCATATCAGTGAAATCATGAAAACTTGAAGTATTGATCATACTAGTAATTGAAACTTTTCCATGCCACCTCATCCTATGTCGATGGAGTGAGTACACAAACTAACAAAATTAAAGATCCTTCAAAGTATGTATCATATGGACAGTATGTTATTTATAATTTTATTATACCAGACATTTTAATACTATAAAAAATGTTTGGGGTTCTTCCATATTTCATTTTCTTTTTGTTTATAAGCATAGTCATTCAAAATTTTACTTCTCTGCTTCTGTCCCTATTTTATGAAATAGAAGATTCATATTTTATATCTCCTGGGCCCATATATTTAAGACTAAAAGGAACAATAGAGATCTAGTCCAGTCTCTTCATTTTACAGATGAGGAACCTCAGATCAAAAGAGTTAAAGTGTCTTGCTTAAGGCCATACAGATAGAACTAGGATTTGAACCTAGGTCATCTGTTTCCAAATTCAGTACTCTTTCCACTGAACTACACCCAGGGGAAAAGAAACTTTCACTTTTTTAACATTAACTTTTGTTCTGAATGGTTAATCTACTATTGTTCTGAGTACCAATAATGATGTTTCTAAGCATTGTAAAATGAATATTTTTCATTTAAATAAATGGTTTCTTTTTTATTTTTATTTTATTCCCTCATATTTAGAGTAGCCTCTATTGCTACTTCCAAGGGTCTGAAAACTGACTAAAATGGGGGAAAAAATTGAGGGAGGTTATTCTTGACAGAAACTTTCTGGATAATATAGCATACCTACTATCAATGAAAAGGTTGCTGGAATTGGAGGACATTGGTTAGAACTTCTTCCCTTTACTACTTGCGTAACCCTAGACAAATCTCTTAATCTCTCTGGGCCTCAATTTCCTCATCTGTAAAATGAGGGGTTGGAGTAGGTGGTCTCTAAAGTCTCTTCCAGCTAAAAATATATGATCCTATGATCATTACCAATTTAACAGTTTTTATGTGCATAAAATTTTGTGTTCCCATCTTCGTTTAATAGAATATGAATCTGTCACATTCATTTTGAGGAATAGCATACTCCAAATGTAAAGAATTAAAGGATCTTATAAGCCATGTTGCATTTAACATTTGATCCTGCTGTTGTCAGCTCCACCTGGTATATGTGTTATGGCTAATCTACCTATTTATAGCAACTGGCTAATGTCCAAGAATGATTAGGACTTTGGCAGGCTTAATAAACACTATCAACTAAGTAAACAAACCATAAGGTTGGGAACAAAATAGTCAAGGCAGGCACCATCTAATAAATTGTCATATTTGCCAGACTTTAACCTGTTTGGGGATAATTACATGTTCTGGCAAACATTGAAGTGAGTCTTCATTGCTAAACAAGAACTAAACATTTTAGTCAATTAAATGTGTTTCCATTTTCTCTTGACCAAGTATACCATGTAAAAAGAAACAAACAAATAAAAAAGCCAACAACACAGACATATATCTAGCAAAAATCAGCAGAACATGAAAGCAGATTTAAAAATAAATGCACAGAAACAATTGCTTCTATTGCATATAGTCAAAAACCAAGAAAAAATGGTAAGGAAATTCCATTCCAAATAACTATAAAATGTGTAAAATCTCTGAGGGTGAACTTGCCAACACCCATGCAAGAGTTATACAAATACAGTTACAAAAATTTCTTTATAGAAATAAATGTAAATGGATATTTACTATTCATGTTTGGGATAGGCCAAAATAATAAAATGACAATCCCATGTACCTTAATTTACAGAAATAATGCTATACCAATCGAAATTCTAAGGAAATATTATATAGAACTATACAAAATAATAAAACTTAATTTGGAAAAACAAAAGGTCCTGAATCAGAAAGGAAATTATGAGAAAATGTACAAATAAAAGAAATAACATTACCAGATTTCAAACTGTATTAAAAAATAGTCATCAAAGTTATTTAGTTAGTATCAGTTAAAAATATGAACCAATGAAATAATCGAAAACAATAGTTTAATCACTGGTTAACCCAGTCAGTCACTCAACAATGATTTATTAAGCACTTATTATGTGCCAGGCACTGTGCTAAGCATTGGGTATACAAAGACACAAAAAACAGTTCCTGTCCCCAGGGAGCTTACATTCTAATGTGGGAAATTTGTAAATAACTGGATACATAAAAGATAAATACTGAGTAATATTGAAGATAATCTGAGAGGAGGAGGCAGTACCAGCAAGGGTTGAGGAGAGGAGTTGAGAAACCCTCCTACAGAAGGTCAGACTTGAGCTGAGTCCAAAAAGAAACCAAGCAAGCACCCAGTTCCAGCAATGCAGACAAACCAATGAAAAGTCACAGAGATAAGAGGTGGAGAGGACTGTTTGAGGAATAGTAAGGCTGATATAGTGGGATTGTGAATTGCATGGAAGGAAGTAAAGTGTAAGACTAGAAAGGTAGGAAGGAGGCAGCTTATAAAGAGTTTAAATACCAAACAGAGGAGTTCATTTTTCATTCTGGTGGTAATAGGGAGCCACTGGAGCTCATGGACCACCTAGCTTTAGCAAAGTCACCTTGCCACTGAGTGCAGGATGAATTGAAGTTGGGAGAGCCAAGGCAGGAAGATCAGTTAGAGGGCTATTGCAATAGCCCCCCTGCCAAAAAAAAAGGTGATAAGGATATGCTAAGGACATACTGGGGAGGTAGCTATGTGAGTTTAAAAGGGATCCAGGGGGCGGAGCCAAGATGGCGGCTGGAAAGCAGGGACTAGCATGAGCTCCCTGCTGAGCCCCTCCAAAAACCTGTAAAAAATGGCTCTGAACCAATACTAGAACTGCAGAACCCACAAAATAGCAGAAGAAAGCAGGGCTCCAGCCCAGGACAGCCTGGATGATCTCTGGGTGAGGTGTATCCTGCATGGAGCTGGGAGCGACACAGAGCGGGGAGCTGGGAGCAGAGCAGAGCGGAGCGGAGCAGAGCCCAGCATGGGTGGCACCGACCAACCAGACCAGGAGCTGCAGGAGTGGGCCCTAGTGCCCTAAATCAGTGAGCTGCAGCAGTTACCAGACTTCTCAACCTACAAACACCAAAGACAACAGAGAAGGTTAGTGGGAAAAGCTGCTGGGGACAGAGTTATAAAGGAGTTCATGGTTTGGCCACTGCCCAGGGGGCAGAGGAGGTGGGGCAGCTACAGAACTACAGCTGCAGTTGCTTCCGGCCCTAGGCCCACCTGGTGGGAGGAATTAAGTGGCGGATCAGAGCAGGAACGAAGAACCTGCTGAAGATCTAAGTCCAGTCCGGGTTGGGGGTTCTTGGGGAAGGAGGAGTGCTGGTGTGGCAGAGCTGGTGCATCCCCCCAGGCTTGGGACATAGTTCTCTTAACTCTGCAAGCAGTCATACCCCGCTGAAAAACTCAAGGGTCAAGTTAGTTGGCTGGGAATATAGTCAGGCAGCGAAAACACACCCAGATTCAGTCTCAGACTCTGGAATCTTTCTTTGGTGACAAAGAAGACCAAACCATACAGCCAGAAGAAGTCAACAAAGTCAAAGAGCCTACAACAAAAGCCTCCAAGAAAAACATGAACTGGTCTCAGGCCATGGAAGAGCTCAAAAAGGATTTGGAAAAGCAAGTTAGAGAAGTAGAGGAAAAATCGGGAAGAGAAATGAGAAGGATGTGAGAAAATCATGAAAAACAAGTTAATGACTTGCTAAAGGAGACCCAAAAAAATACTGAAAAATATACTGAAGAAAACAACACCTTAAAAAACAGACTAACTCAAATGGCAAAAGAGCTCCAAAAAGCCAATGAGGAGAAGAATGCCTTGAAAGGCAGAATTAGCCAAATGGAAAAGGAAGTCCAAAAGACCACTGAAGAAAATACTACCTTAAAAATTAGATTGGAGCAAGTGGAAGCTAGTGACTTCATGAGAAATCAGGATATTATCAAACAGAACCAAAGGAATGAAAAAATGGAAGACAATGGGAAATATCTCATTGGAAAAACCACTGACCTGGAAAATAGATCCAGGAGAGATAATTTAAAAATTATTGGACTACCTGAAAGCCATGATCAAAAAAAGAGCCTAGATATCATCTTTCAAGAAATTATCAAGGAGAACTGCCCTGATATTCTAGAGCCACAGGGCAAAATAGAAATTGAAAGAACCCACCAATCGCCTCCTCAAATAGATCCCAAAAAGAAATCTCCTAGGAATATTGTCACCAAATTCCAGAGCTCCCAGATCAAGGAGAAAATACTGCAAGCAGCCAGAAAGAAACAATTTGAGTATTGTGGAAACCCAATCAGAATAATCCAAGATCTAGCAGCTTCTACATTAAGAGATCGAAGGGCTTGGAATATGATATTCCGGAGGTCAATGGAGCTAGGATTAAAACCCAGAATCACCTACCCAGCAAAACTGAGTATCATGCTCCAAGGCAAAATTTGGATTTTCAATAAAATAGAGGACTCTCAAGCTTTCTCAGTGAAAAGACCAGAGCTGAATAGAAAATTTGACTTTCAAACACAAGAATCAAGAGAAGCACGAAAAGAAAAAAAGAGACAAGATCTACCAAGCTGCAATAACATGAACTTGCTTAGAAGAGGAAATTCAAAATGCCTTAGAAAGTGTAATTCCATGGAGAATAAAGAAGCCACAAATAAAAAAAATTTCTGAGACACAGCTAAATCAGTCTTCTGAGAAGAAATTATATCCTGACAAACATACATTAACAAAATAGAAAAAGGAAAAGATTAACAAACTGAATGTACATTTAAAAAGGAATTACATAACATAAACAACACTCAGACAAGCTCAAGAGAAGAGATGTTAAAAATTAGAAACAGAGAAACTAGAAATAAAAAATAGGTAAGTAGATAAAATTAACAGCTAGTTCTTTGAAAAAACTAATATAAGAAAAACCTTTGGCCAATCTGATTTGAAAAAGAAGAGGATCAAATAAAATAGTAAATGAACAAGGTGAAATAACAACAGAGAACCTACTGTGCATAGTCATATGCTAACAACACTTAGAACACAAAAGAAATAGAGAAATGCCTTCAAAAATATAAATATCCAAGCTAACGAGATCAAATAGAGATCTTAAATAATCCAATCTCAGAAAAAGAAATTGACGCATCTGTGAAGAAGCTACCAAAGGGAAAAAAATATCTCCTAGCACTGATGGATTCCCAGGAGAATTCTATCAAAGTTTTAATGCACAATTAGTACCAATATGACACAAATTATTCTCAAAAATTAAGAAAGTGCTCTACTAAACTCTTTTTATGAGACAAATACAGTCCTTATAATAATATCATTAATGAACCTCAATTTTAAAAATTGAAATAAAAAACTGTCAGATGATTAAAAAAAATAAAAAATAAAAGGGATCCAGTACATGTTTCTCTGAGAAAGACTCCCTTTTGGACAAATCTTCTCAGAAAGTTAGAAAGCATTTTGGCAAAAATTACATTTAAACCAACAGCATATACCACTTATCACAAAAAGCTTAAAATAGGTAAGTGACCTGAATATGAAAGGTCATACCATTAAAAAAGATTAGAGGAGAATGAACTTAGTTACCTCTCACAATTATGGCTGAAGAGAGAATTCTTCATTAAACAAGGGACAGAGGAAATTAAAATAAAAAAGAAAATATTAGCTACATAAAGTTTAAAAACTTTTATACTAATAAAATAAAGATAGAATTAGAAGAGAAATGGTAGAGAACATATTTTCATCAAAAATCACTGGTAAAAGTTTGATGCTTAAAACACAGGGTGTTCTAAAAGTCTTCCTGTAGTTTTACTTCAGGAAGACTTTTAGAACACTCTATATATAGGGAATTGACAAAAATACTATCATTCTCCATTAGATACCTGGTTAAAGAATATTAATAGCTTTCAAAATAAGAATTGCAAACTATACCTGAAAACATGCTTCAAATCACCAATAGTAAGATAAATGAAAATGAAAACAATCCTGAGGTTTCATAGCATATCCATGCAAATTGGAAAGATGACAAAAAATTGTCACTGAAATACTGGAGAGGCTAGGAACACTAATACACTCTTGGTAGAAATGTGAAGTAGTTCAACCATTCCAGGTATCACTTTGGAATAAGGCAAGAAAAGTATGCATATCCTTCCACTGAGATCCCACTACTAGGCATTATTCCCTAAGAAAATCAAAGAAAAACAAAACTGCAACATATAACAACACTCTGTGGTAGCAAATAACTTAAAATAAAGCAAGTATCCATGAATTAGAGAATGAATGTTTTTAGCAATTAATATCCCATTGCATTCATGTAGCATAACTTTTAGACTATGGTACTATTATATTAACTCATTGGGATGTTACTGTATAATACAAAATCACAGAAATGAGGAATTCAGAGACAGGAGATGATCTGTACAAAGTGAAATAGAGTGGAATGAGAATAATATATACAAATAATTGAAACAATATAAACGAAAAGAGCACCAAAATAAAATTGAATTCAGATTTAAAAACAAGCTAAGTTCTAAAAGAACAGAAAATGAAATACACCCGATCCCTCATGGCAGATAGGGGGATGATTACTGGGTCAGAATATTTCCTACACTGTCAGATATGGTCATTGTATGAGATATTTTTGCTTAATTGTTTTTCTTTGTCCTAAGGGAGTGTTCATGGGAAAGAGGGGTATGAAATGATTGATACAAATATAAGTGATATTAATAAATTTTATTTTAAGAGGAAGAAAGAGAAATTTCTATGCACTTCAATTAAATAATACTAAAATGAAAATTAAAACCATAACAGAAATAACCTTGAAGTAAAATGAGAATTTTTAAGGTGGAGGCTGGGAAAAAACCAACAACAATGGCAAAGTTACTAAAAAGTTCTAAAGATTGTTAAATGCTGCCCATACAGTAGAAGTTAAATAAATTCTCTTCAACTGAATTATTTCTACAATGCAGAAAATAAATGAAGCAGGTAGTCATCTTTCCAAAGTCTCTAGAACTATAACTATTGGGTTACATGTCTAGTTAGGTACAATACGGTATCATTGTCGAGATTTTAAGCATTTGAAACGTATTTTACATCATCAATTTTGTATAAGGAAATTGCTGTTGTTTTTTTTAATGAGATTTTGTTTTTCCTCCACAAAAGCCCTACTGTGATGCCTCATGATAGCATGGATATAATCTTGGGTTTCAAAGACTATGCCAGTAAATTACAAACTCTGACGATACTAACTACCAATATATAAAGATCAATTTATTTGTTGGTACTCTGTAATATTAATGGGATATGAAAATCTTCTCCACCCATAGGGGAGACTTTTTTGTAGAAAGGCTTTCACATCTTTCGTTACTAAGTTGATTAGGCACTGTGAGGGCTGTGATGCCCTCTGGCTCTGAGAAGTGTTTATATACTCTGAGTTGGTATTTTGCTTTGGTGGCTTCCTTATGAGAAGGATCTTTTGATTCTCTGGTCAAGACTCTGAGTAGCCTTATGTTCAGAGCTCCCTGACTGCTCAGAAGTAAAGGCTCTCTTGATCTAGTGGTGTATGTAAAGTGTATAGCAATATTGTTTTGATTCAGGCAGTTGAGAGCCCTGTCTGTTGGTCTTTATGCTAATTTCTTTGCTTGTATTTTCTCTGACATTCAGTCGGTTGATTTTTCCTCTGTACTAGAGCTTGTAATTAAAGAAGATTGTTGACCCCTTTAAAGTTTCTTTCCTAGAAAAGCACCTCAAAGAACCTGTGCTAGCAGGCCGTCTTGGTATGCTAGGGTACTTGCTGCTACATACTCTAAGTATGAGACCCTTGTCCAGTGACAACATACTTCTGGAGAAATACTGATATTAACGTTCTTGCTATAATGAAAGCAGAAGATATAAAGAAGTTAAAGTTAATGGAGAATGGTGATTCACAGGTTCTTCTCAGATAGACAAACAATGGTGTTTCTGCAGCTTGGTTTTATCCAAAGGTAACTATAATGGGAAATTGGGGGTTATGTTGCTGTCCACATGAATAATATAAGCAAAAAAAGACCGCTAAGAAATTAAGTGAATGTTTATATATTGTCTCAGGTGTTCTTAACACCCTGTGCTTCCTTTACCCACATTCTGCCACCATCAACAGAAAAATGGAAGAGGGCCACATACAGTTGAGAGCCATTTTCCATTTTTCTTAGTTTCATGGGTTGCTTTGAACAAAAAATTCATCACCTAGTTCAGCATTTATGCCAAAAGTTGTGGAGGTGTTCTGGATTGGACCTGACCCAGTCCAGTTCCATGATGGTTTATATAGGCTAATGAACAATTAATAAAAGAAGATTTATTTAACTGTAGTAGGAGTCAAGGACATGCATTGAGGACACCCCTAGTTGACTCAACTGATCAAAGCTCCTTTGCCTGATTTGCCCATCTTTGTCCACAGCTAACTATCAGAGGGCACCTAGCCTATCAGGAAGTGATGTCAACATACTGAGGATGCTTTATAAAGCTTGCCAAGTTTTGTGAGTTCTACCTCCACAACAGCTTTTGGCTCTGTCCCTTTCTCTCTGCTTACATAGCCACCATTCTTGTTTAGCTCCTTATCACCCTATACATGAACTACCTCATAATTGGCCTTCCTACATCCCATCTCTCCCCTCTCCAATCCATCCCACATACAGTTGTAAGATTGATATTCCTAAAGCATATCTTAGTATTTTACTTCCCTCCTTGAGTATCTTCAGTGGTTCTCTATTGCCACTAGAATAAAGCACAAGGGACTCAGCATGGTACTTAAAACCCTTCAAAATCTAACTCTACCTTTCCAGGTTCATTTCACATTACTCCCCTTCGTGCACACCATGTTCAAGTCAAGTTGACCTAAATACATCATTCTATCTCCCACAACCTAACTTTTGTACAGGCTGTGTCATAAGCCTTGAACATACTCTATCTACCCCCTCAGCCTCTTAAAACCTATAAAATGTCAATTTAGATGTCACTTTCTGTGGAAAACCTTTCCAGATGACCCTAGTTGTTGGTGCTCTCTTCTTCCTCAATTTACATTTTATTTGTTTATCCTTTTATATGTTGTAGTTATCTGTTTACATGTTGTTTATATTATTGGGTAACATGTTTTATCTGTTTATAGAACTGTTTCCATTAGAATATAAGCTCCTTGAAGTCAGGAAATGTCTTCTATTTTGACTTTTTCTCCCTATCGCCTAGCATACTACCTTGAACATAGTAGGTGCTTAATAAATGCATGCTGAATTAAATTCAACTGAAACAAGAACATAAGGGATAATAGATGGACAGCCTATGTGCATCATTGATTATTGAGCAATGTCAAGAAGAAGGGCACACCTTCCACCAACGTATAAATGAACTCACAGTAAAGAACCTATAGGACATAGGCAAGAGTCACATAAGATGAGAACACCACTGGAGAGAGTACCTATAGTCATGAAAGTAACCACAAATTCATTAAAGTATTACAATACTGAAGTATGGATTGTTTGGGGGTGGGGAGAGGGTGTTTGGGAGGGATTTTGTTTTCATTTGCTTTAATGATGAAAATCTTTTCTAAAATAATATAATCTTGGTTTTATGGGTGGCATCAAAAAGGAAATTAGAATTTGCTTAAAGGAAAAGTCATTTTGCAAAAAACATCTAAACTAAATCTATATGTTATCCAAGGATATCACTATTAGGTATACAAGTAGTCTTTACTTCCCCCAAATTCCTAACAGCTGACTTAAACTACATTCTGTGTCCCCTAACTTCTCCAGCACTTTCACTAAATATTAAGCTATAATTAATGAAAAACATTCAAATGGATCTTTTTCCTCATTGATATAGATGTTTCCTCCAACCATGGAAGTCACAAACTATTCATACTATCCTGTCTGGTGTGACCCTTTTCCGTGTCCTCCCATAAAATCACTACAAGGACTCCACTGAATGAGCAGGGAGACTTCCTTGCCTTCACGTGACATCAAGAGAATGTCAATAGAACACTTGGTGTATTTATTATCCCTCCCTCATTCTCTTCACGTGACCAGCCTATCTCCTCTTTTCTATAATACATTTCCTTGATGACATCCTTTATGAAAAATAATACTGATGAAGCCTACTGTAAAATAAAGATTAAGTATCCAGAGTTAAGGAAGATTTATTAGTGGGTTTAATCTGGAAAACATAGGACCATTAATGTACTTGCAGTGGTATTGTTGTTTAATGTTTGATATTTGTGGAAGCCTTGAGTAAGCACTTTAATCTTCAGACAATTCCTCACAAGGTCATGCAATTACCAATGAATCCAGGATTCAAGTTGTCTTCACCAGACTCTTCACCATGACCCTGGAAAAAATATTGATTTCTCAGACAGATTTTCATCGTCAGACTTTTTCCAGTTAACCCATTAATATCTTTCCCTTATCCAACCAAATTCGGCCTGATTCTAGAGTATATGTACTTGGCATCTCCTTCTTCTTTTAGCCTCTCTTCCTTTCACTTAGGATACAGTTTTTTTCCTTTCTTATATTTTTTCTTATCCCCATAATTTGTAGCCAGCCTATATCATGTCAGATAGCATCGCTTATATCTGTTCCCAACCCCCACAAGGGAAAGTATGCTACCAAAAGGAAGAAGAAACTTTAGATTTAGCTTACAAGTCAGCAGTAGTATTTTGATTTTAGAATTTCCATATAATCATCTGAAAATATTGATATCTTCTGATTTCTCTAATTTTACCCTTCACTAAAACAGTTCAGGACCATGTGCAGGGGAAAGAATACTATGTATTTTAAATGCCAAAAGCCCCCCAAAACAAAACAGATCATATGGCATAACATGTAAAAGCAGTGGCCATCTCACAGAGATAGTTCTTACACTATGTCCCAAAGCTTAATAAGCTTTTTGATCCATTTAAAATACTTTGTAGTTTCAAAGAAGGAGAGAGAGAATAAATCACCAATTAATTATATTTCTAATAAACAATTCCCTCAATGTGGATCCAGGCTCTGAAATGTTATTCTTAGGGGACTGCCATTCCCCAAACTTCTAAAGTGCTTTCACTAAACACTAACTCCACAACAAATAGGAAAATAGCATTCATTATAAGCCTGCTTGAAGATAAAGAATGAATATTCACAGTCCAGACAGACTGATTAGTAGCCTTACTCTGGAACACACTGGACTGCTTACTTACATTAAAGTTATCAAGCTAACAAACACACAAAAAAATAGCATCCCTTTTTTCCCCTCAGGAAGGAAAAATGTTTAGTCCTTGATTGTCTCACCACAGTGCGATGATGTCAACTGAGGTTGATTGCTGAGACAGGGCCTTTCATCTTAACATCTTCTCTTGGCTGCACACAGGCTCTATTGCCTTTATGAATACTGGCTATTCCAAATAATCACAATCATAGAATTAGAAAGGATTTCAGGGTTCTCCTAGTACAAACAATATCTGACTGGGATGACTCCATAACCCTCACTGGAAGGCCTTTGATGAAGGGAAACCCTTTACTTCTCAAGACATGGGAAGTAAATATGACACCACCACCACCACTGTTCTACCCCCAATAATTGTTCATTTTTCCCAACTAAACAGATCTTTTAACTGATCTTCATACTTCATGACTTTGATGACCTTCACCATCCCTTTCCCTTCCCTTAGATACTTGCTAGCTTACAAATGTCCCTCTTAAAACATGGCACCTAGAACTGAACACAACATTCCATTTATGACCTGATCAGGGTAGAGAATGGGAAGATTATCATCTCTTTCATTCTATACATTTTCTCTCATGTTGCAGTCTAACATATCTAAAAATGCGTATGTATGTTAAATTTCAGGAATTAGATTTCAGTATTTATATATCATTTGTAGTTTGTCATAATCAAACATCAAGTATAGATCTATATTTTAAATTTCCTTTGTGCTAAATTTTTATTTGCCTTGAGGAAATGAAAGTCATAGCTCCACAGAATTTCAAAGCTGGAAAAAAACTTAGACATTTTTAATCCAACCAGATACTGAAACAAGCCTGGAGAATTAAAGTGACTTTTAAAGATTGTGTCCAACTGCTGCATGGAGCATGGTCCAAACTAAAACCATGACTAAGTCCAGACGATACTGACTATACTGTAGGCTAGACTATACTGTAGGCATAAGATATAGTAGAAAGATATAGTACTAACTGGACCTGGAATAAGAAGAACTAGATTCAAGTCCCAGTTCTGGCACTTACTATCAGTGTGATACTTCATAGTCTTAAATTATATCAGCATTCTGGTCTGTCATAGAACACTGTTAACTCATGTTGGGTTTATATATAGTCCAGCACGATGTGGTCAGATCTTTTTCAGAGTAATTGCTATTTAGCCATTTCTCCCAGATCTTATACTTCTGAAGCTGATTTTTTTTAACTCAGGTAAAAGACTTCACACTTAATCTCTATTCAATTTATCTTAGTAGAATCAGGGCATCATTCTAGGAGCAGGTAGTTGGCAGTGGACAGAGCCTGGAGTCAGGAAGACTTTAGTTCAAACTTGGCCTCAGACATTTCCTAGTTGTATGATTCTGGGCAAGTCACTTAACCTTATTTGCTTCAGCTTCCTCATCTGTGAAATGAGCTATAGAAGGAAATGGCAAATCACTCCAGTATCTTTACCAAGAAAACTCCAAATGGGGTCATAAAAAGTCACTCATGACTGAAAGACTGAACAACATCATTCTAAACAATCAGGATATTTTGGAATTTTTACTTTTTCATTCAAAATGTTACTATCCTTCCCAGCTTTGTGTTAGCTGCAAATTTAATATTCATGACAATATGGCCTTCAACTAAGTCGCTGATAATAATAATGTTAAGTAACATAGGGCAAAAGACAGATCTCTAGGATGCTCCATTAAAGAATTCTCTCTAAATTAACATTAAATGGTACATGACTGTTCTTTGGGTTTAGTTATTCAACTAGTTCCAAAACCATGTAACTACACTCTCATCTAGCTCATATATCCATCATATCCACAGGCATAGTATGACAATCAAAGGCTTTACTGAAATTTAGGAAAACTGTAACTACATCATTTCTCAGATCTGTTTAGCAAGTATTATATATATTTTTTTATTATTTAGTTTTATTTAGTTTATTTAGTTTTTTCAGATGTCTCAATTTCTTGTAGATTTTTTTAGTTTTATCTCTCTATTCTGTCAGTCAGTCCCAATTCCATAAGAAATTGTGTAGTAATAGATAGTAATTTCTTTTTTAAAAGTGAGATCATAGTAGTTGCAATTATCCCTTCAAAGAATGTTATCCGCCAGAAGAGTATCAATAATAATAACATTTCTTTAGGTTTTTATTTTAGATTTACAAATCACAACTAATTTTACTGACAATGATATGTGATGGCAAGCAAAGTGGGACTTTTTGTTTTACTCTTTTTTCTTTTGGAGTTCTGGTTCTTCTCAGCACTAAGGTAATCAAATGCCTTTGATTAAGACTTACTTCTGTTTGAATCAAGAGTCTTTGATGAATCAAGAGTCTTTGTTGACCTGCTTAAGTCTCATGAGTTTGGGTCACATGGTTGGGATACCCTCTGTGGGCTGACCCTGAAGAAGTGTATATATACTCTGAGGTTAGCATTTTGCTTGGGTGCTCAATCATTGGAAGAGCATTCCTGTGATTTTGCCGGATGAGACTCTGGGTAGTTGTTAAGGAGCCCCCTCTCCCCCACTTTGAAAACCCAGATGTTGGTGCTTTTCTCTCTCTAGTAACTATATACATATTGCTATGGACAAACAGAAGCCCTGTCTGCTGATGTGTGTTATTTGCTCTGTATACATAATTTCTGCTTGTAATTTCTGTCTGTATTTTCTCTGAAGTTCAGGGTGCTGACTTTTTCCCCTGAACTAAGTGAATGATATATGCACGTTTAATTAAAGTGAGATTATAAACTCCTTTTCCTTAGAAAAGCAGATCAAAGAACTTGTGCTAGCAGTACTCCTGTGTGCTGGTATTGTTGGTCTTACACCTCCACAGCAGCTTCTAGTAGCATTGTTGTTACATAATAATACATAGGAATTAATGAATTAGGTCTCAAAAAATTATATTGTCTAATTACCAGTGGGACCTCAAAAATTTGGCCATTTCACTGAGACTTTTCTGGTTTTAAACGATGAAATGGGGGAAAGTGCTATCATAAAGCTGTTGAGGGAGTCTGACAATAGTCAGTGGTTTCCTAAAGAGTGGAAAAACATATTTTTACTGCCTTTCCTCACACTTGGCAGCACAGGAATGCAACCATAACACCAGCAACTCCACCCAAGATGAAGGCATAGCCTGAGGGTATCAAGTACAGAGCTAGCAGCTATGCTTGAGCTCTTCCATTTTCGTACCAGTCACAATTTTCCCCTTTGTTAAGATGTAGTGGGCCTCCTTTGCTAGCCAAAAGCTAAATAGAAGAAGAAAGGACAATAGTGGAAGGAGGATTTTTATCTCTGTAAAGTCTAATACACGGGCATGTTGTAAGAGCCTTTCCATATATTGAATGCTTATTATTTTCTAACCAGGAGGACCAGGCCACAGAGTATAGGAGCCAATGGTTAAAAGGAAGTAATACCAGACCATTAATCAAAGAAATCATGAAATCATGGAGTTTTACACTTGGAGAGGACTTCTGAGATCATCAAATCCCCAGCCCCTCATTTTCAGAGATGATGAAACTGTGGCCTAGAGAGGTAAGTGATTTGCCCACATTAGGATAGCCAGTGAATGTTAAAGCTGGGATTAAAACAGGATCTCCCAACTCCTACTTCAGTGCTCTATGCACCATACCAGATTTTCCCCCTCTCACAGGGACTTTTTAGGTATATTATGGAACCATAGTTAATCGTCAGTCTACAAGTAAATTTCTCTTGCCTAGCTAATAGATAGACATAAAGATCTGATGATAAGTAACAAAAATATGTTGGGGATATGTGATTTTAATACTTTAAAGATTTCTTTTGAGTAGGCACTTCCCTTTTCCAATGTGAAATGCAATCCATCCACGTCATAAAAAACTAATGGGTTACATGTGGCCAAAAACTTTTAAACCTGGTAATAATAATAATAGTTGGCATGTACACAGCCCTGTGAGGTAGATTCTATCATTTTACCCATTTTACAGAGGAGGAAATAAATATAGATTAAGTAACTTGCTCAGGGTTACAGACACAGGGTTACAGATATCGAGTTACTATATAGAGTAAGTGTGAGGTGAAATCAGGAGTTGTCTCACTGCAATTGACCTTCTTACTTAGAAGGGAGGTACAATAAATATTAGCATTAGTGTGCAAAAAGCCTAGACTACACACTCACTGAGTGGACGAGCTATGTCTCACTGATCGCTGTATTTTCCCCCAAGGTAGTAATGAAAGAGCCTTAAATTTAGAGAAAATCTGGGCTTGAATTCCATCTAATGATGATGGATGGTGATGGTGATGATGATGATGATGATGATGATGATGATGATGAGAGAGATGCCATTTTGATATTGTGCCAGGGGAATGCAAACTTTGGTAGATGCTGCCAACCGGACATAATACGATAATCAGAATAATAAGACACCTGCTAGTAATAAGCACCTACAGAGTGCCAGGAACTATACTAAGTGCTTTACAAATATCTCATTTGATACAACAACCCTGGATAATAGGTACTATTATTATTCCCCCTCAAATGGTTGAAGAAACTGAGGCAAACAGAAATTTAAGCTGCTTGTCCAGGGTCACCCAGCTATTAAGTGTCTGAGCCTGGTTTTGAACTCATGTCTTCCTGACTCCAGACCCAGTGCTCCATCCCCCTTACCATCAAGCTGCCATCTCTGCCAACTACCCATTGGATGACTTCAGGCAAAGAATTAACCTCTCTGAACATCAATCACCTCCTGTCTAAAAAAGAACAATAATATCCACATTTTCTGCCTCATAAGATTGTCATGTGACAATGACCTTGCAAGGGGTGATATATGTAACGGTATTCTGGGAAGAATGTGCAGTGTGCTCACATGATACAGTCCCCACGTATGAAAGGATGCTTTGGGGAGCCAGCTTCCAGAAAGGCATTATGACTCGTAATGGAAGGGGCCCTGGTTCATAACTTGGAGCATGCACAGATACTCAGCAACTTATTTTATTATTCCAAGGTAGTTCATCTTCTGATATCAGCATGAATTCCAGTTATCAACAAGAGACAAACTGTTGCTTAGCTGTGGAGCCAAAACTGGAACACACTATTTGCTTTAATTTTCTCCTACTCCTACTCTGAAGTACCAGAGAACACTATGACCCTGTGATCTTCAAAAGTTCAGATGGAATGCTCATGAGCCACCAGAGATCTTGGAGCCAGAGCCCTTGCCAGATTTGTGGCCAGCCCATTTATCCAAGGAATGAGGACCCCAAGATCACTAAGACCTAGACAAGAGGTAGCTGAGATATAGACTCATCTAGTGGCCATGCCACATTTTGGAAGTGACCTTGGTGAATGCAAATGCTATGTAGAGCTACGTTAAGTTTGAGCCAAGTCTTTTTATGTATTAAGAAGGAATAGGGAAGAGTATGCCCCTCAACTGCTGAAGAGAAATTCCTTGAGGCCTTACTGCTAGTGAACTGGGCTGGCCACAAATCTGGCAAGGGCTCTGGCTCCAAGATCTCTGGTGGCTCATGAGCATTCCATCTGAACTTTTGAAGATCACAGGGTCATAGTGTTCTCTGGTACTTCAGAGTAGGAGTAGGAGAAAATTAAAGCAAATATTGTGTTCCAGTTTTGGCTCCACAGCTAAGCAACAGTTTGTCTCTTGTTGATAACTGGAATTCATGCTGATATCAGAAGATGAACTACCTTGGAATAGTAAAAAAAAATTATGTTCAATATAATCTTAGTGCTATATGTATTTTACTGTTTTCTAACTCCTTAAAACTTTGTAACGTGACATAAAATTTTCATGAGGTGTTTAAAACACATTTGATGGAGGTATGGAAAGGGAACCTTAGGGTTTTGCAAATATTTTTCTATAGCAGATCGCATCTTTATAATCACACAATTGACTAAGCAATATAGAGAACTTAAAAATCATATAATCATAGATCTGGAACTGGATGGAGAGTTAAAGGTCATTGAGTGCAGAGGTGTTAAACACCTGTACGTTGCACCTGGCAACATTCTCAAGTAAGGAATTCACCAGATTAAAATATAATTAGGAAATATTTAACAAAATATGATGGAATGTAGTTATTGTTAATATATGACTTTCTTGTCAGTCTGAAGTATGCCCCAGTCACTCATCCTTATATATTGTTTAGTGTCCTCTGTTTCTCTTCAATTTTGACTGCCCCCTCATTTCACAGATGAGAAAAATAAGTCTTGGAGAAGGTAAATTACTTAGACAAAGCCATATAGCTAGTAAGAGATAGAACTTTATTGACTCTGAGTCCAGAATTCTATCCACGATGCCAGTTGACTCTAAGATCCCACTTTACCTATTGCTTCTTGACTATTTTTAAAAGGCATTCAGCATTGGCACTGAGAGGCATCATAGCAAAATGGAGAGAGAGATGCCCTCAATGCCAAAAGTACCTGGGTTCAACACGTACCAAATGTCTAACTTGGAGCGAGTCATTTAACCTCTAGGCAACTCTCTAAGACTGTAAGTGGTGGAGAAAGTTCCAAGCTGCTTTTGTAGAGGAGGTTTCTTCATCTTGGAGTTCCCTATACCGATGAAATCAAGGATCCAGTATTTATTCTATTTGTATCATTGTCAAGGTTCAAAAGAGCAAAGCATTGCCTTGAAAATGAATGTCTCCCTCACGTATCACATCACAAAATCATACCAGATTCTTTGAAGGACATAACAATAGAAATAACTTTGTTCAACAACCCTCTGATAACTAATGTCAGGTGAGGCATAAAACAGGTAGAAATATGCTTACCAAAGGTGTCTCTGTTAAAAATGGCCGTAAAACAAGCAGATCAGGAATTGAAGGACCCATGTAATTAGAATTTATAGGTAAACCTAGAAGGTCTTATTCCACGTCTCAGGGAGACTGGAGTTCTATCTATGTGGGGAGCTTGGAATTAAATCTATCTACCCTACATCTGATATTTGCAGTCTAGGGGTATGATTCTGTTTGGGGGTTCAGCGTAAAAACCACAATCACTGGGTGCTTGGTGGGCGAGTAGTCCTCCTCCACATCTGAAAGGTAACAGCTTAATTTTATTCCCCTCCCTCTAAATCTTTAGAACACAAAAGATTATCATAGATAGCAACCACGTATCTATCAAAGTAAGAAAGCAAAATAGTAATTAAGGAAACAATATAAATTAGTTTAGGCAATAGAATACATAAGAGCAAAACAGGGGAGTCTGTGACCAGGTTGAGAAATGAAACCTCAGCTCAACTGAACAGAGAATGACTTCTTATATGAAGTCTAATCTTAGCAGTCTTCTGGGATGGAGGTACTAGAAATGAAGGGAAATGTTGGAGTGGCATCTTCTTCTCATATGCCTGCTGCTCCAAAAACCCCAAGCCCTGTTCACCATTCAAAATCTGCCTTCTCTGCTTACTCCACCTCTTTCCCTCTTCCCTTGTTTCTCTCTCCCAAAAGGCTCTCAGCCAATTAGGATTCACATCTGCCTCCACGTCAAATCCCTCTATCTCAGGGATGTCCTTTAGGGGACTGTCAAATCTTCCTGGGGACAGGGGCTAAATTTGGTATCTCGTTATTGCTCAAAACATGTTAAATAACAATTATTATAAAATTCTTTGCCCTATGAATGATTCGAGATATTCTTCCACTGTACCTAGTAAAATATATGCATGTAGGTGTATCTACATCAGTATCAACTGTATCTCATAGCTTTATAGCATAAAATAGATCTTGAAAAAAAAGTTAACTTAATTCAGGCCAAGAAATTTGTATTAATCGTTTACTTTCATAATATCGGTATTCATAAATCACAACTCTTCATATATGTTAGATGTTTCTCCTGTGTGTATGCATGTTTTTTATGTATAATTGGACCATATATGATTTAATTGTAGTATAGGGAGCTCCCAGTGAGGTGGTATAATGATCAGAATGCTGGTCCTGGAGTCAAGAAGACCTAAATTCAAATCTGGCATCAGACACTTACTAGCTGACCCTAAATGATCACTTAACTTCTGTTTCCTCAGTTTCCTCAAATGTAATGTGGGGATAATAATAACATCTACCTCCCAGTGTTGTTCTGAGGATAAAATGAAATCATATTTGTAAAATACTAAACACAGTACCTGGTACTTCCTCTACTAATATGCTTTTTCTGCGATTTATAGTCTTATAGTTGCTCTGAGCCCTGGGAGTGACAGTTCAGTGGTTTGCCCAAGAGTCATGTAGCCACGATGTGTCAGGGACATGACTTGAACCCATCTCCCTGACTCCTAGTTCAGCTTTCAATCCATTATGCCATATTTCCTCAAAGTATAATATTACAAATTATGTTGATCTATTAGGGTCATAGATTTAGAGATGGAATGTATCTCAGAGGCCATCCAAACAAAACTCCCTTACTATACAGATGAGAAAAGAAGCCCAGGGAAGTTAAGTGATTTGTTTCAGATTACACAGCTAGTAATCAAAATGGGCAAGATTTGAACTTGGGTCTTCTTCATTCCAGAGCCAGTATTTTATCTACTATACTACAACCACTTGTACCGTTGAGAGGTGTACCCACATATGTGAGGTCACAGGTACATTGAAATAATGAACTATATTTGCAAAATCAGTCACATCACTATAGTTTCCAGTGTTGACAAATGTTCTTTGGTTACGATTATGAATGTGGTCATCATGGTGGGGCTTTGTGGGAAAATGGAGGATGCACTGTACTTTTAAAAAACACTTTGTATACTTTTTGGTCTAAGTATATTTGCATGAAAACAATTTCCTTGTTGCTAGGAGTTCATCTGCTCATGCTGCTTATTTCTTACCTGAAATAGAAACTTATTTTTAATTCATAAAATATTCATGTTTAAGGACATTGTCATTATACTTTAAACCTAGAAACATGTAACAATAGAAGTAGCAGCCCTCAAACTGTACTGGGGAAGAATACATAATAAAACTGTCATAATTCAAAATTTACTTTCAGGCTATACATAACAACATGTGATGGTTTCAAACACGCTTATAAGTTATGAAAATAACAATGATTAAGACAATGACAGCAGATATTATATCAATAACAAATACACATTATAATGGTTTTCCAATACCATCATCTTCAAGTTCCCTTTTCAATGGTGTCCTATATCCCTACTTACACAGCATGTCCACACTGTTCTTCTTAGGCAGATCTTCTCAATTTTCCTTTTAACCAATCATTCCACTCCCACCTACAAGTCTTCACCAGACTGTATCTTATACCTGAAAAATTCTTCAACTCCCATTCTCAGCTCTCCAAGTTTCTATCATTCAGGAAAACAAAAACAAAACCAAAAACTCATGACATCGCATCTCCTCAATGGTGTTTTTTTCTGTTTCTTTGGAAAAGAGATTACTATTCCTCCTTATCCTCTCTTCAGTCTGAATTTTCAACTTTTTCAAATAATCAACTAAGAAAATGCATAATTTTAAAAGTTTTTATTTTGATTTTTGTGATTTCATTGGCCTAGGGAACTCTCAGAGGGGAAACGTCTATAATGCAAATCTGTCTGCAATTTTTCTGCAATTTATAGTCCTAAGGAATTAAAGATACATAATGAAAACATTTAACTTATGTAATATATGTGTCTGCTCTATGCTCATTCAATCTGTAGAGCTTGGTGTGTCTGTATCCTTATTTGCTGTTTGAGATGGTTAAGTTCCACTTTCCAAAAGAAGCATCATCTTTGTAGATGAAGTCTTTCCTCATTCTCCAATTAATTACCCTGCATGTGTTTAACTGCCTTGTGTTTATTTTTTAAATTTTATATATTCATATATGTCCATTCACCTTGTCTTCCCCAACAAAATGTAAACTCCTTGAAGGTAGAGATTTTTTAAAAAAATATTTTTATCCCCAAGGACTAGTACAGTGGTTGGAATATAACAGATGCTTAATGAAGACTTTTCGATTGGTTATTAACAGTTTATGGGTAACTGACCTGGTTTAAAGATCTTCAGGCAAGGCCTACTACAATGCTATATTCTGATGATCCCTTCCTAAGTACATTTATAATAATATTTTAGGAGGTTAAACTTTTTTCCCACCCTTTTGGTACTTAAAAAACAACTACTCAATTCCTTAAACATAGGGATCTTCATGTTATTCATCTTTTTGTGTCTCCAGCATACAGCAAATGGAAAGGCATCTGCAAAGATCTGTGTTATAATTAGTTTGGATTCTAAGGTAGATCACAGGGGCACCTAGGTGGCACATAAGTGTATGGCCTTGGGCGAGTCACTTAACCCCAACTGCCCTGCCCTCCCCCCTCCAAAAAAAAAACCCAATAAGGTAGATCATATCTACTGTATTCCATGGAAATAATTTAATAAATAGCTCCCCCAAAATTGTAACCTGATATCCAAACTTTAGGTGATAGACCTCATTGAACTCAGTTGGATTGATCCTCAGATGTCAGCCCTAGGGTTTTTTATACTTACATCACTCTTTTCCAAAGCTTGTGCTCAGTTGATATAGAGAATTTAGGATCCCTTTTTACTCCTTGAGGAGGCATCAAAATTTAAGGCTCTGATTGTGACATGGTACATGTTAGGTCTTGCTACCTTTCTGATAAATAAATGGACTTTTAAAAAAAAAGCAGATCTATGATTTCATCTATGTGGGGACCTCTCTGTGAGGAGACTATTGATGTAAATCATCAACTCTTCTTCAAGTTGTATTCTTAGAAAGCTGGAGGAACTGACAGGTTAACCTTGCTTCTTTCTTGATGAAGAAGCTGACCCTGGACAACATAAAAGAGAGTTAACTACAGATTCAGGGGAGAATTAGCTGTGAAAATTGAGAGATTTGCAGAGAGGAGTAGACCCAAAGACTTCATTTGAAGCATCTGTAAAGGAGAGATACTGCAAGGGAAGGGGTTGGGGGGAGCAACCTGGGAATCTGAACCTGGAGTGGTAGTGCTGGGAATCCAGTCTTTGGGGGAGACTGGGGCAGGGCTAGGGAAGAGTAGCTCCCCAAGGAGGTGTTACATTTGAATTTCAGGGTTAGAATGAAAACATTAGACCTAGTATTTTAGATTTTATAATGAAGTAGAATTTCCTTTTCAGAGTTTAAATTCGTTCCCTTAATTTCTGAGCTCAATTATCATATTTTCAAAAACTGTCTTTGACTTTTGATTCCTTGCTTTGATTTTTGATTCACTGCTCCTCCTCCTCCTCCCCGCCCCGGTGTATTGTCTTAAATTTCTGTATAAATAAGTTGTGAGTACATTTTGCTATTCCTCAGGAAGCTTTTTTTGCTATCCTTCATTTTAGAAAATGACATTAATGGTGTTACTGTTCACATATGTGAGTGGTGCTGTGGCCCACAACTTTTTCCACACAGTGTATTGTTTGTCTTCTGAGTAGTGAGTGATTGACCCTCTCCTTGACAGGGCAGGAAACAGCCCAGGCTGCTGACTTTCCTTAGGGGATTTCTGAAGTGTAGTACGTGATCAAAATAAATGACTTAGTCTCTTCGGACTGCTTGCCAGATTAATTTGTTCTTTCCTCTGTCTTGTCTTAAAAGCTGTTTATTCTATACTGCTTTAGGATTTTTTTCAATTTAATAAATGTTGATAGGATTTTTCATGTCCTATCTCCTTGTCTGACATTTATTCCATATTTGGCTCCCTGTTCAGAAGCTGTTTCCATATCATATGCCTCAAATATGTCCAGCCCAGCAGACTTAGGTTTCAGGAAACATCAATAGGCTAGCGACTATCTAGGATCTCATTGTGGACGAACTATCCTCTTACCAGTTAGTGTTAGTTATGCCAAGTGGAAGGTGCTCATGAGCTTGATCATAATACTGAGAGTGATGATCTGGGGCATTTTTTTTAATCATTCTGAACTGTCAGACCACATATCATCTCCCAAGGAACGTTAATTTCTCCTTCTCCTTCTCCTTCTCCTTCTCCTTCTCCTTCTCCTCCTTCTCCTTCTTCTCCTTCTCCTTCTTCTCCTTCTTCTCCTTCTCCTTCTTCTTCCCCTTCTTCTTCTTCTTCTTCTTCTTCTTCTTCTTCTTCTTCTTCTTCTTCTTCTTCTTCTTCTTCTTCTTCTTGCTCTTCTTCTTCTTCTTCTTCTTCTTCTTCTTCCTCTTCTTCTTCTCATTAATATTGCCATCATTGTGGTGCAGCGGATAGAGCACTGTCTAGAGTCGGGAAGATCCAAGTTCAAATCCAATTTTAGACACACTGATGTTCTGGCTCCAGAACCACTTACACAACGCCTGGTTGCTTTCTCTTCCCATGTGAAAATTACTAGGGGCTTAGAAGTTTGCCTTTCTGGCAGAGTATGAGGGATCTTTTATCACTTTCCTTGGACACTGAAATCAGTGAACAGGCATCTAGGAAACAGAAATGCCAGGCACTGTGCTAGGTCATGGAGTGACAAAGACAAAAATCTTCTCGAAGAGCTTCCATTCTGTTAGGAGAGAAAATATACATAAGTGAACACAAGATAAATACAAGGTCATTTTGAGGGAGACACTATCAGCTGGGGGCTGGGGTGGGAATCAGGAAAAACCTCATGTAGAAAGTTGCAACTGAGCCAAATACTGAAGGAAACTAGAAATTCTATGAGGAGGAGTGAGGGTGGTGTGCATTCTGAATATGTGCGAAGTCAGGAAGATGGAAATCACTCTGTGCTACAGGTATTGGTTGTGCAGTCATTCAATCATGTCTGACTGTTTGTGACCCCATGGACCATAAGATGCCAGGCCCTTCTGTCTTCCACTATCTCTTGAAGTCTGTCCAAATTCATGACATTATCTATCCTTCTCATCTTCTGTTGCCCCCTTTCCTTTTGCCTTCAATCTTTCCCAAAATCAGTGTTTTTTTCTCAATGAATTCCATCTTTGCTCCAGCTTCAGTGTTTGACCTTCCAGTGAATAGTCTGAATTGATTTCTTTAAGTATTGACTGATTTGATCTACCTGCTGTCCAATGGGCTCTCAAAAGTCTGCTTTAGCACTGCAATTCTATGGTGCTCAGCTTTCCTTGTAGTCCAACTCTCATAGCCATACATTACTATTAGAAAAACCATAGCTTTGACTCTACAGACCTTTGTTGGCAAGGTAATATGCTGCTTTTTAATATGCGGTCCATATTTGCCATAGCTTTTCTTCAAAGGAGCAAAGGTCTTTTAATTTTAATCTCTAGCAGTCATCATCTGCAGCAATTCTTGAGCCCGAGAATATAAAACCTGACACCGCTTTTATTTCTTCTCCCTCTATTTTCCAGGAAATGATGGGACCAGTTGCCAAGATCTTAGTTTTTTTGATGCTAAACTTCAAGCCAACTTTTACACTCTCCTCTTTCACCCTCATCAAGAAGCTTCTTAATTCCTCTTCGCTTTCTGCCATTAAAGTGGTATCATCTGACCATCTGAGATTGTTGATATTTCTTTCTCCTAGCAACTTTAATTCCAGCTTTTTATTCATTCAGCCTGGCATTTCATATAGTATACTGTGTATATAAGTTAAATAAATAAGGCGACAATATACATTCTTGTTGACTTCCTTTTCCAGTCTTAAACCAATTTGTTGTTCTGTGTTTAGTTCTAACTATTGCTTCTTGGCCCACACACAGGTTCCTCAGAAGATAAGTAAGATCTGAGACTCTCATCACTTTGAGGACTTGCCACATTCTGTTGTGATCCACATAGACAAAGGCCCTAGTCTGTAGTCAATGAAGCAGAAGTACGTGTTTTTCTGGAATTCCCTTGCTTTCTCCATAATCCAGTTGGCAATATGGTCCCTAGTTCCTCTACCTCTTCAAAACCCAGCCTGCCCCCTCTGGTAATTCTTGGTTCACATATTGCTGAAGCCTAGCTTGCAGAATCTTAAGCATAACCTTGCTAGTGTGTGAAATGAGTGCAATTATTCAGTAATTTGAACAGTCATTGGTATTGCCCTTCTTTAGGATTAGGATGTAAAGTGATCTCTTCCAATCCAGTGATCACTGTTGTGTTTTCCAAATTTCCTGGTGTATTGAATGCAGTACTTGGACACCATCATCTTTTAAGGTTTTAAATAGCTCAGCTAGAATTCAGTCACCTCCACTAGCCTTATTGTTATCAATGCTTCCTAAGGCCCACTTGATTTCATTCTCCAGGCAGGGTCATTAGATTCAATGTGTATTCAATCTCACTGTTTACTACATAGGCTGCCTACAACTTATGCCATGATTCAAGTTTTTAAAAAATTAATGTTTTTGGTAATGAGGTTTCTCAGAATGAGTTCTTTCAAATGAAGATTTGGGCAAGGGAGGTATGACAGAGATTTGTAGTCACACTATTAATTTGAATGAATAGAGAAGGAAGCCAGACTCTAATCCCTTCCCCCCTCAAAAACTCCACCTTTTATGGAGTCGTACAGTAAAGAAAAGTATATAAAAACCTCACGAATAGGAGATTTGATCCTAGAATAGATTCAAAGGGGAAAGGAGTCAAGAAGCAGAGCAATTGAACAAAACTTTCTTTGAAAAGAGTGCCACGAATTAATGTTCAAAATAAGGAGCTGGATGGAGACAGTTGTATGGGACAAGAGAGAGTCCATGGTACTTTTATCAGGTCAGGGAAAGGAAAGGGAAAAAAGGGAGAAAGAGAGAAATACTGCAAATAGAGTCAAGGAATTTGGGTCTGTGCAAACTTAGGAATGTTTGCTTTAGGAGATAGGGATCATTTTAAAGTAAGCAAAAGAAGCAAAAAGAAAACAAAAAATCCTAGGGTTCGTTTTAAAAGTTTAAAAAGAGGGGGAAATTAATATAAATAACAGAATTTAATGGAGGAAAACAAAAACAATTATGACCTGAACTATGAATTGATTAATTCTCTAGTAAAATACAAGATAAAATTAGAATGGACAAGCAAACAAAGCCCAATAACTTAAAACTTAAAGATATGCACTGAGTTAAATATGAGACTAGAACAAAGTTTTTCATGCTTTAGGCCTTTCCCCAAAGCAACAGGTTGCAATAATAATTTCAGATAGGGCATTTTCAAGCAAGAAAAACAGGAAACTCACTTATGCTTATGTTTGCATACCATAGACGATGAATCAATATCATGATTAATTGTATATGTACATATACACATATAGCTATAAACACTGAAAGCATAGCATCTAAGTTCTTAGAAGAAAGCTAATTAAATGAAAAAGATATCGATAGTACTACAATAATTGTAGGTGACTTAGATTTATCCAAGTCTGAACAAAGAATATTAAACAGAAAGATAAACAAGAAGGAAAAAAGAGATCCCACTAGGGTAACAAAGTGAAAAGAGAGGGCAAAAGCTACTGTTGCTAGATCCAGATACAAAGGCACCACAATTCTTCTGGTCTAGGTTCATAATCTCAGCATAATCCTTAACTTCTCACTCTTCACACCCAATATCTAATCACTTGTTAAATACTGCCATTTCTATCTTCCCAATCTTTCACATCAACCCCTTCTCTTTATTCATACAGCCACCTCCTTGGGACAGATCCTTATCACCTCCTTTCTAGTTTGTTTCAACACCCTCCTAGTCGCTCCCCTTTCCTCAAGTCTTTCTCCAATCAAAGGTCTGCTTTCACCCAACTGCCAAAGTGATTTTTCTAAAAGGCAGCTAAGACTATATGACTTGACTATTCAACCAACTCTAGTGCCTTCCTATTGCCTCTAGAAAAAAAATCAATGTAAACTCATTTGTTTAGCTTTTAAAGCCCTAAATAACCATCCCTACAACCTATCTTTCCAGCTTCATTGGACATTAATCCTCCTCCAAAACTTTACAATCTAGCCAAACTGTCCTTCTCTTTGTTCCTTACCCTCAACACGCCATCTCCCATCTCCATGCTTTTGCTGTGTCTATCTTCCATGTCTGGAATTCAGTTCCTCCTCACCTCTACTTCACAAAATCGCTCCCTATTTTAAAGAAGGAGCTCGTAGACCACTTTCTGTACAAAGACTTTCTTGATCCCCCTAGCAACTAGTACCTCTCTCCCAAACTACTTTGTATATTAGTTGTTGTTCAATCGTTTTCAGTCATTTGCAACTCTTAATTTTTTCTTTGTTGTCATTGTTGTATCCCCAGTATTTATCACAGTGCTTTGCCCAGAGTTAAGTACTTCAAAAATATATGATGTTAAATGAGTTATAAAAACTGGTATGTATTTTTTTATATATCATTTATATGGTCTTTCACAAAGTTCAATTCTAATGCTTTATTATGACCTGGAGACGACCTTAGGTTTTTGAAAGACTACTCCAATTTGGTGCAAATGCTGGGAAGTTCTACCATTCTAAAAACAATTTTACTGTAGTCCTGGCAACAGACTGTTTCTTCTGTCTGAGGACAGGCCTAACTAGGTTGGAAGAGACTCATTTCCAGTAGACTAGCCAATTGATGATCTTTGGCCATGGCAACCCATGAAACAAAATTATAAAAAGGGGTGCCACTGCTTCCAGTTATTCAGTGATGGAGTCAGAGTGGTGAAAAGGAATCACATAAATTTTAGACTATCTCTAAAACTTAATTTACCTGTTGCCATTCTAAATGTGAAACACTTGTCCAAAAGCCAATGAATGACTATACTACTGAAGAAACTTAATCACATCAATATTAACATTCTCTTTATCTCTAGCTCTGTCCATCACTATAAACAAAACCTAATGATGAAGTTGCAACTAAATGATAAGATGGCTCAGATGTCTTTCTCTAAGAAGCAAAAAAAAAAGTTGGTAGAGTTGGTTTTACCACTTTCCAAAGGCAATAAGAAACATCATTTGGTCAACTATTACTGTGCTCATGATAAATATTAGCAAAAAAGACAACCATAAAATAATTCTCTCATATACCATCATTAGCTGGAGAGGATGAAAAGATAGACACATTCTAAAAAAATAAATAGACACTTACTTTGATACTTTGTGATTTTGGTGCAAAGGCAGGCATAAGCAGGAAGACAGAAAAAAAGATCTTGAAAAACATCATTCAAGAGTAAGATAGTCAATAATCAATAGATGTTTATTAAGCTCCTAATATATGCATGGCACTGTGCTAAGTGCAAGGAATACAAACACACAGAAAGAAATCTAATGGGGAAAGATAAACCACAAAAGGAAGCTGAAAAGGTGGTGTGGGAGGAAGGTACCCCAAAGTCATGCATCCCGATGAGAAATGCATTTCTGAGTTTGGCTCTTCCTTAAATGGAAGTTTGGAGTTCATGGCCCCACCCTCCAGTCAGAGGGGCAGAGGGTAGTGGTGAGGTGATGTACCAAGCCTGATAAGATCTTACAGCATGATAAATTTATCTGTATAATGAACTTCCTAGGGCATGGTAAGATCATTCAAAGATTGATCTATTCAAAGATAGATCAAAAATCCTCCAAAGTCTACATCGTGTTTACTTTCCTCAAGAAAAGAACTGGAAGGCATAGTATATGATGAACACAAAATAACATAAAATATGACACTTATTCTATTTTAACAGAAAGAAATGATTCAGTACATGTGAGAATGATTTTTGAATTAGTTTTCAAAGAACAATCCAATCACCAACTTGACAGAGCACAGATCAACATTAATAGAAAATTAAAAGAAGAAAAATTAGAAGAAAATTTAACATGCAATTAAAAAAAGAAACCTCCAGCCTGATCTATTTATTTTTTAAATATTTTATTATTTATTTAATGTTTTTAGTTTTCAGCATTGATTTCCACAAGATTTTGAGTTACAATTTTTTTCCCATTTCTACCCTCCCACCCACTCCAAGATGGCATATATTCTTATTGCCCCATTCCCCAGTCAGCCCTCCCTTCTGTCACCCCACTCCCCTCCATCCTCTTTCCCCTTACTCTCTTGTAGGGCAAGACAGATTTCTATGCCCTATGCCTGTATATCTTACTTCCCAGTTGCATGCAAAAACCACTTCTTTTTTTTAAACATCTGCTTTTAAAACTTTGAGTTCCAAATTCTCTCCCCTCTTCCGTCCCCACTCACCCTCCCTAAGAAGCCAAGCAATTCAACATAGGCCACATGTGTATCATTATGCAAAACCATTCCACAATACTCATGTTGTGAAAGATTAACTATGTTTTGCTCCTTCCTAACCTATCCCCCTTTATTGAATTTTCTCCCTTGACCTTGTCCCTTTTTGAAAGTGTTTGTTTTTGATTATCTGTTCCCCCTATCTGCCCTCCCTTCTATCATCCCCCTTTTGGATCTTCTTCCTCCTTCTTTCCTGTGGGGTAAGATACCCAATTGCGTGTGTATGGTATTCCCTCCTCAGGTCAAATCCGATGAGAGCAAGATTCACTCATTGCCCCTTACCTGCCCCCTCTTCCTTCCCAACAGAACTGCTTTTTCTTGCCACTTTTATGTGAGATAATTCACCTCATTCTATCTCTCCCTTTCTCCCTCTCTCAATATATTCCCCTCTCATCCCTTAATTTGATTTCATTTTTTTAGATATCATGCCTTCATATCCAACTCACCCTGTGCCCTCTGTCTATGTAAATATGTACATTCCCTTCAGCTCCCTAATACTAAGGTGTCATGAATTACACACGTCATCTTTCCATGTAGGAATGTAAACAAAACAGTTCAACTTTAGGAAGTCCCTTATGATTTCTCTTTCTTGTTTACCTTTTCATGGTTCTCTTGATTCTTGTGGTTAAAAGTCAAATTTTCTATTCAGAGCTGGTCTTTTCTCTAAGAAAGCTTGAAAGTCCTCTATTTTATTGAAAATCCATATTTTCCATTGGAGCATTATACTCAGTTTTGCTGGGTAGGTGATTCTTGGTTTTAATCCCAGCTCCATAGACCTCTGGAATATCATATTCCAAGCCCTTTGATCCCTTAATGTAGAAGCTGCTAGATCTTGTGTTATCTTGATTGTGTTTCCATAATACTCAAATTGTTTCTTTCTGGCTACTTGCAGTATTTTCTCCTTGATCTGGGAGCTCTGGAACTTGGCAACAATGTTCCTAGGAGTCTTCTTTTTGGGATCTTTTTTCAGGAGGTGATTGGTGGATTCTTTCAATTTCTATTTTGCCCTGTGGCTCTAGAATATCAGGGCAGTTCTCCTTGATAATTTCTTCAAAGATGACATCTAGGCTCTTTTTTTGATCATGGCTTTCAGGTTGTCCAATAATTTTAAAATTATCTCTCCTGGATCTATTTTCCAGATCCATGGTTTTTCCAAGGAGATATTTCACATTGTCTTCCATTTTTTCATTCCTTTAGTTCTGTTTTGTAATATCTTGATTTCTCAAGTCACTAGCTTCCACTTGCTCCAATCTCATTTTTAAGGTAGCATTTTCTTCAGTGGTCTTTTGGACCTCCTTTTCCATTTGACTAATTCTGCCTTTCAAGGCATTCTTCTCCTCATTGGCTTTTTGGAGCTCTTTTGCCCTTTGAGTTAGTCTATTTTTTAAGGTGTTATTTTCTTCAATATTTTTTGGGTCTCCTTTAGCAAGTCATTGACTTGTTTTTCATGGTTTTCTTGCATCCTTCTCATTTCTCTTCCCAATTTTTCCTCTACTTCTCTTATTTGCTTTTCCAAATCCTTTTTGAGCTCTTCCATGGCCTGAGACCAATTCATATTTTTCTTGGAGGGTTTTGATGTGGGATTTTTGACTTGGTTGACTTCTTCTGGCTATATGTTTTGGTCTTCTTTGTCACCAAGAAAAGATTCCAAAGCCTGAGTCTGAATCTGAGTCCTTTTTTGCTGCCTGTTCAGGGTATGACTGCTTGTAGAGTATAGAGTAGTTTGTCCCAAGCTTGAGGGGCTGTGCTGCTGTTTTCAGAATTACTTCTACACAACAAGCTCTGCCACACCAGTGCTCCTTCTCCCCTAAGACCTGCTAACCAGGATCACGGCCCAGATCCAAGGAGGGCAAAGCAGGTTTAGCATCCTGCTCTAACCGCCACTTAATTCCTCCTACCAGTTGGGACTGGGGCCAGAGGCAATGGCAGCTGTAGCTCTGTAAGCAGCCTCAGAGATGCACCACCTCCGCTACCCCAGGAGCAGTGGCCAACCTCAAACTCCTGTCACTCTGTCCCAGCAGCTTTTCCCACTAACCTGCTCTGTTGTCTTTGGTGTTTGTGGGTTGAGAAGTCTGGTAACTGCCACAGGTCAATGATTCAGGGCCCTACGGCCTGTTCCGCCCTGCTCCCAGTCTGGTTGGTCCTGGTGTAGCCCACGCTAGGCTCCGCTCTGCTCTGCTCCCAGCTTTGTGAGATATATCCTTTCCAGTGACCATCCAGGCTGTCCTGGTCTGGAGCCCTGCTTCCCTCTGCTATTTTGTGGGTTCTGCAGCTCTAGAATTTGTTCAGAGCCATTTTTTATAGGTGTTTGGAGGGACCTGGGGGAGAGCTTAAGCAAGTCCCTGCTCTCCAGCTGCCATCTTGGCTCTGCCCCTTCCCCCAACCTGATCTATTTAAATAAATTATTAATGCTAAAAATAAAAAGAAATGGATGGAGGAACATGTATTGACATTAGTCATAATAATTTCCATGAAAGTTTAATCAATGCGAATGAATTGCCAAAACAAGTAGACCAAAAGAGCCTAGAATATGCCTTAGCCCACAAACATGTGGAGGGAAGTGATATAGTAGCCAAGGATAACTTGTTTAGATTTAGTCAGTCAATAAACATTTATTAGACAACTACTATGTGCCAGTCAGTGTGCTAAGTGCTGGGGGTACCAAAACAATTTTAAAAAGAAGGTAGTACCTGCTGTCAAGGACCATACAATCTAACATGGGGAGATAACAGACAAAAGGAAATGGAAAAGAGGAAGGGGACAGAGATAGCTAGTGCGGGTGTGCATGATAGAGAAATCCAAAAGCAGTGTTGCTGGTGCAAAACAGGGATGGTGCTATAAGCCCTTTTTCTTAAAAAGAGGTCCTGTTGCTCATGGCCTCGTCCCTAGAGAAAGGGTCCATTCAGAGGCACAGAGGGTACTGATGAGCTGTGAGTGACAGATCGATTCAATCTTGCAGGATAATGAAATTTCCCAATAATGAGTTTCCTGGGGAAAGAAGGCATGATGGAGAGTTTCAGAGAAATTCAAAAGCAGTGTAGCTTTAGAAGATCAACCATTTGTACAGTCATATAGAGGACTCTGGAAAATGAAGAACATTGTTTTATAAAATAGAGAGAAATCATGGAGGAAAAAACCAGTTTAAAGAAGTCTTGGTAAGAAACACAGCTAAGCAAAGGTATACCAAGTGTATTTAAGAATAGAACTTGAAGTTCTGTGATCATACTTTTTAAAATGGAAAACATCTGTAAAGATTTTTCATTACAAATTCTTTTTCACCATCATGGAGAGCACAGTCAGTCCATTTGGATGATAATATTCAGCTCCAAATGAGCTGCATGAGTAAATAGGTATGGCATTGAAATAAGCAAAGAAGGGAAAGCAGGTAGCCTAAATCCTGAAGCAACATTCACAATGGGAAAGGAATTAGATTTGTAAGCATGAATCCCTATTCTACTTGCTGCTTATAGACCTTGGACAAGTAACTTAACTTCTCCGGGCCTCAGTTTCCTCATCTTCAAAATGAGGGGATAGGACAATATAAAATATAAGGTCTCTTTCAGCTCTAAATATTTGAGCTTATATACATACAGAGGAGGTCTGCGCTGTAAGGGACACAATTATGAAGACATTGAAAAATCAGTTTTCAAGATATATGAAAGAGCTGAGGAAAACAAAGGCTTAGGAAAAAATAAACCAGGCCTTAATATTAGCAGGTGGGAAAAGTGACCAAGAGAATATAAAACGCTACTGAATCATGCACCAATTTTCCCATTATACACAATTCTTATGAGATTAATCTATACATAGATCAAGGGCATTCATGATAAGGTTTTATAATGGAAACAGACAGGCTTTGGCAAGTAATATTCCACAGTCAAACACATTTTTACAATAACACAATTGACCGAAAGATATGGGGAGCTTAGGATTCTACTGCGCTTATTGCTGGTTGACCTCACCTTTCACCTGAGACAACTTTCCATTTCTGGGGT
The DNA here is from genome assembly GCF_011100635.1 of Trichosurus vulpecula. Taxonomy (NCBI): domain Eukaryota; kingdom Metazoa; phylum Chordata; class Mammalia; order Diprotodontia; family Phalangeridae; genus Trichosurus; species Trichosurus vulpecula. Next base: position 110,062,637 of record NC_050579.1, read on the forward strand.
ATAAATCTTTTCGTACATGGTTATTTACAAAATGTCTCCCTCATTAGAATGTTTGCTTCCTGAGGACAAGAATTGTTTTTGTTTTCCTTTGTATCACCAACATTTAGTGCAGTGCCTGATACCTAAGAAGAACTTAATAAATGTTTGTTGATTAACTAACTTTTGTTTCTTTTTTAAGAGGCATTTGTTTTGGTAGAGCAAAAAATCACCAAAGAGACTCTTCACCAAGTTGTATCCCATTTCTGTGTTAAAATCATACAGGATTTTTTGAAAGACTAACAAGTCTGCATTTATGGAGTCCCTACTTTGTGCCAGGAACAGTGGGGATAAAAAGAAAGGCAAAAACAATCCCTCCCCTCAAGAGGTTGACAATTGAGTGGAGAAGACAACATATAAACAATTATGAACAAATAATATATAGATATAGATATATAGATATATATAGATATAGATATATAGATACACACACACACACACACACATTTGAAGATAATATCAGAGGCAGGAGTCAAATACATTAGTTGGAACTAGGAAAGTCTTCTTGCCGAAAATCAGATTTTAGCTGAGATTTGAAGGGAGCCAGGGAAGCTAGGAGGAAGAGACAGGGAGGGAGAATGTTCCAGGCATGAAGGACAGCTAGTAAAAATGCTCCAGAATCTCTAGATGCAATTTCCTGTGCCAGGTACAGCAAGAAGGCTGGTATCACATAGAATACATGGAATGAAGGAAGATATAAGAAGACTCAAAAGGTAGGAAGGGGGGCGGAGCCAAGATGGCCGCATGAAGGCAGCCTCTTACCGGAGCTCTCTCACAAGGTCTGTCAGATTCCCATAAAAAAGTGAATTTGAGCAGATTTGAGAGAGTCAGAAACCGCGAGCAGTCTGCGTGGGGCAAATTTCCGAGCCGGGAGAGTCTGAAAGGCCAGAGGAACGAACCTGCAGGCGCGGAGAGTGCTCGGTGCGGAGCTGCTCCAGACCAAGGCGGAAGCGGCCAGCCGGGAAATCCACGTGGGAGACGAGCTGGGAGAAAGCTGGGCGCCCGAAACCGGCAGAGATCCCCAGGCCTCCCAACACAGGACGGCAGTCTCTGGGAGCGACGAGAGGCAGCGCAACGCCACCAGCCGCGAAAACACCCAGTCCTGCCGCTTGCAAAACCCAGGATCTCGGCCTCTTGAACTTCCGGAAGACTCAATGGCTAGGTAAGCGGCTCTAACCCCTCCCCCCCTCACCCAGAGAATTCCTCGGGAAAAAAAAAAAAAAAAGAGAACTGAAACAGAGGAGAGAGTAGCGGGGCTTCACAGGACAAATACTAGAAGCTCATTAGTCCCAGAGGGGAAGAGTCGGCAGGGGGCCAAGCCAGGAGCCCAGACGTAACCTTGCTCCCCCAGGGGAAGCGCCAGTCATCAGCTCAAACAACAAACGGCTGAGACCATTGCTGAAAAGCAAGTGCTGGAGAGCACCCACAGGGAGTGAGACGCCAGGGAGCCAGACCCCTCCCCCACACCTCAGGAAACTGAAGGTTATAGTTTTAGACTCACAACCCCCAGAATAAGAAAGCTGGGACAGAAAGCCCTGAGACTCACAGATAGAAATTCGTTCTAACGCCAGCAAAAGGCAATCCAACATGAAGAAGAACACAAAAAAACCGAGGACAATAGATTCTTTTTATTGAGACAGGCAGGATCAAAATATCGACTTAGAAGAAGATAGCAATGACACGGTAGATACATCAGATACCTCAAAAGCTAATATGATCTGGTCTCCAGCCCAAAAAGCACTGCTGGAAGAGCTAAAAGAGGATTTTAAAAACCAAATTAGGGAGCTAAAAGAAAATATGGAAAAAATGGAAAAAAGGGAGAAAAAATCCACTGACGAAATCAAGTCCCTAAAGAATAAGATTGGCGAAATGGCTATGGAGATTCAGAATCTAGAGAGAGAAAAGGACACCCTGAGAGGTGAAATCAACCAATTGAAAATGGAGGCTCAAAAGCAAAATGTAAACACTAACTCATTTAAAATTAGACTTGAGCAAGTGGAAGCTAATGAATCTATGAGGCATCAAGAAGTAATAAAACAAAATGTAAAGAATGAAAAAATAGAAAAAAATGTGAAATATCTGATTGGCAAAACAACTGACCTGGAAAATAGATCCAGGAGAGACAATTTAAGAGTTATTGGTCTACCGGAAATCCACGATGAAAAAAGGAGCCTTGACAGTATCTTCGAAGAAATTATCAAAGACAACTGCCCAGAGGTCCTAGAACCAGAGGGCAAAATAGTCATTGAAAGAATTCACCGATCACCCCCTGAAAGAGATCCCAAACTGAAAACACCAAGAAATATTATAGCCAAATTTCAGAGCTATAAACTTAAGGAGAAAATACTGCAAGCAGCCAAAAAGAAGCAATTCAAATATCGTGGAACTACAGTCAGGATCACGCAGGATCTCTCAGCTTCCACATTAAAAGACAGGAGAAATTGGAATATGATATTCCGAAGGGCAAAGGAGCTGGGACTACAACCAAGGATCAACTACCCAGCAAAACTAAGCATAATTTTCCAGGCAAGGCGATGGACATTCAATGAAATAAGGGAATTCCAGACCTTCCTGATGAAAAGGCCAGAACTCAATGGCAAATTTGATCTCCAAATACAAACCTCAAGAGAGACATAAAAAGGTAACCAGGGGGAAAAACCCCACAAACTTCATTAACCAATAAGCTTAGGTTGTTTACATCTTTATGTGGGATTATATCATCTTATGTATGTTTTTTATGTATATATATATATATATACATATACATATATAAGTCATTCTTGTGAATGGTACAACTATTGTGACAAATGAAAGGGATATACATAGGTTGTGAATGCCTGTATAAATTAACTGATGTAAAGATATAAAATATAAATAAGAGATATAAAGGGAGGGCTATGAGGGAAGTGGTAAGAAGGTTGTAGAAAAGGGTAAATTACACCAAAGGAAGTGGCAAAAAAACATATTATAGTAGAGGGAAAGAAGGGAGGGAGAAGAGCAGTATTTGAGCTTTACTGTCATCTGATCTAGTTCAAGAAGGGAATAACGTACTCGGATAAGTTTAGAAATCTAACTTGTCCTACGGGAAGTGGGAGGGAAAGGGGGGAAAAAGGGAGGGGGGAGGGCAGAAGGAAGAGGAGAAGTAGCAAGTGGGTAACGGTTAGATAAGGGAGGGGAATAAAGAGGGAGGGTTAACTGAGGAAAGCGGCGGTCAAAAGCAAAACTTTGTTGGGGAGGAGAAGGGGAAAGGGAGAAATAAAAGCATAAACAGGGGGAATTAGGATGGAGAAAAAGACACAGATAGAAATCATAACCCTGAACGTGCAGGGGATGAACATTCTCACAAAACAGAAGCAGATAGCAGAATGGATTAAAAACCATAATCCTACAATATGCTGTTTACAAGAAACACATCTGAAACAGGGGGATACACATAGGGTTAAGGTAAAAGGCTGGAGTAAAATATATTGTGCCTCAGCTAAAGTAAAAAAAGCAGGTGTAGCAATCCTAATCTCAGACAAAGCAAAAGTAAAGATAGATCTAATTAGAAGAGATAAGGAAGGACATTATATCCTGCTGAAAGGCACCATAAACAATGAAGCAATATCATTGCTTAACATATATGCACCAAGTGGTAAGGCATACAAATTCTTAGAGGAGAGGTTAAGGGAGTTACAGGAAGAAATAGACAGCAAAACTATAATATTGGGAGACCTCAACCTCCCCCTTTCTGAACTTGATAAATCTAACCTCAAAATAAATAAGAAAAAAGTTAAGGAGGTAAACAGAATTTTAGAAAAGGCACATATGATAGACCTCTGGAGAAAACTGAATGGGGATAAAAAGGAATATACTTTCTTCTCAAAAGTACATGGCACATACTCAAAAATTGACCATGTACTAGGGCATAAAAACCTCACAATCCAGTGCAGAAAAGCAGAAGTAGTCAATGCATCCTTTTCAGATCATGATGCAATAAGAATCATTTTTAATAAAGAACCATGCAAAAATAAGCTAAAAACTAATTGGAAACTAAATAATTTAATTCTAAAGAGTGAGTGGGCCAAAGATCAAATCAGAGAAACAATCAATAATTTCATTCAAGAGAATGACAATAATGAAACAACATACCAAAACTTATGGGATGCAGCAAAAGCAGTTCTTAGGGGAAGTTTTATATCTCTAAATGCCTACATGAATAAAATAGGGAAAGAGGAGATCAATGATCTGGGCATACAGCTGAAAAAGCTAGAAAAAGAGCAAATTGAAAACCCACAATTAAATACCAAATTAGAAATACTGAAAATCAAAGGAGAGATTAATAAAATTGAAACCAAGAAAACTATTGAATTAATAAATAAAACAAAGAGCTGGTTTTATGAAAAAACCAATAAAATTGACAAACCTTTGGTCAATTTGATTAAAAAAAGAAAGAAGAAAATCAAATTACCAGTATAAAAAATGAAAAGGGTGAGGTCACCTCTAATGAAGAGGAAATCAAAACAATAATTAGGAATTATTTTGCCCAACTGTATGCCCATAAATTTGACAACCTTAGAGATATGGATGAATATCTACAAAAACATAAACTGCCCAGACTAACAGAGAAGGAAGTGAAATTTCTTAATGACCCCATATCAGAAAAAGAAATTGAGCAGGCCATCAACGAACTCCCTAGGAAAAAATCTCCAGGGCCAGATGGTTTTACATGTGAATTCTATCAAACATTTAAAGAACAACTAATTCCAATACTTTGCAGACTATTTGGGAAAATAGGAGAAGAAGGAGTCCTACCAAATTCTTTTTATGACACAAATATGGTACTAATACCTAAACCAGGTAGAGTTAAAACAGAGAAAGAAAATTATAGACCAATTTCTCTAATGAATATTGATGCAAAAATTTTAAATAAAATATTAGCAAAAAGATTGCACCAACTCATTACGAGAATAATACACCATGACCAGGTAGGATTTATTCCAGGAATGCAAGGCTGGTTCAATATTAGGAAAACTATTAGCATAATTGACCATATCAACAACAAAACTAGCAAAAACCATATGATCATCTCAATAGACGCAGAAAAAGCCTTTGACAAAGTACAACACCCATTCCTATTAAAAACACTAGAAAGCATAGGAATAAGGGGAACCTTCCTCAAAATTATAAATAGCATCTACCTAAAACCATCAACAAGCATTATTTGTAATGGGGATAAACTAGATGCATTCCCAATAAGATCAGGGGTGAAACAAGGATGTCCATTATCACCCCTATTATTCAATTTGGTTCTAGAAACATTAGCTGTAGCAATAAGAGAAGAAAAAGAAATTGAAGGAATTAGAATAGGAAAAGAAGAAACTAAATTATCACTTTTTGCAGATGATATGATGATTTATCTAGAGAATCCTAGAGAATCAAGTAAAAAACTACTTGAAATAATAAACAACTTTAGCAAAGTTGCAGGATATAAAATAAACCCACATAAATCCTCAGCATTCCTATACATTACTGACAAAGCCCAACAGCAAGAGATAGAAAGAGAAATTCCATTCAAAGTTACTGAAGGCACTATAAAATATTTGGGAGTCTATTTGCCAAGACAAACCCAGGGCCTATATGAACATAACTATGAAACACTTTTCACGCGAATAAAATCAGATCTAAATAAATGGAGAAATATCAGTTGCTCATGGTTAGGCCGAGCTAATATAATAAAAATGACAATTCTACCTAAATTAATTTATCTATTCAGTGCCATACCAATCGAACTACCAAAATTTTTTTTGCTGAGCTGGACAAAATAATAACAAAATTCATTTGGAAAAACAAGAGGTCTAGAGTATCTAGGATATTAATGAAAAGACATGCTAGGGATGGTGGTTTAGCCACACCAGATATTAAACTGTACTACACAGCAGCAGTCATCAAAACTGCCTGGTACTGGTTAAGAAACAGGGGTGTGGATCAGTGGTATAGGATAGGTACACAAGTAGGTGAAATCAACAAGTTTAGCAATCTACTCTTTGATAAACCCAAAGAAGCCAGTTTCTGGGCTAATAATTCACTATTTCACAAAAACTGTTGGGAAAATTGGAAAATGGTAGGGCAAAAACTGGGCATAGACCAATATCTTACACCATATACCAAAATAAAGTCAAAATGGGTTCATGATTTAGGAGTAAAAGTTGATACTCTAAGTAATTTGGGAAAGCAAGGAATAGTTTACTTATCAGATTTGTGGAAAAGTAAAGAATTCATGACCCAACAAGAGATAGAGAGCATTACAAAATGCAAAATGGATAATTTTGATTATGTCAAATTGAAATGTTTTTGTACAAAAAAAGCCAATGCAACAAGAATTAGGAGGGAAGCAGAAAATTGGGAGAAAATCTTTGCAACTAGTATCTCTGATAAAGGCCTCATTTCTAAAATATACAGGGAGCTAAGCCAAATATATAGGAATACAAGCCATTCCCCAATTGAGAAATGGTCAAAGGATATGAACAGGCAGTTTTCAGAGGAAGAAATTAAAGCTATCTACAGGCATATGGAAAAATGCTCTGGATCACTGCTGATTAGAGAAATGCAAATCAAAACAACTCTTAGATACCACATCTCTCCTGTCAGATTGGCTAAAATAACAAATCAGGAGAATGATAAATGCTGGAAAGGATGTGGGGAAATTGGAACATTGTTGCATTGCTGGTGGAGTTGCGAGCTGATCCAGCCATTTTGGAGGGCGGTGTGGAACTATGCCCAAAGGGCTATAGAAATGTTCATACCCTTTGACCCAGTAATACCACTTCTAGGGTTGTATCCCAAAGAAATCACGCAAGCGGGAAAAGGACACATATGTACAAGAATATTTATAGCAGCTCTCTTTGTGGTAGCCAAGAATTGGAAAGCAAAGGGATGCCCATCAATTGGGGAATGGCTGAACAAGCTGTGGTATATGAAGGTGATGGAATACTATTGTGCCATAAGAAATGGGGATGATGCAGACTTCATAACAACCTGGAAAAACCTACACGACATAATGCTGAGTGAGCGGAGCAGAGCCAGGAGAACGTTGTGCACAGCCACAGATATGTGGATTCCGTGAGGACCAACCCTGACATACTGCGCTTCTCTCAGCAACCTAAAGGGGCAAGGACAAATCCAGGGGACTCACGATGGAGAATGCTATCTTCATTCAGAGAAAGAACTGCGAAGTTTGAATACAGACTGAGGCACACTACATGCTCGCCTTTTCTGCTTCTCTTTTGTTTTTGGTTTCGGGGTTTTTTTTTTTGTTTGTTTGTTTTTTTTGTTTCTGTTTCTTCTTTCTCATGATTCATTCCATTGGTCAAAATTCTTCTCCACGACTTGAATAGAGCATAAATTAATTCAATGCGAAGTTATACATGACAGTTATATGAGACTTCATGCCGTCTTGGGGAGGGAGAGGGGAGGGAGGGGAGAAAAACTGGAACTCAAAACTATGTAGAACCGTGTGTGGTAAACTAAAAATAAATAAAGGAAAAAAAAAAAGGTAGGAAGGAACCAGAATATGAAGGATTTTAAAAGACAGAGGATTTTACATTGGGTCCTGGAAGCATTAGGGAGCTACTGGAGTTTACTGACTGAGGGTGTGGAGTATTATGGTCAGACCTGAACCTTAGTGAAGAAAAGAACAGAGATAACTTCAGTAAATGACCTACTGATTATTAGTATCAAATGAGGAATTGTACCGGGAATGTCTTTACTACTGTCACGAAGGAGGTCCAAGGCAGAGGTTAAGTTAAATAGTTATTCCTATAGATAGTGAGGGCATGCAGATCCTTTTATAGGTTGTATTACCTTTGGGAAATTGTGTAGTGCTTTTAATGACTTCCAGTTTCTCCCTTAAACAAAGACCAATCTTTTCAACACCACAAAACTTCCAATAAGGTTTTATGTAGCAGAATATTGCTGTCTCTGAAGAAATGAAATTGAGAATTACCCACAGGACAACAGAGAGGCTCAAGGACTGTGTTAGTACATTGCAACATATTACAAATAAGAAATTATGCAAGAGAAATTATGTGAATCCCTCATCAGTAAAATGTGCTGGAGAAGGAAAGGGCAAACCACTCCAGTATCTTTGCCAAGAAAACCCCAAATGGGGTCACAAAGAGTTGGACACAACTGAAATGACTAAAGAACGACAATAACAATGACATGGACAAGAATTGCACATAATGGGCAGGAATGGATTGGTTGCAATCAGCGTCATTGGAGAGAATACTCACCTGTATAACATCACAGATGTATTGGAATATTGAAGTATATATTTACTATAACATGATATATAATAGAATATACACTGCATATTCCATATAACATGATATGTATAATATATATTAATAGAATATAATATATGATATGATATGTAAGTTTTGAGAACTTTAGCTTTAAAATTATTGAATTTTATTTTTAATATGTAAAAATTCTCTACTCAGATACTCAAATGGACCTTATGATCTTGTCAGCATGAATATTCCTTCCAACAATGCAAATTACAATTCTTTCTCTGCTCATTCTCTGTACTCTTGTCCAGGTCTTCCCCTAGATTTATGAGTCATCCATGTAATATTCTAGGGACTTTCCTAACTTCCTCCTGACATTGTGAGGATACACGTGTAACACATAAGTTGTCCATCAATTATCCCTTATTTGTGAAATATTTTAATAAATATGTGTGTGTGTGTGTGTGTGTATATATATATATATATATATACTTATATATATATACATGTTAAATACAAAGACCTCTTTTCTTTGAAGTAATACATTTTTGATGATATATCCTTTATTCTAGTTCTGAATAGTTCCTTATTTCTAAATTATTTTTTAAATTAATAAGCATTTATTTTCTCTTCCTCCCACTTCTCCCACTGGGAAAAAGAATAAATCCTTTGTAACAAATATATGTAATCGATTAAAATAAATTCTCATATTGATCCTGTCCAAAAACGTGTGCCCCATTCTGTATCTTGAGTCCATTACTTCTTTGCAAGAAGATGGGTAGCATTCTTCAGTTGGGTCTCTAGAATCATTGTTGATCATTGCAGTGATTAAAGTTCTCAATTCTTTCAAAATTGTTAAGCACAATTGATGAGGGTATTTATGCCAAGGCATAGATGGGCTTTTGTAGGCAAACATCTACATAAATACTGGCTTTTGAATTTAACCACATTTTTTTTCCTTTTAAAAGGCACTCCTCTCCTTAACAACAGAAAGAGGAAAATACTAACTACAGTGCTTTGGGTAATACACTAACATTCATTACCTTCCAACTGTGGTTTTTATGTAACACTAGGTTTAAAATTTTGTGGACCTCTAGATACAAGGAACCTTTTAGGAACCTGCTAGTTCCCATTCTAGTTGTTTTATCCATAGTTCTTAGAGGGTGTATGGGGTGTTCAGGGAGGACCAGTACCTTTGGTGTGAGGGCTTCCTGAGCCATTTCCGGGGCTACTCACCTACATTTGGTGTCCACCTTCACCCAACTCTCACCTGTGGCTCCAAGAAGGTGTAGGATGCTCAGTGGCCACCAGTAAACTGTCTCAGCAGAGGGGCTAAACCAGGTTGAGGGTAACCTATGGGACTCAAACCTGTTGGTGAATTAGGGGGATGTTTACCCCAATCACTTGAAGACTTTTCCAGGCAGAATGGGTGGATGAGAACAATTTGTTCAAACAACCATGGAGGTGGCTGAAGCAAGCGACCTTTGTCCTGCCACTGGACTTCGATGACTCAGGAAGAGACGGTGAGGCTGGTAACTTTGGGCAACTTTTACTCACTTAAATACAATTTACAAGCAAGTCAACACATCACCCATGATGTCATTGGTCCTCTTTGAAAGGAAGGACAAACAACAACAAGAACAAAGTTCTTAAAGTGGCAAAATAATGAAGACACATACCTTGTTTTGTTTCACTATCCCTCTGCAACTAATACAAACTTAGTACTCTTACTGACTGCTGGGGAAGATCCATACTTGGATCTACTCCATAGGGCTCAAAACAAGATGGGAAATTGACTGCATAAAAAATTACTGAGTGCACGTGAGAACAATTTTGCAATCATTTGTATCATTATTTTTAACAATAGAACAGCTATTCCTCAGGGAAGTCTAAATGTAGAAGTTTGAGATTTTTAAATACATCAGTTTTTTTAGTTATGCATAAAGAAAGTAGTAAAAATTGGAATTTTTCTGTATTCTAAAAATGTGACTGAATTCATTTAACTAAAATATCATCTAAGAAAGCTACATGGTATGAGTAGGCTAAAGTACAGTAATGACAATGACATATGCAAGAAATGGCTTAAGAAAAGTTATCCATGATATGCCTGACCATCCACCAGACTGATCAGTCATATAGTAAGAAGGATAGTAGATAGACAGTCCAGGTACTGCAATGGTATCCATGACATAGTCAGGGATCCAAAGGAAGGCCTCCAAGCAGTTGGACCAATTTTCTTTGCTGGATTTATGGAAAGACATAGACACAGATCATATAAGACAATAACATATGGATAGTAATTTGCACAAATAGAAAGAATGTCCACATCGGTGAATTCTGGCTCCCCTGAAATATTAATGTAACCTTAGAGGCTGACATTTTTGAGGTAGTTATGAGTAGAAAAGGAGTTTATGGTGAAACTGAAGATTCATTTCTAGTTACAACAGTTTCTCACAGGGCTATCCTTGTAGACAGACAACATGAGTCTAGACAAGTATTTATATTAAATGACAATTTCTCAGGATAGGGACTGGTGCACACTTTGTGACTCATATTTCTCCTTCCTCCTTTGCCTTGGCTACACGTCTGGGTTATTGTGTAAACACAGGGCCATTGCATAGCAGCTCTTTATCTAAGGACAGTGGAAAGAGAAATTTTTTGCAATCTTTATAAATGAACGGAGGTAATTTTGAAAGATTTAAGAACTCCATCAGTGCAATGGCCAAACATGATACCAGAAGTCCAAAGATGAAGCTTGTTATTTATTTCCTTAAAGAGAGATAATGGACTTAAGAGGCAAAATGGGAAATATATTTTGAACATGCCAATGTGGTATTTTTTTGTTTGTTTGATCATTCATAGTTGTTACAAGGGTTTTGTTTTTCTTTTCTTTCTGGGGGGAAGGAAAGAAAATGAATGCTTGTTAATTGAATTTTTTAAAGAAAAAAAGAAACAAGGTGTCCAACATCAAGGTAGAGCTGACTAGCAGACACCTCTAAAAGAGGAGAATTTGATAGAATTGATAGTTGGCTCACATTTGTTATTTTCATTCATCAAACAAGGAAAAAGAGAAAAGAGGAGGTTGTATAAGTGCTAAATATTAACTTTAAAAAGCTTATATTTATATAACAATATTTGCAAAGCGCTTTACATATGATATCTTATTTGATCTTCACAAAAACACTATTAGGTACTATCAGTTAGGCCCATTTTACAGACAAGGAAACTGAGTCTCAGAGATGTTATGAGACTTGCCCAGAGTGTCACAGTTGGTGTCAGAGGGAATTTGAGTCTAGGTCTACCTGTCTCTAAGTTCCTGTCTAATATGCTATGCTGCCTCTTTTTTTTTTTGATTTTATTTAATATACTTAGTTTTCAGCATTGATTTTCACAAGAGTTTGAATTACAAATTTTCTCCCCATTTCTACCCTCCCCCCACTCCAAGATGGCATATGTTCCGGTTGCCCTGTTCCCCTGTCAGCCCTCCCTTCTGTCACCCCAATCCCTTCCCATCCCCTTTTCCCTTTCTTTCTTGTAGGGCAAGATAAATTTCTACACCCCATTGCCTGTGTATCTTATTTTCTAGTTGCTTGCAAAAACTTTTTTTTTTGTTTTTGAACATCTGTTTTTAAAACTTTGAGTTCCAAATTCTCTCCCCTCTTCCCTTCCCACCCACCTTCCCTAAGAAGACAAGCAATTCAACATAGGCCACATGCGTATCATTATGTATACCCTTCCACAATACTCATGTTATGAAAGACTCACTATATTTTGCTCCTTCCTAACCTATCCCCCTTTATTGAATTTTCTCCCTTGACTCTGTCCCCTTTCGAAAGTGTTTGTTTTTGATTACCTCCACCCCCATCTGCCCTCCCTTCTATCATCCCCCCACTTTTTTATCTTCTTCCTCCTTTTTTCCTGTGGGGTAAGTTACCCAATTGAGTATGTATGGTATTCCCTCCTCAGTTCAAATCTGATGAGAGCAAGATTCCCCCTCACCTGACTTCTCTTCCCTTCCTACTTAACTTCTTTTTCTTGCCACTTTTATGCAAGATAATTTACCCCATTCTATCTCTCCCTGTCTCCCTCTCTCAATATATTCCTCTCTCATCCCTTAATTTTATTTTATTTCTTTTAGATATCTTTCCTTCATCTTCAACTCACCCTGTGCCCGCTCTCTCTCTCTCTCTATATATATATACACACATACATATATACATACACACACACACATATACATATGTATATATATGCATATTCCCTTCAGCTACCCTAATACTGAGGTCTCACGAATCAAACACATCATCTTTCTGTGTAGGAATGTAAACAAAACAGTTCAACTTTAGTAAGTCCCTTGCAATTTCTTTTTCTTGATTACCTTTTCATGCTTCTCTTAATTCTTGTGTTTGAAAGTCAGATTTTCTATTCACCTCTGGTCTTTTCACTGTGAAAGCTTGAAAATCCTCTATTTTATTGAAAATCCATATTTTGCCTTGGAGCATGATACTCAGTTTTGCTGGGTAGGTGATTCTTGGTTTTAATCCTGGCTCCATTGACCTCCATAATATTGTATTCCAAGCCCTTCAATCTCTTAATGTAGAATCTGCTAGATCTTGGATTATTCTGATTGTGTTTCCACAATACTCAAATTGTTTCTTTCTGGCTGCTTGCAGTATTTTCTCCTTGATCTGGGAGCTCTGGAATTTGGCGACAATATTCCTAGGAGATTTCTTTTTGGGATCTATTTGAGGAGGCGATCGATGGATTCTTTCAATTTCTATTTTGCTCTGTGGCTCTAGAATATCAGGGCAGTTCTCCTTGATAATTTCTTGAAAGATGATATCTAGGCTCTTTTTTTGATCATGGCTTTCAGGTAGTCCAATAATTTTTAAATTATCTCTCCTGGATCTATTTTCCAGGTCAGTGGTTTTTCCAATGAGATATTTTACATTGTCTTCCATTTTTTCATTCCTTTAGTTCTGTTTTATAATATCTTGATTTCTCATCAAGTCACTAGCTTCCACTTGCTCCAATCTCATTTTTAAGGTAGTATTTTCTTCAGTGGTCTTTTGGACCTCCTTTTCCATTTGGCTAAATGCCTTTCAAGGCATTCTTCTCCTCATTGGCTTCTTGGAGCTCTTTTGCCACTTGAGTTAGTCTATTTTTTAAGGTGTTGTTTTCTTCAGTGTATTTTTCAGCATTTTTTTGGGTCTCCTTTAGCAAGTCATTGACTTGTTTTTCATGGTTTTCTCACATCCTTCTCATTTCTCTTCCCAATTTTTCCTCTACTTCTCTAACTTGCTTTTCCAAATCCTTTTTGAGCTCTTCCATGGCCTGAGACCAGTTCATGTTTTCTTGGAGGCTTTTGTTGTAGGCTCTTTGACTTTGTCGACTTCTTCTGGCTATATGTTTTGGTCTTCTTTGTCACCAAAGTAAGATTCCAAAGTCTGAGACTGAATCTGGGTGCGTTTTCGCTGCCTAGCCATATTCCCAACCAACTAACTTGAGCCTTGAGTTTTTCAGTGGGGTATGACTGCTTGTAGACTAAAGAGTTCTATGTTCCATGCTTGGGGGGATGTGCCAGCTCTGCCACACCAGCACTGCTCCTTCTCCAAGAACCCCCAGTCCAGACTGGGCTTAGATCTTCAGCAGGCTCTTCACTCCTGCTCTGATCTGCCACTTAATTCCTCCCACCAGGTGGGCCTGGGGCCAGAAGCAACTGCAGCTGTAGTTCTGTAGCTGCCCCACCTCCGCGGCCCCCCCCCCCCCCCGGCGGTAGCTGAACAGGGAACTCCTTTCACTCCTGCAGTTTTTCCCACTAACCTTCTCTGTTGTCTTTGGTGTTTGTGGGTTGAGAAGTCTGGTAACTGCTGCAGCTCACTGATTCAGGGCGCTAGGGCATGCTCCGCCCAGCTCTGGGTCTCTATGCTGCCTCTTAAAAGGGTGAAGTGCATCTTAGATTTTTGTGAATATACAAATGACACATAGGATCATAAATCTAGAACTGGAAGAGATCTCAGAGATCATCTGGCCTAACTCCCCCTATTTCGTAGATGAGGAAACTGAGGATAGATGGGTAAAAAGCCTACAATTTTACATAGATACTAAGCATTAGAGCTGGAATTTAAATCTAAGACCTCTGGAGAAAATCTATCCTGGGACCACATTTAATTTTTACATGCCATCATGCCTGCATATGGATTTTTATGGACAACTTAGACAAATGTTACTGGACCCATCTGCTTTTAGTTTCACTTCTAAGCATTCAAAAAGGTTATTATTTTTAAAAGAAATTAAACTGTAAATATCACTTAATGGGAAAATGAACTTGGATAAAACAGCATTGCAACCTATAATATCTGGCTGAAGCATTTGTCGATAAGTTTCATGCTCCATTAATCCATAAAGGAGTAAAATAAAGGTCTGATTTTTCTACCTTCTAACTCTGGAATGGAATGGCCCTGACTTTCAAGTAGATGATCTTGGAAATATCCCTTCATATATTATTAATGACTGGTATTTTGAATACACACATACATATATATGTGTGTGTGTGTGTGTGTGTGTGTATACATATAGCAAATGTGTATATATGCATACATATTATATGTATACCTATATGTTATATATGTGCAGTTTTGACATTTGGAAGAGGATGTGGCATCTACTACTAAAGACAGGACAGAAGAAGGGAATTGAGATAAATTATATCTGAGTGTACTATACTGCCTGAAGGGGTGGGATGTATAATGCCACATAGGGTACTCTCACAATTCTCAATGTGTAACACTGTCAAGCCTTGCAACATTGGACTAACTGCTGTTTCTCACACAAGACCCTCCATCTCTCAACTCTGGGGTTTTGTGCTGGCTGTCCCTCAGGCCTGGCATTTTCTCCTTCTCGCTCTCCATCCTCTGGTCTCTTTGGCTTCCTGTTGCTCATTTCCAATTTGTCTAATATATAGCTCATTTGTACATAGTCATTTGCATTTTTCTCCGACATTAGACTGTAGCTTGTTAGCTTTCTCTTTGTCTTCTGTGTTTACCATGGTGCTGACACGCAGTACACTTTTAATTAACGATTGTTAACTGATAAACCAAATGAGAAAATCCATCGCTCTACTTTAGTTTTACTACCTTCTCCATGTCTCCCACTTACCCACTTTCTTCTTCAAAAAAAATTCCCCAAAACATTATTACCCAAATTAATCTTATTAAACCCATAGTCTTCTAAGGTAACCCCTTTGCAAGAGGAAGAGAAACAACACTGATTTAGATGTATAAATTCTGCTCCTTTGTTTTTAAAAATGCATTACTTTATAGTCATATTTCATATATATATAGTGCTGTCCTAGATAGGTATTTCTTAATCTCCCTAATTAGATTTTTAAGGTCTTTGTGGAGACACAAGAAGTGGTGTGAGATGGTGGATAGAGCACAGGGCTTGGACCTGGGAAGACCTGGGTTCAGATCTTACTTTTGACATCTACTTCTCTGAGCAAGTCACTTAATCTCTGTATATGTTGGGTGATTTACCTCGGATGTTGCTGTTGTTGGTGGTGGTGGTGAGTCATCTGAGTCATGTCCAACTCTGCATGACCTCATTTGGGGTTTTCTTGGCAAACATACTGGAGTGGTTTGCCATTTCCTTCTCCAGCTCATTTCACAGATGAGAAAACTGAGGCAAACAGAGTTAAATGACTTGCCCAGGGTCACACAGCTAGTAAACGTCTGAAGCCATATTTGACCTCAGGTCTTCCTAACTCCAGGGCCGATGCTCTATCTATTGTGCCACTTACTTCTGTCCCAAATTGTTTGCCAATACCTAGATCAAACTTCAAACACAACTTATTCTAGCCATAGATAATAAGGATCAGCTTTGTTATCTATGCTGTTGATGTCACAGACCATTTGTAATCAGGAGGCACAATGTCTTAGAATTCCCTCTTACTTGGAAAAGACCTAGGAGAGTTCCATGGGAGCTCCATCGGAGGTACCTGCACTGACATTGTGAGAGATGAATTCATTAAAAATAAGAAATAGCTCAGAGATCATGAGGCTTTTAGTTTTTACCATGACATAAAAGGAATGGATGGGGAAAATAACGCAGTAGGAATAAATTCTATTACTTGAGGGTCACTGTAACAATGAAGGATCATGAGAAAAATCCCTTTATCAGCACAGCCACAAAAATGAGGCTGGTTAGGCTAGACTATCTCATTTAGATAGACATGGAATGTTTTAGTGACATTACGACACACTACATTCTGGATGGTCCTTAGGGTCAGAAAGATCTAGATTTGAATCCTGCACGCTATCAGCCTGACTGTGGGTATTGCTTCATCTCTCAGCATTCTCAGACAACTCTTTAAGTTTATAAATTATAGACAAGTGGCCAGTCTATATTGGTGGAAGGAATACAAAGTGTCTAAACTGATTAAATCACAGATGTGGACATTCCCCTCTCCCAAAGAAAGAAAATAGAATATTAATAATAACAATAACTAACATTTATGTAGTGCCTACTATGTGCCAGGAGCTGTACAAGTATTTTCTCATTTGATCCTTACAACCACCATGGGACGTAGGGACTATTATTATCTGCATTTTACAGATGAGGAAAAGGAGAGAAATAGTGGTTAAGTGACTTGCCTAGTAAGAATCTGAATGCGTATTTCAACTTAGGTCTCCCTGACTCCAGGATGGGGCTCTATCCACTGCACCATCTAGCTGCCAATATTAGATCTGGAAGCAACCTTAAAGATCGACTAAACTAAGCCCCTTATTTTACAGATAAAGAAACTAAAGCTCATAGACATTTGGTGACTTTCTCAAGGCCATACAACTAGTTAGTATAGAGTTGGGACTAGATCAAGGTCATTTGACTCCATCCAGTAAGGGTTTTTTTTCCCCTATTATACCACATTTTAAATTAAAGCTTTAAAATTCAAATAACCTAAAATTAGCCCTCTAAAAAACAGGCAGCTAGCATAAGCCAAAAAAGCCAAGCATTTAATTAAGATCATGTAGAAACACAGTCCCTGCCCTCAGGGAGTTTACATTGTAATGGACAAGAATAATTCATAAAAAGATGCTGCAAAGGACCAACTATAGCATTTTGGTTTTGAATCTGACCTATGATTTCACTGGTACAGAGAACTCTCCATGAGGCAAACTCCCTCTGCCAATGTAGGTCAACACAACCTCTACATCTTACAGTTGGAGAGAGACTCAAACCTGATCCTTCCTGACTCTAAGCTTGGCTCTTTGTGTAGAATCTCACACTGTCTCTCTACAGCATCTTTCTTAAGGGACAACTGAGTTGCAAAGAATCAATGGAAATTCTATTAAGAAAGAGCTCTAACAGGCTGCCTTTGTCCATGTGCCCGTGAGGGGTTAAACAGGATCTAGGTGCAATAGTATGCAGAGTGAGTCAACTTAGGAACAGATCAGAAACTTGGACACTATAAAAGTTAATCCTGGTTCTGCCTTAATTTGTTATGTGCCCTTGAGGAAGTTCCTTAACTTTCATATACTAAGCTTTTGCCTCCTCATCTACAATATGTGAGAAGAAAGGAATGGCTTGTTCCAAGTTCTTATACACTGTAAAGCTACACACTATAATATTACTAAAAGGGAACATTCTGGTTTCCTATGCAATGTGTGGTTTTCTAGAAGATGTGAAAAAAGAATATCAAAAAAAAGAATAGAAAGGGAAGAAATTTCAAGTCAGATTTACCCTTTCCATGATAAACTCTACTCAATTCCATAATAATAATTTCAATTTTGCCCACCCCTACGAAAGCTGGCATAATGCTAGACTTGTAGTGAGAAAGACCTGGATCTGACTCCTGTCTGACACTATGTGACCATGGGCCAGGTCTCAACCTCTCTGAGCCTCAGTTTCCTCATCTCTGATAATAATACCTGCAGTATCTACCTTATAAGGTTGTTGACAAGATCAAATAGCATAAGCTGTATGAAACATCTTTTGAACCTTAAAGTTATTTAAAAATCTTATTGTAATTTGAAGCTATTAAAGTTTCTCTCCCTCTCTCTCTCTCCCTCTCTCCTCTACCCTCCTTCCCTTCATATATATGTGTATATATAATACATGTATGAATGTTTATGTATCTATATCTACTTGTATATCTATAAATATAACTATGTAGAGATATAAATATATTTACATACATAATCTATAAATATATTTATATAGATATATAATCACATACGTATATAAACTATATGTGTTATATATATTATTTGTATATGTGTACATACACATATCACAAATCTAGAGTTGGAAGGAATCTCAAAGTCAATTTAGCCCAGCCTTCTCATTTTACAGTTGAAGAAAGAGAGACTTGGAGAAGTAAGTGACTTGTCCAAGGTCATATAGTAGTAAATAACTGAGGAGGTAATATTTGACTTATGTCCTCTGACTCGACAGTCAGCAATTGTCCTTCTATTTCATGCTTCAATGCATTTCTAAAGCTCAGATAAAAGTTCTAGCCCAAATTATTTTCAAATGGCTAGATCAAACTTCAAACAACAGGACAAGATCTTTTTCATCAGAACCCAGATGACACTGGTGAAAAAGGTGAAACCACAGACTTTGTCCCTCCATAGAGCGGGTTACCTCAGAGTTTAATGAGTTCCACGACCCTAGAGATCTTTAAGCAGAGGCTTGTTGGGGACACTGTAGAGTTTAAGTGCTAAATAAAAGTTGGATTACATGACCTCTGAGGGCACTTCCAACTCTATGATTCCATAGTTCTTTCCTCATTAAAGCATGGAGGGAAGTAGGTTGTGGTGGAAAGGACAAAAAACTTACAATCATAGGACCTGAGTCTGAACCCTGGTTTTTCCATTTACAATCTGTGTGACCTTGGGCAAGTTACAACCTCCCTTGTCTTAGTTTCTTCATCTTTAAAATGAATGGTTTGGAGTAGATAACCCCTGAGATTTTTCAATTCCTATACCTCTCATCTAGAGATTGCTAGATAGGAGAGTCTATGATTATCACTAGTTTTCCTCACAGCCCACCTGAGAGCTATCAGCTATAATTATCTGTTTGAACGCATCAGTTCTCTGCAGATGGTAGTGAGATACTGTGGGCTATTGTGTCACCAATGTCCTTTTCTGGTCGTTTAGCTTTATTCCTACTTGTTCAAATCAGGAAAATTTCTAAGACAAAACGGCTGAAGGTTGATTCATACAACGTATTGGGTATTATTTGATAAAACCTTCTAGAAGATATGTTTTCTTCCTTCCACTCTTGAATGTGACTTTTTGTACTCCCTGGTCCTACATGAAACTTACACGGCTCCTGATTTTTCACACAGATAGGGATTATCTACAATTATTTATAAATGTTCTTCCTTTCTCTCCTAAGGTTGAATCACAGTTAACAGCATACTGGCCATTTCCATATAGGCTAAGTCAACAGATTCTTTTTGAGACTAGCAGTCAGAAGCCTGTTAATGCCCTAATGAAAGCAATTTGTATCAGCTGAGTTACAGTGAAGCCATGAGAGAGAAAAGGTTAATTCTGCCGATTGAGTGTCTTACTGAATCAGATGAAGACTGTGGAGCTCATTCTTTACCATGGACTCCTAGATAAAAATTAAAGGTAAAAAGCTTTATTGGATTTTTATTAACTTATTTAAATATTTATTATTTATAGATGTTGTTTCCCTTTCTCTCTACAGTTTTACAAAAACTTGCTTATAATCTATACTTCTGATTCTTCTGCTCTGTTCCTTTCCCTAAAGATTTGTCTCTGGTGACCAGACTCACTTTCTGCCATTTGAAGCTAAAAAAGAACAAATCTAATCCCTCCTCTCCATGAAATTCCTTCAAATGTGTGAAAAAAGCTATCATTACTTCCGCTACCCTTACCCTGAGTCTTCTCTTCTCCAGGACAAATACTAGTCCCTTTGACCAATATTCACATAACATGGACTCAAATTCCTTCACCTGCCATGTTGAAGCAAACAAAATAGGAGACTTAAAACTGAAGCATATTGTGCTCCTGAAAATCTGAAGAGCCCAGACATAGGCCTTGATAAGGTATATCACTGCAGTCATTTTGTCTAAGATTAAGACATTTAATGAATTTGTCATATTGTTGAAAGTTCATATCTTATTAGCACCATTAGTCTTTGTTTAGGGATTTCAAGTTCAAAATTCTCATCAATAGTCTTTTGAATCCATTGTTATCAATTGAAATACTTCTGATGAGTGGCACACAGGGGAATAAATGTCCATAAAGACAATATGCAGAAAGGTTTGATATATAGTCCCAGCAGCCTCCCAGAGCATTGTAGTTACCTCTGCTTTCATTGACTGCAAACCAATTGCCAATCTGATTGGTGTACCAGTATGATATTCATTCTGTGTGCCAGACAGTTTTGCAATTTATTTAAATATTTTGAGCAAGTGCATATATGTGTATATATGTATATATGTGTGTGAGCGTGTATATGTATGTATGTATATGTATATGTACATGTGTTTGACACCTCTGCCCTAAGACACTCTAAGGCAGAAGTAATAGGAAGCAAAGCATTTATGTCTGCATTTCAGCCCTCTCTCATCATTTAAATTAATTATTAGATATAATACATAGTTACTTCATTGCTTGGGATATCTTTTTCTGAACCATTGTCTGGATCAGACAGTACTTGTTACCAAAACTCAATCTTTTCAACTTCAACTGAAGGATCTTTCCCAGTTTCAATTTATCCATCTGGGAGACCAACTTTATCATCAATTGACAATGTGATTTTGATGAATTGTGTTTGCTAGGCCTCCAACAATCACAGTGGCTACTTTGTAAATGGGCAAATTCCTAGTTGTATTTCCATGCTAGGTATGGGATAGCTTTCCATTAATTTGCTAACCTGTATTTACCACGAACATCAAGATTGCTCAGAATTGACTATGGCAAGTCAGTTAATTTCACAGAGTCAAGGAGTCCTCATTTGTAAATGGAAATGATTATACTCATGTTACTTACTCCACAGGGTCTTTGAGAGGAAAGAGCTTTGTAAACTTAAAAGCACTATGCAATTGGGAACTATTGTTACTATATTAAGTTTTCCTTTAGTCTATATTCATCTCTGGGAAAGTAAGAAGACATGGGGTGGACTGAAGGCACATCTTATTGTTAGAAGGATGAAGTAAAAATGAAAACGTTTTCTAGACTTTCTTAGTACACACTTGTCTGAGGCTCTCTCATTCTGGGCTGTAAAGAGCCCACAGGTGGGGAAAGAAACAGCCTGTTTATAATTCTTGCTTGTCTTGTGGGCTTGTGCTATTTCAACACTGTAATTTTAGGGATTTTTTTTAGTGGCATATTGCATGATTGTCTTACATGTGGAGTTCACATGGAGCCCAACATGACTGATTGACCCAAACTTGACCTATATAATGAACAATAGAAAGCATGAGCCAGTAAGACTGTCTCACTGCCTGTCCGAGAAGTGATAGAATCATGTGGGCAGAAAGTGCTTGGCAACAAGGTCAGGAGAACACAGGAAATAGATATACCATAGTAATTAGTGATAGGGTCATGAAGACTAACTCCATACCGGGCTGCTAGGAGTTGTGCTGAGGCCCCACTCTTAGATGGATTAGGACGTGATAGTAAGGCTCCAGAGGGGTATTCAATTCAGAACATCAATGGCAAGATGACTCCGGATACTGAAATACTCCTAACCATACTCATAAATATTCTGGGCCCAAGATGAAATTTAACTCTTGGGATATATCACATTTTTGAACTGAACCCATGATTGCTTTAACGTAAGGAACTCCTGGTGAGAAAACTTCCTTTACCAAATTGCAAAATAATCCAGAATGTTACCTGACATGCAATTTGTAACTACTGAGGGGTTATTACATGACTCGCCCAGGATAAAATAGTCAGTTTTTATCAGAAGAGGGACTTGAATCTGGGTCTTTCTGTCTTTAAGGCTGGATCTCTAACCGCTCTAGCGCACTGTTTCTTAATCATTGGTTATAAGCATATAATAAATACTTTTTGATTGATTAGTTGAGGGAGGTCTTCAGGCAGAAGCTAGGCTAGATGACCTCCAAGGTCTTCGCCAGCTCTAAAAGTCTTTGATTCTGAGAGTGATTTCTAAGGTTTTCTCTCTTTCTCAATAGAAAATGTATCAGTTCAACAAGAGGAATAAATCCTACTACATTACTTTTGGGGTTGTAGCTTAAAATATGCCTTTACCACCCCCCCCTTTTGGGGCCCTCTTGGCCCACAAAGCAGAGCTGGTTGGATGATGAGCAGGTCCCACATCTGGCAAGGGAAGGAGATACAGTTAGGGAAGAATAATTAACAAACTTCATTTCAGTCAAGATTCAGTCAAAAAGGTAGGAAGAAAGTCTTTCTGGGCCAAGTAGCCAGAGGAAGCAATGTTTCTCAAATAGTCAGAGGTGACTTTGGATGTAGAGTTCAATTCAAGATTATTTGAGAACACAAGGAAGAGGAGATAGAAAGACAGGAACAATACCCGCACCTGTGGAACTAAGTAATGATATAAGGTTAAATAAAACATGGCAGGAAGTGACAAGGCAGAATTTAGGTTCCATCCACAAGTGCTTACTTCAGCTTCTCTTCTGCTTTGGTGACAGCCATCTTGCCATAAGGGAGGAAGAAGGATAGTCTTAGGTATAGCAGGTGGCTTTAAAGTTTATCCATACTTATCTAGAAACTTGTAAGATTAATAATTATTGTTCTGTTTGGAATTATTTTTTTGCCTTTTTACAAACAGTCAATCTTTACTAGAATATAAGGAGGGGAACCAAGGTGTGGTCCAAACACTGTCACTTGGTGATCTCATCAGCTCTCATGGATTTAATTACCATTTCTAAGTTTATGATTCTCAGATCTACATGTCCTGCTCCAAACTCTCTGCTGTTGTTCTCCAGTCTCCCATCTCTAACTGCCATTCCAAATATCTCAAACTAGATGTCCAGTAAATGTCTCAAACTCAACTTTTCCAAAACAGAACTTATATTCCATCTTGGCAATGTCTCTTGTATGCTCCTCCTCATCATCTCTGAAACTGCCACCACTTTAGTGTAGGCCCTTCTCATCCCATGCCTGGACTACTGCAATAGCCCGCTCAGGAATCTACTTGTCCCACTCCAATTCATCCTCTTCAGCCACCAAAGTGATTTTCCTAAATTGCAGGTCTGATCATGTCATCCCCTACTTAATAAACTCCAGTGGCTCCCTACTGCTTCCAGGATCAAATACAAAATGCCCTCTGTTGCATTCAAAGCCCTTCATGACCCAACCCCCTCCTACCTTACGCCTTAATCCCCTACCAACATGTTCTTTGATCCAGCGACTCTGGGCTGTTTCATGAACAGGACAGTGCATCTACCTCTTGGCTCCAGGCATTTTCTCTCTTTCCCATACCTGGATCCCTCTCCTTTCTCTGCTTTGCCAATTTTGACCATCCTGGCTTCCTTTAAGACCTAATTAAACTCTATATGTTACTGGAAGCCTTCCCCAACCCCTCTTAATTCTAGTGCCTCCCTTTGTAAATTATTTCCTATTTATCTTGTATATAGCTTGCATTGCATTTTTTTGCATGTTATCTCCCCTATTAGATTATAAGCTCCTTGGAGGGCAGGGATTGTCTTTTGCCTCTTTTGTCTTGCATGGGGTGTTCACTTAGCACACTTAGCACTAGTTCACTTAGCACAGTGCTTGGCACATAGTAGGTGTTTAATAAATGTTTATCAATTGATTGATTGGCACTAAAGTCCAGGGCCTATTTCAGACAGAGACCAGTATGCTGATGAACATTTGTGGCATTGTTATATTAATACTCTGTGAAAACATTTAATCCCAGATGACACAGAAAACAATAGGATCTTGTTTCCTTTAAAGTCAGTTGACAATGATGCTTTGGCTACATCTGAGACTTTGCCAGAGTCACCATAACTGCTGAACTAAGTCACCTGGAAGTCCTCTATCTACTACAATAATAAAAAGACAATCTTGAAAAAAGGAAATCCTTGATTGACCAACAGATTCTTTTAGCTGAATAGGGTGGGTATTGTGGTATAATATAGTCTGTGTGGTATAATGTTAGGGTTTTGTTTCTTCTGAGTTCCTATATTTATATGCTGTAGTGGTTTAAGGCGAGGTTTTACTGAGAGGAGTTTTGCAGCAATAAAGGACTGGCATATTAAAGGCTTCCTTATCCCATGTTTGTTCTCCTGAAATGTAGCCCAACAAAAAGCTTGGGAGGATGTCAGAAACAATATGTGACCCTTTGACCTTTGTTGGCCTGTAGAGAATTTCTCTGGTTTCAAACACCATGCTCTTTGCTCATGCCAACTATGTGTCCTTGTAATATTAAAATAAATTGTATTTTTCACATTTCACACCCACCCTTTTGTTCAACAAATAAGGTAAAAGGCTTCACTGATATGAGCACTGTTGCTTCTAGATGTATAAAGAATGCTTTCTGTGATGAGCAAAACCAGAATGATCCATAATAGATTTCATTTTATCGCTGAATATTTTGTTTTTAATGCTATCTTTGAAAATGAATGAGGCCTCCTGAATATTCGTCCTTTGACAGCTAAATTTCATATTCAGAAACTATAGCTAGTTGTAAAAAAAAGATAAGGACTCTTTTTAACTGAATTGCCTTTTTGCCTACTAAGGAAAGTCCTGGCTATCTTGTAATAAGTAATAGTGGTTTAATTTTTTTTTTTATAATTGTATAATCCATCTTGCCAGATCTATGCAGATCACTCTGGTACTATATATTAAAGTCTGCTGACTGCCTCATTGAAATATGACATTAGACCTCAAACCATTATTCTGTGTCATACACTAAAGGCAGCTAGGTTGCACAGTGGGTATAAGTGGGAGAGTTGGAATTGGGAAGACCCGAGTTCAAATCCTACCTCAGACACATAATAGGTCTGCGACCCTGGGCAACCAAATCTCTTAACCCTCTTAAAGCATTATATCAATGCTGGCTCTTACTATTATTGTAATTGCCCTTTTAGACATGATCTGAAATTGTGCTTTATATTCTAAGGTACAGCAGGATGTGAAGGGTGCTTGGATGGTCAGATGGTAAACTAATCCATTTTCTGGAACGTCTTCCAGTAAATTCATTCCAGGCACAAAGTCTTATCAGATCCTTTTTTTTTCACATTCTTTCTTGCATCTTTCTGTTCTTTTCAATGTCACCACTCCAGGTCAGTCTTTATACCTAATCCACCATAACTTCTTAATAGATCTCTTTACTTCCAGTCTCTTCTCTCATACGTAAGTATGTATATACGTATGCATATGTATGTATATAAACACATGTGTATGTATATATGGATGTATATGTATGTGTATATCTACACA
Organism: Trichosurus vulpecula; assembly: GCF_011100635.1. Lineage (NCBI taxonomy): Eukaryota > Metazoa > Chordata > Mammalia > Diprotodontia > Phalangeridae > Trichosurus > Trichosurus vulpecula. Next base: position 110,088,354 of record NC_050579.1, read on the forward strand.
CATATATACATAAATACATGTATAAAGTGGCTAGATGAGTTAATCTAAAGAATTATTCTCATTGGGTCAGAAAGGCAGTATGACATACTAGGTAAAATTTCACAGCAGTATAGAAGGCTTGGGTTTCAATTCTGCCTCAGGCACTAGTTGTGGGTCTCATTTCTCTGTGCCTCAGTTTCCTCACTTGTAAAATAAAGGCATTGGAGGCAGTAGCTTCTAAGGTCCCCAGCTCTAAATTGCCTCAGTTTCCTTATCTGTTAAATAAGGGAGTTGGACTCAATGGCTTCTAAGGTCCTGAGCTCTAAATCTCTAATCCTATGTGCCCCTATGATGTTTGAAAGTTTGTTTCCCATTGCTTCCAGAATAGGGGTTTAAACTCTTTAGTCTGGTATTTAAGGCCCCCAACACCCAGTCTTCCACATGATTTTTGTCTATATCCCCTACTACTCACCTACATGGAAACCCTGATGTAGCTAAGCAGTTTCCTAAATCGTGCCCACATATCTTCTACGGAGCTCACCTTGACTATTCCACAGAGATCTCTCCTTTTTCTCAACTCATAATAATTATATACAGTGGAAATTAGTTGTGGGTAATAACAAAAAATGGGCTTCGCCTTGCCCTCTTTTGCTAGGCTACTCTTTGTTCCTGATCTCATCTCTTTTGTTTCCATTACACTGTTGGAAATAAGTCTCTATCAGAAATGATCTACTTTTCCCCAGGCTTCAGGTGTCTCCTTTACTAAAGTTACTTTACCTGTGTTCTGCATGTGTCTTGTGTATACGTATTTATGCCATGTTTTCTCACCCATTAGAATAGAAACTTCTAGAGAGCAGGGACTTGTTTTGATTTTTCTTTATTTCCTCAGCACTTAGCCCAGTGCCTGTTAAGTGCTTAGCAAATGCTTATTCAGTTATTTTCAATACTACTTTTTTGAAAGTGGATCATGAAGAGTTTATATATATATATATATATATATATATATATATATATATATATATATATATATATATTTACCTCTTCCATTGTAGAGTTATTTGGAAAATCCCACTGTGTTTGTTTTTTCTTTATTTAAAAAGAATTTTAATTCACAAGTCAGTATTTATTAAATACCTGTTGTCTACAAAATGCTGTGCTAAACACTGAGAATGCAAAGACAAAATTAAAAGTCTGTTATTAGGGAATTTACATTCTACTGGTAATGGAGTTTGATATGGAGACACAGAAGCTTAATACAAGGTACGAAAGAGAGAACTATCTGAGGGGATCAAGGAATACTTCATGTGAGCCCTAAGAGGAAGTCAAGAATTCTAAGGTGTGGAGTAGAGGAAAGAATGAATTCCATGCATGGGGACCAGCCTATGTGAATGTATAGATAAAGGAACTGTAATTTTAAGTACAGAAAATAACTAGCATGTCAATTTGACTTAGTGGAGTGAAATGTAGCCTTAGGCATTTTCTTCCGACAAGGAGTTTCCCATATGTATATTCAAATCATATATAAGATTCTTTAATGGATACAATCATAGTGATAATCTGATGATCTGATGATCCACTGATTATCACTATCAAGTGAGGCAGAAAACAAGAAGACATGTTCATCAAAGATGTTTGCCACTGTCATTGAAGATGTCCAGCACACACTTATCTTATCTTTGTTGCGTTCAAACTTAGAAAACTACAGGACATTCATGAGTTCCATGGCCACTTGAAGGATGCTGACCTTGTAATGCACAGAAGAAAAGCCAAGTAGATGAGGAACAAATATTGCCCCAATTATGGCATGAAATTGGATGGCCACAATATCTGCATAGTTTATAAGCACATATGTCAGAAGTCCAGTGAAGATGGACAGTGAAATAGAATGAGAATTGAAGAGGCAGAAAACAGCAAATTTGTTGGCATTTGCATAATGGTGTAGTACCTCCAATATTGAACTACTCTATGCCATGCAAACCTATCTCTCAAAACTAATATTCTCTCAGTAATTTAATGTTTTGTGAGTCATGGAACACCAAGATTTCAAAAGTTGACATTTACCCAAAGAACAAAGACATGCATAAATATGTAGCTTATCAATAAATGAATAGTCTATAGCTTATCAATAATGATGGTTTGCATCCAAGAAATAGTGCAAAATTTATCAAGGACAAATATAATCAGAAAATGAAATAGGATGGTCATGTATAAAGAACGGGAGCTGACAGATATAGAGCATAAGTATTGCATCAATATCTCTAAATATAAAATAGATCCAAGAGAGAAGTGAAACTATCGGGTATATCATCTTTGGAGAACAAGGAAACGGACAACAATCACACAGGATGAAGAGGCACGGGATGAGTTGTGAGATCCCCTGGTAGAAGGAGCATTCACAATGATAAGAACAAAAATTGAAGTAATTGAACACTTCTGTTAAGCATTTGTATGGTGGCTAACCTTTTATGATGCCCTGATACCACTTTTTTTTATTTCTACCAGTTATAACATAGTTTCAGACAAGAAATGTTATTAGAATATTAGAATCTCCTCATTAATGACAGTGCTATTGAGTCATTGCTTGACTTAGTGTTTATGTCTTATCTCCCTAACTGGACTGTAAATTCCCAAGTGTCTGGTCTCAGTGTCCTCCACAGCATCCAGCACAGGGCCTCCCACACCACAGTTAAATGCCAGTTGACTGAATGACTATGTGGTTTTAACCTATCATCAGGAAATTCTGTCTTATCTCTAAACCAACCTCTTTCCCTGCTGCCACAACATAGGACCATTTCCTCTTGCTTTGCACCAATAATTATGAACAGCTGGCCACTATGGCACTGTACTTGAAGAGCATTCTTGTATTGACCTTTCTATTCTTCTACCTCCATCAAGTGAAGTTTGCAATATTGCTTTCAGTTCTGACTATACAGAGTGCTTTAGGAAAAGAATGAAAGTTGGTTCCTTCACAAGTGAGCCAGAGAGAGGGTAGAGAACAGTCTTTTACTTTGCTCCTTTCTCTTTCTAACCCTCCCTTCTAGATCTTCCTATATGATTACCAGCTTCTTGACTGGGACCATGTGACCAATTATTTTTGAAATTTGGGAAAAGAAACTATTCTATCCACAGAAACTCAACTATCCACAGGGATTGACTCATTTAATGGCTATAACAGAGAAAGGATAGGGAGGTAGTCATGCCCCATCCACTACAAAACTGCACTCTGAGGCTCGAAACACTTGACTAGTATACCTAGCTAGTTTGTTCAATCAAATGGCCAATTCTGCATCTTTCTGAGCTTAAAGGACCAAAGTTGCCTATATCTTTTCTGTCATCCAGATCTCATCTTAAGTCTCAGTAGAACAAGGGTTCTCAACCTGGTGATAATGGACTCCCGTTAGGTCTATGGAGAGATTTCAGCAAGACTATGAACTTGGATGGGATATATATATGTATATATTCATATATGTGTATATATAAATATATATACACACACAACTGGTTTTATAATCCTCCTTATTTTATTTTATGAATTCAATAATATTTTTTTCTGAGAAGAGATCCACAGGCTAAAGTGGTTCATAGTACAAAACAATGAACTAGAGGAAAATGTGTTCACAAGGGCAGCATCACTTGTTGCATCAGCGATTGGTTCATTTCTAAGAATTTCCCTCAATTATGATCCTCACGTTCTCACACCACCTCCATGTTAGCTCACAATCCCTAAATCAACAAAGGGCCACTCTTTCTCCCTTTGTTCTAAACAGCTAGGTGGGCAAGTATTTAAGTTATGAGGTATATAAAAATATGTCAGCAAAAACACATTGGAATATGAAAACTACATATAGGAAACATATATATATGTAATATACAAGATATATTTATATATTATATATACAAGATATTATATATAGATATATACAGAATATATGCATATATTACACATGACATTTCTCTGTGTTTGTATGTATATATATGTATATACATACATATGTATATATACACCATCACTTATACATAGATAATTATAGATATAAAATATAGAACACAAAAGGATCAGGAAACCAGCTGTTGCTTCAAGATAACATGCATGAGTAAGAATAAATGTCAAATAAAGATTCTAGGTATGAGCATAAATAAGTTTGTCCCTGAACATAAGCTTATAACTTAACTCTTAACTCTCCTGAAACCACCTCCATATTTTAAAATATGCTTTACAAAATACCGTTCCTGTATAGCCATCATCCTCTTAGCTGTGTAGCTACTGAAGAAAGCCTTTTCCATACAATGTTTTTCAGTGCTCTTGAAGTAAGGGCATGATTGCAGTAAGAAAGGTCTATTTTGGAAATGCTGTAGCCACTCAAGTTGCCCCTCAAGTTGTGCCTCCTCAAGTTTCTAAATCAGTAAAATGATGGATTGAAGTAGATGATCCCTTCTTGCTCAAAATTGATGATCTGATTATTTCTCTGATCGTTGCATATGTAAGATGGAAGCTGTAGTGCATTGTGGGGTACGAATATCTGTATTTAGAATATTCAATGATACCATTAAGAAAGCAAAAGTTTAAAAAAAGGTAGGAATTTATTTGGTAGTTATGGGAGATGCGGGTTCCTGAGGAAAGTACTTGTTCTTGACCATAAGTAATGTGATGAAGTAGATATAGTCTCTGGAGGCAAAAGAGAGGAAGGGGAAAGAAATTGAAGGTAAAGCTTATGTGAGAAAGGAGATTTTGGGTTTTTTCTTACAAAGTTAAGATGATTTTAAACTGCTTTAGAAGGAAGGAATTTTGGAATATTATTGACAGTTTTATTGTAATATATAACATAATAAATATTAGCAATTATGCATATGTGTATATCTGCAATGTTTTCCTGTCAAACTTTAAGGTTTTCATATTTCTCATTCTATTACTAACTCTATCTCTATATCTCTAGCTTCATCCCTATCTTGATCTCTATTACACATAGGGGCATTGCTTTAGTACACTGAACTTCTGCATTTTGCTATATTTGGGGGCCTGCCATACTTCTCCTTTATAGTTTCTTAAAGAGAACTCCTATGTAAGTCAAGAGTTAGGTTGTTAAATTCTTTTACTTCCTTTTTTTCTTCCAGACACCCTTTTCTCTCCTATCCTCCACCAGCTTCCATCCCAGTTTAATATACATAAGTAAATATGTAGAGATAGCTCTTTGCTGTGTATATATACATAAATATGTGCACAGAGATTGTTTTCTATGTGTTTGGAAATGGGGCTGCTTAATGATGACAGTGTTAGTCATATGGGTGGGTGTGACCTTTGCTTCAATAAGAATGGTTGATAGTCCATGGTGAATTTATTTCTATGGAAGCCACATTTTCCTATAGAATTGCATTGAGTGAGGATAGAATTTTAAAACTAATTACCATGGGTTAATTACCCCAAGTTTTCTTCATAGACCAGCTTTGTAACGAAGCATAAAATTTTTACCATCCCACACAAAATTGTTTTACCAGTCCACTCCTACACTTTGCCACAGAATTAGCAGTAAACAGATTAATTGACAGTAAGATGAATTAAATCACTGCTTTCACCTAGGAATAATTCTTGATCAGCATCTAACTATTTCCAAACTTAGAGAGAGTTTATGCAAAAGTTTTGGCACAGTTAAAAGATTCTGTCAGAGCATTGGCAGCATTTTTTCCAGCAATGTAAATTATCCATTTACTGTAATTATTATTTGGTGCTCGAGTGCCCACAGTATTCAGAGCACGGTGCAGCACCCACACACAGATCCTCAACCCTCTAGGGATAAAATCTTCAGTACCATAATTATTCGTGTGGTTTTTTTTTTTGGTTTACCAGGAAGGATCTTATGGAGCTAGGCCAACATTCTGGTTCTGTAGAGATGGACTCTTGCTGGACATGCACACTGCTTTGATGCGATGAATCAGCAGTTCCTTCTTGGTTGTTGAGACTGGAGGTCACATTGAAGATGATGTAAGTTGAGCCAAGAGAAGCCATCCACCTCGTGGATTTGAAGAGAAGGTAAGGGAAAGATTTTTGCCTCTACTTTGGGATGTATCTAGCTCTTCTAGATGACCTTGACTGGAAGGTCAGTGAGTGGAGAAAAGGAATTTACCCTCCCTCTCTTTTCCTACTGGCCACTATGTCTACCAACAGATGGCAATCGAAGCATAAACATGTCCAGGTGAGCCTGAGACTGTGGCTAAAGCCCCTGACTCTTGTATTTCTTTTCCTAATCCCAGGTCACTAAACTGCAGTCCTTGGAAGTTGACCTGACAGATTTTGGGGTAACTTTGTGAGTTTCATAGATCAAGAATAGATCAGATGGAGTGATGGCTTCCCATCAAGAGGTGGCTACTATAACCACACTGCTTCTCAGAGAAGATGACCACCAGCCAGATCCAACTGAATCTGAAAAGACTTAAGAGCCCATTTCAGTTGGCCAGTTTGTTTCAGACCTAGTGAGTTATTCTGATAATACAGGTCTGAGGCAAAAATAAAATGCTCATTCCCAATTCCACAAATGCTTGAACCTCTCAGCATAGTAAATGATTGCAATGAGTGATTATTTTATGTTTTCTCCCCCAAATCTGTCAATGCACACTTATCAAGCATTTTCTGAAGTGGGGGAAATAAACTGCCATCTTATATTTTGCACCCATTTTTGTATATTAAATGCCTTTTCTAGAAGGGACCTGGTGATTTCTTTTGGGGAGATCTTAGACATGAACCATATCTAAACTTTGTTTAAGAGATATCCTCAGAACACTAGGGTGGGGCCAATGAGTCAGAGAAATGAAAAAAAAAAACCTGATTCCTCTTTTGGGGACAGGCTCCACCCTGTCCATAACAGTCTAGAACCAGAGCCAGAGCCATTGGTGGGAGATTTCCCCTATGAGAGATGCCTCACATGACATGAATAAAAGAGAACAATGTTATTCCTAAATTTAAAAAAATGTTTATGTAAAAGAACACATTCATTCATTTATATGACTTCCTGAAGAGGTAATTGTATTACTCAAGTATCTCCTGAAAGTTTTGGGGACCCAAAGTTTAAATTGGAACTGTAAAATTGATCTGAAAGTTGTATTACAGCTCTGTCATAATAGTATCAATTTGAGAGGAAATAAAGATACTGTTGAATCCCATGAAACATCACATTTACATCCAATAACCATTTCTGTGAATCTCTTTAAACCTGGTGGCTGTACCTCTTCACAGATTCTCAGAGTCTCAGAGTTGGAAGACACCTCAGAGACTATTCAATCCAATGCATATAGGATTAAGAATTTACTCTACAATATACTTGGGAACTTTCTTGAATTCCAATGAAGGCAAACTCAAAACTTGCTAAAACATCCTATTTCAATTTTAGGCAGTTCAGATTATTAGGTAATTTTTCTCCATATCAAGCCAAAATTTGCTCCTTTGCCACTTCCATCAGTCCTAGTTCCAAAATTTTCCATCTGAGGCCAAGTCAGAACAAATCAAATCCTTTCTTTCACATGATAACAATAGCCCTTCAAATACTTGAAGACAGTATAATAGAAATTTAGATCTGAAGATCTTTCTCACCCATTAATAGGCCATGTGACCTGCTTACATCACAGGAAGCCTAAGTCACATGCGGTGGGAGAAGCTTGCTGAGAGGAAAAGGAAATTGTGTCACAGGAAATGCTGAGAGAGCGGTTATGACAGTTAGAGCTGAGGGAAAGAAAGAGCAGACATGTGGTGACTGTGAGTTTGTGGGAAGGCCCCAGCAGGTGGCAGAAGGTTATGGGATGGAGTGGTTCTATGCTGTGATGTTGTGGACTTATGGGTTATGGGATCTGGTTATTTGGTGTCTGAATAAATGGTTTACTTCTTCTACCTTCTATGTGGAGAGTCTTGTATGTTTTACAATACAGAACCACATAGGCATTTTGACAATTATCATCTATATTGTGATTATTGCCTTGCTAACACAGGCAGTCATAATGTTCCTTTTAAATGTCTTTTTCTCTATGTTAACCCTCCCCTCACCATGGTTTCTTTCTTTTTCATTTTTGGAAAATTTGTTGTTGTTTTTTCCACTTGGTCCTCATGTGGCACGGATCCAAGTCCCTTCACTAACCTGGTGGCTCTCTTCTGGATGCTTTCCAGTTTATCAGTACACTTCTTAAAATATGGTGCCCAGAACTAAGTACTGCACTCTATATGTGATCTAGTCAGCCTAGACTATAGTAGGGCTATCATTCCCTAGTCCTGAAGTCCCTAATTTTTGTTAAAATTACTCAGTTTACTTAAATAATTAAAATTACTCAGTGTATTTCAGTTTAATTATATTTGGGTCTGCCCTTCATGGAGACAGACTTGAAGTCCTTTTCTGTTTCAATGGGCATGAATAGTCTTATAATTTCTGTATTCAAGGTATCTGGAAATCTATTTACTTCATATTTACAGCTATGTAGCACAGTTGATAAAGGGCCAGGCCTGGAGTCAGGAAGACTCATCTTCCTGAGTTCAAATCTGTCCTCAGACACTTAACTAGCTGTGTGACCCTGGGCAAGTCATTTAACTCTGTTTATCTCAGTTTCCCCATCTATAAAAAGAGCTGGAGAAGGAAATAGCAAACCACTCCAGTATCTCTGCCAAAAAGACTTACAAATGGGGTCACAAAGAGTCAGACATGACTGAAATGACTAAACAACAAAAAATTTAAAAGGTCAGATTTTATTTTCCCTCTCCAGAAATGTGCTTTCCACTGCTGCTATGGCATTGGTTCCTTTCTATTGTAGTACTAGTTGTACACATTTTAGGGAACTTGTGCAAACTATTTATTTGGTGTGTATCTCTGAAGACACATTGAAACAGTATGAACATAGTGCTGGAAAAGCAGATTTCTTTTTTAGTTAAATATGACTTAAAGTAGGATGCCGTCAATTTCATCTAAGCTCACAGGAGCACAAACAGCTTAGTTTAATAAAAACAATAATTATAGCCAACATTTATATAGTCTTTATAAATATCACCTCATTTTATCTTCACAGTAATCCAGAGATATAAGCGTAATTATTATTCCCATAATACAGATATGAAACTGAGGCAGATAATGATTCAGTTACTCACCCAGGGTTATATATAACTGGCAAGTGTCTAAGGTCGGTATTTAACTCAAGTCTTCCCAACTGTGGATCTAGTGCTCTATCCACTGTGCCAGCCAGCTGCCAGTTTAGTTCTCTGTAATAAAATTTTCATTGAATAAGAGCCCACACTTTCTTTTTTTATGCACAACTGTATCCACAATAGTGAGTACATACTATAGTTTTTTATCTGTTTCTTTTTTCTCCTCTTATTCTAACTAATACACTTTCTTTATAGGGGCTTCAGTTAAATTTCATAAGAGATATTAAATTCCTCCTAGAGAAATTGAAGTAATAATTACAGGATCTCCAAGTATTAATATGATTTGGTTTCAAGACTAAGTGAAAAAAAATTTTACTTTTCAAAGAAATCTCTCAACTTCTCTTACATGTTTCCTATACCCTAAACCAGCTTGATAGCTCTTTGAATACAAATGCAGCTATATTCATAGTACCTAGTGAATGAGAAATTTAATGTTTTCACCTACTCATTCCTTTTTGCTAGGTTTTGTTTGTCTTTAAGAATCGCAATTACATCAGTGTGGGGAACTCCTGGCATGAGAATTCCCTCTGTAGATACACTTCTGGCTTATCTGTAACTTCTAGCCTTAGAGGGTTGACTTATATGTGGCCATTTAATGTGAGTAAGTGACATACCCAAGGAGTTAAGTGACTTGGTCATATAGTTTTTCATCTATATTTTTAACCAGATTTGAGGGAGTCCTTTCTGTATATTAGAGACTCAATTGATTTTATAACTGTAATACATGAGTGTCCTAGATATATTCCATACATGCATACGGTTTTTATATCTTTATTAATAACATTGCATCTTTTTTCATTCTTTTCCAATTAAACTAGTGAGCTAGTTGATTCCCTTATACTACCTTCCATCTCCCATCTCTGCTTTTTCATACAAGCTTTCCATGTCTGGAATGTGCTCCCTCCCCACCAGTGCCTCCCTAATTTCTTTCAAAGGAGAACTAATTTAGATTGTTTCAGGATCCCCCTAGTTATTGGCACGCTCTCTCTATTGCTATTTACATATAGATATTTACTCATTTGTGTATATTATATTGCCAGCTATGTATCACACTGGGGTCAGGAGGACATGAGTTTAAATCCAGCCTCAGACACTTACTAGGTGGGTGAACCTGGGCAACCCCACTTAACTCTGTTTGCCTCAGTTTCCTCATCTGTAAAATGAGCTGGAGAAGGAAATGGCAAACCACTCTGGTATCTTTGCTAAGAAAACCCCAAAAGAGGTCATGAAGAGTCGGGCATCCCTGAAACAATTTGACAGTAACAAAAGTACATTGTATTTCCCCACAAAATGTAAGCTTTTTGAGGGCAGTGACTGTGTCTTTTTCTTAATCTTTGTATCTGCAGCCTTTGGCACAGTGCCCTGTAAATAGGCAAACGTTAATAGGGGTTTTTTGGTTGGAATTGAATAACTTGTCTTTTTCTTTTGAACAAATGCAAAAGCAAATGGAATCCATTACACTATAACCCGTCCTAGTTTAGAGACTCTCCATCTTGTTGCTCCCTGGATTATTTGAAGTATCCTGGGACCTACCACCCATCAAGAACGCGGAAAGGAGAATTTCCTCTACAAAAAATTCAAGCCCCTGGATTCTGACCTTCACCCTGCTCTGTCTGGCTTCCTTAGTCATGTCTTTATATGCCTGGGTTATACCCTTTAGCCTTCTTTGTCAACTTCGGCATAGCACACAAAAGCATTTTGAGCACACAGCTGAAAGATATCTCACAAATCCAGTGTTTTGGATGTTCAAGCAGATTAGCACAGGTTTAAAGCAGTTAATTCCCACTGAGCTGCTACTGTAAGTGACAGCTCAAGTTTTAACATACCAAACAATTTCTTCTAGGTGGGAACTGATGTTATCAGTGACTACTTGGGGTTTATAATTCCTCAGGCTAGGCTGCCCTACTTCTACTTCTTAATTTGGACTATCATCTTTAGCCCCATTTTTAGACTGGGGAGAAGCAAAATACTCCTCTGGGTTCTACTCCACTCCTTTAGCTTCAAATTAAAATATATGTTAATGTTGTACTTTCCTCCCTCCCTAACTATTGCTGACCTAGGTTCTGACTCTGAACTATAAAGCATGTTTGAAATTCTCTCCTTTCCCTCATGTACTTGCATTTTATTTATTTATTTTTTGGGGGAGTGAGGAGGGAAAGCAATCCATGTTAAATGACTTGCCCAGAGTCACACAGCTTGTAAGTGTCTGAGACCAGATTTGAACTCAGGTCCTCCTGACTCCAAGGCCCATGCTCTAGCCACTGTTCCACTTGGTTGCTCCTGTATACTTTCATTTTAAAAGCAACTAATTTCAAAGATACGGCTGATGAGCTAACAATCACAGGTATGTACCTTATCGCTGCCAGAGTTGAGTTTGTCTCCTAAGCTCACAGTTGTCTATTCTGGGGAAGAAAAACAAAATGGTAGCCTAGTGTGGTAGGTCAAGAGCTGGCCTTAGTGCCAGGAAGACCTGCATATGTCTTACTTCTAACATATATTGACTGGTGGCACCAAGAAGCTAACTTCTCAGTGCTCTGTGCAACTTTCTAAGATAATAAGTTCTAGAAAACCTGCTGACCGGCATTGATAGAGAGCTTCCTCATTCCTATGTACCCCACACTAATATAATGCTAAGTTCAGTTACTATTTGTTGCCATATCAAATCTGTTTCAAGGCCTGTCATCTTCACCATTGCAGTGTCTCTTGGATACTGCCTCCACTCATCAATTCATGCTTAGACTTGCAATAGCCTGCTGGTGGGTCCAACTACCTCGGGTCTCTCTCCACTCCAATCCAGCCTCTATTTGGCCATCAAAGTGATTTTCCTAGAACTCAGTTCCCACCATATCATACACAACACACACACACACACACACACACACACACACTCACACACTCACTCACACACTCACACACTCACTCAATAAACTCCAGTGGCTCCCCATCACCTGCAAAATCAAATACAAAATCCTTTGTTTGGCTTTCAAGGTATTTCATAATTTATTCCCTCTCCCCCACATCTTTCCACTCTTCTTATACCTTACTCCCCACCACATACTCTTAGATCCAGTGACACTGGCCTCCATGCTGTTCCACAAACAAGACTCTCAGCTCCAGGCATTTTCTCTGGTTATCCCCATGCCTGGAATGCTCTCCCTTCTTATCTCTGCCTCCTAACTTACCTGGCTTTCTTCAAGTTTCAAATAATATCCCATCTTCTACAGAAAGCTTTTTCCCAAGCCGCTCTTAATTCTAGTGCCTGCCAGCTTTTAACATCTTGACTGAAGCAGAGTGATGTCATCTTGGCCCTCTTCAAGAACGAAAGGGAACAAATCAACCGACCATTCATCCTGTATATAGATTGTTTGTACTTATTTGTTTGTGTTCTCCTCCATTAGATCGTGGGCTCCTTGAATTGTCTTTTGTCTCTTTTTGCAACCTCGTTGCTTTGCACATAGGCTGGTGCTAATAAATGCTTATTGACCGACTGACTATCTCTGTTTTGGGGAAAATTCTTTTGACAGTAATTCAAATCTAAACCAAAGTTGCTGTGACAGGTCAGCATGTAAGAATGATTTCAATTTAAAGAGAGACATCAACAGACTGGGGCAACTAGGTGGCACAGTGGGTAGAACACCAGGCCTGGAGTCAGGAAGACCTAAGTTCAAATCCAGCGTCAGAAATTTACTAGCTGAGTGACCTTGGGCAAGTTGCTTAACCCTGTTTGCCTCAGTTTCCTCATCTGTAAAATGACCTGGAGAAGGAAATGGCAAACTACTCTAGTGCCTTTGCCAAGAAAACCCCAAATGAGGTCACAAAGAGTCAGACATGACTGAACAACAACAAAATCAACAAACTGAATGAAGGTAACTAGAATGGTCAGAGGACACAACATTGGGTTATTTGGAGAGTGAAAGAATTGAGAATGTTTCTTCTGGAGAAGAGACTTAAGGAGTACATAATTACTTTCTTAAAATCTTTTAAAGGCTGGTTACATAGAGAAGAGAGTAGCTATTTTTTCTAGGTCTGAGTTTGAACTAGGGGATAGAAATTAGTAGAGGCTGATTTTTACTTTAAGATAAATAAATTATTTTTACTAGGTTGAAAATTCCATCTTACAGGATGTGTTCAAGAAAAGACTGCCAGTTATCAAAGAGGTTGTAGAGGGAACTTTTGCCTTACCTAGAAACTAGATGGGCTGATCATAAAATATCTTTCAACTTTAAACTTCCACAATAGAAAATAAGTTTCTGGAGAACAAGAATTGTTTTCTGTTTGTTTTTACATATAGGGCCTTGAACAGTACTTGGCATGTAGTAAGTGCTTAATAAAGACTGGTTGAGTTGAACTTATTTGTATCGTATGATTTGTTGAGGAAATACAATTTTAAATAAAATATTTAAAAGCTCAATTGTGCTGTAACTAACTTATGTCATTCTTTTTCTTTTGGAGAGGGAAAAGAGAACAAAAGAATTAGAGAGGCAAAAACCCATTAAACAAATTAGCCTAAAACTATTATTACATATTCTTAGCCTGAATTTTAAATTATCTGCCAAGAAAGAAACATTAGCCGTTCATTTTTTAGTTATTGTGCCAATGAATCTAGGAAATATTACAAATTGTGCATTATTTGAAAAAGTAGCAGTGAGAATGACCCAGTTTGCAAACAGGCACTATGCTTAGTTTATTCATGTCAAAAGTCTGCTTTGGACCACTTTTCACCGTTGGAAGGAATGTTGTAAAAACCAGTTTCGTGCAGTGGTTTTTTTTCTCTCTCCTGCTGCAAGGAGCTGTTGTGGTAGACTCTGGTTACTTCATTTCCTTTTCAAAATGTTGTGGCTCTGTCTCATCCGAATGCTTTCCAGATCCATCTCATCTGGAGTCACTCAGGAATTTGTCATAGGAAAATTGTTGGCATAAATGAACAAGGTAATGACTCTGAATGACTTCAGAAAACGGAAAACACAAAAAAATACTCCAAATCCTCGAGCAGATCTAGCTTTCTGCTGCTATCTCTTCTGTTATCTCTTTTGATTGTCATCGTTCCGTGTGAGTGAGTCTGGGTCACATTCACCTTGTCTTTATGGCAAAATCTTAGCATATGGATACGTACGGTAATAGCAATACTAGATGACATTAATATAACATTTCAAAGTTTGCAATGGGCTTTAAATATATTATGTCATTTGATTCTCATGTGTCACTGGTCCTACACATATTACTATCCTCATTTTACCGATGAAGAAATCAAGGTTTGCACTATCTTGGATTCTTGGAACGTACTTCCTCCTCCATTTTACCTCTTAGAATCTTTGTCTTTCCTCAAAGCCCAGCTAGAACGTCACCTCCTAGACAAGGCCTTTCTTGATGCCCACAGAGGCTAGTGTCTTCCCAGACCAAATGATCTTGTATGTCATTTGCATACATTTGTTATGTACATTTTATCTCCCATGATAGATATCCTTTGAGGGTAAAGACTGCTTAATTTTTGTCTTTGTATCCCTATCTAGCAAGAAATACATAGCTGGTGCTCAATAAATGAGGGTGTAATCTAGAGCTTAGCACAAAACACATAGTTGGCGCTTAATAAGTACATGTTGATTGTTCAGGTAAGTGGCTTGTCCCACAAGTCACACAGCTAGGGAGGAAGGATTTGATTCAAGTCTTGCTCTAGGGACTCTGGGGCCAGTTTGTTCCATTTCACCACACTGCCTTTTGTACATAGTCAAATACAATCTGTGCTAGTACTTTGAAAGCTGTTTTCAAAATTCTTCACATACCTGTAACCTATCAGTAATCAGAATGACCTGGTACATTGCCAGGTCAGTTGTTACTTATTTATTCTATTCACTTTGTATCTGCAGCCCTGCCTGGTTTCACCTCCATGGAATGAGATGCCTGAGTGCCCAGTACCTTCTGGCATCCTGTCTTCATCCTCCAACCCCTGATTTCCTGCCTCTTTTTGTGTGTTATCTCCTGCTATTAGATTGTAAGTTCCTTGAGGGCAGGAACTATCTTTCTTTTTATTAATTGTACCCCCAGCATTTAACACTGTGCCTGGCCCTTAGTAGGTACTTCATAAGTGTTTATTGTATTAGATTGAATTTTTTCTAAAGGAAACATAAAAAAAATAAGCCTAAGAAAAGTCATTCTGCTGACACTAATTCAATGGGCTTCTACAGCAGTAAGACAAAATATTTTTCCCCTGAAAATAATATCATCAAAAGAAGTATATGGGTAACAAAATTTAAGGTAGGAGACATGGTCTTATCACATCAAAGGAAAGGAGATTGTCTGTTAAGCCTGTGTTTAAATGGATATGATCTTATGGATGACCTGAGTAATGAATGTGTTTTTTAAAGACCCAGAACTTTCATTAGTTAGATAACAAAGATGTGTGTATGTGTATGTTTATGTACACATACACTCCAGTGAGGTCTAAAAAGATCACATGACTTTAAATTTAGAATTGAAAGGAAATTTAGAGATTGTCTAGTACAACCCTTTAAGCTTGAGGAAACCAAGGCCCCAGAAAGTTAATTGATTTTCCCATGGTCCATATAGGTGGTAACTGATGGAGACAGGATTTGAACCTAGTTTCTTAGACTCCAAGGTCAGTGTATCCAACAAAATCAATATCTGATAATTCTACTATTTACTTGGTTAATGTTCATAGACAAACCAAATAATTGGGGGAGCACCATTTTGGGGACTGAATTATGCAGTCAACATTGATCCAATTAACCAGATTCTGCCAGAGAGCACTACTTTTGGAGTGGAAATATAGCTCAAGTCCAATGCATCTAACCAATTTCACAACAAATTTAGTCTTCCTGGCAGCTACTTGCCTTTGCGTAGATACTACCTAAGTTTCAAATAGTATAAGGAGGATTGAGTTCTGTAAAAAGAAACAAAAGTTATTAAAGGTTGCACTGAAAATGTGTTTTAGATTCTAATGCCTCCCATTTCCAAGGTCTGATTAACCATCTCTGATTAACCAACTAACCTGTAAGAAATCTATGTTAAGGAAAAATAAATAGTTATTTCTTGGCATTTGCCTAGGCAAACTATTTAACAATAATAACAATGTGACCCAGAGCATTTATTAGAATATTATCAATCTAGGAACCAGGGAACAGCCAAGACTTTGCCTTGGTCTCAATTTGCAAATCTGCTTCTTGGCTTAACTGATACGTGTTGGCTGAGTTTTCAAACCTGGACACAAGGTCTGGCAAAGATATACTTTCTTTACAAAACTTCACTGAAAGTATACTTTTTTCCCTCTTGAAATCAACTCTGTCCTAGAAAATCTAAGACTTATGGAGAAGATAGAGGGAAAAAACTGGAGGGTTATTGCTAAGCCTCCTAGATACTTGGGTTTGGTTACTTCTAGTACCTCTACACCAAGGACACCCTTTAGGAATGCACTGAGTCAAAGGAGGGTCAGTGAAGCTGGGCCTTATCTCAGAGGTAAAACAGAAAGCGGTTAGGAAAATGACACCACATTGCTATATGGTCTTGCTTTCCGGATGCAACTCTAGAAGACTCAATAAGTTCCTTAAAATAACTCTTCTTTGAAAGAATTATGTTAGCACTTTGACTGCTCCTAGAGGATTTGGCCAGAGACCCTGTAATAAGTTGCCCTCTAGAGGTGGAGTTAAGAGAATCACTAAGCCTCTAAGTGTGGAAGGACTTAATAGCAATTATTAGGCGGATGTGAGATATACCAGGGCTCCTATGGGAGCTACTAAGAGCATTTGTTATCATAGAAGCATCAGAGAGTGTTGGGCTGAGAAGGTCTTTTTGCTCAGAGCCCTCTCTGCTGTTATGGTAAGAATTACTTTCAGGGAAAAAAGTGGATTAGTCTCTATTTTTACTTGACATTTGGGGATTGGGTAGGAATGAGTGGTCTTTAATAATAAAGACTCATCTTAATAGAATTGTTTAAAATTTACAAAACCATAGAATACTACAGAGCTTTCTCAGTAAAATCCATAGTCCCCTGCCCACAAACACCTGGTCTAATCATCCATAAGGGGATAGCACAGTACATGAAGATATGTTGCCCTAGAAAATGCAATTCAGTTAATCAATTATGCAATAGGGATACAAACAAAACCAGACATAGTGCCTGCCCTCAAGGAGTTACATTATACTGAAGACTATTGGAGGAGAGGAGAGTCCAGTTAATCAGGGACATTTGAATGATTAGATGATTCTGGTAATTCACAGGGCATGACCTGAATTACCGTTTGGTTTTATGTATAATCTGCAATCTTCCACTGCTTTTGCCTTTCTTTGAATACTTAAAAAATGTCTTTAACCTTGTTAGCTTGCTCTATGTGTAATATTAAATGGCTTCTATGATTCTGAATACCTTCAATATTTTTCAATACTTTCAATGCATTTCAACCACTTCAGCATCTTTCTTTTCAAGAGGATGTTTCATGTTTATAAAATCAATAAGCCTAGTAACATTAAACAAAAACATCCCAGGTTATGCCACACCATCATAGAAAACAAAACTAAACAAATAATATATGACACATAATAATAAGCAAATACGAGACATAATATCAATGCAACAGGAATAATTTCAGTCATGAAAAATGGTATCAATAACTTTTTTCATTTATCAACATGTAGCAAATAATTATGCAAACAGAACACTCATAACCGCATAACAGATCAATAACATTTGCAGCAAACATTTTACATAACAATATTTGTCATGTTAGCAGCAGGCAGATCATGGTGAGAGGGAGCTCTTCTGGAAAGGGCTGGTAGATAGCGTCCAAATACAATTGATGAGGGTTTGGGGTGAGAGGTGCTCGACACCCCAAAGTACCGACACGCCGGGTCCTGCCGAAAGAATTCGACTCAAGCCTTCTCAGCCAAGGGAAAGGATAAAGTTTATTAAGAGTTAGCCAAATAAGCCTGCCCCGAGAGATCCCACCCCTTGCGACGCCTGTAAGGAAAAAGGGCCAGACCCATCTGAGCTAGATTGGTTCTGACCAACCTCATGGAGGCAAGATGGAGATTATATACACAAAGGTTGTGGGAGGGATTGAGGGGTGGTCTGGGGTGACCCGAAGAGGGGTCTAGGGAGGGACTTAAGGATGAGGTCAGACTCCAGGGTGGGGGAAAATAGCTGAAGGCTATATGGAAATGACAACCCATCAAGGGCTGGGGTAGCAGAGCTAGGGTATAGATATTTTGATCAGGATTAAGGATGGGAAACAGGATTAAGGGTGGGAAACAGCTGGACAATAGAGGACTGGGCAAGGTAGGCATTTGGGCTTAATGGTTATAGCCTCAGGCCAAGGCCAGGTCGAGTGGGAAGATTCAAGGAGAGTTCAAGGATTCAAGGGGTTCCCAGAGACTGTGCCCTCATCACAATGACAAGAAAAGGAGTTTCCTGGAATAATCACTAGGAAAACAATTCCAGTATATAACCAGTAAATGTAACAGAGTTTATCCATATCCAAAAAGGAAATTGAAGAAAAAATGGAAAAATGCATTCAGTAGGCACAAGAGAACAATCTGCTTTTATAGTGGGGAAAGGGAAGCAGAATAGAGGTAAAAATCCACTTTTGAGGAAAATAATGAAAAACAAAAAATATGTAACAAAAATCCCTAAAACATGACTTACAAATCCCACTGAATTTGTAAATCATCAGTTTGACTTACAGGTTCCACTGAAAATAGAATTGTATGACTAAGTACTGATATTCAATGAAATTAAGATATTTAATACAATGAAACAACTGAGGCATGAAAACACTTCTTCCAGCCATCATCGACAGAAAAATCTGATTCAGGGGACTGCTACGTATACAATCAGGATTAAAAGCACTGTCAAAAAATATGTGAATTTCAACTGTTGGAGGGAGCAATAGGGAGAAAACATTTAAAATTACTTCCTAAGGACAGATTCACAACTTGTAAGAGTAGATAAGCATATATGTAAAGATGGAAGGGGTGTATGGGGGATTGATTGTCTAGAAGAAATGATCCCCTCTGTGCCTTTGCATATAAATACTCAGTATTTATATATAAATATTATATTTATATATAAATACACATAAATACTCAGTATAGGTGTGGGTGAAAGGAGTTCTTCACTTGTAAAACCACACCCATTTGGCAAAGTAAGAGGGAAGTAGGTAACGTCGGGGAAGGAGTCTCATTTAAGCACCAGCAGGGGAATAATAAAGGGACCCAAGTGGAAGCAGCTAGGTGGCACAGTGGATAGAGTACTGGGCCTGGAGTCAGGAAGAACTGAGTTCAAATCTGGTCTCAGACACTTACTAGCTATGTGACCCTGGGCAAATCATTTGACCCTGTTTGCCTCAGTTCCCTCAACTGTAAAATGGAGAAAATAACCTTCCAAGGTTATGGTGAAGATCAAATGAGATAAGATTTGAAAAGCCCTTACCACAGTGCCTTAGCACATCCTATACATAAATGCTTGCTTCCCTCCTTCAATCAATGAGTTACCCCAGAAGGCATTCCTTTTCCCCTAATCCCAGAATGGATCACCAAATATGTTCTTTTACAATAATTTTAATTTATTTTTAATTTATGAAATAAAACAAGCATTTCCATTGCTTTATTTCAGCTTCAGTATAATTTTTTTAAAATGATTGTACATAGAACTGCCAATCTATTATGTATAACTTGCTATTTCCCCTCCACCCCCTGCCGCCACCACCCTTTTTTCCCTTCCAGAGAGTCTACTATTTCCAGGAGTTTCTTGCTTATTACCTTGATCAGGCTATGGAATACTATGGCAGTAATACCAAAGAGTTTGTGATTCCTTGGGTTCAGGTGAAGTTGGTAGAGTAGATTATCACTCTGCCCCTTTCCTATGCCTTATGCTGAGGCTGGATATGTCTTCATTTTTCTCAAATTGTGGTTCCTCCCAGTCACTGTAGAACTCATATTAACAATTTGAAAAGGATTAGCAGCCACTTTTTTTCTATATAACAATAGGTATCAATGACAGTGAGGGAAATAATAGAGGGCACTGGGGAGGGGCTATGTGTCTGTGGATGTTCTCAGTAAGTGTTATGCATTGCCAACTTCAGTAGAGAACTGGCTGTTTTAGACTTCTCATGGAGATCAGCTTGGGCAGGGTTTTTTTTCCTTCTGGAAGTAGGTTATTGTTTCAAAGTGACAGTTGGGTCATCTCCCCACATCTGGTCTGATCAACCTAGCTAACAACCCCTCTTCAACCAAAGCAGCAACAGTGGTGACACCTTCAGAAACATAGTCAGGAAGATCAGAGAAGCACAAAACCAGACACCCCTTTCCTCTCCAAACACACACCAAGTGCTCAACTGTGGAAAGTCTACATGGTGCCAAGAGAGAGGAATGAACAACAAACTTCGACTCTTGCCCTAACCTTTTTTTCTTTCTGATGTTTTTCCCCAGAAATATTTGCAATATACCCCATATGTTTCAGTTCCACAAAGTCAGTGCCTGTTGAATTCTGGGGAAGCTTCTTGTGACTCTCATCTCCATGGTGATGATACAGGGTTATAGTAGTCATCTACATTGAGATGACAATACAATCTATAGGAGCTGATGAGATCACCAAAAGAAAGAAGATAAGAGGGACCAAGATAGAGCCCCAGAAGAGAGTGATCAATCATGTTAAGTGGTACATCACGGGCAAGAAGGAGGAGGGCTTAAAAAAACATCATTGAATTTAGCTGTTATGAAATCGGTAGAGTACTGATCTCAGTCACGAAGATCTGAGTTTGAAACCTGACTCTAATACTTGCTAGCTGTGTGACCTTGCAAAGCCATTTAAGTGCTCTGGGCCTCAGTTCCTCTATGTGGAAAATGAGAATAATAATAGCACCATCATAGGAATGTTGTGAAATCAACCCTGAAGTGCTTTATAAAAGCTAAAGTTATTGGTTACTTTGGAGAAAATTATTTCAGTAATAGGGTCAGAAGTTAGAATGCAAGGGGTTGAGAAGTAAGCAAGATTTGAGGAAATTGAATCATTTTTGTCTAGGGATTTGGCTGTGAAAGGGAGAAAAAATATGGGATGATAATCTGAGGAGATGTCAGAACCAAGTGAATGCTTTGTAATGATGGAGAAGAAAGAGATATATTTGTAGGTATCAGAGAAGGAATTCATGTATAAAGTGAGATTAAAGACTAAGTAGAAGGAGGGGGGTGATTGAGGGCAAGCTCCTAGAGGAGATTGGAGAAGATAGGAATGAGGACACAAGTATAGAGATTCACCTTGACTAGGAAAAGGACCATCTCTTTATCTGAGACAAGCAAAGAAGGAGGGAATGAGGGATGATGTCGAAGTAGTGAGAATATAGATTTCAGGTAAAGATGGAGCTCATGATGAATGGTCCCAATTTTCTTTAATAGGTATGAGTTGAGGTCCTCTATTGTTAGGAAGAGAAAAGGAAATGAACAGGTGACTTGATGAATAAAGAGGTTTGGAATAAATAATGTAGGACATATGCTAGAGATTCAATTAAGGAAGAGTAACAGGAATTACTTGTAACATTGAAGGCTAGTAAAGACTAAATAACATAAATTTACAGTGGATCCAATTACACCACTGTGTGATTTTCTCCAGTGTAGTTTAGCAGCATTCAAATAGGTATGGAGAAAGATAATAGAAATAATCCAAGACTAAGAATTAGAATGGAATGAGCAGCAATAGGCAAATAGTTAAGGTCTTTGAAGGTAGAAGACAGCATAAAATTGAAATGGTTAACTAGAGCATCAAAAAAAATTTTTTTTGCAGGGCTGACGGTCTGTCAAGTTTTATTGTATAAGCCAGACAGAAGGTACTATGTACAGAGGAGATAGGGGAGGATCATTTCTCAGTCTCCTCCTTGAACAAAGTCTTGATGATCTCCTCTTTCTTAGCCTGCAGACACTCATCCCGACGCTTTCGTGCTTCCTTAGTCTTGGACTGGCGAGCTTCAGCCTCGTCAGCCAAGAGCTTCTTCTGGGCCTTGTCTGCCTTCAGTTTATGAATGTGTAGAGCACCAAAATTTTGAAGGGAAAAATCAAAGGCCAAGGAGCAGGGGTGATGAACTGGGAAAGCAGGGAAGGGAAGAGTACCTGAAAGTTGTGCTGAAAATCCAGAATGGTCTTAAGAGGGGGAAGACATTAGAGGACATGGAAGGAAAGAAGATGAATAGAAGATTTTCAAAGTTCTGGATCATGGAAGTGGAACACTTATGCAAGATAGTTACACAAAGATCTTGAGGTTCCCTGTGTGTGACTGAGGTTTAATGAAGGTATAGGTCATTGGGAGCCAAGGAAGATGATCAACTGTGAAGCTAAAATATTTGGGAAACATGGATATATACACAAGCTAAAGTCTCCAAGTATAAGGACTAGGATAGAAGAAAAACTGTAAACCAGGTACTGAATTCCTTGAAAAAGGAGGGAGAATAACCAGGGGTCTTATAGATAATTGACATCAGCATCTGGGTATTGTGATATGTCTGAATAGATGCAGGGTGGGAAACCTGCAGCCTCAAGGCCACAGGTAGCCCTCTAGGTCCTCAAGGGTAGCTCTTTGACTGACTCCAAACTTCACAGAACAAATCCTCTTATTGAGGGAATATCTGTAGTTATCAGAGAAGGAATTCATGTATAAAGTGAGATTTTATTATATATTATATAAAGTTACATGTATTATATATGTATATATATTATATAAAGTGAAATCTTTTTATTATTTTTTATTTTTATTATTTTATTATTATTATTGTATTTGTTCTGTGAAGTTCAGATTGAGAGAGCCACACTTGAGGACTTAGAAGGCCACAGGTTCCCTACCCCTGGAATAGAGTGAATCTCAAAAGGGGAGAGGTTGCTGAATGATAAGTGAAGGGGGAAATGGTAGTGAAGAGGGGGAAAAAAATAGCCCTTCTGGCCTAATCTGTAAGGGACCCATGACAGAAGGTTTATCTACTATTGCAGAGAGTGACAGGAGGTGTGGTTTCTTCTTTGGATAGCCAGGTTTCCATGATTGCAAGAAAAAGGATACTGAAAGGAAGCAGTCTATTGGGGAAGCAAATTTTTAACACTAGAATGAAGTTCTAGAGGTCACAACAGAAAAGAAGGGCAGAATAGGATACGAGATTACAGGAGGGGTAGGGTTAAGGTGGTTGGAAATGAGGGAAAGAAGTGGTAACAAGGGAAAGGAGTTTTTGACCAGGTAGTTTTTCCTTCTGAACAATAGGAATTCAGAGAGGAGGAGGAGTTTTTAAGCCATAAGACAGGTAGATTTTTTCATACCTTTTCCATTAGCAAGATAAACCTTGCCTCAGGCCCTAGCTAGGATATTCCTTTGATTTTCTTCCCCTGGTGAGGAGGAGAAATGCTCTGAACCTGAGCCTGGTGAGACCCAATGATCTGGTTTCTTGCTGGTTTTAGAGGACTGAGACCATGGATTTACTTACTTTACCTTGAGAGAATGGGCAACTTTGTTCCAGGCCCCAATTTAGAAATTGATTTGAATTCTATCAAACATTTAAAGAACTATTAATTCCAACATTATATGAACTCTTTGGAAAAATAGGCAAAGGAGTTTTTCCAAATTCCTTTTATGACACAAATATGGTGCCGATACCTAAACTGGGAAGAGCAAAAACAGAGAAATAAAACTATATCTAGACTAATTTCCCTAATGAATACTGATGCAAAAATTTTAATAAAATACTAACAAGGAGATTACAGATGAATATCATGAAGATCATACATTATGATCAGATGGGATTTATACCAGGAATGCAGGGCTGGCTCAATACTAGGAAAATTATCAATATAACTGACCATATCAGTAACAAAAACAACAAAAATCTTATGATCATCTCAAGAGATGCAGAAAAAGCTTTTGAAAAAATATAACACTCGTTTCTATTTAAAAACACTAGAAAGCATAGGAATAAGTGGAGCTTTCCTTAAAATGGCAAGTAGTATCTATCTAAAACCATCAGCAAGAATTATCTGTAATGGGGATAAGCTAGAAGTCTTCCCAATGAGATCAGGGGTGAAGCATGGAAGTCCATTATCACCTCTATCATTCAATATTTCTAGAAATGTTATCTATAGCAATAAAGGAAGAAAAAGAAACTGAAGGAATTAGAAGAGACAGTGGGGAAAAAACTATCACTTTTTGTAGATGATATGATGGTGTACTTAGAGAATCCTAGAGAATAAACTAAAAAACTAGTTGAAATAATTAACAGCTTTAGCAAAGTTGCAGGATATAAAATAAACCCACACAAAGCATCAACATCTCTATATATTACCAATAAAGTCCAGCCGAAAGAGACAGAAAGAGAGATTCTACATAAAATAACTATGGACAATATAAAACACTTGGGAGTCTACTTGCCAAGACAAATCCAGGGACTATAGAATATAATTACAAAACATTTTTCACATAAATAAAGACAGATCTAACCAACTGGAAAATATTAATTACTCATGGGTACACCAAGCCAATACAATAAAAAAATGACAATTCTACCTAAATTAATTTATTTATTTAATGCCATACTAACTAAACTACCAAAAAAATTTTTATAGAGCTAGAAAAAGTAATAAAAAAATTCACCTGAAGAATAAAAAGTCAAGAATATCAACAGAATCGGTGAAAAAAATCTGAAGGCAAGTGGACTAGCAGTGCCAAATCTCAAACTGTACTACAAAGTAGTTTATCATCAAAACAATCTAGTACTCACTAAGAAATACAGTGGTGGATCAGTGGAATAGATTAGGCACAAAATACACAGTAGTAAATGACCATAGTAAGCTAGTGTTTAATAAACCCAAAGATCCAAGCTTGTGGGACGAGAATTTATTACTATCAAAAATTTCAGGAAAAATGGAAAGCAGTTTGGCAGAAACTAAGTATAGACCAACATCTCACACTGTATGCCATGACAAAGTCAAAATGAGTATACGATTTGGTAGTAAAAGGTGATATAAGCAAATTAGGGAGTGTGGAAAATTTTACCTGTCACATCTATGGATAAGGAAAGAGATTATGACCAAACAAGAGATAAGTTATCATTGCAAGATAAAAAAGGATAATTTTGACTACATTAAAGTAAAAAATTTTTTGCACAAACAAAACCAATATTGCCAATTTAGAAGGAGAGCAGGAAAATGGGAAAAAATTGTCTATTGCAAGTGTCTCTGATCAAAGCCTCATTCCTCAAATATATAGAGAACTGAGTCAGATTTATAAGAATAAGAGTCATTCCTCTATTGATAAATAGTCAAAGGATAAGAACAAGCAGTTTTCAGAAAAAAGAAACCAAAATTATCAATAGTCTTATGAAAAAATCCTCTAAATCACTATTGATTAGAGAAATGCAAATTAAAAATCTCACACTTATCAGATTGGCTAATATGACAGAAAAGAAAAATGATAAATGTTGGAGGGGACATGGGAAAATTGGGACACTAATGCATGTTGGTGGAGTTGTGACCTGAGCCAACCATTTTGGAGAGCAATTTGGAACTATATCCAAAGGGTTATAAAACTGTCCATACCCTTTAATTCAATGCCACTACTAGGTCTATATCCCAAAGAGATTAAAGAAAAAGGAAAAGAATTTATATGTACAAAAATATTTGTAGCAGCTCTTTTTGTGATGGAAAAGAATTGGAAATTGAGGGGCTACCCTTCAATTGGGGAATGGGTGAACAAGTTGTGGTATATGATTGTGATGGAATATTATTATGCTATAAGAAATGACAAGCAGGATAGTTTCAGAAAAATCTTGGAATACTTATGAACTGATGCAAAGTGAAGTGAGCAGAACCAGGAGAACATTGTACACAATAACAGTAATATTTTATGATCAACAACTTTGAGTGACTTAGCTATTCTGATCAATACAATGATCCTAGACAATTCCAAAGGACTTTTTAATGAAAAATGCTATCCATCTGCAGAGAAAGAACAGATGGAGTTTGCATGCAAATCAAAGTATACTTTATTAACTTTATTTTTCTTATTGGCTTTTTGGGTCTGTTTTCTTTTGCAATGTTACTAATATGGAAATATGTTTTGCGTGATTTTACATGTGTAATCTGTATCAAATTGCTTGCGTTCTCAAGGAGGAGGGAGGGAGGAAGAGAATTTAGAACTCAAAATTTAAAAAAAATGAATGTTAAATTGAAAAAAAAATATATATATATATATATATACATATATATATATATATAATTAAGAAATATTTAATGAAATAAAGTATGTTAGGAAAAAAAGAAATTGATTTGGTTATCATTTCCTTGTGTGGGAGAAGGGGTTGATGGGTAGAGTCACTGATTTTTTTTAATGCTTTTTGCCTGGCTCAGATAAGAACATGGCTCACAAAATTCCCCCCCTCACCATTGATACCTCACTTTCAAGAAATACTGAATCCTTTCTTCTCTGTTTCCTCTCCTTTACTGGGTCATGCCTTGGCATCCAAAATCATTACTTTTATCTCTTTGTTTCTTCAATGACACTTAATCAGGGTGGAATTACTGTTTTCTTTTCCCCTTTCAGGTTACATAGATCATCACCTAGCCCTTTCAAGCCATTCATACAGTTTACTTTTCTTAAATTTGTTTTCTCCATTGTGTTTGCCTTTCCAAGACTCTTTCCAAATCTAGTTTTCTTAAAAGGAATGCTGGGAAATGTTAAAAAAAAATCTGTTTTCCACCGTTGTGGATTATTTTCACCTTTTCAGGATTTGGAATTAAACCATTTTCTGTTGTTGTTTTATGTTGAATTAGAGTATTTTTTCCTTATTAATGATTAATAGTACTGAAAGATTCTGACTGATGCTTTTTGGGATATAAACTATATCTTCCTGACTGCTTTCAGCATTCTCTTTTCAACTTGGGGACTCTAAAATTTGGTAACCAAATTTCTGTAAGATTTAAATCAGATGTTCCTTTCTTTTTTCTTTTTTTTTTTTTGGAGGGGGAAGGCAGGGCAATTGGAGTTAAGTGACTTGCCCAAGGTTACACAGCTAGTAAGTGCATTAAGTGTCTGAGGCTGGATTTGAACTCAGGTCCTCCAGGGCCAGTGCTCTACTCACTGTACTGCCTAGCTGCCCCCAGGTGTTCCTTTATAGTGAAGTCCTATGGATTCTCTTGATTTGTACTTTGTTCTCTGATTCTAATAATTCTGATATCCCTCCCCCCATTTTAAAATTCCTATTTTAATGATATCTTTTGATTTTATATTTATTTTCAAACACGTTCCTCATAGCCTAAACCTCAAACATTTCTTTTTAACAAAATTTTAAAAAGAAAGAGAAAAACCAACCAATGCATCACCTGGGTCAGACAAAGGAGGGAAATATATTTTCACAACTTTTCTCCAGGCCCAATCTAGGTCATTTTGATTTCATAGCAATTAATTAGTGTCCTTTTCTTCTTTCCTTTCTTTGTCCCTTCCTTCCTTTGTCCCTTCCTAACCTTTCCTTCCTTCATGCCTACCTTTCCTCCTTCCTTCTCCATTTACATTGTTGTCATTGTAATTATTTTCCTGATTCTTCTCATTTTGTGTCAGTTCATGTAAGTCTTTCCATACTTCTCTGAATTCCTCATAATAATCTTTTCATTGCAGTAATATTTCAATAACATTCATGAAAAATTTGTTGAGCCATTTCCCAATCAGTCAACATTTGCTTTATTTTCAGTTCTTTGCTGCTATGATAGGGCTGGTATGAATATTTTGGTATATGTGGGGCCTTTTTTTTATATCTCTGATTTCCTTGGAGTATATGCCTAGCAATGGGATTTCTAGATCAAAAACAAGGATGTTGTAACCACATTATTAGTATACTGCTAAGCAATTTCCCTAAGTTAGTGTTTTCAGGCTTTTTGTTTATCTTGATATTCTTTCAAGCCAAAAATACTTAGCTTATCTCTCCAAACTTTCTTTTTTTTTTAACAAATAAATGAATGACATGAGATTCAAATGGAGCAGTTAGTGAATAGTCTTTGCAAGAAAATTGTCTGGAAGTGGCATTGGAGAGAAAGAAGTATGCCAATCTGTCTACTTTGCCCTTTGAATTGGGATGAATAAAAGGAAGAATGGCTTCTCACAAAGAGGATCTTGAGAGGAATAGTGCCTCCTGGTTTTTGAGAAAAAGATAATAGAATGGAGGATGGAGTCCAAAGGAGACAAGATAAGAGATGGGATAAATATTATAATGAAAGTAGGGGAGGTGATAGCAAAGGATTAAGAGGCAGGTGGTTGGGTAGAAACTTAGAAAGACATATTAATGACTAGAGATAGAGGCTGATGTTAGTTAGGCTGAGTTTTTTATTTGGAGGAATGTGTAGAAATAACTAGCCTCCAACATTTGAGGCAGCTGAGTCACACAGGAAGTAAAGCAATAGATCTGGAGTCAAGAAGACTCGAGTTCAAATCCAACCTCAGAAACTTACTGTGCAGTGTTGGGTGAGTCACTTAATTTCTGTTTGCTTCAGTTTCAGACGTTCCCAAAGTGGGTGACCCTGTCCCCTGGGGTCACTAGAATGATGGGGGGTGGTAATAGCCTCAGGTACAATTGGGGGACATTGAATAAAAACAAGGGAGTGATAGTAGCATAAGGAAAGAAGAACATTTTGAAAAACCAATCATATGTGTTTCATCTGTTATGTAACAGAGTTAAACTTATAGTGATTACATTATTTTCCAAATAAACACACAAAAAGCAAGTTATAACCCCTCAGGGGTCAAGTCTGCCGGCAGGTCTTAACAAGCAAGTGTTGGCAGGCAAGCGTGTTTTGAATTGTCAGAAAGTCCAGCATGCATCAGCAGGAATATGTGCTTAATGACTTGTTTATAATATGATACTGTATGGTTACATGATGCAACATTGTGTCATCAAAATTTCCACGCAGAAAAAAACACACATTTATAATAAATTATTCAATTTAAGATGTCACTTTAAAAATTTTATTTTAAACATTTTAAATTTAATATTTAACATTTAAAAAATAATATTAAAATTTTAAAAAAATTAAAAGGTTAGAGACAGTAGATTTCTAGGAGGCTGTCAAGTAAATTTTTTTTAAAGGGGGCAATAGGCCAAATAAATTTGGGAACCTCTGCTCTACTGTAACAATGGGGGTTATAGCACCTACCTTGCAGAGGTGTTGTGAAGATCAAATGAGATAATATTTGTAAGGCACTTATTAGCACAGTGCCTGGTACATAGTAGGTATTGTATAAATTCTTATTCCCTCCCCACTTCCCTTGTCTCCTTCCTGAAATTCAAGATTGTGTCTAATTTTTGTGTTTTTCCAGGGAGCCCAAAACAATGCTGACATAGTCAACTGCAGACAGTCTGGAATGAGAAAATAGAGAAGTACTTATCTTTCCTTTTTGCCTTGGAAGTCTTGTTACTAGTATCCCTTCTGAAATTAAGTAATGAATTAAGTTCAATATTACTGTTAATTTATCAGTTTCCTCCCACTCAATAAATACTTGTGGATTGATACTATATCAATGTTTGCTGACATAATTCTTTTTAAAAAATAGTTTATTGGCCATTAATTCTTTACTTCCATTGATAGTGACATAAAAATGCTAATTAAAGAGCAAATTGCATCTCTTAACTTGTCCCTAGTCTGGATAGCTAGGGTGTGTATCCTGTGTTTAAACAGCCACTCCTTTCAAAACCAGCCCTGTTTATAATTGCAGTGAACAAACAGGGTTGAATCATACTGCATAAAAGAGAATTTCAGCAATAATTCAAACATTATACAGCATGTTCCTTTCTCAAGAAATTTTTATTTCACTGATATAATTAAACTCATTACAATGGTACAATGCAAACTCCTTGGGAAAAATCAGTTATGCTTGAGGTTGGAACACCCCATCAGCACTTAGTCATGTGGCTCATCAGGGTAATCATAGCTAAGAGGAAGGGTTGGAGAGGAAGTGGTGCACAGCAGCTACTGAGCTATGCATTTAATTTAACCTCTTCTTTCAGTTAGGGGCACCTAGGTGGCTTAGTGGATAGAGTGCTAGGCCTGGAGTCAGGAAGATCTGAGTTCAAATCCAACTTTAGACACTTATTATCTGTGAGACCCTGGGCAAGTAATCTAGCCCTGTTTGCCCCAGTTTCCTCACCCATAACATGAACTGGAGAAGGAGATGGCAAAGAATCTGATATGACTGAACAACAACAAACTTCTTTCTATTGTATCACATGGCATGCCTTCACCTCTGTCACTCATGGGTATTTAAGGTTGACAACATTTCAGACATGTCACAATAGCCCAACTGTGGCCAGCTAGCCTCTGTGTAAAATGATAGTGAGGCAGAGTGTGGCTAGAGTGGGGTATGTCATGGAGACCATGGATAGAAGTAAGGGCACAGAGAAAGAATGGTGTTGGATATGCTGTGGTGAGACATCAAAAAGAGCAGGGCCAAGATGAATATAAACCATTTTGCTGCAGACAATCCAGGATAAGAAAATAGATACTTATCTTTCCTCTTTATCTTAGAAGTCCAATTACTAGTACCCTTCTGAGTTCAGCAGTTTTATCAGTTTTCCTACCAAACAACCTTTTAAAGAAAAAAAAAACCTCTTTATAAGAAAGATGACATTTCTTCAATTAGAGTGAACTGATAGCTGCTCATATGCTTTTTGCATTAGAATTCATTTCATTGATTCTACCTCAGTTGTTTGAAAGATAGCCACCCTATTAATTTTTCAATTCACACACTCTTTTTATGCTTTAGAATTTCTAGACATTTCTTACCTTTGACATTAGTATCCTTAATTGTCTCCAGTGCAACTAAAGCAAGTTGTAGAATCAATGAAATATTTTTGAAAGGATTTGTAGTTTCCCACAAGAGGCTTCCTTCCTTCTTATCACATACATTAAGCATTTACTAAGTTCCTTTGTGTAATTGGCTTCGGGCATGGTGCAATACAAAGCAAGACCTGACAGGTCTGCTGGCCTTCAGTCTCTCCACCCTCCAAAGCATTTTACACAAGATGCCAGATTGATCTTTCTAATATACTAGTATCACATCACTCCACTATTCAAAACCTTCAGTGGTTCTCTATTGTCTACTAACTAAAGTTAAGATTCATTGATCTGGCATTTGTGGCTTTCCACAATTTGGTTCCCACCTATGCCACTTGAGACTTACTTCATAGTATTGCCACTCAAATACTTTATACATTAATAATAAGAACAATAATAATTATAATTAGCATTAATGTAGCACTTTGACTTAAAAAGCACTTTATGTATACTGTTTCATTTGCTCCATCATCATCTGATGATGAATTAATCTCCTTCATATTTTTCTGAAGTAAATGCCCCACTTTTTTGGATAAATCTTTTACAAGCCAATATTTCTTTTTCTTTAAAAAATATTTGTGTGATTCTCCCTTTTCTTCTCCTACCCCCACATATATACACACTTCACCCCGCTACAGGGTGAAAGAAGAAGCTGTATCATAATCTGCTTCTTTGAGTTTCCTGGGGTTTTTCTTTGTAAGTATTGGTTGTTACTCATATCT
This sequence comes from Trichosurus vulpecula, assembly GCF_011100635.1. NCBI lineage: Eukaryota > Metazoa > Chordata > Mammalia > Diprotodontia > Phalangeridae > Trichosurus > Trichosurus vulpecula. Next base: position 110,120,067 of record NC_050579.1, read on the forward strand.
TCATCTGATCTCCATTTTCTCTCTTTTTTCTCTCTTCCCTCCCCCTGCCAACTCCTTCTTTGAATCTCTCAGGCTACCCTGTTTGACCTCTTCTATGCAATTAATGATTTCCCAACTTATAGTGATTTTTCTATGCCTTATGTCCCTTCTACATAGTAAGCTCCTGAGAACGTCCCTTTTCATCTTTCTATCCCCTTCAACTAGCACAATATTAGTAGTAGCTAACATTTATATATAGAACTTTCAAGGCTTATAAAGTTACTTATACTTTTAATTTGATCCTTACAACATCTTTGAGGGTTAAATATTATTTTTAGTCCCATCTTCTGAGAGAAAATAAATGACATGTCCAGGACAATATAGCTATTAAATATCTGAGGCTGGATTCGAACTGAGGTCTTTCTAGCCTCTATACCAACTTTGTATTTAGTCGAAATAGCTTTGTATTTAGTAGAAATTTAGTGAAGTTTTCTGAACTGAATTGAGTTGTAGGATTTATTTTAATGGGGGAAAAAGCCAGATACCTTAATACTTCAGTAAATTTTCATGTATCCGTGATTTATTTCGTTGTTGTTGGGATTCTCTCTTTTGGTACAGTTCACAATCCATCTTCACTTTCTCAGCTTCTGTAGTTTTTGTCCATGTTCTTCTATTGATATTCCCTGGAGGATCTCTTCCTAATACTAGAGGATTTCTTTTTCAGCCTTTTTACAGTCTGAGGATACCAGTGGAGCACTTGTTAACCATTGCTGAATTTCCATGATTAGATCAAGTCAAGTCAAGTCAAGAAGCATTTATTAAGCACCTAATGTTTGCAAGGTACTAAGTTAAGTGCTTCACCACTTCTTTTTCTGATCATACATTCTCCAATAATGACCTTGAACAAAGGTCATTCTTGCAAATATACTGTGCTTACTCTTTTTTTCCACTCTGCTTTTCTTAATTTATTTTAATGTCTCAGAGATTGTGGTATTTCAAGGTAGTATATCACTGAGAGAATAGTTGTTTTAAAAAGAGGGGTCTTTACACAGGGTAGCATCTTAGGATCATTCAAAATACTGTGCAATTTTCCAAATGCAATCCACCCAGCCATCCTTCTACTATTCGCTATTAGGCCCAACTCGTACATCTGCAATGCTCTCCCAAATATATATACTGATGTACTAACTTAACTTAATGGCCTGGTTATTTGAAGGCATGCTATATAATTTGGAAAAATAGGCACTTGTCTTCCATTGAGTTTTTTTTCTATGGATTGTGACAGCAAGTTCTTTTGAATAATTACAGATCTTATTAAGAAGACATTGAATTTTCTCAGGCATGATGCAATCAGCACAATATCATCCACCATTTTTGGAAAACCCTCTTCCATTTGACCCTTGAAAAAGATATCCTTCTAGACAGTGGAGCACACCTTTAGTAAACATACACCTCCCTGTTTTATGTCTTGTTTGTTGGTAACAGTGAGGTGGTCACTGAACGTAATTTTCTCTATGGTTGCATTTGTTAGTATAAGGTCTTTCCTTTCAGTTCAAAAGATCAACTTCTCAACAAGATGAGGGAGATGTGGATAGATACCAGTTCATCTGAAAAAATATTCAGAGGGCTTAGAAGAATGCAAGCTCAATGAGTCAGCAGTGTGCTTATGGCAGACAAAATAGCTCGGGGGATCTTGGGTTGCATTTAAATTTATTTACATATTATCTCCCTATTAGAAAATAAGCTCCTCAGAGACAGGGACTGTTTTACTTTTCTTGCATCCTTAGCCCTCAGCAGGCTAAGGTGCCTGGTACACGGTGGTAAGTACTTAATCTTATTGAATGACTGACTTTTCCTTGCTGTAATACTTCATCTTTTTGTGGTTGTTAGTTACTCAGTCATGTCCAACCCTTTATGACTCCCATGCACCATAGAATGCCAGGCCCTTTTGTGCCCCACGATCTCCTGAATTCTTTCCAAGCTTGCCAACCATGGGATTTTCTTGGCAAAGATACTGGAGTAGTTTGCCATTTCCTTCTCCAGCGGATCACCTTTTGTTAGGACTCTCCTCCATGGCCTTTTCATCTTGAGTGACCCTGAACAGCATAGCTCATAATCTCATCGAGGTATGCAAGCCCCTCTTGTCATGACAAGGCAGTGATTTGGGAGAGGAATACTACTTCTAGGTCTTTGTAAAATGATGGAGTTGGAACAATTTACCTCCAAAGAAGTTCTGGGACTAACAGTCTTCTGTTCAATGGCTTCTGGGCTCCATTTGGCTCCTAAGTTCAGCAAGAGCTCCTCTTACTCTTGGTGAGAGTTAAATTAGTCCTCATCTGTGACCTTGAGCAAATAAGTTCCCGTCTCTATGACTTTAGTTCCTTTCTCTATAAAAATGGAGGAAGCGCTTTGGTCCTCGTTGAGAATGAAGGACAAATAATGACAAAAATGAAGGAAATTCAACTAGGTCATCACGATCACAGAATTACATAATTTTAGAGTTGGAAGGGATTTCAGCTATCAAAGAATTCAACCTATACCAGAAAAAGAATCCCTGCTACAATATACAAGAAGTCATACAGCCTTTGCTCAAAGACCTCCAAGGATGGGGAAACTCACTTCCTCCCAAAGGCAGCCCATTACACTGTTTTTGGTAGTTCTAATTGTTAGGAAGTTTTTCCTAATATCAAACCTAAATTTATATCTTTGCAATTTCCACCCACCACTCCTAGTTCTACATATACTATGGGACTAAACCAAATGACTTTAATATATCTTTCACATGACGGTCTTTCAAATGCTGAAGGAAAGCTCTCTTGTCTCCCTCTTTCCTTCTCTAGGTTAAATATCTCTAGTTTAAGATTCAGCTAATTATCATGCAGCATGGATTTAAGGCCTTGCAGCCATCTTGCTTGCCTTCTTCCGGATACTTTTCAATTTTTCTGCTCTTTCTAAATATAGTGACCAGAACTTCATTCAGTCTAGCATTCAGTATGATACTTTAAGGCTTATTTTGGAAGGGGAGGGAGAATTAGCTTCAAGCCCTCTTTCAGCCTCCCCCCCCCACCCCCGCCCTGTTATCATTTCACTGCCATAATCAGGCATCTTGGATATCATTTGCAGATAAACAACTGACATTAGCACCTAGTTCTTTGTCAAGAATGAGTTAAAACAAGAAGCATTAAACAGGGCCTACTTTCTCTCCCTGGGAACTGCCTCCTCTATAGCAATCTCTTGATGTCCTAGGACAGGAGCGGCGAACCTGTGGCCTTGAGGCTACATGTGGTCTTCAAGGTCTTCAAGTGTACCCCTTTGATGGGAATCCAAACTTCACAGAACAAAACCCAATTTTGTTTGGATTCCATCAAAGGGCTGCACTTAAGGACCTTGAGGGCCACAAATTCCCTGCCCCTGTCTGAGGGTTTGTGTCTCATAACATGGGTCAGTGTCCCCTTCCTCCAACTATATCTTACATACCACTGGCTCTGTGAATTATTTTTGGCCTTGATATTAGGCAAAAAAATGATTATTAATCTGTCTTAAAGGATGTTAAGAACTATCAGGTGAAATAAGGATTGGACCTCTCTGCTTAGACCCAGAGAGTAGAATCAAGAGTATCCTATGGAAGTTGCAAAGAGAAAGATGTTGACTTAATGGAAAAAAATTCCCTTCCAAAAGTAAAATGGAACTTCCAGCAAAGGTTGGATAATCTTTTAGACATGTAATCAAAGGGATTCTTTCTTTCAAGTATGAATTACACTATATAACCTTTGAGATCTCTTCTAGCTCTGACATTCTTTAATTCTGTGTTTTTTTTTTATCTTAACATATCCTCATTTGAGATACGGTATTTTATCAAGTTATTAGGGGGTCTGCCCAGCTTCTCTCATTTTTCATAATGTGGTAGAGTGAACAGAGCACTGGAGCTACAATTGAAGAGACCTGAGTTCAAGTTCAGCCTCAGGAACTTACTAGCCGTGTGACTCCGAAAAAGTCACTTTATCTTGCTTCAGTATTCTTATCTTTAAAATGAGGATAATAATAGTACCTACCTCCCAGGGTTTTTGTTAGGAGAAACAAAATGAGATGATAATTTTAAAGCATTTTGTAATACTTAAAATACTATATAAATGTTGGTAGCTGACTTCTACTGGATATTTGAACGGGTATGAATCTAATGCTCCATCTAGCTCCTGAAAGTACATGACTCTTTCCCAACAGGTCACAACATTGAGAAAAAGATTTCCTATAAGGATACAGGACAAAGTACCATCGATCCAGATAAGTGTTCTCTTAGTAGTTATGTGTATTAAATCGAGCAGAGGGCTCTATTAAATACCCCTTTCTGCACTGAATTGTATGGTTATTTTGGGAGGATTAGCTTTGAAGATGTGTCACGATGAAGGCTTGAAACGACATCAGAAGCACTGAAACCCTTCCCCCCAGAAGATTATGGGGTACAGCAGATCTCAATAGCTAGTGGAAGATGGGTGTTTTCCATTTTCAAGCAGGTCTAGAAACAAAATTAAGGTTTTTTGGGTACAAAAATCAAGACCTTTATTTTTGGTAACTTTTAGTCAGTTGTATATCTGAAAAGATATGGTTAGCTCTAAAGAATTATTTGTGAAAACTTGGCTTTTCTCTTCTTGTATGCAGGATACCTTTGATTTACCTGCATATCATTCTCATAAAGATTTGATAAAGATACAAAAGTAGGTATATGATCGGTAACTATTGATGCTCTCTCAACTACCTTTGCAGGTATCTTAATCTGCCATGATGTTTTCCATTCTTCTGTTAGTTTAGCCTTCTTTAGATGTTTTATAAATTGGACTCTCAATCTTGTTAAGATTGTATAGCCTCCAGTATGGATGGCCTTGATCTTGTTCAACTGCTTTATTTAATTTTGTCTTCTTAAGTTCTATTTCAACTTCTCTCACATATCACTTCAGGGACTGAGGTTTTGGGATTCAAATATGGTGCTTCTGTCATTGATAATGGAAATTTGTTTTTAAAAAATAATTGCAAAATGTGTTCCCCTTTTCATCTGTTTGTTATCCTCCTACAGTTTCATCTATGGATGCTTTTGGGATGAAGGGGCTTTTGGGGGTTTCTTTATTTAACAATGTTTAGATTTTTTTATATACACTACTTTTTGTTATTTTATGAGATGATATTGATATTCCACCTGCCTCTGTAGTGTTTTACAAATTAATTTGAATTCTAAGCTAGTATTGCCTCTGAGTAGGGGAGTAAGAGCGAGCTCTTTTGGCCTCCTGCTTTGCAATTGATAACACTTTTTTTTAGTGGGGAGGAATGGTGATAATCAAGGCCATTATCTTTGTTGTTTCCCCACCCCACCCCCACATCCTTTTTGGCTTCAATGACTCATCTGAATAAGTCAAATTGAAGCTTTCATAATTTTTGGTATGATTTTTTCTTTAGCCTTTCTTGTAATTTGCTATTGATTTTGTCCTTTAACTAGTTTATGAATACTGACAACTGGTTTTGATTTGATTCACATTAATAACCAATCATTTTCTGCTTGTTAAGATACAGTTTGAGGTTCTGTTTTTTGGTGTTTTTTTTTCCATAACATTTGGTGCTTATCATGTCTAGTGCTGTCCAGTTTTCTTATGGAGGAAAGTGTATATGATTGATTGTTTTAAAAGTAGTCTTTAAGCCTTTACACACTTTCATTTCTCACACCTGAGCCATATCTTCCAAAAAACATTTTGCCGTTTTCCTTGTGCCCATTTTTGAATAGAAGTCTTTGAATAACAACATATATGTTGATTTGTTTTGGAGGACCTTATCAAATTATATGTAGAATTTCTCTATCTCTTCATCCTCTGCAATTGTTGTTGGTACAACTTGCATTTTTCTTTATTGTGGTCTTTTTGTTATGCTCATTATGATCACAGCAAGGTGATATGACCAAATTTCCCATGAAAGGATGCTTCTTACCATCTTTGGATGAGCAATGAAACCAACCGCCAACTCCTTACTTTATTTCTTCACGGAAAATCTGTGTTATCCTTTCATTTAGTTGCTACTTCCTTGCATGTTCTGGTTTCATTTAGAGTGAGGTCAATATTCACATGATTCAGTTCTTTTAGTAGTATATTGTCATTGAATGAGAGTACCAACAATTAAGTTAATATTTATAGATAGTCTAAAATCTATTTGATTTTTCACATACGCCACATTTTCCAGCACCCTTACACTGTCATTGTAGATAAGGAAATGTATTTTTCTTTGTTTCTTTGACTGCCATTGCTAAATTCCTCATTTAGTGGCCAATTGACTGATGATGTACTTAGTTACATTGGGCCCTGGAAAGAGTAGTGGCTTTGGAGTCAGAGGATGCAGTTTCAAATCCTAAAAATCTTGGTGCATTTTTTAAAAAATTCTAACTTTCTACCAGTGTATATGGCAGTGAGATTTGCAACATTTCTCAAACACACCCCCTTCTCTCCTCGGGCACTGCCACCACTCTGGTACAGGCCCTTACCTCACTACTAGACTCCATCAATAGCCTGCTGGTGGGTCTGCCTGCCTCACGTCTCTCCCCATTCCAATCCATCTTCCATTCAACCACAAATGTGATTTTCCTAAAGCACAGGTCTGATCACATTCCCCCATCCCCCACTTGACAAATTCCAGTGGTTCTCAGTCACCTCCGAATACTAAAACTTCTGTTTGGCATTCAAAGCCCTTCATAACCTAACCCTCTCCTGATTTTCCATTCTTCTTATACTTTACTCATTGCCATGTTTTTCAAACCAGTGATAGTTTCCCTTGATGTTTCCCAAAAAAAAACACTCTATCTCTCAGCTCCAGGCATTTTCTCTGTCCGACCCTAGGCCTGGAATGTTCTCTCTCTCCTCAATTCTACCTACTGACTTCATTGCTTTCCTTTAAGTCCCAACAAGCCTTCCCCAACCCCTCTCAATTCTTCTACCTTCTCTCTGTTAATTATCTCCTATTTACATAGCTTGTTTGAACATATTTGTTTGTTGTCTCCCCATTAGCTTGTGAGCTCCTTAAGGGCAAGGATGGGTTGTTGTTGTTGTTGTTTTGGGGTTTTTTGATCTCTTTTTGCATCCCCAGTGCTTAGCACAGTGCCTGGAACATAGAAGGCACTTAATAAATCGTGGTAGCCATGAGCAGAATTGGAACAGAGTTGGAACTTTGAAGAAGAGCAGGAATAAAAGATATCATCAAGGAATTGTATGGCTGGAAAGGAAGGGCTGGTCATGTGGCAGGAATGAGAAATGGCAGGAGGACAGCAGAGTGCTCCACTGGTGCCTTCTAGTACTACTGGCAAAGTCGGAAAAACTTAGGGAGGTCTCCAATATATTGGGTGGACTGGGACAAGAATCACAGAGGATAGACGGGTATAGATGGCTTGTGACTTGCTACATTGGAAATAACTACTGAATTCATGGGAATCACTGGTACATTTGTGGATGTGAGGAAACTGTGTGATGGTGAGGATGATGATGATGATGATGATGATGATGATGATGATGATGGAGCTAGCATTTATATGGTACCTACTATGTGCTAGGCACTGTGCTAAGTGCTTTCAATTATTATCTCCATTTTACTTCAGAAGAAACTGAAGCAGACAGAGGTTAAACAACTTGCCTAGGGTCACACAGCTAGTTATCATCTGAGATTAGACTTCAACTCAGATACTCCTGACTCTAATGTCACTGAACCACCTAAGTGCTGCCTCTGGTACTGATAATAAGTCCATTGAGATCTCAGAGAAAAGGAAGATCAATGTCTAATCCTGAGAGGGAATTGCTTAGAGTGGAACATAAATATTATTTTTAGGCAATAAGGTTCTACTTAGTCTATTATGATAATTTAAAAAAAAAAACCCCATGATGATTTAGCTGCTCAGGATCAAAAAGCATCGGTAGATATCAGAGGTAGGATTTAAACTGAGTTGTTGTTGACTCTGAGGCCAGCCCTCTACTATTTCATGCTGATTCTGAAATGTTTTAAATTTCTCCAATCTATTTGGTGAAATCCAAGTGATTATCATGATTTTGTAGAGGCTAGACTTCCTATAATAATGCATTTGATAAACTTTTCTTTTGTAATAATGAATTATCACCCTTTTCTCTTCTGATGCAAGTCCTCATCACCTCATGTATGGACTATTTCAGTAGCTGCTGGTTGGTCACCTTCACACAAGTGTTTCAACAATCCGTCTAGCAGCGGCTGTGGGGAGTGTAAAATCAACAACAACCAGCTCACGGAACACTGCAAAAGCCCATATTCTTTTGATCTGCTTTACTAAGGAAAGCAACGTTAAGGGGTTGACAAGTTTACTTTAATCTGGCACACAAATATCATTCACTTAGTTCAGGGGAAAAAGCCAGTACCCTGAACTTCAGAGCATATACCAAAAAATTACAAACATCGACAGACAGGCCAAATACAATTCATAGTTACCAACATCTGAGTTCAGCCCGGGAGCTCATAACAACAGCTGGCCCAGAGTCATGCCACTGCGGTGGGTCAGAGCTCCAAAAAAGAGAAAGCCAACCCCTGGTTTTATATCTTTTTCAGGGTCAAGGGTGAGTCACACATGCAACTCACCCATGTGACCTAAAATCATCATAAAAATGTGACTTAAACCCATGTGGTCTAAAAGCCTCTGATGTTACAAACATGTCACTCAAACCCATGTAAACTAGGCTTTCCCTTGAAGCAAGGAGGTCATCAAGGACTCCTAATTTAATCAAGGAAATAAAGGCCAAACTCTTCAAGGGCACTTGGTTGAACTAAGTGCTAAGAGCCCATTTTGATTGCCAACACAAGAAGTCACTCCTCACTCCAATGCATCCTCTGCTCAGTTGTTGAAGTGACCTTCTTAAAGTGTTAAGTCTGACAGATCACTCCCTATTCATTTCTATGGCTCCCTATCCCCTTCACGATCCAATATAAAATACTCTGTTTTGCATTAAAAGCTTTCTATAATCCTCCCCTTCCCATTTCCAGTCTTCTTATACGTTAACTTCCCTCCATCCACCCAAAAGAAAACATTCTGCTGTTCATTGACATTGACTTCCTTGTTTTCCTTTGAACACAGCTCTCCATCTCCTGATTCTGGACATTTTCATTAGCTGTCCAAAATGCCAGGAATGCTGTCTTTCCTCATCTCTGCCTTTTGGCTTTCTTAGCTTCCTTCAAGTACCCTACCTTTTACAGGAAGCCTTTCCTAATCCCCCCTTAATTCCAGTGTCTGCTTTCTGTTGATTATTTCCAATCCATCCTGTGTGTAGCTTGATTGTACATAGTTGTTTATGTGTTGTCTCTCCCCCACTAGTCTTCGGGATTCTTGAGATCAGCAACTGTCTTTTACCTTTCTTTGTATCCTCAGTGGTTAGCACAGTACCTGGCACATAATGGGTGCTTAACAATTATCTATTGACTGACTACTTGTAAGTTGTTTAAAAAAATATTATTGTATAGTTACAAGATTTACTTGGGTTTCATATACTTTATGAGGTCAGAGTAGGTTTGATTCTTAAAAATGAGCTGATAGATGTCAGGAAATGGAAAGAGAATAATAAAATAATTAACAAAGCATCTTCGGGTTTCACTTGTAACATTTTCTGCATTCCTTTCAAGTTCAGAATAAAGTCAAATTTAAATGGCTTGGTATTTTTCCATTATAAATGCATTCCTCCTATAAGAGAGAATTTAGTTTTATGTGGTGTCAGCAAATAAAAGTACTGTACAGTCACCAAAATGATTTTTTCTTCTTGGTTTCTTCCTCTATCATCAATCACTCTTGATGAGAGTTTAAGTACAAAGGGGGCTTACCATTCTCATTCAGCTTATTATGGCAACATCCTCCAAGCATATCCACCCTTTATATGATTAACCTTTGCCCTCATTACCATAGATTCTATTTGTAAATGGAATTTAATCTCAATTGATTAACTATATTTCATGCAGTTAATTTTGATTTAATTCTAGATTTCTGTGTCTGATGCTTTTAGGTATAGAGAACAAAAAATGAACACCATTTTTTTAGATATTCACACACACTCAGAAGCATACATATTCATAATTGTCCTTCATGTTTTAAATGGCCCTTCTGTGTTATTATTCATGGTTACAAGAATTGCTGAAATTACTGATCTATTATCTCCAATCCTCTCTATTGTTAGTATGCAAAATTGAGTCCCAGCAAGTTCAATTACAATATTAATAGGACTGGATATGCCCCAGTAGCTCATTGGCTGGTGATATTGCTTGGCCTTTTAATGTTAAAAGTAAGGCTCAAAGGTGATGCTGATGCAATTGGTCCAGATGACAGATATGTAGCTGATAGTTTCAGTATTCAAAATCATATCTCAAGTTTCAAACTGACACTTTTCTTCTACTATCATAACTTGAGCTTCCAGTTTTATATGCTTTTCCTAGTTATTTAAAGGTGTGATGCTCTTTTTGCTCTCTCTCTCTCTCTTTTTAAAATTTATTTATTTGTTTTTAGTTTTCAACATTCACTTCTGTAAGATTTTGAGTTCCAAATTGTCTCTGCATCTTTCTCTTCCCCTCCCCCCAGACGGCATGTAATTTGATATAGGCTCTACATATACATTCCTATTGAACCTATTTTCACATTAGTCATGTTGTAAAGAAGAATTAGAATCAATGGGAGAAACCACAGGAAAGAAGAAAGAAAAAAAGAGCAAGAGAGAAATAACATGCTTCAATCTACATCCAGACTCCATAGTTCTTTTTCTCTATGTGGACAGTATTTTGCCTCATGAGTTCTTTGGATTTGTCTTGGATCTTTGCATTGCTATCATAGTTACTCGTCACACATTGTGGCTGTTACTACGTACAATGTTCTCCTGGTTCTGCTCATTTCACTCAGCATCAGTTCATTCAAATCTTTCCAGGTCTTTCTGAAGTCTGCCTGCTCATCGTTTCTTATAGCACAATAGTATTTACATTACATTCATATGCCACAACTTGTTCAGCCATTCCTCAACTGATGGGCATTCCCTTATTTTCCAATTCTTTGCCACCACAAAAAGAACTACTATAAATATTTTTGTCCGCATGGGTCCTTTTCCCATTTTTATGATCTCTTTGAGATATAGCCCTAGAAGTCGTATTGCTGGGCCAAAGGGTATGCACGTTTTTATAGACCTTTGGGCATAGTTCGAATTGCTCTCCAGAATGGTTGAATCAGTTCACTGCATTAGTATTCCAATTTTCCCAAGTCTCCTCCAGCACTTATAATTTTCCTGTTTTGTCATGTTAGATAATCCGATATGTGTGATGTGGCACCTCAGAGTTGTTTTGATTTGCTTTTCTCTAATCGGTAGTGATTTAGAGCATTTTTTTCATATGACTACAGATAACTTTAATTTCTTCATCTGAAAACTGCTTGTTCATATCCTTTGACCATTTATCAGTTGAGGAGTGACTTGTATTCTTACAAAGTTGACTCAATTTTCTATATATTTTAGAAATGAGGCCTTCTTGGTCTCTTTTTTGCTATTTTGTCTCATTATTGATAATATGATGCCAGACTATCATAATGGTATTACATCTTTCAGATCTTTATGTCTAATAATGATCTTTGGCCAAGGTTGGGATCTCTCTGATAGAGATGAACACTTGACACCAGTTTTCTTAAGAATTCACAGATTTTAGTACTGATTATTAGACAGTGCTCTCCTTAATCATTTTTCAGACCTGCGATTCCATAATAAAGTTATTGATTCAACTTCAATTTAGCTGAATGGGCCTTTATTAAACACTTACTATGTTCTAGGACATACAGGGCAGCTAAGTGGCACAGCGGATGGAGCGCTGGCCCTGGAGTCAGGAGGACCCAAGTTTAAATTCAGCTTCAGATATTTACAAGCTGTGTGACTCTGGGCAAGTCATAGCTGTTTGTCTCAGTTCCTTATCCATAACATGAGCTGGAGAAGGAAATGGGAAACCATGACACCAAATGGGGTCATGAAGAGTCAGCCATGACTGAAGTGACACAACAACAATGTTCCAGGATGAGAATACAAAGACAAAATCAAGAGCCCCTTCCTCAAGGAGTTTACATTCTACTGGGGATGGGGTGGGGATCATAGAACCAGAGCTGGAAGGTTCCTTAGAGATGACTTAGTCCAAATGTCTTCTTTTATAGATGATGTAACTGAGGCCCATAAGTGTGAAGGGACTTGGCCAAAGTCACACAAATGGTAAATGGCAGAAGCAGGACTTGTACCCAAATTCTCTTACTCTAACTCCAATACTCTTGTCACTGCACTACCAAATAGCATGTACAGAAATTAGTCTAATGCAATAACAGACATTTTAGAACATCTACTTTAAAGATGTGGGATGGATTTATCAGAGAAGACTGGGAACATAATTTGAGACCTGCTTCTAAATTCTTTATAGCATTCTCAAGCATGATTGCCTAAAATAAAGGAAAACTGGGGTGGGGGGATTATTATCTTGGTTTCACTCTACTGGGTAAAGGAGAATGGATAAGAAAGATTCGATTAGCAATTAAACATGCCTGGCAGTAGTCTAACGATAAGGGTGGTAAATTCCTCAGGACAGTTAAAATACCGGAATCTTGAGCCCAGTCTTGCTCATAAGTCTAAGACAGATCTGGGCATCTGGGAGAACCTAGTGTTCTCTTTTTGTGTGCACATTAACGATTCTCTTTTGTTGCCCTTCATTGTGTCCTGAAACCACTCAATAAAGTAGAATATTGTTGAGTATATAGTGCCTGCTACTTTGTTGTTGTTCAATTGCTTCAACCATGTCTAGCTCTTTATGACCTCATTTTGGGTTTTCTTGGCAAACATACTGCAGTGGTTTACCATTTCCTTCTCCAGCTCATTTTACAGATGAGGAAATGGAGGTCAACAGGATTCAGTGACTTGCCCAGGCTCACACAACTGGTAAGTGTCTGAGGCCAAATTTGAACTCAGGAAGATGTCTTCCTGATTCTAAGCCTGGAGCTCCATCCACCATTGCACCTGCCACTTTAAGGATTTTCATCCCATGCTAAGGGACTCAAATACTTCAGAATATCTTGATGCTTTGAAGAAGACTTATCACAATGAATACCATTTTTTTATTTCCTCTTTAAGATAATTTATTTTCTTGATTCTCTACTTAATTGCTCACAGTATATGGTTCTTAGTAGTTTTTGAAGCACATTTCTCACAACACCTCCAACCATAGGTTGGAGCTACAAGCATGATTACTCCCATGTAACAGATGAGGAAATGGAAATGGAGGGCTAAAGTAGTTACTTGATTTGCCCAAGGACATGGGTGTAATTATTAGCAGAGTTGAGACTTGAATACAGGTCTCCTGATTCCAAACCCAATGCTCTGTTTCTTTACTGAGAAAGACCCCAGGCAGTTATCTTTTTTCCCCAGTTGTTTTTCAGTCCTGTGATTCCATTTGGGGCTTTCTTAGCAAGGATACTGGAGTGGTTTGCTATTTTTCTCCAGCTCATTTTACAGATGAGGAAACTGAGGTGAGCAGGGTTAAGTGACTTGATCAGGGTCACACAGCTAATAAGTATCTGAGGCCAGATTTGAACTCAGGAAGATGAGTCTTCTTGACTTCAGGCCCAGGACTCTATCCATTGTGCCACCTAGCTGCCCTGCAGGTATCTTACCAGTATGTCTGAAATTGCCCATCAGATCAATGGGTATCAGACTGTTTTCAACCTTATCACCATTGTTATGGAAAAAGATAAAATTATCTTTAGGAAAGAGTGAAGCATCTCACATTAGATTGTGATCTCCTTGAAGGCAGGTACTGTTTTTTGAATCATTTTGTATCTTTAGCACAGTGATTGACCCTTAATAAATATGTGTTGATTTACTATTGAGTGGATAACACTGGCAAGATCATGGCTAGGGCACTTTTAGTGTGGTATTATCAGCCACACACTTCCAGATTTACGATTTAATATGGGTGACAACACTAAGGATAGAAACAGAAGGAATATATAGAGCATTAAGATTTCTCAGCAATATTAATACAGAAGAGTAGCTTATATTTTAAAAATTCAACACTTTAAAAAGGTTTGTGATTTCATCTGTGGGGGACTCTCTCCGCTGATAAAAATCTGAGTCCTCCATGCCTTAGGTAGGGATGGTCATTATAAGTTGCTGTAAGGTCAAAACATTCATCCCCTGATGTACAATCTTCTCCACAACTTGTGAGAGTAGAATTGCCCTTGTGAAACATGTACTATCTTTCATTAGGACCGTAGCGCGGTCCACTAGAGCTTGTGTTCTAGTATAAAAATCCTTAGGGAACCCAAAGTAATCTCTATGCCATGATAAAGCATCTGAGTAGAACTTCAGTATATTTTAAGAGCACTATTATTTTTTTAAAGCAGACCTGTGATTTAAGTGGTGCAGAAAATAGAGTTCTTCTACCAATGTACATTAGCACTTTGCTCAAAAACATGTTTCTAGAGAATTGTTAGGAGCAATTAGAGCCTAAGTAGCTAGTCTAGGAACTATGTGTCAGGGGCAGGAACTGAAAGCACATCTTCTTAACTCCAAAACCATCTCTCTACTCCTATTTATCATCTACTTTTCAAGGCCTCTGAAAATTTAAATTTAAAAAATGCTTTCATATCAATTTATTATCTTATTTTGTATTCATTCATAGCAACCCTTAGAGTCAATCAGTCCATCAGTGGCAGAGCCAGAACTACAAATTCATGACCCTACTCTATCTCTTTTTCCCACTGGATCATAGTGTTATCCATCTTATTGTAATATTTGATGCAGAATCAGAAAATCTCAAAGTTGGAAGGGACCTGAGAAGCCATCTAGTGATTCTAGTCTAACCTGCACCTGTACAGGAATCCCTTTTACAACATTCCCCAACAAGTGGTCATCTAGTCCTAGCTTGAAGACCTCCAGTGACTGCCTTCCATGGAAGCACATACAACATATCATCAGCATATGTAATTTTTGGTAAGCTGTTTTAAAATTGTGCACATGCAGAGAGGTTTCCCAGTCTTCCAAAGTCTTTCCATGATAATAGGATTGGTTGAATCAGAATAGACGCCATTATATCTAGCCCATTTACACATTCAATTCAAGTTGTTAGCAACTGGTCTTCTCTATGATGATGAGAAGAGATTTGAACTTACTGAAAACTATAATAAATCAAACTAGTAGGAAGAGCACTGGACTTGGGAGTCAGTAGACCCGGGTTCTTCTGTGACCACCTATGTAATCTTATATATCACATGATCTCAGTTCCCTCATCTGTAAAAAGGGAGAGAGGAATAATGTAAGGATAATCTGGTAGGGTCATATAAATTTTTTGTTTGTTTTAAGGATGGAGGAGACCTGGATATGTTTATAGGCAGCAAGAGTGTATGAAACAAAGCCCAGGATAGAGCCTTGGGCTTCACATACAGGAAGCAGTACATGAATAATGACTCTGAAAAGGATATTGAGACAGGTAATTCAGATAGGTAGGAAGAAAGCATGACAAAGAAATGCCATGGATATTCAGAGAAGAGAGAGTGTCTAGAAGGATGGGGTGTTCAACATTGGAAAATGAGGTAGGGAGGTGAGAATGGTAAAGACTGAAAGAGGGCCATTTGATTCTGCAATAAGATCACTGGTGACCTGGCAGAGAGCAATTTCAATCAAGTAGTAGGGATTGAAGCCATATTACAAAGCATTAAGAAGTGTGTGGGAGGTAATAAAGTCAAAGTAATGAGTGTAGCTAGCTTTTTTGAGTAGTTTAACATGAAAAGGAAGAGAGAAATAAGAGAATACCTTCAAGGGTCAAGATTAGGTTTTTTTAAAAATGAGGAACTACTTTTAATGGCTCCCTCCCCTCTTCCTTATTCTCTTCCCCTCCCCACCCGCAACCTGAGCCACCTATACGCCATGGAGCAAGAAGAGAAACACTGGAAGAGAAAGAAGAGAAAACAGCGGGACGCAACATTTGAATGAGGCATTTGTCACCAACTACAACCTTTCAATGAAATGAAAGACCATCAAGCCTTCTCACAAATGAATTAATAGCTGGTTCTCCACAGAACCTAGCGGAGGTGCTGCCCTTGCTGCTGGCTTGGCAGGAGCAGGCCCCACCCCCGCTAACAACCAGTTTTGCAGAACTCAACCTAAAATTAGTCTACCGAACCGGTGCAAACTGGCTGAATCCCACCACTGTGTCGGGGTGTGTGTGTGTGTGTGTGTGTATGTGTGTGTGTGTGTGTGTGTGTGTATCTAGTATACATACACACATATATACGTATACACATGTTATATATGTAAGCATACATACATATATGTGTATATATGTATATGAATGTATACATATATGGATATGACTGTAGAGCTATATGTATATGTATATATATTTCTATTTCCAGCATTTAGCCAGCTGCTTAAAATATAAGTGCTTAATAAATGCTTTTCATTCATCCATTTTCCACATCTTTCTCAATATTTACAGCATTGGAGACTATCGAACATTCCCTTCTCCAGGGTTCTCTTTACTACCTAGGTTTTTATGCCATAGTTCTTTTGGTTCTCTCACTACCTATCTTATCACTCCATCTCAATGTCTTTTGCTCCATCTGCCATGTGTGGGTATACCCCAGAGATCTTTCCTGATGCTTCTCCTCTTTCTTTCCCTGCTCTCATCAGCTCATCACACTTAATAGATCAGACTAGTAAAGGTGTGGATGACGCACCTATTT
Organism: Trichosurus vulpecula; assembly: GCF_011100635.1. Classification (NCBI taxonomy): domain Eukaryota; kingdom Metazoa; phylum Chordata; class Mammalia; order Diprotodontia; family Phalangeridae; genus Trichosurus; species Trichosurus vulpecula. Next base: position 110,136,811 of record NC_050579.1, read on the forward strand.
GGAGGCAGCTCTATGATACAGTGGATAGAGTGTTGACCCTGGAGTCAGACAGAGCTGCATTCAAATATAGTCTCAGACACTCATTAGCTATATGACTCTAACCAAGTCACTTTACCTCTGTCTGCCTCAATTTTCTCAACTGTAAATTGGGGGTAATAACAGCACCTACCTCTCAGGGCTATTGTGAGAATCAGATGACACAATATTTGTAAAGCACTTGGCAAAGTGCCTGGCATCTTGTTGGTTCTTAATAAATGCTTGTTTTCTTCCTTCCGTCTAATATCTAGTCCTCAGCTAGGAATACACATCATCTTCCTGCTAGACATCTCCATTTAGTTGCCTTAACTGTGATCTTGCAAATGCATTATGTTTCTCATGAATTAATAAATACCTAATTATCTATGCTTACTAAAAATGTTTTATATGTTTGCTAATTAAACAACATGGGAGGCTTTAAATATTCATAAGACACACTAAAAGCCTGTGCGTACATGTAGACTCCAGAGATACATTCCTTTTCTATATATAACATAGCAGAAACTTTATGCAAAATTGTTTCATGTGAATATTGTGAATTGAAGAACATCCCATAAATTAATCAAATCATAACCTTATTTCCTTGAAGCATATCTAATTTTTATCATGTGACTTCTACTTTTATGTGTCTAAATGTTGTCATTGGTAGTATAGGTTGATTAGATTCTAAATAATCCACACATTTAAGAAATGATTTTATGAGCCAGATATAACATAATAGGAAAGTCAGAACCACCGTTGACAAGGCTCCAGAATGCTGAACTACATCCTGCTCACAAGCTTGGTAGGGATAGAGATCTCTGCTGTGTAGAACACATGTGGAAGATGAATGCCTAAATGTCTATTCCATAATGAGGCGAGGGAGGTGGAACAACAGTCAAGAAAAGAAGAAAAGGCAAGACGGTTTATGCAAAGCATTATTTGGACCAATGCAGTCTTACTATAGGGCACAAAAAACCCCAGCAGCCTATAGATCAACTTGACATGTAGCAGGTAAGAGTGACACTACCTCAAACATAATAAGGGCTATATAAATGTTAGCTATTGTTGTCATTAATGATTTTCTTATCATTAATGATTATTATTATTATCAATTATTATATGTTTTTATGATATTTGGTTTCACTTGATTCCCCAACAGCCCTTTGAGGTAGATGGTGCAAACATTACTGTCTCCAAGGTAAGAGTGATAAGCTTAGGGATGCTCAGTGAGTGTAGAGACTGAGCTTAAACTTACTGGCCTCTGATGCCTGTCTAGTGCTTGGCTTCCATGCCATTCCAATATGGGTTTTCTTTTTGCTTAAAGGCATTGTGCAGTCTTTGAGGCAGAGGCAGAAATTACAACAGCCAATAGCTACAGAATAAAGAACAACTTTTACATTGGTATAATACAGAAGGGACTGTCAGTCTTTTCAGTTGCATGTAATATCACTGACCTTTTACCTGTGTCTTACGCTGTAACTCTGTTTAACCTAGGGAAGTCATGTCATTCCCTTACTCCAGAAGCTTCAGTGGCTCCCTATGGCCTCACTGGCATTGAAAGCCCTTCAAAAGCTGACTCTTAACATGCCTTTCTAGACTGACTGAATGGTACTCTCCTTCATGACCCCTACAGTCCAGTCAAACTGGCCAACTCATTATTTCTTGTACATGACACTCTGCTGCCTGTCTCTCTGCCTTTGAATATAGGCTGTCCCTCTGTTTTTTTCTTTGTGTTTTTATCTCTAGAAGCTTTGTTTAAATGGGGGAAGTAGCTTCATGAAGCTCATTTTTTTATAATAGCTAATAATGTCAGCATTCCTATTGCACTTTAAGATTTGCAAGACACTTTACATATATGATCTCATCTGATTTTTCACAACAACCCTATGAAATAGGTACAATTATTAAAGCCATTTCTACAGATGAGGAAATAGAGATGGAGAAGTTTAAATAATCTGACCAGGGTTACACAGCTAGTAAGTGTTTAAGGCCGGATTCAAACTCTGCCACCTCATATTATTCAGCATTTTGAAAGTCATTTTTTTTGAATGTGTGAACTATTGAGAGAAACTAATCAACCTGTGGTAGCAGTGAAGACATTCAGGCACAATGAGAGTGAAAGTCACACTCTAAAAAAATTAGGTGTGCTTCCAAGAAATAGGATTAACGAGGGTTAATAGACATGGAGGAGAGAATGTGCTGAAGCCGTAGAAATGTGACATGGGATGTTGTTTGATTAATCTAGGAGTTGTTTTGGAGTAATGGATAGAAATCTGGCTTCAAAGCCAATCAGATACAGGTTTAAGCTCTGCCTCTGACGCCTACTTACTGTGGGACCCTGGTCAGTTCACTTAAATTCTCAGTGCTCTAAGATTATAAATTGCAAAGAAGGTGCCAACCTGCATGGAAGAGGGAGTTTCCTCACCCCAGGGGAATTTCTTATACCTATGAAACCATAGTCCCTATCTCTATCCTTTTCCACCCAAAACATCCACGTGAAACAATTTCATACAATGTTTCTGCTCTCTTGGAAAAGCAGTTTTTGGAATGTGTGGATAGACACAACTATTTCTGGTGGTCACTATTATAATACATTGTAATTATATATTAATTATTATAAATATTTAGAACTTTTCATATTCTTCGATAATAAACATATAAATATTTACAGGAGTAAGTGTAGATAATTGGGGGCTTAACTCAAGGGGAACTGTGTTTGCAAGATCGTAACTAAGAGAGTAGAGGAAGAAATTAATAAAAATTCTTGTTGAAGAATGAAATGAGCAGAACTGAGAGAACGTTGTATACAGTAACTGCAACATTGTTTCAAGAATGACTTTGAGCAATAAACCATTTTGACTATTATAAATACTCAAATTAACTACAAAGGACATATGAAGAGAGACACTGTCTGCATCCACAGAAAGAACTGATAAACAGAAGCATGTATAAAAGGATTTTTACATATATACATATTTGTGTCCAATGGTAGTCATCTCTAGGGTGGGGGAGAAGGAAGAAAAAAAAAGGAAAAAAGAAAAAAAAGAAATTTACATGATAACCTTATTATGTATTTAAATGGAATGGCAAATTGTACATAATAAATTTGCTGTTTCATGTGCAATCTTATTATTCTATTATGTTATAGAAATGCTTATTTTGTCTCATAAATTAAGAATAAAAGAAATAAAAATTAAAGAAAGGAAATTCTTGTTAAATATAAACTCCAAACAGGAAAAAATAGTTTAGAATTTTTTCAGATAACTAAAAGTATCTATTATTTCATATTTATTATATGGATCAGAGTCGGTAAGTGTCATTAAACAGGAAAAAATGCCATGAGAAATTAAGTCGTTTTTTCAAAGTATGAAACACCATACTATCTACAAAAGCTCCAATAAAAAATCAAGAATATTTGAAAAATATTAGAGATAGTCTTACATGTTCATATGGAGGGCCAAATAGATAGAAACTTAATTTATCAGGGAACATAAAACTGCATTCTCTAAAGACAATGAAAATATACATTATTCAATGTCACATTATGACTTGTTAGGAAAGGATAAGAGATAGGGAGAAAAGAGAAAGATGGCAGAGGGAAATGGCAAGGAGAGAGCAAAGAGGGGAAGGAAAGCTCAGAAAAAGATAAATAACAAAAAAAGAGGAAAGATAAGGAGATATAGACAAACTGGATGAGATGATGGAGGAAATGGAAGAAAAAAAGAAATGAGAGAGAATGAGAGGAGGTGAAGAGATGAAACAGGCAGAGAGAAAAGAAAGAAATTGGGACAGAAATGGAGACTAAAAATAAGAAAGGTGATAGGAGAGGCAAATGGAGAGAAGGAGAGAACTAGAGAGAGGAAAGAGTACAAGAAAGAAGAAAAAATCCTTTTTTAATAAATGAAAGATAAAAAGGAAGAAAGAGGCAAAGGGAAGAGGGAAGAGAGAAAGAGGAGGCAGATAAAGAGGAGAAAAATGGAATTCTGAGGTGAATATATTGGTCTGAAATTAAGCAACTCTAGTCACATCTGGGTCCAACATCCTGGTAACAATACTTTGGCCTTGACCCTTCAGAATGAATTGTATAGCAATAACTTCTGAAGCCTTGAAGGGAGTTATAGCCTTTCCTGCACTGGTGGGAATTCTAAACAGCTACATTTCTACTCTGGGGATGTGGCATTCTGTCTCTGGACTGACTCGTAGGATTCTTGGGTCAAGAAAAATGGAACTACTTACTACTTATCTGGGTCAGTCTCCTTTCTCTACTCCATAAATGGTTGCCTGGGCCTTTGGAAGAATAGGTGAATCTACTCTGTGCCTAGGGTGGGGCTGACCTGAATAAACCTAATACATCCCATTAAAAGTGTTACTTAATAGGAAACCTTTACCAGCACAATTTGCTTTTCTGAGAGTTCTTGATTGTTGCTGCTGACTTTGGCTTGGTTCCTGCTTCACTGTCCTCTTGGCTTTGCTCCCAACCTAGCCTGCAGACCATGTATCTATTTGCTCCCTTTTTTTCCATAGCCTCCCTTCTTGGCTACAAACTCCCTTTCACCCACCTGGCTCTCTTGACCTTCAGGAGAATCCTAGTTTCTGTTCTTATCTGACCAAATCTTTAGATTGGATCTTACAGTATTGACCTCTAGCTCACCTGATTCAATTTTTTACCTATCCCCACTGTATGTAGTTCACCTCAACACCTGTGCAGCAGACAAAATCTTCCAGTCTTGTTACCTCATATCCATTATCAACACCTGCTGGTCTGACCTTAATTGTCCTGGTCAAATCTGGTCAGACCTATTCAATCATATCCACTTTCACTGGACTATGAGAAGAAAAAAAAGAGTAAGTTATCTGTCACCTGAAATTACTTCCCCTTACCACCACCCCTAAAGTCAAAAAACTATGTAGTATTAAAGAAATTTATACCAGTCTTTTCTCTATTGGGAAAGCTGGCCTGCTCTTATTTTCAAGGGTCTAAATATTTTTCTAGAATTCTTTAAATTTTAAAGGTACTGCAATCTGTGGTAGAATGATAAGCTTTAGATACTTTAATTTGATACCCTACTGCTTTTTGAGTCATGAGGATATGTTCTTGTTATAAATGCCTGAAGGTTATATTTAGAATCAGCTTTCAGTTCATTGTTTAGAGTACATTTTCCTAAATTTAATCTGTTTTTAATGTCGGTGTCCTAGTAAAACTGTAGTAAAAACGAAGGGTAAAAAAAACTTCTAAAGAATAAGTGCATTAAATTGTTGTGTTGTGTTTATGTGTGCACACACACATATATTTGCATGTATTTTAATTTAATTTTTAAATTTTATTCTGAACTTAAGAAATAAAACAGGCAATTCCATAACATTATAGAATAGAAAAAAATATGATTGCATATAAAACTGCAACTCTATTAGGTACAACTTGCTATTCCTTTTAAATATGTAATAAAGTTATCATGTAACTTTCTTTTCTCCCCTTTTTTCTTCCCTCCCATCATATTCTTACAGATTGACAAAGTTCTTTATATATGTGAAACATGAGACCTTTATCTGAGAAACTATCTATAAAAATTTCCCCCAATTTTCTGCTTTCCTTTTAATCTTGGCTACATTTGTTTTATTTGTACAAAACCTCTTTAATTTAATGTGATCAAAATTATCCATTTTATACCTCATACTGCTCTCTCTATCTCTTGTTTATTCATAAGTTGTTCACTTATCCATAAGTCTGAGAGGTAATATGTTACAGTCTTTCAACTTTTCTTGTACTATCTCTCTTTATATCTTAGTCATTTTGATACCTATGTGTATTAGCACATGCATATCCATATAAAGGAGAGAGAGAGAGAGAGAAAGAGAGAGAGAGAGAGAGAGAGACTGACTTACTAGTCTAGGAAATTATATTACCAATTGTCCACCCATCTATCCACTCCTTGCACTTTTCTGCTGCCATTCCTTTGTTCATACTACTTGCCATTCCTTCTACGTCCTCCCTCCAACAGTCTATCACATCTGACCCATTGAATTCACACCTGTTCTTTAAAAACCAATCCAAATACTACCATCTCCATGAAGCTTTCCTTGATCTTCTTTGTTAACAATGTTTTTTTCCCCGTGGACATAATGCTAATTTGCCTCTCCCTTATCCACTCATCTCGTGTATTTTCCATCATAACTTTTATTTATGTATGATATTTCCTACTGTAGCTAGAGACTACATGTCCTCTGAAAGTAGGATCTCTATCACCTTCACTACTCCACTTCACCTCACAGAACATGCTTACTGTAGTGCTATGAATATACTAAATGTCTAATAATTATTTGATGGATTTTTAAACTTTCATAATTTAATATTTTAATTGATTTTTATACTACCCTAATTTTTTATATGTTTGACCTTGAGAAGAATCCTAGTGTCTGTTCCTACATGACCAATCTTCACCTTGGATCATAGGGTACTGACATCTAACTACCTCTTATAATAAAGAATAAAAAAGACATGAAAAAGAATAATTCAGTAAAACTAACTAACATATCAACCAATTGCCATTTAGGCAGTATTCCATACTCATAGTTAGTCTCCCAACTATACAAAAAGAGTTGGAAAGTTCATTTTCTTTCTTTTTATAAATTCTGAACTTAATAAACACCAATAAAACCAGCATTTCCATATACATAGTCACACAGAAAAAAAGAAATTTGTACATGAAACTATGAATCTCTTCTATGTGCAGCTTGTTTTTCTGTTGAAATGTATAATAAACTCAACATGTAACCTTCAGGGCTGTCCTGCTTGTCTGTAATTCCTTCTCATCTTTATCCTGTTCTCTTCTGTGCAGTTTTTTTCCTTTTTTTAATGTCTTAATGATACTATTTTCTTTCCTTTCTTTTTTGGCTGCCCTATCCTTAACACTCGTCTTCCTTCTACTTCTTACTGTCCACTAAAAAGAAAAAAATGGACATTCAAAATCTTTGTGACAAATATGCGTTGTTGAGCAAAAGAAATTCCTGCAATATTTAAAAATATGTGACTCATTTTGCACCTTGACTCCACCACCTCTCTAGCAGTAAGCATGTAGATGCTTTTGGTCTTCTCTGATCTTCTGGAATCATAGTCAGTTGTTGCATTGATCAGAGTTCTTAGGTCTTTCAAAATTGTTTGTCTTTAAAATGATGTCATTATTATATAAATTGTTCTACTTCTGCCCACTTCATTCTGCATCAGTTCATGGGAGTCTTCCTGGGTTTCTTTGAAATCATCCCTTTTTATAATTTCCTGCGGTCTGACAGTATCCATTATATTAATATATTATAATTTATTTAGTTATTCCACTAGTAATGGACAGGGAAGAACATTCTCATATCTCTCCTTTGGCGCTGAGCTTGGTTAATATCATTTTATAGTACAGTCAATTTCAATTGTTTTGCTGTTGTGCTTTCCACTTACATTGTCATACTCATTTGTACATACTGTTTTCCTGGTTCTACTTCCTTCATTATGTACCAGCTCATAGAAGTCTTCCCTATTTAATTCACATTTGAGTTTCAGAGGCAACTTATATCTCAATAATTCTAAATACTTACATCAAACTACTAATAATATTTTCATACTAATTTTACAGTTCAATAAAACACTTTTGACCAACTTGGCTTTAAACCAGCTCCTGATCAAGTATTTAATGAAAGGAATGGCTTAAGATGACATTGGTCTCTCCCATCTCAAGATGCTCCTTGCATTTTTGCAATATTACATAGTTTTATTTGGCTATCTATTTCCCTGACCAAAATAAGTTCCTTGAAGATAAAGACTTCATTTTACATTTTTTTAAAAAATAGATTCTTAGTACTGAGCAAGATGCTACATATATCTACTGAAGACCTGAAAAAGAAATTTTTCACCACCAAATCCCTTGGGAGACCATTAAATTGATAAAGTTTTTATCAATGGAGTTGAGATTAAACAAGATGTGGTACCATCTGCTTTGCCACTGCACCCTAAAGACCTTGGAACCATACCTCTATCTGACTTGTAACTGAAATTTCCTCTAAGTGCTGTCTACTCCCCTTAGAATATGAGCTCACTGAGAACAGGGACTATCTTACTTTTTCTGTTTGTATTCCCAGAGATTGGCCCTGTGCTTTGCATAAAATAATCGCTTAATGAATGCTTTTTCTTCATTCATTCACTCACTTGCTCATTCATGCATACATAAAACCCACTCAATATATACTTGATTATACTCCCCTACGTTGGAGGGAGCCAGATCATTTCATAAGCATCTTCAGGTGGTAAGATGCTGCTTGGGTTTTTTCTTATCAGCTCTGGTTTCTCAGACAGAGCAAGAAAGAAGTGGGGAAGCCAGAAAATGCAAGAAGATGGTGATTTCTACCATTGCCTCCAATGGCTAGCTCCTCTTAAGGTCCTAAGCATAGTATGACTGTAGAATTTCAATTCAATTTAGTTCCTACTGTGTGCAAAGCATTGAGCTGGATTTTAAGGAAGATACAAAAGAGAATAAGACATAGTCTCTGATGCCAGTTTATCTGCTAGGTATAGGAGATAAAACTTACACATGATTAGATATAAACTAAAATATAGTAATCCAAATATATTCTATTGACATTTATTAAGCATTGTGCTGGGTTCTGGGGAACTAGTGACAAAGTAAAATCATGCTTGTCCTTAAGAAGTTTACATTCTCCAGGAATAACATAAAACGTACCAAGATAAGTGAAATTAAGATAATTTGAGAACGAAGGGAACACGAAATTATGGAGGAATTATGATCCTCCATCACTGTGTTTATTTTTACTAGTAAGCCAGAGGATGCAATTAATTCAAAACAAAGGCATTTAATAAAAGAGCCTAGTGAGAAAAACAGCAATAGAACATGTCTCCCATAAACTTATTGCACCCGTTCTCAGAGAAATACACAATATATCAGGGGAAAGAATGGTGGCACTTAGAGAATACACATAGAAGGGAGGATGAGGGAAGGGAATATATATTTATATAGCACCTACTATGTGCCAAGAGGCAGCTAGATGGCAGAGTGGATGGATTCCTGGGCCTTGAGTCAGGAAGACTCATGTTCCTGAATTCAAATCCAGCCTCAGATACTTACTAGCTGTGTGAGCCTGGGCAAATCACTTAACCCTGTTTGCCTCAGTTTCCTCATCTGTAAAATGAGCTGGAGAAGGAAATGGCAAACCACTCTAGTATCTTTGCCAAGAAAACCCCAAATGGGGTCATGGAGAATCAGGAACACCTAAAATAACAAAATGAGCCAAGAACTTTACAAATATCTTATTTGACCCTCACGATGACTCTGGGAGGTAGGTGTTATTATGATCCTCATTCTACAGATGAGAAGACCGAGGTAGAGGTTAAGTGACTTGCCCAGGGTTGCATAGTTAGTACATGTCTGAGGCTGGATTTGAACTCAGCTCTTCATGTCTCTGGGCCCAGTGTTCTATCAGATATGCTACTTAGATGCCTCTAAGAAGGGTAAGTTTGTTGTAAATATAGGTGGCCAGAGCAAATGTGTTGAGTGACACATGCTTAGGGAAATATACCTTCATGGAGAGAAACATATAACACATATGTGGTGAGTGCTGGAAGTCCTAAGAAAGATCTAAGGGTGTAGTAGTAGGTCAAATGGCATGATCAAGGGGTCATTAGGGTATATCAACAGGTCAGACAGCAGTAATTGGAAATTTGAAAGGTATAGCAGCAGGGCAGATTATATCACCTGGAGGTCCTCCATCTATCTAGTATGACTGTGGTTGCTTACTCCCTGCTCACCCAAGTGATATAAACATCCATGTCTACTCATCTGAGCAAAGGGCACCCACTTACCATTTTTGGAAAAAGGGAGTGGGCCTAAGTGGAATAGGGATTCTGAGTTCCATCTCACAGGGCATGGGATGGGGAGATCCAGGGCTAGGTAGGTAGATAGGAGGTAAGTCAATTCCTCTTCTTGGTCCAATGTACTATGGGAGATGAAAGAAAAATATCCTGCAGGGAGTAAAACTGTCTTCTAGAGTGACCCATGCTTGTTTTAATTCCAGAAGATGGAAATAATGTGAAATGAGGACTTAGGAGAGTTTGTTAACAATAGATTGGGATTGCCAGAAAGGACAGTGGAGTGGGAAGATAGAACAAGACCATATTAAATGTAGAAGTATAGTGATGGGGAAGGAAGATTAGCCCTTAGAAAAGGTCATTGGATTTTGGTTACTGCTTGAGAATGAAATTTCAAGAGTAGTATTAATAGAAGCTAAATTGTAAAGAGTTCAGAAGCAGGTGACAAGGCAATGGAGGTGGTAAATTTAGAGCTGAAGGAAGGTTTTTATTTTTATTCTGTTTTATTTTAGCGTGGAGAAGACCTGAGTATGTCTATATTCTTTCTAACAGATGTAAGAGATTTTAGGGGAGAATGAAGTAATGAAGTGGAGGGAATATCCATGTTCAAGACAGACCCTTTCTTGCACACCTGACAAGAGGTCTGGACAGATTTTCCAAGACAGAACAGATATGCACAAAACATATATTCCCATATTTTATTTCTTCCAATATTCAAAACCACACAAATAACAGAAAGTTCTGTTATTTACATGTCTGTTACATATAGAGATTTTACTTTTGCACAGAGAATTTCTATGTATGAGAGCTTCCTTCACCAAAGAAGGAGCCTGTCTCACAATAATAGCTAAAAACATCTGACATTTATGTAAAACTTTGAAGTTTGCAAAGTTCTTTGCACATGTCCATATGATTATAGAGCTAGACTTCAAAGGGACTTTAGAGGCAATCTATTCTAATCCTTTTACTTTAAAGATGAGAAAACCAAGACCCAGAGAGTTTAAGTGACTTAGCCCTGGTCACACAGATAGAAAGCATCAGAGGCAGGATCTGAACCTAGGTATTCCTTAATTCAAGTTCAGAACTCTGTCTCCTACACCACTCTGCCTCTCACTCAAGACTTACTTTCCCGAAAATTGCTGTTTAATTTAATGGCTGTGGTATATGATTGTGATGGAATACTAGTGCGCTATAAGAAATGAGCTCAATGATCTTAGAAAAACATGGATAGACTTGCATGAAAAATGAATAACTAAATGAGCAGAACCAAGAGAATGTTGTATACAATAACAGCAATATTGTTTTAAGAAAAACTTTGAGCGACTAAGTAATTTTGACTATTATAAATACCCAATGAACTACAAAGGACCTATGAAGGACCTCTGCATCCAGAGAAAGAGCTGATAAATAGAAGTATACATTGAAGGATTTTACACATATGTCTAATGGTAGCCATCTACAGGGTGGAGGGAGGGGAAAAAGACAAAAAAGACACAATAACTCTTTATATTTCTAAAAGGAATAGCAAGTTTACAAAATAGCTTTATGTACAATAATTTTTTAAAAAATGAGACTATGTTATGGAAATGCTTGTTTTATTCCATAAATTAAAAATAAATAAAACTAAAAAAATGTAATGGTGACATTTTCCACAGTAACTGTACTCAGAATTTATGGAATTCCCAGAGTGCTCAGCTTTTGACATTCCCTTGGTAGCAAGAGACAGCTATATCCAGACAATCTTAATGAAAGAATGATATTTGCTTTTAGAAAATAATGCTAGTGAAAACAGCAGCATTTCCTGGTTAATAAGGTCAAAGGAAAATCAGCTCACACTTTCATATGATCAGTGCTGCGTCTGTTCTTTTCTAGGCACTCAGCAAAAAAAGTCAAGAGGTCCCAGGGACTTCAGGACATCACCTTTAATATCCACTCAATTAACTTTCTGAGGCATGAGAAATTAGAGAGCAGAGAGCAAGGAGGTACTTGATTTCCTGGCATTGAGTAACGAATGGACAATCTTGCTTCAAGATGCCTGACAGCTTTCCCTTTCTCAAAGAGGCATTCAAAGTTCCCTCTCTTTAGCAAGCTCTCCTGAGACTAGTAAATGCCAAATTGTTAAAGGATCATGTCCCATCACAATGTAACTTAGTGTATATTTGGAAGCAGCTATTCATGGAAAACTTTCTCCTATCTGCAAACCGGTTAGCTCAGTTTTTTACTTACCTAATTGGTTCAAAAATAGGCCACCCACAATAAAAGCCACGCAGGTGATTGTACATTACTTCTCTGAAAGAAAAAAAAGAAATATTTTCACTGAAAAATAATGACAGAAAATTACTGCATAAAACATATTTACCTTGGAAGTTTTTTAACCTTTCTTTCCATCAAAATAAAGCTGTTATTCATTTTTATCATCAATAATTCCTTTGTCTTCCTCATTGAACTTGTTTTCTTCCTGATCCTCCTACATTCAATTTAATTATAGTTTGCACTCAGGCTTTATACCAGTCAGATTTTTTTTGAAGAGAGGAAAAGTGTGGTCTACATTCAAACCAACATGCCACGTGGCTGCCAGTCGTGGAATGTCACCATCTCCAAAGAATTAAATAAAGTTGAAGGGCTCCCAATGGGTAATGGATAAGCCTGGGGTGGGTGTCAATAGACTGTAATATTTTATCAAAAAATGCATAGAATAAGTGACATAAAGTACATCATATGACCAGAAAAGGTGGTAGGGACAGCCCTATAGAGAAGATAAAGGTAAATGTATGTCCAGCCCTTGTGCTCCATTGGTATATCTAGAGGCATAGAGGAAGGCCACCAGCACAGTGAGCACACAGCCTGTGGAGGAATTTCAGTTAACATGAAAAAAAGTCACATAGGATGAGCAGGTATCGAGTTTTAATATGTACGATTGGAGAGAGAATCCGCATCAATGACTTTACAGACCTACTGAATTTTCCATGGTATGTGTAGTTATCAGGGTGAATGTGCAGTGGAGTTCTGTAGGGGTAAAAAGAAAGAACCCCAGATAAGAGGGGGACTACCTTCCATAACTTCACCACAGTCCTAACTTTATCTTATACCCTTCTCTAATGCATAACAGTCTCTCAAATAAACTAAAACATATCTTTACAAAAGATCTCCCCAAAGAGGTCTCTTTCCTACTAAGGAATCTTAGAATGTTATAACTGTATATTTGAAGAATTGCTATGGCTACTTTGGGTGATGCTGGCTGTCCCATAGCCCCTAGAGGCCAAATATGGGGACACTGAAACCTTTTGATCACATTATATATGTCAACAATAGTGGGATTATTATTATTTTTTATCAATCGATCAACAAACATTTCTTAAGCATCTATTATTTGCGAAGTACCCACCCTCAAGGAGCTTACATTCTAATTGATGAGACAAAATATTTCTCCAATAATAATATATACAACATAAATACAGAGTACATGGAAAGTAGTCTTAGAGGAGAAGACAACTAACAGCTTGCTGAACTGGAAAAAGCCTCTTGTGGGAGGTAGCACTTGAACTGAGTACTAAAAGAAGCCAAAGATTCCAAGGGTAATGGTTAGGACAGTCAGGGTAGAGCCATGCAGAAAGGAGATAGACCATTGTGTGGGAGGAACAGTAAGTAGGTTAGAATGGCTAGATCCTAAAATGCAGAAAGAAAAGTAACTTATTAAAAGACAAGAACGATAGAAAAGAAAGGGCTAGGTTGCAAGTAGTTTTTTTTTCTCTTAACAATTATTTCATTATTTAATATTTTAGTTTTCAACATTGATTTCCACAAGATTTTGAGCTACAAATTTTCTCCCCATTTCCACCCTCCCCCCCCACTCCAAGATGGCATATAGTTTGATTGCCCTGTTCCCCAGTGAATCATCCCATTTGTCACCCTTTACTTTCTTGCAGGGCAGGATAGATTTCTATGCCCCATTCCCTATATATCTTATTTCTTAGTTGCATGCAAAAACAACTTTTTTTGAGCATTTGTTTTTAAAACTTTGACTTCTAAATTCTTTCCCCTCTTCTCTCCCCACCCACCCTCCCTAAGAAGGCAAGCGATTCAACATAGGCCACACATGTATCGTTATGTAAAACACACTTCCACAATACTCATGTTGTGAAAGATTAACTATATTTCCCTCCGTCCTATCCTGTCCGCCTTTATTCAGTTTTCTCTCTTGACCCTGTCCCTTTTCAAAAGTGTTTGCTTTTGATTACCTCCTTCCCCTATCTGCCCTCCCTTCTATCATCACCCATTTTTATTCCTTTCCCCCTACTTTCCTGTGGGGTAAGATATCCAATTGAGTGTGTATGGTATTCCCTCCTCAGGTCAAATCCAATGACAGCAAGATTCACTCATTCCCCCTCACCTGCCCCCTCTTACCTTCTAACAGAACTGCTTTTTTCTTACCACTTTTATGTGAAATAATTTACTCCATTCTATCTCTCCCTTTCTCCCTCTCTCAATATATTTCTCTCTCATACCTTAATTTGATTTTATTTTTTTAGATATCATCCCTTCATATTAGACTCACCCTGTGTCCTCTGTCTATGTATGTGTGTGTGTGTGTGTGTGTGTGTGTGTGTGTGTGTACGAGAAAGGTCTCATAAATTACACATATCATCTTTCCATGTAGGAATGTAAACAAAACAGTTGAACTTTAGTAAGTCCCTTATGATTTCTCTTTCTTGTTTACCTTTTCATGCTTCTCTTGAATCTTGTGTTTGAAGTCAAATTTTCTGTTCAGCTCTGGTCTTTTCACTGAGAAAGCTTGAAAGTCCTCTATTTTATTGAAAATCCATATTTTGCCTTGAAGCATGATACTCAGTTTTGCTGGGTAGGTGATTCTTGGTTTGAATCCTAGCTCCATTGACTTCCGTAATATCATATTCCAAGCCCTTTGATCCCTCAATGTAGAAGCTGCTAGATCTTGTGTTATTCTGATCGTGTTTCCACAATACTCAAATTGTTTCTTTCTGGCTGATTGCAGTATTTTCTCCTTGATCTGGGAGTTCTGGAATTTGGTGACAATATTCCTAGGAGTTTTCTTTTTGGGATCTTTTTGAGGAGGCAATTGGTGGATTCTTTCAATTTCTATTTTCCCCTCTGGCTCTAGAATATCAGGGCAATTTTCCTTGATAATTTCTTGAAAGGTGATGTCTGGGCTCTTTTTTTGATCATGGCTTTCAGGTAGTCCAATAATTTTTAAATTATCTCTCCTGGATCTATTCTCCAGGTCAGTGGTTTTTCCAACGAGATATTTCACATTGTCTTCTATTTTTTTCATTCCTTTGGTTCTGTTTTATAATATCTTGATTTCTCATCAAGTCACTAGCTTCCACTTGCTCCAATCTCATTTTTAAGGTAGTACTTTCTTCAGTGGTCTTTTGGACATCCTTTTCCATTTGGCTAATTCTGCCTTTCAAGGCATTCTTCTCCTCATCGGCTTTTTGGCGCTCTTTTTCCATTTGGGTGAGTCTATTTTTTAAGGTGTTATTTTTTTCAGTATTTTTTGGGTCTCCTTTAGCAAGTCCTTGACTTGTTTTTCATGATTTTCCTGCATCACTCTCATTTTTATTCCCAATTTTTCCTCTACTTCTCTAACTTGCTTTTCCAAATTCTTTTTGAGCTATGGCCTGAGACCAGTTCATATTTTTCTTGGAGGCTTTTGATGTAGACTCTTTGACTTTGTTGACTGCTTCTGACTCCATGTTTTGATCTTTGTCACCAAAAAAAGATTCTAGAGTCTGATTCTGAGTCTGAGTCTGAGTCCTTTTTTTTGCTGCCTGTTCATTTTCCCAGTCAACTACTTGACCTTTGAGCTTTTTGTCAGGGTATGACTGCTTGTAGAGTAAAGAGTGCTTTGTCCCAAGTTTTAGGGACTGAGCTGCTGTTTTCAGAGCTACTCCTACTCCACTGTCACTGCAAGCTCTGCCACAGCAGCTCTTCTCCTCTCCCAAGAACTGCCAACCAGGATTGTGGCCTAGATCCAAACAGGGCATAGCAAGCCCTATGCTCTTGCTCTGGTCTGCTGCTGATTCTTCCCACTGTCTGAGCCAGGGACTCTGGAAGCAGCTGATGCTGGAGCTCCACCACTGCACCACCTCTGCCACCCCCAGGGCTGGTGGCTGGACTGCTCTCTAACCCAATCTCGCAGTTTACCTACTAACCTGCTCCATGGTCTTTGGCATTTGTGGGTTGAGAAGTCTTGTAACTTCCACAGCTCAATGATTCATGGCCCTAAGGCCTGCTCCGGTCAACTCCTGGTCTAGTCTGTCCTGGCACAGCCCACACTGGGCTGTGCTCCACTCCCAGCACCATGGGATAGACCCTTCCCAGTGACCATCCAGACAATCCTGGGTGGGAGACCTGCTTCCCTCTGCTATTTTGTGGCTTCTGCAACTCTAGAATTTGTTCAGAGCTATTTTTAAGGGTGTTTGGAGGGATTTGGGGGAGAGCTTAAGCAAGTCACTGCTTTCCAGCTGCCATCTTGGCTCTGCCTCCCCTAGCACCCTCCTCTCCAGTAGCAAGTAGTTTTAAGTGCCAGAGGATTTTACATTTGATCCCAGAAGTAATAGAAAGCAACTGTAATTTACTTAATAGGGGAATGAAATAGTCAATCTTACAATTTAGGTAAATAATTCCAACTGGATGGAGGATAGATTGAGTGGAGAAAGATGTGAGGCAGAGACACCAATTAGAAGGCCATTGTAAGGTGAGAAGTGATAAGGTCCTGAACAAGAATGGCAACTGTGTGAGTGGAGATAAAGGAACACATTGAGACAATCTGAAGATAAAGAAATTACAGTAGTTGGCAATTAAGTGGATATATGGCGTGAGTCAGAGGGAGGAGTTGAGATTATGAACCAGCATGACTGGGAGTATGGTGGTACCCTCTACAGTAATAGGGAAATTCAAAGCAGGAAAGTGTTTGTGGGAAAAGATATGTTTCTCTTTGGACATATTTTATTTGAGATGCCTATGCAGCATCTCTTTTAGAATATCCAATAGAGAATTGGTGATGTGAAATTGGAGCTCAGAAGAAAGACTAGGGATGGATATATCGATCTAAGAATAATCTCCATAGTGATGATAATTAAATGCACAGGAGCCAATGAAATCACCAAGTGAGAGAACATAGACAGAAAAGAGAAGAAGGCCTAGGACACAGCCTTGGGGAACTCCCACAATTAGTGGGTATGGCACAGATAAGTATCCAGCAAAGGAGATTAAGAAGAATGGGAAGAGAACAGAGTCATGAAAACCCAGACAGCTAAAGATAATCAGCGGTGTCAAATGCTGAAGAGAGGTCAAGAAGTCATTCAATTTGGTAATTGAAAGATCATTGCTAACTTAAAAATTTATTTATTTATTTTATTTTTAATTTATGAAATAAAAGAAGCATTTCCATAACATAGTGCAATTTTTAATTTTTTTGTAGAATTTTTTTGAGGGGGGAAGGCAGGGATAATGCATTTTTTTTATAAAAGGTGACTGCACATGAAATTGTACTTAGTTGTTTGGTGAGGTCAGAAGTCAAATGGCAGAGGGCTTAGAGGAGAGGAAATGGAAGCTCTGGATTGAGACAACTTTTAAAAGGAGTTTATTTGAGACAAGAAGAAGAAATAGAGACTAGTTGGCAGACAGACTCTAGTGAGGATTTTTCAAGGATGAGGGAGACGTGGGCAGATTTGTAGGAAGAAGGGAGAGATTGAAGATTGTAGAAAATGTGGGGATGATTATGGGAGAAATGTCCTGGGGAAGACAGGAAGGGGTGGGTTCAAAGTTATCTACAGAGATGTTGACTTTTGCAAGCAGAAAGGCTATCTCTTCAGAAACTGGAGAGAGGGAGGACAATAGAGGATGATGACAGAGGAATGTAAGATGAAGAAGAGGAGAGAAGAGAGCTTTTGTGGAATGGCCTCATTTGTGGGGGTGAAATATTACATCAGATCTTTGGCTGAAAGGTTGGGAGGAGAGGATGGCATGGGAGGCTTAAGGAGAGAAGAGAAGGATTGAAATAGGCACTGTAGCAATTGGTGTAATTAGGAACAAGTACTAGGGTTTTCTTGCTGTATGGAGGGCCATATTGAGATGAGCTAGCATTAATTTGTAGTGGACCCACTCAGCACAGTTTAGCAATTTCTTCCATTCCATACAGAAGCACATGAGGAGGAGGAAAGGAGATGGATAGTCAGAGTGGGAGTAAGAGAGAGACATTTAATGGTCATTATCAGGATATGTGCTATAGGGAAATTCTTACCTTAGCATGGGATTTACCAATCTACCATAAATTGAACCACTAAATGCTTGGACCATCAGGAGAGCCATTAGCTCAACATATCACTCTATCAATAATGATTTCTACATAATAAAAATAGAATTTTTAACAATAGCCTAAAACGTATAAGGCATATGACTATTCCAATAAAAAGGAGTAAACTGGATACAACTGATATCTGTTCTAAACTCACCAGGGTCTGGCTGAGCATGAGAATACATGAATTTCTCAATCAACCTCTGTATCTCCCCTTCCAAAGGTGAGGAAGAGCAAAAGAGAGGGAGACAGGAAGGACAGGGAAAGGAAGAGGGAAAGAAAGGGAGTGGGAGAAGGGTAGAGGACAGAAAAAAGAGGAGAGAGAGAGAGAGAGAGAGAGAGAGAGAGAGAGAGAGGGAGAGAGAAAGAGAGAGAGGGAGAGAGAGACTGCATGCTAAGTAGCTATAAAGCCTGTGCTATTTTCTCATAATGGCCCTGAGCCCAGTTTAGGAACTGCTAATCTCATCCAGCAGAAGAGAAGAGAGAAAGCTCTTGACTATAAACCTCTCCAAGGAGCTCTCTTTGGGAAACAGTTCCAAAGAAGCCACGAAGACACATTCTCCCTTATCCTAAATAGCTAAACAAAAGAGGCTGGTCCCACGCCATTCAGAAATGGAAATTCGCGGTATGTTTGACAGGTGCTATACTGTGTTCCATGTTAGTTAATTTTTTTGGTACAAAATTTTCAGGTTTGTTATTGTACTGCATTTAGCTACCTATTGGTGCTCTTTAAAAATGTATATCATAAATCGGCAAAATTCTGTTTTTTATACAGATTTCATCTGTATGATTCACCTTTTGATTTTTATCAGTTCTGACTACATATACATATATAAGAGTTGGGGCCCAAGAATAAGAGTGAAAAGGTCAGAAGAACTAAAACCCTTGACACTAAATTCAGATAGCTCATTCATTAAGATCATTTGACACTGGCTCCTCACCGGAAATCAATCAAACTGCTTTAAGACAATGTTTGCCGCCTGTTGAATAACAAGAGCTTTCCTGCTATTAGGAGAATGTTTGTTTCTCTCTTCTGGCCTATATGGTTTTGCTTCTGAAGATGTCTGGAAGAAAAAAAAGTTTGATGCTAGAGGACAGCACTGGACTTGGAGTCACAGGACCTGAGTTTGACACTTGACTGTTGCTTTCTGCCTCTGTAACCCTGAGCAAGTCACTTCATCTCTCTGGGCCTCACCTGTAAGGTGGGATCTATGTAGTTCCCTCAAGTTCTAAATCCTTGATCTGACTACCAGATTCAATTATTTTTAAATAATTATAATAAATTAATAATATATATTATATAATTATAATAAACAATAATTATTTTTTGATGGTCAAAGCATACTTAAATTTGACTCTGCAATATCACATAATATTTGGATGAAACCCCATGTTAGCCCCTTTGAACATGCAGTCACCGCACATCTCACTTGCCCCACCCGCACATGGGACAGCATCATCCTGATTCCTTCCCTTCATATCTTGAAGTATCGGCTACTCATCATCTCAGAGATACAGAAAAAAGCAGGCCCTTCTCCAACCCCATCTCAGATTCTCCAAGGTATCAGCCACCTTGGAAAATGACCTAGTCATTGCAGGAGCTGCATTCTCAGCTGCACAAAGGCCAGAAAAGTCTGCTGCTCTGCAGATTTTCTGTTGGTACTTCTAGTTCCCACCAAAGGATTTCAAGGTGCTGTGGAGACCTGCATCACAACTGTCATTGTGACTCATTCTATGTATTTGTCTGGTCCTTATCTAAAGCCGTAGAGTTTAGAATAGCCCAGATTAATTCCTCAGTCATTTAACCAATATTTATCATGTGCCTAATGTATATAAAGCACTGTACTAGGCACCTTGGGAGATACAGAATAGTATAGGGTATAGTCCTGTTCTTAATTCAGTTTGATTTGAGAAGCCTAAACAGAGGTCATGGTCTCTGTTTAGGAAATGCCACATACACACATTTGCCAAAAAAAAGAAGTTGCATGTGGTAAATGCTATATGTGTGGTACATTGGTTGTTGTCCTTCCTTCTTGAAGAGAACTGAAATGACATCACTATGCTTGAGTCACTATGTCTGACTGTGGCTGATTAGGCCAATATAAGCTCGGAATACTCTACCACAGGTTGGGCACAAATAGTCACTGTGAACATTTGGGGTGGATACTCCAAACTTGCACATCCTGTGTTTCCTTTGAGCTGTTTCAATTCTGCTTTGGTCATAGAGCACAGCACCTTCTCTGATGTGGGAATGCCATGCTGAGCGGTCCTGTGCCAATGTCTCCCATGTCACACAATCAATTCCAAAGTTCTTGAGAGAGATCTTGAGAGTGTCCTTGTATGGCTTCTTCTGACTACCATGTGAATGCTTGCCCTGTATGAGTTCTCCATAAAATAGTCATTTTGACAAGCATACTTTTTGCATTCGAAGAACATGGCCAGCTCATCAGAGTTGTGCTCTCTGAAGCAGAGTTTTAATGCTTGGCAGGTTAGTTCACGTAAGAACCTCAATGTCTGATACCTTATTCTGCCAGGTGCTCTTCAGAATCTTCCTAAGACAATTCAAATGGAAGTGACTCAGTTTCCAGGCATGGTGCTGGCAGAATGTCCAGGTTTCATAGGCATACAACAATGAGGTCAGCACCACAGGTCTGTAGACCTTCAGTTTGGTAGTCAGTCTAATACTTCTTCTCTCCCATACTTTTCTTAGGAGCCTCCCGAACACTGAGCTAGCTTGCAATTCGTGCTTTAACCTCATTATCAAGGTGTAC
This sequence comes from Trichosurus vulpecula, assembly GCF_011100635.1. Lineage (NCBI taxonomy): Eukaryota > Metazoa > Chordata > Mammalia > Diprotodontia > Phalangeridae > Trichosurus > Trichosurus vulpecula. The sequence goes on from NC_050579.1 coordinate 110,157,800, forward strand.
ATCTCTGGAAAGTATACTACCAAGGTAAGTGAACTTATCCACAGCAGCCAAAACTTCTCCATTTGCTGTAACTGATGGTTCCATGTCTGGATAGTGTGGTACAAAGTGCTATGGGGATATTGAACCAAAAGGAATCAGTTTTGGCCAGGAAAGACCCATGGAGAAAGCAATGTTTGATATAGCCTTAAAGGATGAGTAAGATTTCAAAGCGCAAAATTTGGGGTAGTATATTGTAGGTTGAGGAAACAGAATAAGCAAAGACATGGAGGTAGGAAAGTAGAATACATGTTCAGGTAATGGTGAGTGGTCTTAATTGAGTGGAATACAGGGCTGATGATGGTGAATAATGAAGAGAAGACCGAAAACCGATATTGGGGCTGGACTGTGAAAGGCTGATAGGTAATACTGCCTGTTTAAAAATCCTTTTATTCTTTCTGAAAAGTTATTCTTCTATTCTTTGTCCTTGCTTGACACCTCCTAACATACACAGTTATCCCTTCATTCTACTCTTTACCCCACCATGAATTTATACTGCCTTCCTCAACTTTGCCTGTTGACTTCCCTGGTTTTATTCAAGTATCAGCATAAATCTTGCCTTTGCAAGATGGCTTTTCCCCTTCCCTTTGAGACTACCTTCTATCTACCCTACACACACACACACACACACACACACACACACACACACACACATACATGTGTATGTGCCATCTATACCCTACATATATGTATCATATATACACATCATATACATGTATCACATATGTGTCTCATATACACCCTACATATCTATATATCTTGCTTGTACATACTTGTTTGCGTGTCATCTTCCCCATCAGAATTCTGAGTTCCTTGAAATCAGGGACTATTTTTGTCTTTCTTTGTGTCCTCAGTGCTTAGCACAGTGTCTGGCACATAATAAATGCTTAAGAAACGCTTGTTGACTGACTGCCCAGAACTTCCTTTTTTTGCTAGTTTATCTCCATGCTGCCCCCACCACGAAGCAGAAAGCATCGAGTACAGGGAGAATAAAGGCTAATGCTTTTAAAAACTCATTTCTCAACAATATTTCCCAAAGAAAAAGGGGAAGCATTAAAAAGAGTTAATAAAACCATAGTGTTGGTAGTGGGAAAGCTCCACTGGAAACTTGATTTAGTCTATGGATGAATTTCATCTGGATAACTGTAGCCTGAAGTATAATTTCCCTCTAGGGGAAGTACTGAAGGCTTGGTAGAAGGAGTTGAGCATTGGCTAGAAGACATAAAAGAATGATAAATAGCCTTCCCTTCTATCCTCCCTACCACCCCTGCTTCTGTTTCTTCTAGTCTCTCATATGGTTCCAGAGCTCGAGGGTTTTCCCCACTAACAAGTGTCAGAACAATGCTTTGACCATCATAGTTGGCTAGGTGCTATCAGAAAGCAACTGCTTTGGGTAAAAAAAAATTAACTCCTTATTAATGCCACATTAATTCTTCCTCTTTACAGAGTGATTCACCATCTTTTCTTATTCCTAATATCACTTTTTCATTCCTAAGACCACTTTACAGAACAATAGCCTGGAATAAGAAAAATAATTTGACTGTCAGATGAGTAATAAAAATTCAAAAAGATGAAAGGGTATAAACTGCAAGGCACAAACATATGATTTTCCTGGGCCAAGAGAATCCAAAGTATTTTGCATGAGAATTAAGTCTTCAGCATGTAGTGGGAACAAGTCTAGGAGCACTTCACCCACCACAGAGATACAGCCATCTGGGGGGTGAAAACCAGCAGCTGTTTAAGAATTTTCAGTCATACTCCTCAGTATTAGAAATAATTATGATGCTCAATTAAAACTCTAATGGGGGTACTTTGGTGAACTGAATCTAATCATCCCAGTTAGAATCGGACATAAAATTCCACTGGACTGCCTAACATAGAAGGTCATACAATAAAGTGAATTACTATTCTATACACTCAGGTCTTAACATCCTCCCCAAACTCTTCTCTTCTTTTCAATTACCTGTCCTGGTTCTAGTCTGATGCAAGGGATCACAGTCTGGACCAGTTAGTACTTTGAAAAAGAAGGAAGGATCTCTGAAGGGGTCTAGGCTGGGCTAGCCCTACCCTTCAATTACCTCTGGTTCAAATGTGTCGAAACAAACAGAGCAGAGACCAGGAAGGGCTAACTTTAGGGTGGTGTTTTGGATTGGGGATTAATGTGGGTTGCTAGGTCTTCTCTAGGAGCAACTTGTTCTCCACAGTATCCTTTGGAATGAGAATGACCTGGTCAGACTTCATAGGAACTGAAATTGAGCATGATCTCCGGGCCCAACCTGGTCTAGATTCCTGCCCTCTGGGTTAGGGAAGAATCAAAAGTGTATCCTAGACTGGGAGGGCATGGTGCAAACCACTAGGCTGAATTCTGTCCTATGGTGGACCAAGTTCCACCAGACTGACTGGTTTTAGCATCTCCAATATTTGTCTCCTCTTAAACAGATCTACAAGCTTTTAAAATTTTTATCTCATTTCAACTACAAAAGTTCACATTTCATTTCACAGGACTTTCAGCATCTGAGAACAGCTTTAGTCTGGAAGTATAGGTTCAGTACCACAAAGTAACTAATTGGCTTCTTTTCCTGAGTCTTAGATCTATAAATAACAAAACCACAGGCTCAATTCTCACAGGTACATAAAATTTTTGTAGGGCTGACTAGTAGCCACTGGGCACAGAATAATGTTCTAAGAGGGCTGTAAATTGGCTCAGCTATGGTATTCCTTGGTGAAACACTGAGATCCTCCACACAGATGCCAAAGTAGAATTACTAAAACACAAGTCTGAACAATGTCACTCCTCTTCAAATCCCACCCCCACTCCCAAGCTCCAATGCTTCCCTATTGATCCAAGAGTCAAATACAAATTCCTTTGTTTGGCATTTAAAGCCCTTCACAATCTGACTCTAGCCTTCTTTCTAGATCTATTACATATCACTCCTTTTCACATATGCTATGGTCTAATTAAAATGGCCAACTTTCCATTCTTCAGACAAACCATTCCATCTCTGGTCCCCATGCCTTTACCTAAGCTGCTCCCTATGACTGGAATTCAGTGTCTTTACCAGCTGACTTCAAAGACCAACTCAGGTGCCACCTCCTACAAGATCCCTACAGCTGTTAATGACTACTCCCTGAAAGCGCTTAGTATTTATTTTGCATGTAATTTGTATATAATTATATGTTATTGTAATACAAGGAAAATTAGGAACCCCTGAGAAACCCCTAGCTACTGACAAGCACCCCCAGAAAGAATGGACTCAGATATCTTTGGTATTTAGCAAACCCCCTTGGACTCCATGGCTCCTCCCTGGAATGTCAATAGATAGGACCATCCCACTGAGAGATAACTTGATGGACCCTTCCTGGGAGATATCCCTGGGACTCCGTGACTCCACCAAGGAATGTAAATGAGATTATCCCACTAGTACGATAACCTGACTGAATCTTTTGATCAGCCAGGACCTTTGTTCCTGTCCCCCCCATTCTGTACCCCACACATATCTTATATAAGCCAAGCCATCACCCCAACACATTTGCCATTGATTTGTGGTGCCATACCCTGATGGCCGCCGGCTAATAAATTCTCCACTTAAAACTTATACTCTGTGGTGTGTCTTGCTCGTTTCTGGTACAACATTATTCATTCACAACTGTATGTAAACTCCTTGAAGGCAGGGACTGTTCAAATTTTTTTACATATATCCCCAGTGTGCAGCATGCCAGGCACAGAGTGGGCACTTAATTCTCATTGACAGATTGATCAACTGATCCCCACTCTGATCCCTTTATATACAACAAGAATTCTTACTGGGATAAGGCTCCAAATTGGGGCCTGGCAGGATCTGTGTCTGGATCCTGACTTCTGATGGGCCAATCCCTATTCGAATTGTCAGAGAGTCTGTCATGAAAGAAGGTTGTGGGGAAGTACATGAATGTTTGGCAAACCACTTCAGTTCTCATGGCTGAGTCCCCTGAAATCTTCTTGCACATGAATAATATCTTGCACTTGGCCCTTTCAAACCCAGCTTTGTATTTGCCTTTTTGTGTCCTTTCACAACAGAGGGCCATTCAATCCACTTAGTCATTCTGATCCAACTTTGGACATCTCCATTCTAGATGTGCCCCTGGCTTTGCCCTCTACAAAGATTCCTGTTTTTGCCCAGGGCTTGGGCAAATCTTCATTTAGTTAAGACTCTTAATTCTAGTATTTCCCTCCCATTATTGTTCTCTCCTGAATGCCCTCATCTCCTACTCTTAGCCAGAATGGGTACTTTTTAGTCTCTCCTAAGCCTGGCTATTACTGCTGATAGTTAGACCTGCACATATCGCTACTCAGTCACAGGACATGACTGTCTGCACAGTTAGGAAAGGTACAAAGTTCCCATGAAAATCCCTCAAAATGCTCTCCAATCCCTTAAAAGAAGGGGAGGTTAACCAGCTAATAAACAGATAAAATGAACAATAAGAATCAGTTGTTCCCATGGCCTTAGGGATGGAAAGACCTCTCAGATGCTATGATTCTCTTTCCACATCAATAGAACTAGAAAAAGATATGTGTCACTTACGCTCTGTAAACATGGCTGCTTATATCTGCCAGTAGTGAAGATGATCATAACAACTTGAAATTACATAGTTCTTTTTGATTACAAAGGTCAGCTAGGTGGCAAAGTGGATAAAGCGCTAGGCCTGGAGTCAGGAGGACTCATCTTCCTGAATTTAAATATGACCTCAGATACTAGCTGTGTAACCCTGAGCAAGTTGCTTGATCCTATTTGCCTCAGTTTCCTCATCTGTAAAATGAGCTGGAGAAGGAAATGGGAAACCACTCCAGTATCTTTGCCAAGAAAACCCACTAAGTTGCACATGGCTGAAACAACTGAACAACAACATTTTATTACAAAGTGCTTTTGCTGGAAAGTAAACATGAAAAGAAATCCAGAGTGACAAAGAATGGACATTGGCCTTATTCCAGCTCTGTAAAATGTTTAAAACCTGAAAGCAAAGGAGATTGGGGGTAACATATGGAGGAGAAATATTAAACAGCTCTTTTCTACCACTCTTTGAATAGTCCCAACCACATTAATCTCCTCATTCCTGGCCCTTCCCAGAACTTCTGTTTCATAAGAATCATAAAGGGAAGGGGCTGTGTCTATGCAACAAAGTAAAGGAAAGGGAGCAAATTCTAAAAATAGTGTCTATTTTATATTTCTATTTTATTTTCCATTCTTTTAAATGTGTTTTCAGTTGTCTTCCTTGTATAGCCTGGATTTGCTAATTCAAGCTCTTAAAGAGAGGAGTATTGAATCTAACAAGGAATGAGTGATGACTGCTGATGGACCATTCCATACCAAAGTTTTGAGTGACAGAAAATGTGACTTCAAAGGGCAAAGAGCTAAAGACAAAAATGTGGTTAGTCAGATGAAGAGATCTTTTGTTTGGGAAAAAGTCAGAAACATAGGCTTATGCTGTTGGCAAGGAGACCCACTATTTGACTCCTTTTTTTTGGCAGCTTCAAGGCTTAGAAGGCAGATTCTTCCTCAAGCTAGGAGACATGGAATGATTGTTAGGTAATCAGAAAGCTTAGCATAGCTGGCTGGATGAAAAAGTCCATGTCAATCAAAACATTGTCTTACTAAGGTTGGTAAGTTACAGTTGAAAAAAGGCTGCAATATTTTTAAGCTATGGTATATCCTGAAGCTATGGACAAGGTCCTGGAAGGTATAATGATTTCAGAGTTTAATAGTGAGTCAGTTTCATTTTAAGTAGCGAGAGCATTTAAATTAGATGCTTAAGTGTACCTAGATGTTTATATTTCTTTAAATCTTGCCAAAATTGTAATATCTTTTTCTGAAAAGCAGGTAGTGAAATTGGTTAATATTTATACTTAGCTATTTTGTTTTAATTTTTTACTAGAAGATATATAATTGAGTGGAAGATCATACTGAATTGTCTGGGTTAACTGTGCTTATGGGGAGTGGCTATTTGTATCATAAGGCTGGTTAATGTTCATGCTTAGCTGTTTTAATGCACCTAGAATGAGCCAGGGGTGATTTTGAAAGGAACAGAGAGGTAATTGTCTCTGTGTTCTCCTACCTCACACACTCCATTATGGATTTTGTCAGGAATATACTGGTAATGTTTAACAATTGGCTCTATGGGGGGAACAAAGTATGTATGACACACTTTTAAGTTTAATCGGCAGTATTAATATTTTCTTTATCATTTTCTTAATTCTAGACAGTCAACAAAACAATACATCGAACTCTGATTTATAGTTTGTCATTCACGATTGGCTCTTTCATGGGTTAGAGCTAGCTTTAGCAAGTCCTTGGTTTTGGGGAAAATTTAGTGCTAAGGGGGACTCCCAAAACCTTCTGCCGTTGTTACTATAGCTTTTAAGACACAGAAACCTCTCGTCTCTGACCTTTCATCTCCTACTCCATCTCCACTGATACTGATCCCTTGTTCTAAACAGATACTCTACTACTGATTATAAATGTCTTACTTTGGGGCTTGGGCATTAATTTGGGGACTAGTATGACCCTCCACCAAGCCTGCCACTAAGCTTAGCAAGTCAGGCAGACAGAAAAATCATAGATAGAAAAATCATAAGATCATATAGTTAAGAGTTAGAAGGGACCATAGAAACTATCATTTTACAAGGGAGGAAACTGAGGCCCAGAGTGAGTAAATGACTCATTAGACAGGTAATAAGTGGCAGAGTACTCCAATTCCAAATTCAGTACTCTCTGATACACACACACACACACACACACACACACACACACACACACACATTCTCATACACATCTATACTACCCTCGATAATTTATGGCCTTGCATTATGATGTAGTGGGAAGAACAGTGAACTAACAAAACAAGAAATACAGGTCCCAGTCCCAGTTCTGCTACACTTTAAGGTAAGTCACAATTTTTCTGACCTTCAGTTTCTTACCTGTAATTATGAGAGGGTTAAGCCAAATCTCTCAGAGAAATGTTCAGTATTGGCTATCAAAGATTCTCCTTTAGAATCGATACTTTAGTTTCTTCTTGGAATTAATCCAGGGGAAGCCTGTCCTCCACCTGGCCTTTCTTATTATTATCTATACTTTGCTGATCTCTAAACCCCAACTCGAGACACTCAGTCCTTGGCTTTCTTGTTTACTCAGTTAGATTGGCTGTCCTGGTGCAGAGAGTTTCTATGCTCTGATCTCCCTCATTACTCACTTCCTTCTTCTGCTGCTACAATGTGTTTAAGAATTCCTACCCAGCTCGACCTGGGCTGTTTTCAGCTTATAAAACTATTCTAAGGTTTAAAGCCCTGGTCAAGTCCTCAGCCCACTATGAGTCCCCTCCAGGGCCGTGGAGTTTTACTCCTACGTCATAATGCAAGGCCATAAATTGGCGAGGGGAGTGTAGATGTGTATGAGTGTGTGTGTGTGTGTGTGTGTGTGTGTGTCTGTGTCTGTGTCTGTGTGTGTCTGTGTGTGTCTATGTGTCTGTGTGTGAGAAAGGTACTGTCCTGGTCTTTTTCTCTCCATCTGGTAATCTGTCTACTTTACTCTGCTGACCTGGGCCTATTCTATAAACCCACATTCTCAGGCTCCTTTTCAGCCAATCAGTAAGTCTCCTAATTGGTGATGGATGGCCTTCTGCTATTTTGCCAGTCGGAGGAAAAAGAAAAAGAGGACGCCGATGCATAAGATACCATATCAAGTATTGTATATTACCCAGAGAAATGAACAATTCAATTCAAAGCCCAGTTTGCTCCCAAAGTTCATAAAAGACAGCCTCTTTCCACACAACTTCTCAGATATATGCAAATGTACTCATTTCAATAGTTCCCCCCACCTCCTCTGCCCCTCCAACTCCTCCCCTGCCTCAAATTTTTGTTGTTGTTCGGTACTGTCAGACTCTTTGTGACCCCATTTGGGGTTTTCTTATCAAAGATCCTGGAGGGGTTTGCCATTTCCTTCTCCAGCTCATTTTACAGATGAGGAAACCAAAGCAAACAAGGTTAAGTGACTTGGCCAGGGTCGCACAGCTAGTGTCTGAGGCCCGATTAAACTAAGGAAGATGAGTCTTCCTGATTCCAAGACTGGCACTCTATCTGCTATAACACGTAGCTTCCTGAAATAAAAACAGAATAAAACAACCCAGAGAACAGCAGAGAACTTTATTTCCTCCTCATTCATGGACTTCCCTAGCCTAGTCTGTAGTCAAAGAAGTCTGATAGAACATGAGAGATTCAAAGGACCTTAGAAATCACCCAGCTCATCGAATCATAGAATGACAAATCTAGAAAAGGACTTCGAAGGCCATCTAGGCCAACCCTTACTTGAAATTAAAAAAAAAAAAAACCCTTTTGACTTTAAGTGTGATAGTGGAAGGAACAGTGACTTTTGGAATCAGGCAAGTCACTTATTCCTTGCTGCTTGGGCACCATAAATTTCCTCAAGCTCCTTATACCAGGGCTGTGCTACTGGAGGAAGGGTGTACCTGCATGAGGTTTTCTTTTCTTCAAGGTTTGGCCGGTAATCTAAAACATCTTAGAATAGGGTAGTGAGTAGGAAACTATCCCAGTAGGTCCCTGGGCTTTAGTTTTTTTTTTCATTTTACAATGTGGAATTTGGACTAAATGGTCTCTTAGGTTCCCTACTGCTTTAATATTGTGAAATAGGGACTGTCCCAAGGCCGTCCCCATATACAGACCAAGATTCTTAGTATTTCTGTAGGTGGTACAGATAGAATGTCAGGCCCAGAGTCAGGAAGACTCATCTTCCTGAGTTCAAATCTGGCCTCAGACACCTACTAACTGTATGACCCTGGGCAAGTCACTTAACCCATTTGCCTCAGTTCCTCACCTGTAAAATAAGCTGGAGAAGGAAATGGTAAACCGCTCCAGTATCTTTGCCAAGAAAACCCCAAATGGGGCCATGAGGAGTTAGACATGAAAGAGCAACCACAACCAACAACCACCGTCATCAACAACAAACAACACTACTTACTTTTAGGAAAACCCAGCACCATTATCAGGTCTCCCAGCATCTGACTATTTCTCCTAATGATGGGTTGAAATGAAGAGCAAATGAGTTTTCAAATGAACACAAACAATATAATTAAAAGGATGTGTATAGAATGATTAGGAAGAGTTTCGGGTTCAAACTCTATATATGATCCAAAGAGAAATTACTTATCCCAGGAGTCCCAAGGTCACACATTTATTAGTTTCTGATATGAAGTTTTATTTCACTTCCCCTCTGAGCCCCTTTTAAGCTTCCTTTTGGTTTTTTTGTATGCTGTACACATGGCAAATCCTTCCAAATTTTAACTGTCTGATTGAAAAAGAACTGCTGCTTTCAAGTCAGAGTTTGAAGACACTTTGAAACCTTCTTAAGGGCTTGTGTTAAACTTGGATAGGTTTGCCTTCAAAGAATGGATGTCTCCAGGGATCCTCTAGGTTGGTATACTACAACTTCTGTGTTACAGAATGGTCTGATAATGCATTAAGCTTGAGATCCCAAGGTTTTAGCCAAATTTATAGGGAACTTTTCTTGGCTTAGAAATATATAAGCCTGACATAAACTTGATTCTTCAGTAATCCATTACATTTTTTATTCTATACTTCCAGCATACATTTAGACTTGAAATGGACATTTATTTATCCACTGTTTATAAGTTAAATCCAAGTTAAAATATCTTCAAACATCTACAAAGAATTTCCCCTTAGCGATAAATAATTTGCCTAATGGCTAATTTTAAGAATTCTAATGGAAAGTATTAAAAGAGTATTATCTGCAGTTGAGAACATGGTATGAATCTTACTCATTAACAGCCACATAACTAAAAGACCTTCAGAACTGAAGGAGCACTGGATTTATACCAAAATTCACATCCTGGTTCTGCCACTTATTTCCTGTGTGACCTTGGGGAAGTCATTTAACTTCTCTGCATCTCAGTTTACTCATGCATAAAGTGAGGGAGTTGAATTGGATGATCTGTAAGATTCCTTTTGATTCTAGATTTATGAGCCTATGAAATTTTAAAATGCTTACCGTGTTCTTCAGTTAACTGACAATGCGAATTTACTAATAATGAACAATTTTCCTCCTCAACCCTTTTCAGCAAAAGTCACATACATAAAATCATCCTCAGGTTTATGTATCTCTTAAAATTTTCTTTATCCAAGGCTGTTGACCCAGAGAAATATGAAGAGGATTTACAGGTACCCTATGTACCTGACTATACTCTCTTCTTATGGGAAATAGCTACATAGAGCCTTAGAACAGCCATAACTCCAGTTTAAAACCCTAACTTGAGGATATTCACAGAAGCCGCTGAGGGACTGTAGAAGACGGGGAATTTAGGAAAGACTTTATATGGAAAGTTAGGGTGAACAATATGTCTCTCTTAGTTCCAGCAATAGCAGTGACCAATATCTGAACCTAGCAAGTAGAACTACATTCAACACTTAGTCTGCCAGTTAGTGACCTTGACCTGAACTTAGCCAATAGAATTCCCTTTGTTTTAGCAACCAAGATGGCCAGATATTGGGTAAGCCTGACTGTGAGTCCTCAGTCATCATCAATCATCATCATCATCGTCATCATCATTATCATCATCATCAAGATTTATTATGTACCTACTATGTGCCTGGCACTGTGTTAAACGCTGGTGATACAAAGAAAGGCAAAAATGGTCTCTGCACTCAAAAAGTTTAAATTCTGAAAGTGGAAACAACATACAAACAGCTCTATAGATACAAGATACACACAGTATAAATGGGAGGTCATCTCAGAGGAAAGTTGGTAGGAGGTGGGAACAAGGGATAGGACCAAGGAAGGCCTCTTCTGGAAGGTGGAATTTGAGATGAATTTTGAAGGAGCCAGAGAAGCCAGGAGGTGCAGGTGAGGAGGCCTTAGGGGCAGTCAGAGAAAAGACTGAGTCAGGAAATGGTGTGTTGGGTATGAAGAACAACAGGAAGGCCCTCACGCTTGTTTCAATCAAACTGGACTTTTAGCTGTCCTGCACACCTGCATGACTTTCCACCTCCATGTCCTTGTACAAGATGTGCCTGCAATGTACTCTGGGCAACCCTGGGTAACTCTTGGAATCCTTTAGCTCCTTTCAAGGCTTTTATGCCATCTCCTAAATAAGGCCTTTCTCCTCCATCCCTGATTTCTTAGTGCCCTCACCCATAAACAATCACTTCGTAATTACTAACTTATTTGTGTACCCATTGTATCATGTAAGCTCTCTGCTTACATTTTTGCTTCATTTACATTCATTGTTTCATTTTTGTCTTTGTAGCTATTAATGCTTTGTTTATAGTTCCTTAATAACCGTTGGCTGAACTAAATTCAATCATAGGATTTAGAACAGGCTAACTTCTAAGGGAGGGTTTTGGGATCACTGCTCCATGAAGAATCACTTTGAGTGGTAAGGGACCCTAGGGGCCACCTCCAAATTTCCTGTTTTATAGATGAGGAAATTGAGACCAAAAGTGATTGTGACTTACCTGTATGAGCATAGATAAAGAGGTGATCATGTGTAGCATACACTTAGGAGTCAGTAAATAGGTTTGTTTGGCTGGAATAGGTAGGTGATCACAGGATTTAGGAAAGCACCTTAGAGGTAATATAGTTCAGCTATCATGTTTTACAGAGGTGGAAATTAAATTCTAGAGAGCTTAAGAAACTTGCCCCCAAACCACACACCAGCAGGGACTGGACTCTATGCCAGGTCCTCTGATTCTGGATCTAGAGTTCTGTCTATTACAACAATCATGTAGAGGAGTAATGCACAAGGGGACTAGAAAAACAGGAAAGGAAAGGAAGGAATGATGTTTCTGTATTACCTACTACATGATGTCAGGGCTGCTTATCATTAACAAGAAAAAAAAATGTTAATTCAATACAAAAAAGCAAAGGAAAATGGCTTGAACTCAAAGAACATTTATCCTGCAAAGGTGAGAATAATCCTACAAGGGAAAAGAGTGGATTTTTTTTTTTACAGGACTGCTTATTTTGAAGGATTCCTTTTTAGAAAACCAGAGTTGGGTCTTGAAAAGACAAACACAGTGGAGAAAATCAATTTTAGAAAAGTAAACTATGTGAATAGCCTGAATAGGCTAAGTCAGGGGTGGGAAACCTGGGACTTTGAGGGCACATGTGGACTTCTAGGTCCTTGGGTGCAGCATTTTGACTGAGCCCAAGTTTTACAGAACAAATCCTTTCGTTAAAGTTTGAATTCAGTTAAAGGGCTGAACTTGAGGACCTAGAGGCCCCAGCTTCCCTACCCCTAGCACTAAATGATAATCTTTAAGTACTGAAAAGGAAGAAAGGGAGTAAGCATCTACATAGCACCTATTGTATGCCATGCACTGTGCTAAGCGCTTTATGAATTTATCTCATTTCATCATCACAATAACCCTGGAAAGTAGATGCTATTATTATTCCTCATTGGATAGTGGAGGAGACCAGGGTAAACAGGTTAAGTGACTTGTCCAAGGTCACACAACTAAGAAGAATCTGAGGCCACATTTGAATTCAGGTCTTTCTGACTCCGGGCCCAGCACTCTCTCTACTGTACCATGTAGCTGTCCCTAAGGTAGATTAGAACCAGATTGTGAAAGATTTTAGAAAATCCAGCTAAGGAATTTGAATTTTATATTTTGGCAATGGAAGGTTGTGGAAAGTTTTTGAGAACAGGATTAGCACGATCAAAATAGAGATTAATCCTGTGGCAATTTCTGGAAGGATTAGGGATGGGACACCTAAGATGGGGAGACTCATTAAGAGGCTATAGTACCAGACTGAATGTGCAGTTGTGTATTATGGTGTATTTTAATATACTAAAGTACAGAACTGAAGTGGTAAGGCACCAATCTAGGGGAAATGCAGAGGTACAGATGGATCATAAAGTCATAGATCTAGCCCTCCAATGGAACTTGCCAGCCATGTAGTCAAACCCTCTCCTTTTCAGATGTCTGAAGTCCAAATGACTTGCCCCCAGCTCATACAGGTAGAAAGAAACACAGATAGAATTTGAATGTCAAATCCTCTGACTCAAAATCCAGTGTTCTGTCTGCTGTTCTATGACACGCTGCCTCTTTTATGAGAGAGAAATTTTGAACAAAGAATTGATACGACTTGGTGACTGACTAGTTATAGGGAGCCCTGAAGAAGTTTCAGACTGGAAATACTGGGAGAATAATAATATTGTTGACAGAAATTTGAAAGTCCCTTTACTGACTTAGAAATTGTGTTTTACAGAGTATATATATTTTTTTGAACAAGTCTTTGGGCATTCAACAAATCCTGGGCCCAGAACCATGTGAGTATGAGAAGAACCACAAGGTGAAATCTTTGAACCTTGATTGAAATAAGGCTATTGGATTGAGGATTTAATGTGGAGATAACCAATGGCCCAGTAATCCCAAAATAATCATACCACATCAAAAGGTGCAGTTAATAATAAAGGAAAATTCTATGTGGGATTATGGGATGAATCGCTCTGCCATTACAATTCATTGAGGTAGTGTTCTCAACTTGGAACCTTTCTTCCCCCCACCTCTTGGCACAGTACTGTATTCTTTGCAGTAATAACTTGGTGCCCACTATGAGAAAATCAGGAGGTTCCATTCAGGCGTATATGATTCCAAATACAAGTTCCGTACAGCCAGAAAGACTCCCACATGTGCAAACCATTGTGAATCTAAGTTCCTTGATCTGGTGACCAAGTATGTGTTTAAGAACCACTGAGGCAGAAAATAGATGGACAAATCTTTGCTCTGGTCATAACAACCAGATAAAGTCAGTGTTAACACTTGACCTCACATACTTTGTAAAAAAAAATCCGTCTTCACCATCAGGGCTTGTGAAATAGTTTTGTCTGTGGTTGTTTTGTTTTTAGGGCATGGGATAACAGCAATGTGTTTGCCAGAATTTTATCAGAATGGTGGAAGCATAAAACCAAAGCTTAAACGGGAAAAGCAAGTAATTTGGTTCCATTCCATTTTTGATTCTAATCTTCTTAGATCTTACTCCCCAGCATATTATTCATTAATATAGTGACACTGGCCTTCCAGATGTTCCACTAACAAGACATTCCACCTCTTAGCTCCAGGCATTTTCTCTGGCTGTCCCCCATCCTTGGAATGTTCTCCCTCTTTCTCTCAGACAGTTGACCTTCCTGGCTTCCTTTAATTCCCAAATAAAATCCCATCTTCTAGAAGAAGCCTTCCCCAACCCCTCAATTCCAGCACCTTTCATCTATTCAACTATTTCCTATTTATCCTGTATATGTCTTGCTTTGTATAGTATGTTTGTTCCCCCATTATATGGTAAGCTCCTTGAGGGCAGGGTCTGTCGTGTGTCTCTTTCTGTAGCTGCTGCACTTAGCACCTTGCCTGGTTAATAAATATTCATTGGTTGATTGATGTGCAAATTTATAGAAGCTTCTGATGATTTAACAAGGTTGACTTATAGCCCCAAAGAAGAAAGAAGTCTTTCTTCAGAACTTCACATTTTAAAGGTTTGAAAGGAAACAAGCAGAGACAGACATCAGAAAGCTTTGTAGTTCCATGAGGAATGAGAGGCATTTCAAAAAGAAAGTATGAACAGAAGTCGAAGAACAAAGAACATGTGATTTTGGAGCTGCTATACTGAATAATGAGGCCAAGCTGAAAAGTCCTGCTAAGTTGAACAACCAGGAGGAGACGGTGGGAGAAATTCAATTTGAGGGGTAGTCATTAGGCAAATAAAGATTAAAAACCTAACAGTCCCTGCCCTTAAGGAGATTGCTATTGGAGAAACAGCATGAACCCAGATAAACAGGATATATACATACATTCATACATATATATATATATATACACATATATACATATTTACACACATATATATACATATATATACAAAGTTATTACTCTTAAACAATTTTAAAAATTAATTATTATTTTTACTGCATACCTAAATCCAGGGGTTCTTAACCTATTTTTGTATCACGAACCCCTTTGGCAGTTTGCTGAAGCCTATGTACCCCTTCTTAGAATATTTTTTTAAGCAATAAAAATAAATGCTAAATTAGAGGTTAGTAAAAATAAAGATTCATTTTTTTTCTCAGCCAAATTCATGGACTCCTTGAAATCTATTCATGGACCCCAAAGAATCTGTGAACCTCAAGTTAAGAACCTTTGCCTTAATTTCTGAATTTGTCCTACTTTCCAACTATTTCAAGTTACCCCTAACAACAACAAAATAGATAGAAAGAAACCACTAAGGAGAACCCATCAACAAATCAAAGGGATCTGACAGTATATGCAGTATTCAATATATTCTCCTGCTTCTATGCAAAAAGGTGCAGGGGTGCTTTTTCTCAACTCTTCTGCAGAGCCAAATTACTTAAATACCAAGCAATTTCAGAGCAAACTCAGTAGAGAGAGATAGATGGAGGGAGATTCAGAGACAGAGAACAGAGATAGAGTGTGAGAGAGAGAGAGACAGAGAAAGACAGAGAGACACAGAAAAAGAGAGACAGAGAGAGACAGAAACAGAGAAGCAGAGACAGGAAATGTTAAATGTTTTTATAATCTTGGGTACAAGCTGATATATTAGACTGTGGAGTACTTCCTAAAGTGGGGCAGCTAGGTGACGAAGTGGATAGAGCACTGGCCCTGGAGACAGGAGGACCTAGTTCAAATCTGGCCTCAGATACTTGACAGTTAGTAGCTGTGTGACCCTGGGCAAGTCACTTAACCCCATTGCCTCCCCCAAATTTACTTCTCAAAGAGGCCTGTTCACTTAATGGGAGTTACCTCACTCAAAGTGAGAACCTGAAAAGACCTTATCCTCAAAGGGCCAGGGTCTCCCAATCCTGGGCTATCTCCAGTCATCCTGGTGAATATCAGGCCACTGGACTCAGATGGCTCTGGAGGAGAAAGTGGGGCTGGTGACCTTGCATAGCTCTCCCTCACTCAAATCAAAGTCAACTGCAAGTCATGTCATCATTTCCCTGATGTCATGGTCCTCTTTGAGAATGAACGACAAACACACACATACTTCCTAAGGTAAGGGCTATGCCCCACTGAGAAACTGGCAAAGCTGAAGGTGGAAAAGGACACACTCCTTACATTAAGATAGCTTCTCTGATTTCTTTTTTTTTTTTAAAGTCCTTTTGATTCACTTGAATGGGAAATCAATACAGTGGTCTGAGACAACTGAGGACTTCGGAATTCTCAGAAAAAGTGAGGCTTGCTACAAAGTTCTGGAAAATGTCCAGTGCTTCCAGTGATCCCAGATTGATCTCATCCAGAAAAGCTCACCTCCTTAACATCAATATTCTGCCAGGGATACTACTCTGTGATGACAAATCATGGTCTCAGAAGAATTAAAATGACAAGGAATACAAACGGCAATCAAAAGACTTATAAAGCACATACATAGGCTACAGCTTGTTACCAGAGATCATATGCATGCAAGAATTATTATAAAATTTATGAAAGAGACTGAGTACCTGGAAAAGAAGATGGGATAGTTACAAAGGGAGAATGACAGGCAATACTGGACAGCTAGGACTAAAGTCTAGAGGACTAAAAGTCTAGAGGAAAGCCTTGTAAGGCCAATCTGTAAGTGAAAGATCTTTTCTGCCCATTGAATCAGGCCAACAAAGGGAGGCCTGATTAGAGGCAGGCCCACACCTTTGTGATGCCCATCAGGGATGGAAGACTCTTCCCACACTCTCAATAGACCTCCAGTGGGGCCAACAAAAGGAGGCCTGATTAGAGGCAGGTCCACACCCTTTCACTAACTAGTGCTAAGTAGGCTCTGAGCCCTCAGGGCCCTGAACAGGGTATAAGAACTCTGAGGTTGTCAGTTTGCCTTTGAGTGGGCACTCATTGAAAGAGTGTTGGTAAGGAGACACTGGGTAAGCCCTTGAAGTAGCCCCACCCCGTTTGAAAACCCAGATGTTGGTGCTTCTCTGATAACTATGTATTGTGATTTGGTTAGACAGAAATGTTGATCTGTTTATATTGTCTCTGTTTGTAATTTCTGTTTATATTTGCTCTGAAATTCAGGATGCTGGCTTTTGTGTATGTTTAATTAAAGTGAGATTGTTAACCCCTTCAAGTTGCTTTCCTTAGAAAAGCAGATCAAAGAACCTGTAGTGGCAGCCCTTCTGTGTGCTGGTGTTGTTGGTCTTAACACAGCCACAGTAGCAGCAAGCAGCATTGTTGTTACAGGCCTCCAGAGAGATGGCTGGCTCTTCTATGGAGTAGTTTCTGCTACTATTACATTAAAGACTTATTGGAAAGATATTGGTAAAAATGGAGAAGGTACTGTAGCATTGTAATCTGCATTGATTGGTGTAGCTAGTATCCATGCAGAGAAAAACTGCATATCCAAAGTATCTTTCTAAGGGAGGTGAGGTAGGGAGAAGGGGAAGGGAATAAGCAATTAAGTGCTTGCTATGTGCTAGTCATAGGGCTAAGCACTTTACAAATATTATCCCATTTGATCACACAGGGTTTTAAAAATAAATGCTTTTCAGAATTCTCTTTCCTTCTCCTTGGCATAAAACAGCTACAGAATGATCTGCTGAATATTACATAGACAGAAGCCGGTCATTAAAAAGTGTTGACAAAGTCAACCACAGATTTGTTCATCAGCTGCTTGTTAAGTGAATTCTGTCTCAACCAGTTCTTAGCCAATGGGGTGATTCTACTTCCAGTTTTGAGAGTATTGTTCAACAGAGCAGAATCCTCAACCATCTGTGAAATCACCAGAAGGCACCAGTGGTAATTATCTTGTTTTCTCTGAGGTACTCTCACCTTTAAGCTCCTAGATCTATGTGGGAGAGTTGGGGGTGGCTGAGGGGGCAGGACAATGGAGTTGCAAAGCATAGTTTCATCACTGGTAAGTGTATTTCAAGATCAGGTGAACAAAAATAAAATGCTGGAAGATAGGAAAAAATTCTTCCTGTGCATCTTCTCATGGGAGCTAGATTCAATCATTTCTGTATGGCTTTGACAGGAATTTTTCAAGGGAGAAAAAAATGGGTATTCATAGAAGTTAAAAGCCCATTTTAAAGTTTTGATTTCTAAAAGAGTTTCTTTTTTCCTTCCCTCACCCTTCAGGTAGGGGTTCATGGGGTCTAAAATTAAATTTTGAATTGAAACAGAGAGGCAAAAAGCTCTTTAAAATCTTAGGTCACACAAGTAGGGGCTGTTTTTTGCATTTCTTTGTATCTCCAGTACTTAGCCTGGCACATAGTAGGCACTTAATAAATGCTAGTTGACTAACTGGCATTCATTTTACAGGGAACAGAATTTGACCTATGGTATAACAGAATCTGCGGAATAATTAGCCATGTCATAATCAGACCATTCTATGACCTGAGTCATATGGTTTAGCTGTAACAGAAGGGCAAGAGAAATGTTCTCTTTTGTCTGTGACTTTTTGCTTCTTCAGTGATTATTTTATATAAGGAAAAGTGACCTTCAACTATATCAGGGCATATATACAATGCATAAAAGCATCTTTATAGTGAAACATGTTTAAACATTTATATTCACTATTATAATAATTGTAAAAATTTTTGCTCTCCATTTTGTTTCTTACAATTTCAGGTTGTTGTTGCAGTTCATTCTTTACTGTGCCTCGTTCTTGCTACTCCGTATAGTCTCCCTTTTTTTGAGCCTATGGTGAACCTGTAATACTCATGAAAAGAGTTGCCATGGCAACCTGTATTGATGTCACAAGCTCAGAATTCTGACTTCATTGCATAATGCAGTAAGCCAGTAGATGTTGCAGGAAAACTGCCCTGTTAAACCATCAAGTGCCTCGATTTATACAGCAGAGGAGAAAAGAAAACAAACAGTGGGTTGAACCCTGCCTTGTAAGTTAGATTTCCTGAGTTCTCCTTTTGACTCTGCCTTTCACTTGTTGCATTGCCTTGGATAATTCTATTTAATTTGGCAAAGTCTCAGTTTCATTGTTTATGAAATGAAGGTTATGGTCAGGAACCTCTTTATGTGTAGAGCAGACACAGCAGAGAAATCTCAGAATATCTAATGCTCTGTCTGCTGTAGGCTCAATAAACCTAAATCACAAAGCACACCAAAAAAAAAAAAAAACTGCCTGGAAAGAAAGCAATTTAACAGCATCTGCAAAGGCAGAAATCAGTAACATCTGTTGATAAGAATCCAACCAGCTTCCAAAGATAGAGGAAACTTCTAAAAAAACTGGGAATTCTTTGGCAAGAATAATGGATAAAGGACTCAAGAAGTATGCTTAAGGTTTGTTCTTCTGATCTTTAATTTAAATAAAGATGTTGTAAGCTGTGTTATCTCTTTTAAAGTTACTTTGCATTTGTTTATGGTGAAATTGAGATCTGAGTGAGAGAGATCAATGATTGTCCATTATAGCCCCAATGGATAGATCAATCTCAGGACAAGGCTGTGTGTAATAAATAAGGAGTAAATGCTTCTGGGGGAAAAATCCTACAGAAATGTTGGGCATCATTAGAAAGCAGTTGAATAAATGAAATGGCTTTGCTAATTTAAAATGAAATTCCTCAGTAAATACCAAATTAAAACCAATCTACTTAGAAAGATCTAGAAAATCTAACTTTCCTCAGAGATATGATTCATTCCATTTGCTCTGACTCCTGTGCACACAATTATGATTGTCACTATTTATAGGTCTGAAAAGCTGCTTAATCTAGTCGACTTCCATAACTAAAGAAAACTATTACCTGTTTGCCTATTTTCCATTGCACATTTAAGTTGAAATGAAAGTTGAATATGCTTGGTAGGGAAGACTATGGTACTATTTCTTTTCTAAAGGTCAGCCTTGATCACAAGGTAGCATCTAATGTATTCAAAGGAGTCCTGGTTAGTGCAATTCTAGGTTTGTGAAAACTCCCACCAAAGGTTAGAGAATTAATTCATCAACCTTTAGCAACTCCATTATTGCTGAATGAATGATAGCAAGGCTGGAGCTGTTTGCACTTTTATAGGGATTTAAGTCAAATGAAAGGCTATATTGTGTCATGACCTAAGCAACCACCAAGAATCATTTTATCTTGCATGCTTTAAAAAAAAAGGTATTTATTTTGCTATAGTAACAAGTGTCCTTATGAGATTAGCCAAAATGGTATTCTCACATTCTTGAAATTTGCTGATATCAATTGGCTGACATGGAACTGGCCTATTGGAAGTGTGTTCAGGTGATCCATTCAGACATTGGTCTTTTCTTTGTTTTGGAGCTGGAAGAATAGACACTTTCTGAGCTACATGTTTGGCCCAGGTGCTATGACTTCCTCTGTCTCTTTGTTAGGAGTCTCACTACTTAGCTATCCCTTGGTAGTATCTGAATTATCCATTAGTACCTCTACCTTCTTTATTAGCAATGTTAGTGAGGCATAAGTAATACTCTTTCCCCATTTAACTCAAGCCAGATCTTGAGAAAAGTGGGCAGCACAGCATTGTGTTGAAGAAGCAGATTTCTGTCGATTCAAAATGGAATACCTTTTGGGGGAGAAAAAGGACAACTCCACTGGCCTTTGTATCTTCAGTAGAGCTTGGCATATAGATATATAATGTTAACTCCAGTTCTGAAGAGGATACCTAGGAGTATATGTGACTTGACTTGGAAGCATTTGGACATGGCTTAAAGATAATTTATTTAACTCAGCTCTTTCTCTTTATACTCCCTGTTAACCTTTTGCTTGAAGGGCAGGGAGTTTTGGCTTTTGTGGGATCACTTTTCTGTTGGATAGAACAGCAAACCTCAGTTTTGCTCTTTCTCTCTTTGGCTTTTCTCTGGTGGTTGGTGGGAAGTCTTGGTTGGCCTATGACATAAGTATATGGATTGGTAATTCAGTTCCATCCTCTTTGGTAGGAATGCCTGTGTGTCCACCTTATCTTTAGGATTGCTATCCTTAATTTGTAGATACTATTTTTGATGGATTGTCATGTTTTGACTGAACTAGGAATTTCTCTTAAAGTCCACATGCAGACTAGTATCATTCTCTTTCTCTCAAGAAAAATGTTCTTCTACTCTTTGGCATTCACTAAGCATCCTATTAATTCTAACCTAAAACAGCCCAAGGAACTGGTTGGAATAGAACTCTATTTAAGGCAAAATCTCAGAGAAACTAATAAAGAGAAACTAATAAAGAAATATATGTAGTGCTTTTCACTCCTTCCCCTGCTGGGATAGACGTGGTGAGCCATTCCAAAAGACACATAAACCTGACTTTGGTCCTCTTTCCAATGTGTGTGATGTGCCATTGCATAATGTACCTCTGTCAGGATGTGACAATGAGCAGATGTTTATTAATTACCCACTGTTTAACAGAGTATTATATTGGTGCAGAGGGAGATTGAATATTGTGGTTCCTGCCTTCATGGAACTTGTAGTCTTGTTACCTATTACTTTTGTGTTGGTCTTTCTCCCTACCTCTAATATTCCCTGGCCATTCCCCCTTCAAGGGCTGTATCTCTGGTCACGTCTGGGAGAAGTGTCTGCAGGCAGAGTTTGTGAATAGAGAAGTTACTCAATTCAGTTTGCTAAGCTTTTATTGAATGTTGGCTAAGCATTTATTGGATGTTGGTTATGTGCATAGCACTGTTTCTAGTGCTATTGGGGATACAAAAGATGTCTCTGAAATCCCTTTTAGCTGTAAAATTATATGATTCTAGAAGACTTTTTCTCTGTCTCAGGGAACAACAGGTAATTTATTTTGGGGTCACATGACCCACATAAATGAAACAAGTAGAGAACAAAAGCAAACGCAAGCTATGATCTTATTGCAGGCAAGCAGTGCTCATAAGTGCTGAGCAAATGTAAAGTGAGGGAATAATCAGTCTGATTTATAGGATGAGGCAAGCCAGGGAAGACTTCTTAGAGGGCAGGAGTCTGGAGCTGTGTCTTTAAATAGATTGGTAGCAAAGAAATGGTGGGGGGTGAGTGGAGAATCATAAGGGAAATGCACAAGCAAACGCGTAAACAAGTAGGGAACTAGCAAGACATGTTTGGGAATAGACTCCAGGGTGTGCTGGAGCTGGCTTGAAATGGCTCCCAAGAACCAGTTGTTAAATTTTCAGTGTGAGCATTTGTACCTCAGAAATCAGCAAATATTACATATCATGGTTGGATTTATTGTTTTGTTGATTATCTAGACTTAAGAAAGTCATGGAGAAAATATTAATAATGCACATTAAACTGAAAAAGTTGTCTGGTATTTTCTGAATATTCAGTAGTTAGTTAAACATTTACCAGCATGCCACTGAGAATAGTAAAGAGGTTTCTGGTAGAATAATAGAAGGTGAGGTTGAATTTGTGTGAGAGGAATGCAGTCAAAGGAGGGCCTAAACTGACAAAATTAGTTTTGATGAAAAAGAAACAGGAAGCCACAAAGTTTGTTGAGTAGAAAGTTCTATGATGAAAAAAGTGAGACATTATTCTCTATTCTAGCAGAGTAAGAAAGGAAGCAAAAAGGCCTCATTGGAGGCTATACTTGTAATGTAGGCATTAAATGCTGAGAAATTGAATTTGGGGCACACTTGTAAAGATCAAAATGAAGGATTAAATCCAAGAAATGTCGGAGAGAAAGAATGAACAGAATTTGGCAAAGAGGGACAAAGGAGAAGGAAGGATCAAAGATAACTCCAAGGTACTAAAGATGGATGATTTTGTATGTAGGTATTTGTGTGTGTGTATGTATGGATATGGATATGGATATGGATATGGATATGGATATATATATATATATTTACATACATACACACACCTCTCCCCCCCACCTCCCACCGAAAGGCATTCCTGAAAGAAGAGGGAAGGGCTCTGAAGATGTAAAAGACCCAGTTGTCACATTGTGAGAGAGACATAA
This sequence comes from Trichosurus vulpecula, assembly GCF_011100635.1. Classification (NCBI taxonomy): domain Eukaryota; kingdom Metazoa; phylum Chordata; class Mammalia; order Diprotodontia; family Phalangeridae; genus Trichosurus; species Trichosurus vulpecula. Next base: position 110,180,729 of record NC_050579.1, read on the forward strand.
TTGTTCAAACCCTCTTGTATTCTCTCTGTGCAAGACTTCAGGCTATATTGTGACTCAGGCAGCATGGTCTTCCTTGGTATTTTCTTTGTACATCTCTGTGTTGTGTATGTTCCTGGAAGAGTCCTATGTATATCATGCTTCTGAACCAATTTTACCAACAGTCCCAATAAAAAAAAATCCGACGGAGTACATTCTTTTATCCTGAGCTAAGGGAATCTTTTACTTAGATGACATCCAGTCAAGACTGGATTCATTAAATTTGTCTGAGTTGCACATTCCTCAGTCAACAGAAGGACTTGGTGATGTCAATGTATCTTGACAATGTTGTCTAAAGAATAAAGATTGGGCAATAGAATTGTGAAATTATTTTATTATTTTGGTAGAGAAACAGACAGGTTTTTCTACTGGCAGATAATAAAGGCAGGAATCTAGGTCAGGAGGGTAGAGGGCAATGACCTTGCCTTCAGTTAGCTTTTGTACTTCTCAGGTTAATTTGCATACCAAACTGGTGAGAATTTTTGAGAGCTGGGTTCCATAGTCCCAGCCTTAGTATAGTTCTTGGGTATTGTTTTTTTTTTTTCGTCATTCTTAAAAATGGGTTTGAGAGGAGGAGGGACAAGTAGAAGATTGCCATCAAAGGTGAAATAGGGTTACAAGGAATAAATCTAAACCAGATAGTTATCTGGGACAACAGACTTAATTCACACTACACAAAAGTTAGTGGTGATAATTAGCAATAAGATTAAAAAGAGTCATAATCTTAGCTTAGGGGCACACTGCTTGGCTTTTATTCAGCTGTCCTTAGTTTGATTTGGTGATTTATTTCCCCTTCATGTCATCTAAGTGGTGCAGCAGATAGAAGGACAGGCCTCTTGGAAAACTATGAGAAATTACAGGAATGACTGCAAGTCAACCTGAGTTCAAATCTGTTTTCAGACACTTAGTAGCTATGTGACCCTGAGCAAGTCACTTAGCCCTGTTTGCCTCAGTTTCCTCATCTGTAAAATGAGCCAGAGAAGGAAGTGGCAAACCATTCAGTATCTTTGCCAAGAAAATCCAAAATGGGGTCACAAAGAGTTGGACACAACTGAAATGACTGACCGACAGCAACAAAAGCCCCTCCATCTATGCTCTTAAAGAATTTGTCCTACCCTTTTAGGAGACACCTAGCCACAGAACCATAGTTGATGAGATCAGAAAAGGCCAAAAGAGAACCCTAAATTCAGTCCATAAGGCAGCTCTGATGAGCTGAATTCAGGCCAGAAGAGTGCAGAGATATGGTATCTAAGGCAAAAACATGATATCCAGAAAAGACTATGCCCCCACTAGAGAGGAGAGATGCTATGCTTTGTGGAGAGCAGCAGAGAATAGTGTGATGATGTTTCCAAAAGACATCAACAATTGTGCTAGACTTCCAAGCTGCCTTGGTCACACTTGTGCCTCTTCATGTTCCCTGGCTACTCATGTTCCAGTTAGATGGCTCAGTGGATAGAGCACGATGCTTGGAGTCAGAAAGACCAGAGTGTGCCACGTGGACTGTTCATTTGGTATCTTTCATTTTTACTCCATATTGGCTGCATATCTTTTCTGGTTACAAATTTTTTTAAAATATATTTTTATTTATTTCTTAAATGTTTCCCAATTACACATAAAAAATCACAAGTCCTTTGGAATTGTCTTGGATCATCATCTTCATCAGAGAGACTAAGTCTTTCTCAGTTGATCGTCCTTACAACATTGCCACTATTGTGTATAGTGTTCTGGTTCTGCTCCCTACACTTTGCATGAGTTCATAAATGTCTTTCCAGGTCTTTCTGAAACCATCCTGTTTGTCATTTCTTATAGTTTTCCAAGAGCACAATAGCATTCCATCACAAACATATGCCATAACTTGTTCATCCATTTCCCCAATTGATAAACATCCCTTTTCCAATTCTTTGATTTCCAATTCTTTGCCACCACAAAAAGAGCTGTTATAAATGTTTTTGTGCAAATAGGTCCTTTTCCATTTTCTTTGGTTGTAATCTCTTTGGGATACAGATTTCTTAGTGGTATTATGGGGTCAAAGGGTATGCATAGTTTTATAGCCCTTTGGGAGTAGTTTCGAGTTGTTTTCCAGAATAGCTGAACTACTTCGCAACTCCACCAACTGTGCATTATTATCTCAATTTTTCCACATCCCTTCCATTGTTTATCATTTTCCTTTTCTGTCATATTAGCCAATATGATAGGTGTGAGACGGTACCTCAGAGTTGTTTTAATTTGCATCTGTTTAATAGTGATTTAGAGCATGTTTATGTGACTATTGATAGCTTTGATTTATATGGTCATTTAATACTGTATATTTGTGTACTATTCCACTGATCCATCACTATATTTCTAAGTCAGTACCAGATTGTTTTCATGATTGCTACTTTGAAATCTGGTACTGCCTTTCTTCACATTTCTTTTTCATTGATTCCCTTTATATTCTTGACCTTTTATTCTATCACAGGGCTGTCCAAAACATGGGCCATGTGCCCCCATGGGGCCCGCCTGCGTCCACCACAAGCACAGAAATCAACACAAATGCTTTAGTTAAAGCATTTATGTCAATTTCCATGCCCGTAATGAACACAGGTGGGCAGTGTAAAATTGCACTGCGGGCCACATGCGGCCTACAGGCCGCACTTTGGACAGCCCTGTTCTAGCAGATGAAGTTTGTTATTATTTTTTCTAGCTCTGTAAAATAGTTCTTTGGTAGTTTGATTAGTATGGCACCGAATGAGTAAATTAACTTAAGTAAAATTGAAATTTTAATTATAATAGGCATTTGCCTTGGCCTAACCATAAGTAGTAAAACTTCTGTTATCATTTAAATCTGTCTTTATTTCTGTGAAGAGCAATTTGTAATTATGTTCATATAGTCTCTGGGTCTGTCTTTACACGTAGACTCCCAAGTGTTTTATATTGTTTGTAGTTATTTTAAGTAGGATTTCTGTTTCTATCTCTTCCTGATGGGTTTTGTTGGTAATATAGAGAAATGCTGATGACTTATGTGGGTTTATTTTACATCCTACAACTTTACTAAAATTGTTAATTGTTTCAAATAGGTTTTTAGTTGATTCTCTAAAGTTATGTAAATATATCATCATGTCATCTGCGAAGTGATAGTTTTATTTCCCCAATGTCTATTTTTATTCTTCCAATTTCTTTTTATTGTCCCATTGCTATAGCTAGCATTTCTAGTACAATATTGAATATTAGTGGCAATAATGGACATCCTTAATTTCACCCCTGATGTGATTGGTAAAGGCTTCAAGTTTATCACCATTATAGATAATGTTTACTTTTCAGATAGAAACTATTTATTATTTTAAGAAAGGCTCCATTGATTCTTATACTTTTTAGTGTTTTTAATAGGAGTGGGTATTGTATTTGGTCAAAACTCCTCTATTTCATTAATATAAATTTTTTTTTCCTTGAAGATTTACACTCAGTTTTGTGCAGGGTAGGTTATTCTTGGTTGTAATACTAGCTCTTTTGCATTCTGGAATATCATACTCTAAGCCCTCCTCTCTTTTAATGTGGTAGCTGCTAAATCTTGTGTGATCCTGACTGTGGTTCCATGATATTTGAATTGTTTGTGGCTTCTTGAAGTATTTTCTCTTTTACCTAGGAGCTCTGGAATTTGGCTATAATAATCTTGGGAGTTTTCATTTTGTGACCTCTTTCAGTTTGTGATTAGTAGATTCTTTCAATTTCTAGTTGACCCTCTGGTTCTAGAATATCAGAGTGATTTTTCTTTAATTTTTTTTTGAAATATAATGTCTAGGTCTTTTAAAAAAAATTATGGCTTCCAGGTAGTCCAATAATTCTCAGATTATCTCTCCTAGATCTATTTTCCAAGTCAGTTGTTTTTCTGATGAGAAATTTCACATTTTATTTTCTTTTTTCAATTCTTTTGACTTTGTTTTACTGTTTTTAATATCTCATGGAGTCATTAAGCTTCCATTTTCTCAATCCTAATTTTTAAGGAATTATTTTCTTCAGTGAGTTTTTCTACCTGTTTTCCATTTGGCTAATTATACTTTTTAAAGACTTATTTTCATCAGTGAAGTTTTGTACCTCTTTTTCTATTAGGTCAATTTTGTTTTTTAAGGTGTTATTTTCCTTAGAATTTTTGTGTCTCTTTTTACCAAGCTTTTCATCATCTTTTCACAATTTTTTTTCCTTGTTCTTATTTCTTTACCTATTTAATCCTCTATCACTCTTATTTGACTTTGAAATGAATTTTTTAGCTTTTCCAGGAATTTTTGTTGGGCTTGTGTCCAATTTAAATTCCTCCATCTCACCCCCATTTTGAGGCTTTGCTTGTAGTTATTTCTATTTGTCTTCTGAGTTTGTGTCTTGATCTTCCCCTTTTATGATCAGTTTGTTTTTGCTTTTGTTTGCTCCTTTTCCATCCTATTTCTTGACTTTGAATTTATTTTGAAGTTGGACTTTGTTCTCAGTGGAGTGGGGGAGGGGGGCTGTCTAAATTTCAGACTTTTTCACACTGCCATTTTCAGAGATGGTTCTAAGGGTTTTGAAGTTTTTAAAAAAGTGCTTTCAAAATTGTGTGATGTGGGGAGAGATGTGGTAATTGCTCTCCTGGTCTTCACTCTGGTCTTTCTCCAGGAAGGACCTCTGATCTCTTAAGATTGCAGTCGATACTCTTCCTCATGGTCCCTGCTACCTTTGGACCAGAACCAATACTGTTCCTCAGGGGTCTTGCTCTCTCCTAGACCAAAAGTGCTCCTTTTCACCCTTGAACTGTGACCCCAAAGTGGGTTTATGCAATGGAATTGCCAAACAGTTTTCAGTCCTAGGTCTGTTGCTAGCACAGGGATCCCCTGGTATCTCTTTCTGACCAGTTCCCAAGTTCCCTTACCATCTCTGACTTGAAAGCTCCCTAAGCTGCTGCTGCTTCTGTTGCCACTGCCCAATCCCACTACTGCTGTTTTACCTACATGGGTGAGCCTCTACCCCTATGTCGCAGATCTCTTCCTCCAACCTCGTAAGTTGTCTTGGGCTGGAAGAACATTTTACCCTAATTTTTAATTGGCTCTGCCACTCCAGATTTTGATTTGAGGAATTATTTTGGAAGAAAATGTCGGAAAACTCAACTGAGTGCTTCATCTACTCCACCATCCTGGTCATAAATCTTTGATGACATATTTTATACCACTTCTTGCATGTACATCGGGCAACATGCTGTAGCCCATTTATGCCAACCATGCATTTCTCCAATGCTCTTTGAATGACCCATAATTTTGATTCTTTGGAATAGTAATATTCCATGATTCTGAGTTATATAGTAAAGTCCTTAGCACAGTGCCTGGTACATAGTAGGTAATACATACATGCTAGCAATGGTGATGAATCTGATGATAATGATTAGCAGGAGAATATTTGTAATCAAAAAGAAGAGTTTGGGTTTCAGAAAGAAGCTTAGCTATCATCATTTATTTTTTTCAGTACTTTACATTTTTAATATTGTATGCTTAAGGAAGGAAATTTAAAATTGAGAACCTCATAGCAGTTGATTGTGGTTTTCTTATTCTCTCTCTCTCTCTCTGTCTCTCTCTCTCTCTCTCTCTCTCTCTCTCTCTCCCTTCTCTCTCTCAATATACACACATATAATATAATATACCATACTCAAAATTTATTTTAATGATGTGGCGGGTGCTTTATATATACCTGCTCCACAAAGAATTATTATAAATTCATTCATTGGGCAAGATCCAAAGTAGTTGAAAAAGTAGCAATAAAAAGAAATGGTATTATGTAGATTAGAATATGAATATTTTGACTTGGCAAGTCTAATGCATCAAAATCTGGTCTTGCATCCAAAGGATTATTCACATGCATCGGTGAATAGCACCTCCAGAGAGTCCAAATTCCTTTTACTCTCCAAGAAAGCATTTTACCCTTCCCGTCATTAACTCTGTTGTTAGTAAGGGAAAAGTTAGTTTGTTTGGTCTAGAAACCTTTGGACTTGAACATGGAAAGGGAACACAGAGGACTGACACTGAAATGGTGCTAGTAAACTTTTGATGGAGAGCTTGAGAGTCAGAGATGAATGAGAAAGGACAGACATTTAGCCAAAGGGTAGTGATGGCAACATTTTTGTGTGTGACATTGTTCTCTTGGTCAGACTTGGGTTGCACTCTCGGAATTTAACCTTGCATCAAGTCCTTAAAAATGTAAGTATTACTCATATGTGAACACACCTTACGTCTAATATTTTACATTTTGCAGAGTAACTTTATACAAATTGACATTTTTGTGGAGATCACACTATGGTCCAAAAAAGCCAATGTGAATGAGAAGGCATGGTCTTGAGATAAAACAATGAGAAGAAATGGACTCTTCTGCCACCTCCCTTCTAGTCTGTCAATAATTTGGGAGTAGAACTGTTAGCATAGATAGCTGTTCCAAACTCTTTCTGATTAAGTCCTCACTTCTGTGTTAAATCATAGCAGAAGCCAGGCTTTGGAGATTTGGCTCAGATTGCCTCTTCAAATTCCTTTAAAAATTTTTCATAGTGAATTTAATTATCTACATACAAATATTTGAACATAAGAAAGAACGAAGATGAGGATTGTATAAGAAACTGAATTTGTGTTATGTAGTTCCTTTTTTATTTTTGATATATACTGTCCCGAATGTCCTACTGCAGTTTTTAGTTTAGTAATATATATATATACACATATATGCATATATATATGTATATATATACATATATGCATATATATGTATATATATATACACATACATGAAAACATACATGTAAGTGTAAGTTAACAAAGTAGTAACAACTTCATTCTATTTGTTTCTCTTCCCCAACACATTTCTTTTTTGCTTTCTTCATCGAATTTTGGAAAAGCATTTTACTGATGCTTTTTAATTTACATTTCTATCATCTCTCCATTTTTGCTCCCCAAATCCTCCCTAAAGGACTTTATTTTTAACAAATATGTATAAATAAACAAAACAAATCAATAGTTATGGCTTTGAATGGAGACAATGAAGGGTGATCCAGGAGGACATGTTGGGGGTCAGAAGGAAAGGAAAAAAGGTTTCAAAGTATAACTCTTCATTTTCTTTCACCTTTTTCTTTTTACCCCTTTCTGGGATTCTACGATTTATAAAGAGATTCCTAATTCCTGGAACAGGAAAACTGGGTGGCACAGTGGATAAAGCACCAGGCCTAGAGTCAGGAAGAATCCAAATCTGGCCTCAGTCACTTACTTGCTGTGTGACCCTGGGCAAGTCACTTAACCCTATTTGCCTCAGTTTCCTTATTTGAAAAATGAGCTGCAGAAGGAAATCGCAAACCACTGTATTATCTTTTCTAAGGAAACCTCAAATGGGGTCATGAAGAGTCAGAAACAATTGAAGTGATTAAACAATTCCCAGAACAAAACCAAAGGAAGAAACAAATGATAAGGATCAAGAATAGCTGAACCGGGCAGGCAGCAGTGACTGTCCTGTTCTTATTACTATGGGTTTTACCTGGCCTTCATCAGAAATCTTTCACATAACACTTCTTGCGGCATTTAGATGAAACTAAATATGAAAGTGAATGGTTCCATTTCCTTGATGGAAAGTTTAATTTCATCCTCCAGTATGCTGTTCCTAACTTGTTTGTAGACCTAATTGTTTATTTAACGGGGATGCATGCTTCCTTTCTTTTAAAATGAGTTTCCATAGATTTACATAAATTCCCTGGGGATCATCTTAATTTGAGCAAGTGAAGATTTGTCCAGATGTGCACTGATTTTTATGGGATTGTGAAACTTTAGGGTGAGGACTATAGAAAGGACAATTTGGGAGAAATAGTCACTCTAACTGTTTGGAGAAACAGTTGAATGAACATGCCTTCACTATTGCAGAATGGAGACTTGCAAACTAGCCTCAATAACAAGTATTTATTGAATATATTAGGGGAAGAGAGTATGTGAAGTTGCCATACAATTCAGAAATCACTTCTTATATTTGAAAATAGTAATGTTTATATGTCAATTTAAAAAGAAATTTGTTTCATTTAACCACCAATACATTCAACTCTTCAATAAGGGTGAAAAGTCAAAACTCTCTATCCCACATTGCCAAACTTGACCTAATATGACCCACATTCTTTGCTCCTAATATATTTTATTTTTAATTTTTTTTCATCAATGTAGGTAACTTCCTCCACAGAGGCTGAAGGTAACCTTTGACTCTAAAGGGATCCAACCCTTGTCCCCTCAGCCTTATCTACTTAACCCAAGATGGGTGCATTTGTAAAAGGTTCCATCTCCCTTAATACACCTCTGCAGAATAATTATAAATATTATTATTAATAACTCTTTACAAATGTTATCTCATTTTATCCTCACAATAACCTTAGGATGTGGGTCTATTATTATCCCCATTTTACAGATGAGGAAACCAGGACAGAGAGAGTGACTTGCCCAGAGTTATATAACTAGCAAACATCAGAAGCTAGATTCAAACACAGGTTTTTCTGACTCCAGGTCCAGTATCCTATCTACCATGCCACCTAACTGGTAAAAACCAATGGCTTCAACATTTCAGAGTTCTTCATTGGTCTGTCTAGTATTATCTAAATTATCTAAACATCTCAGAGCTCTTCATTGGTCAGTCTAATCTTATCTAAATTATCTAAACATCTCAGAGCTCTTCATTGGTCAGTCTAGTATTATCTAAATTATCTAAACATCTCAGAGCTCTTCACTGGTCAGTCTAGTATTATCTAAATTTCCTAATTCAAAGATTAGAACTCAGCTGAGGATAGAAGGTAAACAAAAAATGTCAACATATCTTCTTTTTAAAAATTTCTAATATTTTATTTTCCCACGATTACATATAAAGACAATTTCTAACTTTCATTTAAAAAAATTTTTGAGTCTTAAATTCTCTCCCTCCTTCCCTCCCTTCTTTTCCCCATTGAGAAGGCAAATACTTTGATATAGGTTATAACACATGTGTAGTCAAAACATGTTTTCTTATACCTTTCCTATAGAAATGTCTTCATGCTTTTTCTGTGATACAATTAACCCTGTAGTTAGATGAACTTTATAAAGTGTTAGGCTTTCTCTGTGGTTTTTGAAATCCTGAAACTGTCCAGCACAAGTGGCCACTCAGAGAGGAAAGTTGGGGAATAGACTTAATAGCCTTACCTAAGATGTGAGCAAAAGGGGCCTGGCCTAAGTGACCTGCATCAGTTGGCACCATCAAGGAGGTTACAGTCAAATGGGGGGGGGTGATTCTAAAACAATGACAGATAAGAAATGATAATAAAATCTGGGTGTTAAGTTATAGGTAAATTGTTAGTGCTCTAAATTCAAAGTAAAAGGAGATTAATAAAGATTGGCACAGTCTTGGAAGGTTTTATGAAAGAAGTAGCAGTCACAGGTGTTTGATAAATGCCTCTTGATTATATCTTGCATTTTTAATAACTGTTGTTTCCAAAAATGTAAGTTGCAGGTTTCTCTTAGAATGCTTTCTTGGACAGGATCCCTCAAACCATGACCCTCTGATGCCTGGGTCATTCACCCTTGGGCATGGCTGGGGTGAGCTGGTGTAGAGCTGGCAGGCTCCTCTGAAGATGCTGCCAGAGAGCTTTTCTGGCCAAGAATTCTGTTAAATCTTATTTTAAGAGGTAAAATAAAACCTTTCTACTGGTAGGCCTATACAGATGCCAGTGGCGAGACAGAGACAGAGACAGATATAGACAGAGACAGGGACAGACAGACAGACACAGAGACAAAAAGATGAAAGAGTCATTCTCCTCATTGGCTGCAGAATACAAAGCTAACAGACTCCTGTGAGTGTTACTCAGTCTTTGTTGTCCTCTATTAGAAGTTGATATGAGTCATGCTTGAAATTAGAGGTTTTTGTTTCTGGTGGTACACCTTTTCCTCACCTCCCCCCCACCCCCACTACTTTCTGTCTTCTCCTAGGCCTGCCTCATGTTGTTACCCTATTGCTATTGGGAGTTTTTTGTGTTGCCATGCTTACAGGTAAAATTTTTCATTTTTTAGTATAATCTAAGAGTAATTTTTTTCAACATCTCAAATATGATGGAGGAAGTAAATAAAGAAGTAAATAAAGAAGCTAACCAATAAATCCTCCTCCCCTTTAAAAAATATAAAAATAACCCACAAGTATATAGACATATGTTTACTTTAGGATATATATGTATGAGAGTATGTGTATATACACATGTATATATATAATTTTTTGTAGTTTTAATATTTCCAAACCTCTGTAACCTTCAAAGTAAGTTTCATAGCTGCAACCCAATTTTTAACGTCCCTGATCTTCTCAGTCATTTGGAAAATGAAGAAGAGACTAGCAGGGTTATTTGAGTCATACAATGACTACAAAGTTGGGATGCGGCAAGGATTCTCCGAGGTCTACCAGCACAGCCTCATGTGTTGTTTCTTCTCTAGATACAGAAGCCATTCCATTTTGGCACCATATCTTGGCATAGACCCATGTGAACATTTTGCTGGCCATTTACTTCCAACCTATCAGCTTGCTTCATTTAACTATATTGACTGGTTTCCCCAGCTGGACAGTCCTTTGGTCTAGCCCCTAGCCTTTCCTAGGCCCTTTCTCACCTCTCAGAAGGTGGTATGGTATAGGGGAAAGAGCACTGACTGGAATAAACAATGCCTGGTCCCTGATTCTTTACTTCCTATGTGACCTTGGGCAAGTGACTTGTCCTCCCTGGGTCAGAGTTTCCTGATTTGTAAAACGATTAGATGACTTCTGAAATCCCTCTGGGTCTGTGATTGCTCTCCCAATGGCATTAGCTCCGTCCTCCTTCCAAACGTTGTTGGCCTTCTGAATCTGGGAAACAAAGAAAGGAGTGGTAGTTTGAAAAAGGTTTGTTAGCAGCAATAAAGAACAGTAATGACTTTGCTGAAAAGCAGAGGGGATGCTATTCTACCCACATTTGAGGACATTCACATGAGGCAGGCACAGCTTGCACATTAGCTGATGGTCCTGTTCACATGATAAATGAAAATCTTATTCCCTCCATTTGGTATGACTGTCACCTTATCCAATAGCACAGTTTGCTAAAGAGACTTAAAATGCGGTTTTCACACTGATCATGGAAACCGGCAGTGGGGAGAATTGCTGCACAGGTAGAGGGAATGCCATTCAGTTGCAATGAAGGCAATTTGCAAGAGAGAATTACTACTGTTCCGTCAGAAGTCATCCATTGAGTCTTGGCTTCTCTTTTTTTTACAGAGCCTACTTCCTGACATATATTTGTCTCTGTAACTCTGTTTTGTTTTTTGGTTTTTTTTTTGGCAAAGTCTCCCTTCTTTCTCCCCCCATGGTGATTTTATTCAGTGTCAGTTTCATAACTTGATTATCTTTCAGCCAGATACAATTATCAGTTATAGAAAGTAGAGGGTGTTATTTATTGATTTGTAGAAAGAGGATAGATTTATCATGTTTTAATTATTCTTGCATGGATTTATTTAATCAGGAAAAAAACCAATCAGGGACAGAAAATGGACCTGGGAAATATAATTTACACAATTCAATTCAACAAACATTGAAGCCCTACTATGTGCATAGTGAGAGGCATCATGGTAGAGTAGTTAGAGTGTCAGCCTTGGTGTCATGAAGATTTGGGTTTAAGGCCTACCTCTGACATATACTGGCTATGGGACCATGGACATATGACTACTGACCCTTTCAGGGCCTGGAATAATATTCTAAAACTATAATATACTTATGGGTTGCTGATCTCTAGGGAGGGAGTTTCCAACCCAAGACTCTCCCACTGTCATACATAATCACAGATCCTCAACTCACAAGATAAAAAAATACCATTCCTGCTCTCAGGGAGTTTATGATCTAATAGAAAGATAATATTGACAAGTAATTGCCATTCTAAATGGAACCTGATATAGTAAGTGTTTAGAGAAAGGGAATATAGACCAATGGTTCCACTGATAAAGGAAACTCTAGGATGAGCAAATTTCCTCTACCAATACAGATTGGGTTCATTTCTGCAATTTATAGTCTTAATTAGCTTTAGCACTCTCGATGCTTTTTATACACAAGCTAATGTCATGCCTTTGTGTTCATCCTCTGTTACCTGCCCTTGTTTTTACCCTCTCTATGCCCAATTTTCTTGTCCTCTATTACACAATTCATCAGAGGACAGAAAAGTTGGATCTGGGGAAAGCAGATTTCCAAGGGTTCAGAAGAAGGATAGTTAAGATCTCATGAACTAAAATTCTATAAAATTCTATGAGAGGATTCAAATCGCCCAGGATGAATAGAAAATGCAGGAATGAAATTCTAAGGACACAGTGAGGAGGATGGAGAATGTACTGTTTTGAGAGAGTGGGTAGTTGACCATCATATCAACTCCAAGTGCTTTCCCTTAGTGAGAGTGACCCTTCCCAGTATAGTATTAGAATCTGGAATGTTGTAGAAATCCTACCTTGAGATTGGGTTTATCAGAGAGGGAAGAAATTGTCTTGACTATTTATGGATATAAATGTTTTGTAATTTTTTGGTTGGATTAAATAAAACCTGTCTTATATTCAATGCGTTCTTAGCCTTGATGCTTTCATGTGAACTGAGGGTTTCTTTCTCCTTTTTTTTCATGGAAACCTAGGTACCAGCAAAATTCTAATGTTCCTAAAGGGCATAGGAGATATTTTATTGAGAAGCATCCAAAGATTTAATTCATTCTTCATAAACCTGGGGCAATGGTTCTGGGGCATAAGTTCCATAAGTAGTGTTATCACATTCATTTTATAAATAAAAAATCCAGAGTTTCAGAGAAATTAGATAACTTGCCTGTGGTCATATATTTCATAGGAAGGGGAACTTGGATCTCAGGGAAGCATAGGATTTCAGATCTAGAACAAACTTTAGAAATAAATTTTCTCATTTTATACATGAGGAAATAGGCCTGGAAAGTGAAGTCATTTTCTCAAGGTCACATAGATTTTAAGTTAGTCTCAGCTCCAAGTTCAATGTCCTTTCCATTACACAGTTTCACTGGATAAGTACGTAAGAGAACTACAATGTGCTAGAAGATGTCTGAGGAGGGAAAGAATATTTCTGATCAGGGGAGAAGATTGAGAGTAGGTAGCTATTTTTAATTCAGAGGAGGCTGAGATTTTCTGTAGTATGAAATTCTCTCAGTACTAATCATTTTCACATAATTTTTGTGAAATAGATTTTATTGGTTGGAATTATTACAAAGGCACTTGGAGGCTTCTTTGGCCCTGGCTATTCTTATTAAAATTAAAGTTAGTCAGGAAGTGTTTTTCACTCAGGTATGGCAATATCCATTGGCTACCTTTCAGAAGAATCTGCCAAATACGGGTTTTGAAGGAGGTAGAAATGTAGCTAAGCATAAATCTAGTTCGATGAGATCTACCAATGTCTTGGTATGCACAATATCAAAACAAAATAACATTTTAAACTTGATTAACATGGTCAGGATAGTTGTTGTTCATTTGGTCAGTCATGTCCAGCCCTTCATGACCTCATGAACTTGTCCAGGGGATTTTTTTTTTTGCAAAGATTTGGAAGTGGTTTGTTATTTTCATCTCCTTTGGGTCCCCATTTTATAGAAATAATGCTAATGGAATAGGAAGATCTTCGCCGTCCATTAATACGCCTACATGATCACATGTGTTCAATCACAGTTGTGATACACCCTGAGCCACAAACAGCCCATTGGGGGAGGAACTTGCCTAAGGAGGAACTTGCTTAAAGGAGAAGCTTGCTTAGCGGGAGGCTTGCTTTCAGGAAGGCTTTCACACCTTTTGGTACTAAGCGGATTAGGCACTGAGACAGGAAGGTTGTGATACCTTCTGGCTCTGAGCCTATTTGTCAAAAGTGTATATATATTCTGAGGTGAGATTTTGCTTTGGGGGTTCACTCATGAGAAGGATCTTTTGATTTCCTGATTGAGACTTTGAGTAGCTGTTTGTTCAGAGCCCCCTGACTACTCAGATGTAAACTCTCTCTCGATCCAGTGACATATATATGTATATATGTATGTGTGTGTGTGTGTGTATATATATATATATATATATATATATATGTGTGTGTGTGTGTGTGTGTGTGTGTGTATGTACTCTCTCTTGATCCAGTGATATATATGTATGTATGTGTATATATATATGTATGTATATATATGTATATATGTGTGTATATATATACGTGTGTGTGTGTATGTACTCTCTCTCTCTTGATCCAGTGATATATATGTATGTATGTGTATATATATGTATGTATGTATGTATATGTATATATATATATGTGTATATATATATATATAGTGTCTAGCAATATTTCTTCGTTCAGACAGTTGGAGCTCTGTCTGTTTATCTTTGTGCTGATTTCTCTGCTTGTTTTTCTCTGCTTGTATTTTCTCAACATTCAGGGTGCTGACCTTTCCCCTGAACTAGTGAATGTAATTAAAGTAAGATTGTTGACCCTTTAAAGTTGTTTTTCTTTAAGAAAAGCAGATCAAAGAACCTGTGCTAGCAGGCCATCTTGGGTGTGCCAGGGTGCTTGCTGTTACAACAGATGAGAAACCGAGACAAATAGGGGTTAAGTAATTTGCCCAGGGCCACATAGCTAGTAAGTGGCTGAGGCCATATTTGAACTCAGATCTTCCTGACTCCGAGTGTTCTTGTAGCCAGAATGGCCTTTGTTTTCTTTGAATGACTCAGCTTACCTCGTTGGGCCTCTGGACGCTGTGGCTTGCTCTTCCGGGGCAGGAAGCCCGAGGAGCATTCCAGGAAGCAGACAACTTCCTGTGTGATGAGTCATGGGGCTGGCTGAGGGGAGGTGTTAACGGCTATGCTAGGGGGAGGGGCCAAGTCAAGAACCAATCGGCCCTGGTCGTTCAGGCGGTGCTTGATGATGTCAAAAACTCTATAAGAGGGGAGAGGACAGCTGGAAGATCCTCTCTTTTCCTTTTCCGGTTGGAGCCAGAGACAGTTACAACGACAGTTACAGCGACAGTTACAGCGACAGTTACGGCAGTTACGTCAGTTACAGCCACAGCCACAGACACAGCTGAAACAGGAGCTGCCAGTAGCAGAGCTGACCTACGGGAGGAAGCTGAACAAAGACTTCAGGCCAGTGGATTGGGGGAGCCTGTGTTTTCCCCGGCGTACCTTACACCCCCGCAGAAGCTGGATGGTTAAAAGCAGCTTCCGTTGGAACCAGAGGCAGTTACAGAGGCAGTTACAGAGGCAGTTACGACAGTTACGTCAGTTACAGCCACAGCCACAGACACAGCTGAAGCAGGAGCTGCCAGTAGCAGAGCTGACCTACGGGAGAAAGCTGAACAAAGACTTCAGGCCAGTGGGTAATCTTATTACCATAGAGGGGGAAACATGATTTTGCTTTACGCAATCATGCTTCTCTGTAGCCTCCTGGTTACTCTTTCAAGGCGTACTTATTGGGCCTGGAAGCTTTTGATCAATATATCAAAATGGGGTTGCTGGTTCATGGGTTGGTTACTGTGGAGCCTAAATAAATGTTTTGATTCTTCTGCCTTCTACTTTGAGAGTTTCTTATATCCGGCGGTTCCGAACGTTTCAGACATGTTTATGATCCTCTTTGAGATTATAAACTCTGCCCTCCTGATACATTTGGCGACCAGGATGGGATCGCTAGGTATAAGATCTCTATTTAGAAGCAGAACAATTCCAGAGGAAGAGATGAATATCCCAGGATGGGAGGATCCATTTTATTCCTCCCTAGCAAAAGAATTGGCTAAAAAAGCTGGACCCTGTGAAAACTGGGAACCAAGGCTACGGAGAGGAGATCCTAGGGATTTGGAAAAGTGTTTACGAGAAGTTGGGATTCAGTCTGGGGCATCACTATCTAGGCAAAGCTGGATAGTGTTATCAGCCTACCGGCTAGTACACGAAAGATTGAGATTAAGTGAAAGACATAGGGGCACTCCTACCCCACAGGAAGAAGGGGAATCTCAGATAGCAGAAGACCAAACTGACTCAAATGAGAACTTTTCTATTAATGTGGCTAAGAGCAACAGGAGACCAAAAAAGCCCAGAGTGCATTTCAACCCAGCCCAGAAAGAGCCTGACTGCCTGCTTCGTCCTAGCCATGGTGGCAGAGGAAGTGAGTGGGGAGAGAATGAGACAATGTTAGGGGCTGAGGCACAAAACACTACTGGGGTTCAGGATGTGCCTCACACAGAGAATAGGAGATGGTTAAATGATCAGACAAGGGCTCGACCCATACAAAGGAGGAAGACAGAAACCCGAGGTGAAGATTCAGTTACAAGGGAAATTCAGGAAGATTTCTCACCGCAAGAGGTCACAGATATTTTGAGTAGATTCAGCCAAAGAATAGGAGAACCATTGATATCTTGGATGGTAAGACTCAGTGATCAAGGGGCCAGTGGAATATCAGTAGATGGGACAGACTGCATGAGATTCATAGGTATCAGCCATGATCCTCTAGTTCAACAAGCTTTTAGGGAACATCATCAGCAAGGAGATGGTGATAGCAGGACTACTCTGTTGGCATTAGCCACTGTGGGATGCAATAAGAGATATGCTACTGATTCTATGTGGCCCACTGAGCACAGACCCTGGTATTCACTTAGAGATTGTATCATGAGACTAAAGGAGGAGGTAATGAAGACTGCCATTATGATAGGAACTGCAGACAAATATTACAATGATCCAATGGGACTGCCTCATAGGAATTTAATAATTAGGACAGCTCCCCCTGCTTATAAACAACTAATTTTGAATTTATTACTTGGAGAAGTAGGGAGCCGTCTTACAACAGTGATAAATAAGATTTTACAGTTACATGACTTAGGTGACTGGGGAGGGGATAGATCTCCTCGAGAGAGAAGGGTGAATAACCAGCAAACTTGGCGCCAAAGGAGAGTAACAAGGAAAGAAATGTTTACTGCTTTATTGAGAGCAGGGGTAGGTTTTGAAATGATAGATGGAATTCCAACCAATGAATTATACAGAATGTATAGAGGACTTGATAACACGAGAAATAGGGAAATAAGAACTGCTCCTGCAAGCCCACAAGCCACTCAGACTGAAGGTGACCTTGTGTGATTAACGGATGAAAACTTGTACATTTGGGGAAAGGCTGGGAGGACAATCTTAGTCTCTATCTAGGGTGGGATCCTCTTGGCTTCCTCATTATGTTCCTTTTGAAAAGAAACATTTCCCACCTGAGTTTGGCTCTGATGTTGGATCTTTGCATAACTGAAATCTCAACCAAACTTGAGATGATTTTATTTGAAGAATTATAGTCCATACTTGTCTATTCTTTTTGTCCTTTCTTTTGGCTAACCTTGTTGCTAGTTTTGTTTCCTTCAGGCTTAAGCACCCTGCACTTTCCGGTGACTGCCTAAGCATGTAGCATTCTTGGAATTCCTGCCAGCTCGTTAAAGAAATGACCTCTGGAATGGGACTTTTTGGGGGCAGGGCCATCTCTACATCCAATTTCAGCATGAAGAAGCTATGGAAAATGAGACCTTCACCCCTCACCCCAAGATTTTGAGCCCCAATCGTTCAAGGGGGGTGGAAATGATGATAGTGTTCTGTTTACTTATTTTGTGTTATCCTTGCTGTGTTGTTTTATTGTTATGATATTATTGATCCTATGTAATGGATACAAGGATTTAGGGGTGGACATTTGAATTATTAATAATTATTTTGGGGATGATTGATTGAAGAGATTATCTTGCTGGGACCTAGGGGTGGATCACATTTGAATCGTAAACCAATATTTAGGAATGTCACCAAATGATATGTTTTGCTTTATAATGAATGATATGTTTTAGTTTCCTTTGTAATTGGATCACAATGTATGTTCTAGGATACATGGCTGATTAGATTATGTATCCTATAACAAGGGGTGGAGTGTAGCCAGAATGGCCTTTGTTTTCTTTGAATGACTCAGCTTACCTCGTTGGGCCTCTGGACGCTGTGGCTTGCTCTTCCGGGGCAGGAAGCCCGAGGAGCATTCCAGGAAGCAGACAACTTCCTGTGTGATGAGTCATGGGGCTGGCTGAGGGGAGGTGTTAACGGCTATGCTGGGGGAGGGGCCAAGTCAAGAACCAATCGGCCCTGGTCGTTCAGGCGGTGCTTGATGATGTCAAAAACTCTATAAGAGGGGAGAGGACAGCTTGAAGATTCTCTCTTCCTTTTCCGGTTGGAGCCAGAGACAGTTACAGCGACAGTTACAGCGACAGTTACAGCGACAGTTACAGCGACAGTTACAGTCACAGCCACAGCCACAGCCACAGCTGAAGCAGGAGCTGCCAGTAGCAGAGCTGACCTACGGGAGAAAGCTGAACAAAGACTTCAGGCCAGTGGGTAATCTTATTACCATAGAGGGGGAAACATGATTTTGCTTTACGCAATCATGCTCTCTGTAGCCTCCTGGTTACTCTTTCAAGGCGTACTTATTGGGCCTGGAAGCTTTTGATCAATATATCAAAATGGGGTTGCTGGTTCATGGGTTGGTTACTGTGGAGCCTAAATAAATGTTTTGATTCTTCTGCCTTCTACTTTGAGAGTTTCTTATATCCGGCGGTTCCGAACGTTTCAGACATGTTTATGATCCTCTTTGAGATTATAAACTCTGCCCTCCTGATACAGTTCTATCCACAGAACCACCTAGCTAGTATAATACACACACACACACACACACACACACACACACACACATATACTTACTCACATACACTATAGTATACATTATAATCTTATGCACATATGTACATACATGCATGCATGTATACACATGTATATATACATGCACATCACACAAATACACAGTATATATGCATGCATACACAAATGTGTGCATATATATATATGTATGTATGTATGTATGTGTGTGTGTGTATGTATATATGCTAGACATACCCAAATCTGAAATAGGAAGGAAAACAATCCTTAAAGCAAAGAAAGCTGTGACTTGTACAAACCAAATTTCAAAGGAACAATTTTCTTGGAAGCAGCAACTCTTTAACAGCTTTAAAATGACTTCAGTGTTGTGTATATTCTTTATAGTCGAAAGCCTAGAGTATAAAAAATGACTTGGAAAGTGTTCTGATTTTGGAGCGTAACAAGGTCCTAGGAGTGTTAGTCTGGACAATCGATTTGTTATAAATCTTTCTTTCTCAGTGCATCACAGGTGGTGATGTGGAGATGTTTTGTTTCCTTTGTGTCAAGAATAGTGATGCTTCATAATGACCACCTTGGGTCATGAAATTCAACAAACATTTATTACATACCTACTATGTGAGATGCACTGGACTTGAAAGCTAAAAATGAAATCGTCCTCTGGTCTTAAGGAGCTCACATTTGAATGAGCAAACATCATATTCTATATAGAACAATTTCTATGTATGGACTCCCTCAACTATACCCCTTCCATCCATATACATACTTTCTAGGCTCCAACATTAATGCATAGTAATTGATGATGGAGAGTATTTTATTGGGAAGAATTGATATACTTTTGAAGTGTGGAAAAATGATAAATAGTCAAAAGCAAAAGGAGGTGAAATATATGTATAACATAATTGCTCCGCTCCTGTTCTCTCAGGACTAGGTCTATCACAATTTATTGTTTCTAGAGTTTTCTAGGACTTTGAAAGGATTAAAGGGTGATCTCTCTCCTCTACCATTGGCTCAAGGCCCTACTGGATATGTCTCGCCATTTTGAAGGCTCTAGTGACTAGCACTCCAGTTCTACTTCATATCAGGTCAACTTTTACAAAGGAAGGTTTACTCCAAAGACAAAGAAAGAATACACAAACATTTTCTGCCTACTTTACCTTTGTCTCTGGGGTAGGGGCTTGTAGGTTAGGCTCACAATTTAGTTTATTGCATTAGTCCCACTGTGTTCAAATCCAACATCAACATCAGTATTGCATTTTGCTGAGCTGGAGTTTTGGTACCTTTGTTCTTCATGGTCAAGCTGCTGCACTGGCTACAACACTTGGCCTTTATTCCTGGATTTCTTGATTCTTGTGGCTTGAGTTTTCAGACAGGATCAAAAGATTCCTCACCCTTTGACCAAAACAGAAAAGAATAAAGGAAAATTCCAAAGACCCAGACCTATTTCTGAATACCATATGGCCTAAGGGAGGTGGGGGTGGGGATTGATTGCAGGGATGGGAGGAAAAGAACCTAAGGTCCTCTCCTATTTACTGTCTGGTGTGTGTAATGCAGAATGTCTATTCATTTTCCAGTCTTCCATTCTTCCAAAAGTAGTCTGCTATTGTCTTCCATGTGACTAAAACAATCTTAGTGGTCTGGTCATGCACTAGACTTCCCTCTTCCCCATTATATATGGAAAAGAAAAAAATGTGGAACTTTCTATTCCTAAACTCATTTTAAAGGTCAATGGCCTGTTATTGTAGCTGTCTTCACAGTTTTAGTATTTTTGCCACCCTCTTCAGTTTCCCTTATACAGTTCTTACTTCACTACACTTTCCCTAAGCATGTGGTATCTGTCTCTACTCTGTATTCGCATTCTTTTTTCTCCTCCACTTAAGCAATTTTGTTACCCGTGTTTAATCCTTTCTCTTCTTACTTCTATGCCCTATTCCTATCTGGATGGACTTGCTGTGAGGAAAAAGATACTAAACATAGAGTCAGAAAAGTTGTTTGAATCCTGACTTTGCCAATGACTGCCTATGTAACTATGTCAAAGTCACTTAACCTCCTTTGGCCTCAGTTTTTTCAACTCTAAAATGAGAGGTTTGGATCCGATAGTCAGAGCTTCCTTCTAGTTTTAAAACTACCATCCTTTGATGAGATCCCTTCCAAAATACTATGGTCCTGTTATCTAATACAACCTCTTTTTATAGATGAGGAAACTGAGGCCTAGGGAAGTCGAGTGACTTGCCCAAGGTTACAGGATAGTAATTACCAGAGGTGGGATTTGACTCCAGGTCCTCTGACACCACAACTAATGCTCTTTCTATTGAACCACATGTCTGCTTTCTGTCTGCTAAGTACTGTCTAGTAAGTCAGAAACTCTTGACCTCTATAATTGGTGGAATGAATTTCTACAACAGTAAAATAATAAATCCTTGATATGTTTGGGAATGAGGACTTGTTAGATTATAGCTAACAACCAGTAGAAGTCTACCCCTGTTGCAGTGCTGGTGCCAGAGATAGAAAGATGCGTTCAGAAGCATGGTGGTTGCATGGCACGAGGAAACTAACTGATGGGCTAAACAAAGCCAATGACTCGATGGAGTCTCCATCCAGGATACGAGTAAATGTCTAATAAAGCTGATCATTTGTATTACTAAGAACAATGCCAACATGAATAATAACATGGCATATTTAATATATTCAGTCTTTTACTTAGTTGTTTTTGTCCTTCGTATTTGAAGAAGACCAATGAAATCATGAAGTGATGACTTGTATGTGAATTGGATACATGTGCAAAGTTGTCAGTGTCACTCTCTCTTCCTGATTCATCAAAGTCCAGTGGCAAGACAAAAGTCAAGACAACTGGCAATGGCCTGAGATGCAACTGGTGCCCTTAGTGTCTTCAATGCCTGTCCAAGCTCTAAGCACTCCACAGTGCCTGCTTCAGTCACCTTCATGAAGTTGTTGTCACTTTCCTATTCCACTGGGGAAAGTCTTTGCATGCTTGGGGTAGATATCCCACGAATTCACAAATGGAGGCGTGCCAGTTATCCTCAACCTTGTTCAGCCCATCTGCTGAGATGGCTTTACCAGGGTGTGGCCATTGTGCATGCTACAGCTCCTTGGAGTCATAGGTGAGAGTTGGGGTAAACCAAGTGGACACCAAAAGTGGATGAGCAGCCCTTGAAAAGGGCCCAGCAAGCCCTCAAGCCAGAGGTGCTAGTCCTCCTGAATACTCTATATATCCCTCTTACTATATCAATAGTCAAATGAACATAGTGCTTTAGAGAACTGAAGATATATTTTATATGGCTTTTATTTTTTTCCTAAAGAATCTTTCTTATATCTTTAGTCTAAACATGTACATATAATTAAATGCAATTTTGGTTATCTCTGAAGTTGTAAGGATATGTTAAATACAATCAATTTAGGGAATATCTTCAGTTACTTTATGTTTGATAAATGAAAATCATATATGCCTCATCTATAGATATTATTAGTTCATCTTATGATAATGATTATACTCTGCTTATGTTAACACTAAGAACATTTCTCTCTACATAAAATTAAAATTTTAGTTATAAAATTATTTTGGCCTTCCAGGAAAGGGAAATTTGCATTTTTTCCAAAGCATTTGGAAGTCATATTCCAGAAAGTCCTTCCCAATGTACTTAGCCATAGAAGGAGAAGAATATTCAACAAGGATAGACATTGAGGACATTTTGAATTGATTCAGTTGACTCAAGCTCCTGTATTGCCCATTGAAGTCAGCCAGCCCAGTACCAGAGCTCTTTTGGAGTTCCTTATGGCTACTTTGTACCTAGGAGACAAAGAAGCGATGTCAACAATCTCAGCTGTTAGCCCTCCAAGGCAATGAAGTTTTGAGGATGTTTTCGATGCCTTTTGAGGAAAAACCAGCCTAACTTGCCTAGTCAGAAGAGCTTAAGATACTTCTCCTACCACAACTTATATTCTCATTTATATAATATTTTAATGAGAATAATCTATATCTGTATTGAAGACATCCTTAATATGAGTATTGAAGAATGGATTTTCCCAAAGTATACGTCTCGTTGTCATATCTCTATATCACACAAAAGATGCTGGAGAATGTAAGATTCTATCGTGCTTATTCTTTATTGGTTCCATATTTATATCTATCTATTACCTATCAATCTAAAGTATTTTATTTGGAAGAGCAAAAAAGTCACCTTAAAGATTACAGTAAGCTATACTTAATGCAAATGTTAAATTTTACGCTGGCATGTTTGAAAAATACAACGATAATTTTTTTCATTGACCCTCTGATAATTAATATCAAATAATACATTAATTAAAAGCATATATGCTTACTCAAGCTACTTGCCATTGTCATGGAGGAGACCCAGTGTAACGTCTAAGTCAAGAAGAGTTTCCCCAGAGGTCCTCAAGTTGCTCCTATTTATTGAAAACATTAAGTCCCAGAGTACTGTAGATTCTCTGAAATGAAGTTCATTGTCACTCAAAAAATGTGTCCCAACTATTCCAACAAGAAAAATCAAGTGGTTGAAGAATGTTTAACTCTTATATATGTGTATATTTTGTCTATCATCTATCTCTCCATCTCTATCTCTGTCTCTATGTCTGTCTTTCTAGATATAAATCTTCAATACACTGCAAATGGATAATGAGTTGGGCCCATAATTAAATGGGAGCTTGACAGTGGGTTGCATTGTCTTTGGGGAACTTCAAACTTCTCCCTGAAACAAAAGTCCCCTTTTTAGCAACTGATATTCTTCCAGTGATGTTTTATGATTTCAAGTCTCTGAAGAATTAATATCTCTTAGGGTAATAGAAATATGCATGTTGGGCATAAGCAGGATGTGTAGCCCATTATAAATGAGCAAATATCCTAGAGAAGTGATATAAAGGCTGTCAGAAAGAAATATACAAATGAAAGAGAAAAGGTCTTCCATTTGGCAAGGACCAAGAATATTACTGATGGAAAACCTACATGCTCCATTGATATCCTTCCAAGGTTGAGGGAACATGAGGGAGGAGCCAGTCATATTGAGTGACTCCTTTGTGGTGGGCTTAGGGTAGGACGTGGACTAAAGTCATACAGTATGGGCAGGCATGTATGGTTTGCAATCTGCATTCTTGGAGGAAATACCCATGCAAAGGAGGATGCGGATTTTTCTGAATAAGCGTTTAAAAGCATAAATACATCAAATGTGCACTGCCATTTTCAATGAACTGATAGTGCATATCATAAGGTGCAATCCTGTATAAGAATGCTTTATATTTGAACAGCATTTCATACTTCAAATTATTTTCACATCAGTTACTGATCTTGAAAGTTGATGGGTTTTTCCTTGATGTCTTGAGAGACTTTTGACATATTATTTTGTATTGGTCCTCAGGTACACCTGATCATTTGGGGCTTTCACTGTGATGGGAAGTGGATATAAACCTGTCTAGATAATGAGGAAGCCTGCCAAGTAAACACAAAGTAGCCTAGAATGTACTTCAGAGAAGTTTTACACTATTTTATACTTAATTAATGCTTTAGAAATTCCCCAAGAACTTTTGCTTGTTATCTTATTTTAATCTCCCAATAACTCCACAATACAGACAACACTATTCCCATTTTGAGTGGAAAAAATGAAACACAAAGAATGACTTCAAGGGTTTTACCATTAAGAAGTAATAGCACTCTCATCCACTTCTTTTCCTTCTTATTTTTAAAATAAGTTTTATTTATGTCTTTCCATAACATCATAATCATTTTGATATATAGTACTTCTTCTCATGTAATGATAACCCATGACCATTGCTGCAAGCTCTAGGCTCACAAGGGTCTGGTCCAAACTTATGCTTGGCCCCATAAAAATCACTACCTCTTTGGCTTGTCATGACCCTACTCAGGAATATCTTTTACTCCAAGAAATATTCACATCTTTGTTTCTATATATGTAGCCCGTAAAGTCCCCCAGATCCCATACAAGTGCTCAAAGTAACAATGCATGTGGTAGATACGTGAAAGACTATTCTACCCAAGTTAAAATGCAGATTGAATCAAAAAGCACACACAGGATCTCACTTCTAATGGGGGAGACAGCATATAAAGGAGCTCTCAGCTACAAGTCAGATAGAAAAGACCCGGTAACACCTAGGGTACAATGACAAAGCAGATGGCAATGCATTTTTTATTGTGATTTCCATTGGTAATACCGTATCAGATTCTGAGATTTAATCACTTTATAATGTCAAAGACTTTGGTGATAAGTTTTCTTCTCCGGGTCTCAAGAAGCAGTGGCTGTTGAAGAGGCGAGGGCTACAACATCTGCATAGGTAATTGTATGATGCAGCTTCACAAGAGCTGCTTCCCTGGGTGATGCCTAAGGAAGTTGGGCTGGAAGCAGGAGGCTCTTTCCCTCCCAAGGGCTTTCTGTCCCTTGGTGGCAATAAATCAGAAGTTGGCATTGCTGGTGGCAAGGATGAAAAGCTCTATTATCCTTGATAATGGCTGAGGGGCCCAGGCTGGAAGCAGGGCCTGTGGTCTGGAAATTGTTCCTATTCCTATTAGGTTCAACGCTCTGCACTGTCTCTACTGGGGAATGAGGGGAAGTAGTGGCCGAGTTAGTCAAAAATTATTTGACTCTCTTGGTACAGGTCACTTCCTGTATTTCCTTTAGAGTCATTTATTGCTTTATCCAGTCTAGACTGTCTATCCTGGTGATGGCAATTGACTGGTGTTAGTGGTACTAGGAATGGCAGAGCATTGTTACTTTGAGCACTTGTATGGGATCTGGGGGACTTTACGGGCTCCCTTGGATAACGGTTATGGGGGACAGGCTAGAATTGAAGATGGTAGTCTAGAGGAGGAGAACTGCTATTCCTGGATACCTTGGGTGTGAACTGGTCTATATCTACCAGGGTCTGAGCAGAGGTGGTAGTTGAGGTACTGGTAATGGGTTAGCTCTACCGGCACATGATATCCACTTTCCTTTAAGGCACCTTGCTGATTCATGCCCTGGCTTGCCAAATCTGGTAGTTCTGGGTGATTGGCTGCTGCTATTGATGATAACAGGTATGGTAGGCTGTTTTCCCATAATGGTTAATTTTCTGGATGACGGCTTTGGAAGTGGCCTAAAAACAAAATTGGAAATCTGGTGGAGAGAGATATTGCTATCGCCACAGCTCCTGGGCTCAGGGCTCAGGGCTGTTTCTGTTGGAGCAAGAGGGGAGGTAGTAGTTAAGGTGGTAGCAGTGGTTTGACCCAGGTACATGCTAACTCCTGTCTATTCCTCAAGGCTACATTCCCCAGAAATGGCAGTTGGTTTGCAGTTACAGAAAATGCAAAAGGCTCAGAGGAGTCCATAAACAACATAGAAAACACATACAGTACTCATAATAATCTGTAAATATTTGATATAATTCCCCTTCTTCCCAAGTGAGTCTCTCTTTCTCCAGCATCCTAAAGTTCTCTAGACTCATAGCATCACTCTATGATTTGAACTCTTTCATGAGAGGAAATGATCATTTGCATTGCTAGCAGGACAATCCAAAATGTCCTGGTGATTTTCTTCTACCCGTGAGATATATATACCAACATCCAGTCTTATGGTTCACCCTTCAGGACTTGAGTTCCCTGAAATGAAGTTGGAGTTGTTATACAGGCAAATCTCTTTCCCATCAAACACACAGTAAACATTAATGGAGTGCAAAGCTCAGGTTTCTTGCTCCCCTATATCAAATTCCCTTCATTCTCCAGTAGAGACAGTACAGGACCCTGAACCAAATAGGAATAGAAACAATCACCAGACTTGAAACTCTTCCATGTGAGCCAAAAAAACTGGAAGCATCAAGAACTCTCAAGAACTATTGCACATCTTTGATAAAAGGCTAGATTCTAGAATGTTTAAACTTGGGGTTGCTATGTATACAATTATCCAGAAACTCATCTTTGATATCTAAGCAATTGGGGCTGAGTACCTCTTAACTCTCCTCAAGAAAACTGAGGTTCAGAACCTCTTGCTAAAATTGGACCTTATGGTTTAGGGGGGGAAAGTGTATAGATATGAAGAAGATACTACATGCAACTACAACAGCTTCCATTTAATCTGTTTCAAAATGAAAACTGGAGAAAAGGAAAGACATTTACTATGACTATTAAACTTAAAAAGTTTAGAAAACACAAAGTTGTCACTATAAACAAATGATTATAGTTGACAATATAAGTAGATATGAATTGAATTATGAATTTGATAATATATTCCTTTGTGAATATATCTGCCAAAAATGTCTTACTCCAGTGGCTCATTGTGTTATGAAAGTGACCCTAAGTTCTCAAAAACTTTAACAGAGATTAATGATTGTGTTTTCCACCATGCTGGAAAGTCTTGCTATAGACTTCCAGTGACATGCTAAATTTTCTTTCTGAGGACTAAATTTAACTTATTCTAGAAAGACTCCTTCCCAGAGAACTGTATAGTAAGTGATGGGTTATTTGGCCATGGTGAAATGTGAGCATCTATGTGCTATGGTGGATAGAGTTCTGGACCTGGAGTCAGGAAAATCTAAGTCCAAATATTCCTCGGACACTAGTCATGTGACTCTAGGCAAATCAGTTAGCCTTAATTTCCTTATCTGTAAAATGCAAATAAAATGAGGATAAAATGAGTTAATATTTATAAATGCTAGCTATTATATTATGGTAAAGAGAAAAATGAAAAAATTATCCTTAATCCTATGTGCTTTACTTTTGGAATAGAGAGGTGGAGTGCAATAACACAAAATCTTTAGAATTTTCTATAAACATAAAATTAGTGGTTGGTACCCTAAATGTGTGTAGCCAAACAAAGAAAATGGCTCCCAAATTCTCTTTGGAAAGACAAATAAACTAGTTGGTAAAGTTGGTTTCATCATATGTCCAAA
Source organism: Trichosurus vulpecula (assembly GCF_011100635.1). Lineage (NCBI taxonomy): Eukaryota > Metazoa > Chordata > Mammalia > Diprotodontia > Phalangeridae > Trichosurus > Trichosurus vulpecula. The sequence goes on from NC_050579.1 coordinate 110,208,370, forward strand.
GGTGGCAAGAAATATCATTTCATGAGACACTTAGTCATCTCTATTCATGTTCATGATGAGCATAAGGAAAAAGATCAAAATGTAATCCTAAAAATCAGCAACCCATATGCCTACTTTCTCATCTCAAAATTTGTATGAGAATAATCTATGCACACCAAAGGCATCTTTGAAGAATGTTTTAGAAGGGAACAGGTAGAGGTTTACCAAAGATATTCTGCAACAAACCACATCTCTACAGTCACAAAATTGACTGACAGGTACAGAGCCTACTGCGCTTACTCCATGGTGAGCAAAATGCTGCCTTCAAACCTCTTTCTCCAATATCATATCTCCCATGCATGTTAAATCAGACAAGATTCCTTGAAAAGTGCAACAACAGAAACGACTTTTCAAGACCCTCATTATTAATCAAGCTAGGCAAGAACAGGGAGATGTATGGTTGCCAAAGGTGTTGGCAAAAATCATGGCAGATGCACAATATAGAGCAGAAATAGAAATGTGAGAACAAGCCTAAGAGCGCCAACATATACTGGCCATGTGACCATAGGCAAGTTAGTTAACCTCTCAGTACTCTAGGCAACCCTCCCAAGGATCTAAAAAGGTGCTGTGATCCATTGGTAGAGGAAGTTTCTCCACCAAGGAATTCCCTGTACCAGTGAATCAGTCAATAAACTTTCATTAAGCACCAACTATGGGTCAGGCACTGTGCCTTAAACTCTGGGGATGCACAGACAAAAATTAGTCCCTGCCTTCAAGGAACTCACAATCTAATGGGAAAAACAACAAGTAAACACATATATACAAAGCAAGCTATAAATAGGAAATAATTGAGAGAGGAAAGGCACTAAAATTAAGAGAGGTTGGGAAAGCCTTCCTGTAAAAGAATGGATTTTTATTGGAATTTGAAGGAAGCCAGGAAAATGTCTACATGCACAATAATTTTTGTTTTTTTCTTTCTCTTTTTTTTGAGGGAGGAAGGCAGGGCAGTTGGGGTTAAGTGACTTGCCCAAGGTCATGCAGCTAGTACATGTGTCAAGTGTCTGAGGCTGGATTTGAACTCAGGTCCTCCTGACTCCAGGGCCTGACTCTACTCACTGTGCCATCTAGCTGCCCCTGCACAATAATTTTTGTAAGGCTTCTTTGAGAGAAGGCTGGATTCTGAAAGGCTTAAATTTATGGATAGGGATTAAACTTGTGATTTCATTAGGATAGGGTGTTTTCAAGTGAGGAAGCTCCCTTTGCCAATGCAGGTCTATTTCTTCTGTGCAATATTACAGTTTTAGAGAGTTTCCTTGAGCCCTAAGCGATTAAAGGATCACACAGTCATTATGTGACAGAAATTGGGTTTGAACCTAGGTTTTTGTTTCTGGGAGGCCAGTTTCTCATCCACTAGGCCATATTGCTGCATTTCTGCATTTATTTAAAGAAAGCATTTAAATATAGACTTAAGGTTCGCAGACCATTTGCCTTATGTCAATACTAAGCTGAATGTAATATTATAAAACTGCAAAACTTTACATTGGACAGGACCTCAGCAACTATCTCATCTTACCAATATCTGAAAAGAATCTATCTATCTATCTATCTATGTGGTTATCTCACCTTTTCTTGAAGACCTTCAATGACAGGAAACCAAATATTTCCCAGGTTGATTAAAGGTACTACAAAATGTTTCCAAAGCAATCTAGCCTGCTCTCTTTTACCTGTTTAATTTTTGGCCCAGTTCACTTGTCCGTGCATAATGCCAGTCCAAATAAATGCATTGGTAGGTTGGCTTTCTGAATTCATCAAACTGTATATTATTTCTTGGAAAATCAACATTCTTCATCTGTTTGGCTTTTCCTGTGAGGATGGATAGCTAGGCTCAGCTAACTCTTTGGAGTGATTGCGGATCTAACTGAATTGGTTCTGGAATGATCCAAGACTTGTTGCACATAGCACAATACCATCCAAAATATATGAACATTTGGGCAACTTCACCATCTCTTTGGAATCCCTTGTCCATTTTGACAATGGTCTATATATTCTCCATAACAGTAGTAAGCACTTTTGGTGAGCTAATATCTCCATGCCATATCTCTGCTAATATTAATAAATACAGGGTGGTTGTAATTTTCATGGAATTTTGAAAAATTTTGACAACACATAGGAAATAGCACTTGGGTAGAAAATTTTTAAAGTAGCATTTTTCTGTACCAAATTTTTAAAATATAGTTGGTAAATAATAAACGTATTGGGATATTGTATTCTCTATGCCTTTAGGTCACTTAAAAATATAGAATTAGTCAGTTATTGTCCTTTGTTCTCAAAGAAGACCAAAATGACATCATTATGTTGGGGTCAAGGCACAGTGTGTCTAACTGTGGCAGATCAGACCAATATGAGTTTGGAAGGCTCTACCAGAGGTTCACACAAATAGTCCATGTCAACATTCGGAATGGAAATGTCTCTAAATTTGCTTGTCTTTTGTGTTACTGCAATTTTGCTTTGATCGTAAAGCATAGTGCCTTCTTTGATGCAGTCATTCCATGTTGGGCATTCTGTGCTAGTGTCTCCCACATCTCAAACTGATTCTAGAGTTCCTCAGAGAGACCTTGAGAGTGTCCTTGTATTGCTATAGAATATTATTTGTGAGAATCTGCCCATTCTTTGCTTAACATTCATCCAGAATGCCGTGAATGAGTATATAGATTATTAAGGATCTTGTAGATGATAAAATAAACATATGTATGTGTAGTAATTCATATTTTCTAAGTTACCTTTTTTGGGTATAATAAGATTCAAATTTTTACCCAAATGTTTGGAATCCGTCTTTCAGATATTTTGAGAACAAATCCAATGATGCTCCCGTAATTAGGTTACCTCCTACCCAGATCTCCTTATGTACGTTTGACTTAGTGCAGCTGCTTTTCCCATTTTTATTTTCTTGAGTGCCATATCTACTTCCTCATAAAGCATAGTTTTTTAAAAAATAAATATTTATAGTCAAAGAGAATTTCCTACAGTACTGTGAGGTTAAAGGACTTGTCCGGTCATACCAGAAGTAGGACTTAAACCTAATTTGTTTTTGCTTTTTTGGTTTTGAGTTCAGATTTCTATCCACATGCCACACTCCACACTTATTTAAATAGGATATTTAAATATATACTTGTGGTTTATGAGACTCTTTCCTAACAACAATATTAAGCTGAAAGTAATATTACAAAATCACACAATGTGAGCGTTGGAAGGTACCTCAGTAGCCATCTCTCTCATCCAACCTATACCTATAGCATATCTGACAAATAAATGGTTATCCAGCTTGTCCTTGAACATTTTCAATAAGGGGAAACTTAGACATTTTTTTACTTAGTACCTAACCTTCTGATGATGAACCTTTTCATACTTAGACTAGTCTTTGGGCAATAAACTAGTATATATATTTAAATCCTCTGGACCCATACTCATGTCATTCCCTACCCTCCACCCCCTACTCTAGAAGCTTTCTTGTCACTTGCAGGATCAAACATAAAATCCTCTGCTTAAAATTTTTAAAAACCTTTGTAGCACCCCCTCACTCTCACACCTTTCCAGTCTTCTTACATCTTATACCTTCTCCTCTACATATTCTTTGACCTAGCGACACTGGCTTCTTGCTGTAGCTTGAACAAGACATTATTTCATGGATCTGGAAATTTTTACTGGCTGTCCTCCATACTTGGTACAATATTCTTTATCTCCATTTTCTGGCTTCTATGATGTCTTTCAAGTCCCAGCTAACATTCCACCTTCTAGTAGAAGCCTTTCTTGATCTCCTTTAATTCTAGTGCCTTCCCTCTGTTGATTGTTTTTAATTAATCATCTGTCTCTCTCTGTCTGCCTAATTATGCATTTATCTATCATCTATTTTATCATCTATTATCTATCATCTACCTACCCTACATATACATATACATGTGTATGTATATATGTGTGTATATATACATATATGTATATGTGTGTATATGTGCATATACATATATATATATATATACACACATACATACACACACACATACATACATAGACAAGTTGTTCCCCTAATATGAGGTCCTCGAGAACAGGGAACATCTATTGACTTTTTTTTGATCCTTAGTGCTTAGCATAGTAACTAGTATATAGTAGAGGCTTAGTAAATGATTATTTAGTTATTGCCTGGAGCCTTTTTAACCTTGGTAGAGTTCCCCAGAGTTCTGCTATTCTTTGATAGAACTTGACAAGACTTATGTTCTGCCTTCAAGAACTAAGGGCCACTTTCGCTCTAAGATGAGGCATCAGAGAAGGACTTTAATGGAGACATTACAAAATGCCATAGTGGAGCAAGTAACTAAGTGACTTCCCCTTGACTTTGGTAGCAGGGCACATTTTCAGATATGTTGGCTATTCTTTATGATGCCAACTTCAAAAGATTAGGGATGTTACCCAATCATGTTTTCAGGGGCATAGGGAAATCCCTGTTTTTCCCCTTCCCCTGAAATACCTCCCTAGCCTTTAAATGATGCTTGAAATTCAATAGAAATATTCCTTTGAGCTAAATCTTTGTCTAGAGCTAAAATGCAAATTCCATTCAATGAAAGGAACACTTATTAGGATCCTACTATGTTCAAGGCATTGTGTCAGATGTTGGGGCAACCAAAATGAAAAATAGCACAGTTTCTGCCATCATATAGTTTACACACTATTAGGATGAAAAGACAAGTGTACAAATACTCTTATTAATCATTACCAGTTTAGTATAAATGATTTGATAGGTAGCTAATTGGCAGATAGTGTTGGACTTGGAGTCAGAAAGATCTGAGTTTAAATTTGGCATCAGACATTTGTTAGCTGTATGACCCAGAGTGGATCATTCAATCTCTCTTCCTTAGTTCCTTCATCTGTAAAATGGGGATTATAATAACACCCACCTTACAGGGTTTTTGTGACAATCAAGTGAGATAATATTTGTGAAGCACTTTGCAAACGTTAAAGCACCATATACATGCTAGCAGTTACTATCATAAGACTTTCCCTACATTAGGTTTTGTTGCAGAACAAGGAGAAACGATATATAGGTGTATGGAACAACTGGAGACGGGGAAGGTTGTATCAGTAAGGCAATGATAACAATGTAGATGATAATTGTCAAAATGCCTATGTGGTTCTGTATCTGACACCCTCCACGTAGAAGGCAGAAGAAGTAAGCCATTTATTCAGACACCAGAGAACCATATCCCACAAGCCATTTATCCAGTCTATCAGAGCAGTAAAACATTCAATGCACAATATCACAACATGTAGCCTTGCCATCCCAAAACCTCTCAAACCCCCTGCTGGGGTCTTCCCAAAAACAAACTCACAGTACAGCTAAGTCAGCCTGTTCAGCTTTAACTATCACAACAGTGGCCATCAGCAGCCTTAACTGCTCTCTCTCTCTCTCTCTCTCTCTCTCTCTCTCTCTCTCTCTCTTTCCCTCTCTCTCTCTCTCTCACTCCCTGCATTTCCTGTGACATAACTTCCTTTTCCTGTAGGAAGCTTATCCTACCACATGTAACTTAGGCTTCCTGTGATTATAAGCAGGTCACATGGCCTATTAATGAGTGGCAAAGATCTTCAAATCTAAATTGCTACTACAGAAAGGTCAGGAGGGAAGAAAGGAAAGGATGCAATTGTGGGAGAAAAATTAAAAGAAAGATCAGACAGGAGGTGACAAAAGAGCAAACTTCAGCTACTTGACAGTTTTATACATTGTAAGTCCTATTCAAAAGAATTATTTTAAAGGAAAATAAAGATGGTCAGACTGGAAGATTTGCTTTGAAGGAATAACTTTACCTGTGGATTTTTTTTGCCTGTTAACTATGTTAAAAAAAGACCCTGAAGAAAACAATTCCAATGGGTTTAGGCCATTTATTCTTTCAGCAGTCTTCTTATTGATATTTGGAGAAAAAATACACAATGCTACTGCCAGAGGCTGCTGTATAAATTCCACATCTCCAAATTTTTTACACTGTGAATTTTTGTAATTATATTTTTGCTAAGGATAATAAATGTCATGAGAAACATTTAATGAAACGACAATCTGAAAAACCTTTTATCTTTAGTCTTTATATTGTATTAATTATATGTCATTTTCAAAAAGGATATAAAAATGAACATCAGACTGACAGATTATCCCTTTTGGCTGCAAGAAACCCAGTTTCAGAAGCAGTGTAATTACAAATTCACTTGAAAAACTATTTTGTCATCCAATGTCTCAGGTAAATAATGGGTACTTCAAAGTGAGAATTGTTTCCACCTACTGCTATGCAAATGTGAATGTATGTTTAAGTGAAAGTAGTGTTCAGGAGACACAATGGACTTCCAGCCCCCAGAGAATGCTGTTTCCTGCTCATTAACAAAAGGAATATAAATTTCTTTGTAAATTTTCTTGCAACTAGTTTTCCAGGCTTTCCTTATCTGGAGAGATTACCAGAGTGGCTCAAATCTGATTTTGCTGATGTGGTTGGTCAAGTTGCCATTTCTCATTCTAGTTATGTGGGTGGCTTCAGAAATAGGCTCATTTATCATTTTGAATTCAACTGAGACCACCCACTCATTTCACTTAAGCAAAAGCTAATGACCTAAGCTCCAAAGACCTCTCTCTCATGATGAATCCTTAAGTGAGGCAAATGTGAATCATGGATATTTATAGGCTAAGATTGTCCGAAGCCAACATTTCCTGAATTATAGCAGCAGAGGCCGAAAAGGGCAAGTCTCAGGAAAGAAAAGTTTGGAATTGAGTTCCTAACTAGACTCTTGAGTTCAGGTGAGTTTTCAAAACTTTTTCAACTTTTTTACTAGCTTTTTGGATCAGAAATGAATGGAGTTTGATGAAACTTGATGAGGATCATCATTCTCTTAGGAGAGATTCAGGATTTCCTCTTCCTTATGGAGTTAAACATACTCTAAGAATAGATTGTCATGAAATTTTGGCACATTGTTTTCAGTCCTAATTGAAAGTAGGAAGTGTAGAGAAGTGTGATAATAAGAAATGAGGTGATTCCTCCTTCCTAGTTCTTTTACCCCACCTCCTCCAGATTCTTAAAAACAAACTTGCTTGAATTAGGGATGTGATTTCTGGATAATATGTGAGGAGAGAACTTTTGTCTTATATGATCCATAGCTCTATAACTCATTCTTCTCTAAGTGGGAGGGGGGTCAGTGAGAAAGGGAAGAGAGATAAGTGGAAAGCAATGCCTGGCACACAGTAGGCATTTAATAAATGTTTGTTCCTTGATAAAGCCCCCCAGATGAGTTCCTATTTATCTCTGACTTGGTGTTTATGAAGAAAATTATGGGATAAAAGAGATCATTTAGTCTAAATCCCTCTTTTTACAGATGAGGAAACTGAGGTCCAGACAAAGTGACTTGCCCAAAGTCACATAGGTAGCAAATGGCAGAGCCAGAATTTGAATCCAACTCCTCCTGCTCCAACTTCAGGTCCCTCTCCTTTCCACTGTTCCATGCCGCACCGTGTATTATTCAAGGTCCTTGTGCTTGATAATCATTTTGAGAATGCAACCCCCAAAGAGGTGATGAGTGTAGGGCTTAGTTTGAGTCTGTGCACAGCTCTGCTCCTTGGTAGAGAGTGCCATTATGCAGCTTCTGGAGTAGAAAACAATGCTTCTTTATGGATGGTCACGGACTATTGGTGATGAGGAGAAAAACTTTTCTTTATTCAGCAATGAAAGGAAGAGAATGTCCAAGTTTGGCAAAGGATAGATTTTCTTTTTCTGGAGAGACTCCTGGCTAGTAATTCCATTCAATTCAATTCTAAGTCTCTGGGTGCAAAGCCAAGAACAGCCCTTAAGGAGTTTACTTTCTGGGGAGAGACAGAATGAACCCAGAAGGGTAAATACAAAGTATATAGGTATTTAATCAATCAAAAATATTATTAATCTGCCAATTTCTGAGGATACAGATAGAAAAATAGGGCAGTCTCTACCCTCAAAAAGCTTATATTCTAATAGAGGAGTAAAACACATGTAGGAGATAGGTGGTAAAGGAAGGGAGTTTTGGTCCAGCCAGTCACAGGGCAGGTGAGTGGAACCATGGAGTAGTGGATTGCAGTGATTTTATAATTGTTCCCTGAGGTAGTGGTAGTATAGGCATGGTATGGGAGAGGGCTACTTGTGGGCTGGCAAGACAATTGGCAAGATCCCTGATATAGGTAGGTTGGGGTTGGTGGCTACATGGGATGTGAAGTGTGGTCTGGGGCCATTTAAATAATGGCTGGTTGCCTCCTTATCAGGGTAGTTTAATTCCAGGCAGAGTGTAAAGTTGAGTGAGTTAACTCCCTGGGGGTTGGGATGGGCGGGGGAGTCTACAATGGGTTAGAGCTGGGGTTCTTGAAGTCTTTTTGTGTCATTGGTGCTTTGGCAGTTTTGTGAAGCCTATAGATTCCTTCTTCGGATTATGTTATTACATGCATAAAATAAAATACATAGGATTATAAAGGAAATCAAAGGTTAATGAAAATAAAGAGTTACGGTTCAAAGACACCGCTCCCCCAATTTATCCAGACTCCTGGGAAGCTCATGAGCCTCAAGTCTAGAACCCCTTAGTTAGAGGAATTACAGACTCTAGAGGCCAACAAGTTCAATCTCTTCACTTTCTATATGAGAAAACAGAAATAGCTCCCTGAAGGTCACAGCTTTGTTTGGATTCAAACTTGCATTTTGGGAATCCAAGTTCAGCTCTCTTTCCACTGTATCATATCATTTCCTGGACATGGGGCTTTTTGACCACAAGAAGGAAGGTCAAGGACAGCCTTTGGCTCAAATTTCAGGATGTTCCAGTCTGAATATATGATAATTATTAAACCTAAAAGTATCTGTCCGGGAATTTTTGAGGGAGGAAAAAAATAGCTTATTCAATGTTTCCGAGGATAACACACTTGTTAACCTGAACACAATTTCTATTGAATGAAGCTGGATAGAACACTAGTAGCCAAGGCAAGGTCTCTTGAGTTTCCCCACATTGAAGAGTGAGAGGATGAGATGACATGGACCTCTTTGAAGTCTTACTTCTGATCTCTGTCACCAGGAGCACATTCTCACTTGTCTCCTAAAGAATGAGATTCTCACAACACAAATTGAGCTAACACAGTTTGTCAATCAAAAGGGACAAATCTAAGCGTGTTACAGAAGAGGTGCATGAGTGCTTAACTTAATACTATCTGTGGAAAGCTGGTCACCAAGGGAACAACACCTTCCTGTCTCCAGGCAAGGAACAAGGTCAAGTTATGAGGTCAGGACTCCTTGAGAGCCCTTAAATGTTCTGTTACCAAGGCCAGAAGGAAGCACTGAAAAAAAAATCATAAAAATCTCCAGCACCTTTCTCCCCATTTTTTTCTCTTATTTCTGATATTTTCCTCCTCTTCTCAACTCTTCCCTTCGGTCTTTGTGTGAAGTACTTGAAAAAGAACCATGTTTGTTTCTTTATATGATTTAAAGTACTTAGTACATTTTTCATCATGTACACAAAGCAAAAGGACTAGCTGATTTTGTCAGTTTATTCAAATACTATCAATTAAATCCTTAAAAAAACCCCAACACCTACCCAATCAGAAGTTCAGAGTTTGAAGGGAACTGATGGGTTGTCTAATCCAAGCCATAAGCAAAAGGGATCCCCAATACAACACATTTAAAAAAGGTCTGGAGCCAGACACTTATTCTATCATCATTTGATTGATTCCACCTTCTTATTTCACAGATGAAGAAACCGAGGATCAGAGATATGATAGGACTTATCCAGGGTCATACACATGACAGAGTTAATTTCGAAATGGTAGCCTGTCTGACTCCTAAGCAGGGGAACCCGTCATTTCTCAAGACCACCTACTATACTGTTGTACAATTCTAATTGCCAGGAAGTTTTTCTTGATGCTAGATAGCTGAACCAGTTGTGTAGACACAGCCTTCCCGGGCTCGATCAATATTTACTCATAAAAACAAGAAGGAACTGGAAATTAATTGGTCAGGCAAGAAACTGCCAAGATACTGTGAGTGACCATGGCTCTCAGGCCCAGATCTTGGCTCTAGGGTTAGCTGTTACATAAAGTTTCCAACTCATTTAGAATTGCTCTATTTGTTTCCTTTATTGCCTTCTTTTCTCTTACACGGTCAAATGAAATGCATCACTCTTCTGGTAAGAGACATATTTATTGGGATAGCTAAAGAGGTTATTTTCCCTAGGGAAAGTGATACCCCCTTGATGAAGAAGAGAGAAAGACGTTTGCTCCTGTGGGTTGAGGGGGAGGTTTGTACTGCTGTGGGCCTGAAGTGATTACAATATTGATTGATATGTGATCCATATTTTATTATTTGTTCACTGCTTGTTGTAAAATGAAAAATGTCTTATCTGTAAATATATTTTTATTTGATCCATGGATCTGAGGTTTCCTGGGTCTGCATATGCTCCCCACCAAGGCAGATCCTTGTATGCCACCCAGGGGAATCTGTATAACTTGATGTACCCGAAAAAAAAATCCATCATCCTGTCAGTAACGTAATGACTGGTTTTCAGATGACAGACACTCAATCTGGCAAATTGAGACTCAAAGTCTTTCAAGCAGGCTGCCAGTGGCTGCCTTTGCCTGGGATACTCTTTGAGTACCTAGAATCCCTGCTAGGCCATGATATGGCACAAAAGCAGGATTGAACATGACCTAGCAAAATTCAACCAATCAGAGCCCTTCTGATTTCAAGAAAGTAAAATGTCTATCACCAGGCAATTTGAAATGACTGAGAATACTTTAAGTATATTTCTTAGACTATAGAGAAAGGTCCAGTTATAGAAAATAAACATTATATAAACTTTTGTATAATTTTAATATATGATTCTTATAAAAACAAGGGAAGTTTTCAGCAAATTATTTTTATTTTCTTCTTAAATTTTAGAATTAAGGATACCTGAATATCTTTAGTAACTGTAGGAAAATTAACTGGACATTTTAATCTTCTGGGGGGAAAATTCACAATAAAATCTTGAAATAGAAAGGGCAAGTAGTGGTACAAACAAATCTGTGTTTATGCTGTTTTGCCAACAATTTTCATGTATAGAGCAAACACTGCAACAGCGATTCTATTTATTTAATTATAAGAAAGTGAAGAAGTCTCAAAGCTCCCAGAGCCAATCAGAATTTCTAGCAGTTTCTATCAAAGTTGCAAGGAATCTGTAAGAGGGAAATGTATGACATGGAGGGGAGAGGAGAATGCTTGTTAACAGCATCCTTTGGGGGCAACTGTGTTCCATGGGGGAGAGAGACAGGCAGATAGAGCCAGAGAGACAGCCAGAGAAAGAGACAGGCAGAGACAGGCAACAAGAGAGACAGAGAAAGAAAAAACACAGAGACAGAGAGAGACAAAGACAGACAGGCAGAAGAGAGAGAGAAAGAGACAGAGAGAAACAGAGACAGAGAGAGTCAGACAGAGACAGAGACAGACAGATAGAGACAGAGACAGACACACAGAGCAATTATTAAATACCACGTGCTAGGCATTGTGATAAGCAAGACAGTCCTTGCCTTCAAGGAGCTTACATACATAAAGGATGCTGGAAATTGGGGGGGGGGTGCGGTTTGTACCTGCCGTGGTACAGACTATGCAGGGAAATGGAAAATGACCTGTCAGAGCTGATGGACCCAGAGATGGAGTCCTGGATACAGGAGGGAAGAAAGTGGAGGTGATGCTCTGAGAAGAGACTAGCTAGAGCAGACTGGACAGTGGTACAGATGTCTGGTCCCTGGCAAGATGAGGCAAAAGCTGACCTCTCAGAGTTGATTAATTTGCATCTATATGTTCAAAATGGATTCTATGGTTTAGAATTGGAGGAAAACTTAATGATCACTTAGTATGGCGCTCTTATTTTCCAGTTGAGGAAAGCGAGACCCAGAGAGGTAAAATGATTTATTTTGGGTTGCATAGATTGCAGATCTGGAGTTCAAACAGTGGCTCCTTGACTCTCAATGAAAGACCCCTTTTGCTATATCATGTTGTCACATATTGTATAAATTACTCTCTGAAAATATTTCTGTAGCTGCGTTCTATGGTTCCATTGGGGTTCACAAAGGAAAAAAAACAACTTGTAATGATAGGCAAACACATTTGGCTAGCCCATGCATTTTGCTGTCTATTTCAGTTTCTACTTGCCAAAGGCTTCTTCAGATATAGGTACAGTCACATCTGGGGAGCACAGCTGCTATGCTAGAGAGCATAGTCGGCTCTGCAGGGTGCTCACTCCCCACCAAGCCTTATGACTCCAGGGCCTGCTTTCCTCAAAGCCAATGCCAGGATGACGGGCCTGGCTGAGGGCCCTGGCTGGTGGTAGGCCCAGCTGAGCCAAGTCAAGTCACAGAGTTTTGGGTCAGGCTTGGGTTCAACATAGGAGCAGCAGGGCCAACATTGCTGTTTCTGCCTCTCATCCCTAAGTGCCAAGCCTAGTCCCAGACTTTTGCCAACAGAACTTCAGAGCTTCAAACTAGAACTGAGAATCAAAAGAGAAACATCAATCAATTCTTCTTTGTGGGGCTTTCTATGACCTTATACTTGAGTCAGGACAGAGTAAGTAAAGACTGAAATTAGAAGAAAAATTTGGAGACAGTCAAGACTCCAGGTTCTTCTCTGTTTTCTCAACTGGGTCCCAGGTACTAGCCATTTTTTTTAGTCTTTAGAGCAGACTGGACAGTGGTACAGTCTGGTCCCTGGCAAGATAAGGCAAAAGCATTATTTTCAAGTTGAGTAAGCTCATTTCTATAAAAGCTGCTATGTAGACCAGTGGTATTGGGGGGTGAACAGGTAATGTTTGCTTCTCTTTTGGTTACATAATGAAAATAGGATTGGGTTTGGAATCAGAGGGTCTGGTTTGGAATTATGTCTCTGCTACTTACTATGATGTGTGATTTCTTTGGACCTTGGTTTCCATATCCATCAAATGAATAGATTAGAATAGATAATTTCTAAAGTCCCTTCCAATTTATAAATTCTGTAATCCTAACTTCCATCCTTTCTGCACAAGCCCTACCTTTTCACCCTTTTCCCTGCTCCATCCACTTTATTCTTTTTATCTATTTAATTGTTCCACATTCTTTTCTGCCTGTCTGCTTCTTGTCAGCAGGTATCTCATGGGTAAAAGACCACAATTCCTAGATTTTCTGGGACAGCCCCCAGTTTCAAAGGTTCTGCTTTGCTCCCAAATCAGGAATACAACCTCCAACTTTGTAAGACCGTTGCATCCCAACTTTTGATTTGGTTCAGCCTCTCTTTTGGTCTCAGTGGTCTATACCTGATTAGATTGATCAGAAACCTGTAGGGTCAATTTTTTTATAGTCTACAAGAACTCTCTTTGTGTACGTGTTCTGCCTGTACCTTCCCAAACTACCCAATTGGTTCTGAATAAATAGAGACAGCCATAATAGCAGTAATAAGTTAATTATCTAGGGTTTCTCAAGCTCTTGGATGAGTCTAGTGTGGTTCATCAATTTGACAACTACTACACCAAGGATTATCCTCTCTGTGGCAGTATCTCTGAACTGTATACAAAATTGGATACCTCTCCCTCTCCCTGGGAAGAAGTTAGCAACCTATAATAGGTGTATTTTCTAGTTTGATGTTACTAAGTTACTAAGTTAGGTACCTGGTACCTAAAAACACAAGAATACAATAACCAGGGGTGTTGTCCAAAGCACAGTTGTCAAACTTTTTTTTTGCCAAACTATTCTGAGAGGCTTTAGTAAAGTGCAATGGGTATTTTGCTGCAATGAGTATCTGCCATAGCTGCAGCAGCTCTGTGTCATGTGCCAGCTGTAGTTTACATGCCTCTTTCCTAAATAAGAAGACCCCTTCTCCCCCAAAATAGCAATAATTTTCTGGAGGATGCCCACACAAGCTGAAGTACTTTTTTGATTGCCCATTCCATAACCCAAGTCACTGGCTCTACAGGTATTGGGTTACCTGCTGAAGAAGAAGGGTGGTTGCCCAGGGGTATCATTGCATTGTTCACTCTAGCCTTCCTTCTCTATGGGAGAACTCATCTTGCTTAAGAAGAAAATGGTTTAGTAATCAATCAAATGTCCATTTCTTCGTGTATCTTCTTAGAAACCTAGGAAGACTATTCAGTTTTGGGAAGATCACATAAGACAATTGCTGCATAGTGCCAAACAATTTCTTCAGTAACTTATCCCATTGGCGTCCCCCAAATCCATAGTAGTGTGCAAAGTCCTGTCACTGGTGTCAGTCAGGAAGTCAGTGAACATTTATCAAGCAGGTACCATATGCTAGGCACTGTGCTAAGCTCTGTGGATACAAAGAAAGTTAAAAAACAGATCCTGCTCTCAGGGGATTTGTAGTGTAATGGGGGTAACAACACAAAAATAACCATGTACAAACAAGCCATATAACATCTATCTATCTTCTATGTATCTCTCTACACACATACATATACACATATGTGATAATCAACAGAGGGATCTCCATTAAGGGGGATCAGGAAAGGCTTCCCGTAGAAGGTAGAATTTTCACTGGGACTTGAAGCCAAGAGGCAGAGACAAAGAGGGAGTATATTCTAGGCATGGGGGAAAGCCAGTGGAAATGTCTGGAATAAGGAAATGGAGTATGTTGTCCAAGAAACAGCAGAGGGGCCAGTGTTAGGGGATCATAAAGTATATAGCTGGTTATAAGATATAAGACTAGAAGAGTGTGTGGGAGAGAGGGCAGGTTATGAAGGCTTTGAATGCTAAACAGAGGATTTTATATTTGATCCTGTAAGAGACAGGGAACCCCTGGAGTTTATTGAGTAGGGAGGTGAGATTGTCACACTTCATAGGCACAGTTCTAGATATGGATCTGTATGCATCACTAAGTACCAACTCTCTTTTATTATTATCATTTTCTAGAATAAAATGACTTTTATTGAAAGTCACACTTCTTAGACATTTCTGTATTCATGAATGTGAATACCAACTCTCTTAATAACTGGGTAGCCATGGCAGTGACTCACCCCAAATATACAGTAACAATGCTCCCTACAATTGCATTTAGTTTGATATTTGCAAAGGCGGTGCTTTGATCTGACCACTCCTAGTGTAGAATGCCTAGTTCCCACTCTCCCAATCAGTAATCCAGGATGATCCTCCAAGGTAGAGATCTGGTGCCTAAAGTTTTGAAAAGGAAAGAAAATGTGGTGCAATGGAAAGAGTACTAAGACTGAAGTCAAGAAGACCTAAATTCAGATCCTGCCTCAGACCCTTGTTAGCTATGTGACCCTGAGCAAATTACCTAACCTCTTTCAGCCTTGGTTTCCTCTTCTGTAAAAAGAAGGATTGAACTCAGTTTCTAAAGTCTTTTCCTGTCCTCGATCTATCATGCTATGATCAATGATAATCATGATGGAACTAGAATTTTGCTAAGAATTTAATAGTGAATCAGTGCCTATGTGGGTGTAGTCCTGATGCAAGTGTAGTTGGTGACTGCAGAGAGATGAACTGAGAAGTAAAGAGACCGCGAGATGGCAGAAGTCATGGCAACAAGCCAAACTAGATCATAAACTATGGTGAGAAGATTTTCCGTGGCAAGGCAAAGTGATTCTCAAATCTCATAGCTGCCACATCTTATGTGAAGAGGGGGCAGGTAGATCTATTAATATCTCAGCCATACTCACACTCTTCTATCCATAATTGTATAATTTGGTACATTGAGGTGGCTTGGTCTGGGAGATATCATAGCTTATAGTTATGTGAATCATTTAAATGAAAGTTCATGTAAACCCTCACTAATCATCCTGTTCTACTATACTTTTAAAAAATCTGATTAATGCTTCTTATAACTATGCATAAAGGCTCAAGTAATTAGGGAACACTTCAGGGATTGTAATATCAAATAATTATACATTCAGAGCTGGAAGAGACCCTAAAGGAAACTTAATCCAACACCTTTGTTTAAAAAATGAGGAAATTGAGGTCAAGGGGTGATTTCTTTTAGGTCACAGAGGCAGTAAGTGGCACAGCCTAGATGTGAACTCAAGAGATCAAATTTCCCAGATATTCCCAAAAGATAGAGGTTATGTAGTTATTGATCCATCTGACTTGATAATCTAGAGAAACCTTTATGTAGACTAGTGAGGGAAAAGTGACAGCATCTTTAAAGGGAGGATCCAAGGAGTTAGTGGCTGTCAGTCCTTGGGGCTTCAAGAGAGAGGCATAAGAAGTTTGGTGGTTGTCTTAGAGCATCTTCTGGTTGGGTGGTACCCATGATAATTGGGGCTTAACACTTGATTACCAGCACATGCCTTGGTCCTTACTATCAAATAGGACCAGGCACTGGGCACACATAACTGTGTACCCTGGAATCCTCCACACATTGTTACAGTAGAGGGAAAAAACAGCCCTATTAAGAGTATTCCTGCTATAAACACAATGTTTGAATTGAAAAAATTACATACAGAATCGGTGGAAGGGTATTCAGTCTTCAGGAGCTTTTGTTTTCCTGTATGCAGCAAGTCAATGGAACTTTTACACACAGACAGACACACAATTAACAAGTATTTTCCCTTCTTCCACCTCTCTTCCATTTCCACTGGGGGGTGGGGGTGGGGAAACAAAACCCTTGTAACAAATATGCATAGTCAAGCAAAACAAATTCTCACATTGACCACAGCGGAAATTTGATAAGTGGTCAAATGATTTGGACAGACAGTTCTCAAGCGCTCTAGTATTCAATAGAGGTTTCTTTTTCTATTCAGTCTCTTGTTATATGGTGAGGACAATGAATAGAGCCAGCTTTAGAGTTAGGAAGACCAGGGTTCAAGTTCTATATGTGACACATATTGGCAGCATGACCCTGCATAAGGCAGTCACTTAATTTCTCACTGCCACAGACACTCTAGGATTGTAAATTGCAGAAGGGTTGCAGAACTACACTGCTAGAAAGAGCTTTGTCACCCCAACTTCCTTATACTAATGAAATCATAGGTCCCGGATTCTTCTCTTCCCCACCCCAAATATTTTAATGTTAGCAATAACCATTAAAAAAGTTGAAAAGATTTATTTCAAGGTTTCCATTAACGTTGTGTTTTAAATGCAGGGTTGCCTCCATGGCAAAACTTTTGAGAATCACTGCTCTTAAGTACTCCCACAGGGATAAGCACATCTTGACTTTGATTTGAATGATGCTGATTGGTTATATGAGTATCTCCAATTTTTGACAACTCAGTTGAAGCAAGTAGTTTCAACTGAAATATCCAGAACATGGAGGTATAAGTGTTTTGTTTTTGCTTGAATAACATTCAATTACTTTCATCAATTACACACTCAAGAAGGCCTCATGCCTCCAGCTATAAAAAGAAGTTCATTCAATATTTAATTCTGAACAGGACTACAGGATAATTGACAGTTTTACACATTTCAAGCTTAGTGAACATAAAATGTGCTGAATTCCTAAACTAAAAACAGTACTTGTCACTTCCTTCACGTGCAAAGGTAGTGTGAAGCTGTAGAGTTTTAGATATCCCGGAGGAAAAAAATATTATATAAATCTAGGAAACTTACACTGTCCCTGCCCTTGAAGAAAGGGAAAAAACAAGAGATGTTTATCGATTTAGTTGTTGTTAATAAGGGATACTTCTAAAGCATTATAATATGTAGCACAGAAGAGGAGTGAGGCCTATAAATGGTCAGAGGAAATGGATTCATGGAGAGATCTGTTGGTCATGACAATGAAAAATATAGGAGACAATGTAATACATTAGTGGAAAGAATGCTGGCTCTGAGGTCAGAGCAGAAATGTTTCAAAACTTGCTAAAATATCATTTGAGTTCAAATCCTACTTCTGATTCTTATCACCTGTGTGACCCTGGATACATCACTTAAGCTCTCTAGGCCTGTTATGTCCTCATCTATAAAATGCTAAGGTTGGGTTAGATGGCCTCTGAGCTCCCTTCTGGCTCTAGGTCTATGAACCTATGTCATAATCAAGGCATACCATGCATACTATTTCCCTATATAAAATCATCATGGAAAACCTCCTTAATATTTTAACTAAAGTCCAGTATAAAGTGGTAAGAAGATAAGAATAATTTGACTTTGACCTGAATGATACTGATTAGCTAAAATAGTGATCTCCATGTCTGTACTTATCAGGCTGTATTAGGAGGGCAGAGTTTATAATCTCAAAGAGGATCATAAACATGTCTGAAACGTTCGGAACCGCCGGATATAAGAAACTCTCAAAGTAGAAGGCAGAAGAATCAAAACATTTATTTAGGCTCCACAGTAACCAACCCATGAACCAGCAACCCCATTTTGATATATTGATCAAAAGCTTCCAGGCCCAATAAGTACGCCTTGAAAGAGTAACCAGGAGGCTACAGAGAAACATGATTGCGTAAAGCAAAATCATGTTTCCCCCTCTATGGTAATAAGATTACCCACTGGCCTGAAGTCTTTGTTCAGCTTTCTCCCGTAGGTCAGCTCTGCTACTGGCAGCTCCTGCTTCAGCTGTGGCTGTGGCTGTGGCTGTGACTGTAACTGTCGCTGTAACTGTCGCTGTAACTGTCGCTGTAACTGTCTCTGGCTCCAACCAGAAAAGGAAGAGAGAATCTTCAAGCTGTCCTCTCCCCTCTTATAGAGTTTTTGACATCATCAAGCACCGCCTGAACGACCAGGGCCGATTGGTTCTTGACTTGGCCCCTCCCCCTAGCATAGCCGTTAACACCTCCCCTCAGCCAGCCCCATGACTCATCACACAGGAAGTTGTCTGCTTCCTGGAATGCTCTTTGGGCTTCCTGCCCCGGAAGAGCAAGCCACAGTGTCCAGAGGCTCAATGAGGTAAGCTGAGTCATTCAAAGAAAACAAAGGCCATTCTGGCTACACAGGCCAAATATCAGTCTTAACAGAAATATGCAAAACATGGCAGTGTTGTGTTTTTGTGGAACTATATTGTAGCATCATTTGGCATGATGCCTATTAATGACATAGTTTCTATGGGTAAGTATCAGAGGTGGGATTCCATGTTTGTCTCAATCCGACTCTGGCATTTTCCATCAAACCATACTTCCTTTCATTTGATAATGTGAAGAATAACCACCATTGCCAATTGACGAAGAGATGTCGAGAAGGATAAGGAACATGCAGATATCATTGAATTTGGTGATCAGATGCCATTGACAGTCTCTGAGAGAACAGTTTTAGTGGAATGATGAGAGTGGATTCCATATTGCAAGGGGATGAGAAGGAGAGGAATGAGTGCTGGTTGATCATTGGGGAAATAAAAGGATAGGGATGAGATGGTACAAGGAATTAGCAGGGTCAAGAATTTATTTTTGTTTTTTAAGATTTTGGTTTTTTTAAGATAGAGGACACAAATATATCGATATATTATGATGTGATAGAGTATAAATGTATGTAATGTAGCAACTATAAGTACATGCCCATTCTAAATTCGAGTTAGAATGCATTTTTCCGTGGAATACCACATGTAGAGTACATACAGGAAGGGAAAAAAGCTGGTGAGCCAAAAAAATATCAATAGAGAGACAAACATGAATGCAACTGCAAATATTGCTGAGTTTATTCTGAGGGGAAAATTCCTTTCCCTTCCTAATATATCATTTTCCCTCTTATAGTGGCAAAGTGGTTAGTCTGTCTTTAATGATGTATATAATAATAATATATAATAATGTAATGATCATATGTAAAAATAATGATTTATTTTCACAGAGGATAGGAATATCATCTAGATGGAATCACGAGGTACTTTGCTCTAACACATTGGATGATTTTGGTGGGTGATGCTAAATGTCCATGAATTGAAAATAAATTATTCCATGTAGAATATCTACTAGGGTAGCTGGGTGACTCAGTAGATATAGGGTGCCTGGCCTGGAGTCAGGAAAAGCTGACAAATCCAGCCTCAGACATTTACTAGTTGTGTGACCCTGGGCAAGTCACTTGACCCTGTTTGCCTCAGTTTCCTCATCTGTAAAATAAGTTGGAGAAGGAAATGGCAAACCACTCCAGTATCTTTGCCAAGAAAACCCCAAATGGGGTCACAAGGACTTAGAAGTGACTGAAATGACTGAACAACAACAACAGTAAGGATACAAACTAATTACTTATGGCTATTTGAAAATAGATTTTAGAAACACTTCTCAGTATAGGCCAGATTCTATTTGAAACAGGCTGATAATAAAATGGTATTTGAGGGAAAGGAATGAGAAGTGTTTTAAAAATAGCCGAGATACTATTTGGGAAAAAAGTATCACAGATGAAATAATTCGTTCATCACATTCTGAACACTGCATAAGGTAAAACCAATTCACAGGAACTGGGAGTTTATTCTCAAAGAGAGCTCTCCAGATGATTTCAGCACTGGTCTCCAGAGATCTCATTACATTGCCATTACAAATAGATCTGCAGAAAGCTGTTTACTCCCTTTGACCTGGGAGCTGAATTAAGCAAGTGGCTTATGGCTTTTGCCATGCCAGTATACTCATGTAGTCATATATAAACAGCTGTGCAGATGTACCTATAACCAGATGTAGTTGTGTATGTATATCTCTGTCTCTCTGTCCCTCTGTCTCTGTCTCTCAATCTCTTTATCTATGCAGATGTACCTTACCTAAGGCAATAGACCTAAATATTGCATTTATATAAAATTTAAGTAAATCAAGTCATATTTAAAATATGCAAAGACAGCTTGCTTACTACTTAAAGGAATTATAGAACAGGCCAAACTTGTTTTCAGAGGCCTTTTGTCCTCCTCTAAGGTTCCTTATTCATTTCTTTAATTGGACTGACCAAGGCCTCTAGTGACATTGGGTCCCATAGCCTTTAGCTGCTTAGCCCCCTCACTGATGGCTTATTCTACCCAGGTCTGCTCTTCCTGGAATCATTCTCAAACTCTGACCTTTCCTGATCCTTTCTCAACACCAAAACCACCAAAACATTCTGTGTTCAGAGGAACAGGCAGGAGTGACTAAACCTTATATTCCTAGCCCTTGTCTAGAATTAATACTCTTTTGAGAACATAAGCATTATTATTCAGCTGCTACCTATCACTAGTATATGGCTAACAATGTGGGAACTTCTTATTTCTCTCTCCTTATCCCTGCATTACTCAATCATCAGCATCATAAGAGCAAGTGATCCTTAACCTCCCCTCCCCACTTCTCTTTCTCTCCTCTTCATCTTCATCTACCCTAAACTATCCAAGATTCCACTCCAACCCTACCTACAACTTTTACTCTAACCTCTATAATTCCTTTTTCATAGTGAACATATATCCTTTTATTCTAGGTCTCTTTCTCTCACATTCCTTCCTTCAATTAACTTTCACTAAGACCTAGCTTTCCCCGAATGACATTGCGTATCTGTCTTTCTTCTCAAGTATTAGCTGTACCTTCATACGTACTCCCCATAGAGTGAGTCAGAATAATCCATGCTCCCTCTTGCCTCTTCCAAATTCTCCTTTATCTTCCATCAGTCAACAACATCTCCTCCTTTGAAGTCCACTAGAGTAAAATTATCCACACTATTCAAATCACGGTGGCTGTTGTATATTGGCTCCTGGATTATTATGCCTCATTTCCCCAGGACTTGAATATCTTGCTCACTGTCTTCTTCTCTCCCCCAACTTCTGCATTATGTGGGGAGATTTCAGCATCCATGGTAATCCTTCCTAGAGTTCTTTAACTTCCCAGTTCCTCAGTCTCCTCAGATATTGAGAACTGCTCCTTCACTCCACTTCAGCTATACACAGGGATGGGCACACCATGCATCTCACCACTACACGCAAAGAAAATTTTCCATTTCCTTAATAAAAAGTTCCCATGTTCCTCTCTCCAACCATAAGTGCCTATAATTCCATCTCTTCTCTTTGCTTCTCCCCCCCTCCCCCTGCTTAAACTTATTCTTTGTGCTTTCATCAATCTCTGCCCCTCATTACTTTCTCAGGCTATTACTACTGCTCTGACTTTATTTTCTTTCTTTCCCAGTCTTGTTTATGGTTAACAATTCAACTCTACTCTTTTATCTAATCTCCAATTATTTGCTCCCATTTCTTGTTGGGAGCTCATCCCTTTCCAAACCCTAGCCCTAGGTTATTCCCACCATTCTCCTACTCTGCTCCCTAGATACAGTGCTGCAAAACCAATCTGGAGGAAGTCATAGGACCATGTTAATGGGTACACTAGAAATTCATATTATCTAAATAATATTGGGCTTTTGCTACAACAAGACAATCCACTTACTCCTCTCTAACTGATTCCCTATCTTAGTCCCCACAGAATCTTTTTCAAACCATCCATTCTTTCCTCAAATCGTCCATGACTCTTCTTCCTCCCTTGTTGCTCAGATGAGCATGTAGCCTCTTACTTTATACTAGGAAAACTGAAGCCATTCTTTCTGAACTCTCACTTCCCCCTTTTTTCATCTCGAAAGCTATTGGCATCATCCCTCATTCTCTTCTTTTCTCCAGGTTCTGATAATGAAATCACCTTCTTTTTGCTAAGGCTTTTTTAAAAAAATGCTTTTCTCTTAAAATCTGTTTATTATGTTTATTTTTCAATTAACAAGCATTTTTATTAATCATGTCTTTCTACTGCCCCCAATTGAGTGAACTTGCAAAAATAATACCATTAATACATAGTTGCATAGTCCAGCAAGACAAATTCCTACATTAGCCATGTCTGAAAAGATGCATTCCTTTCTTTATTTTAAGTTTATCACCTATCTGTCAAGAGGTGAGTGATGTTTTTCATTTTCATTCTTTTGATTTATCATTGTACTAATCAGAGTTTTAAAGTCTTTCAAAGTCATTTTTCTCCATAATGCTGTTCCTATTTTATAAATGGCTCTCTTATTTCTGCTCTGTGTCAGTTAAAGGAGATCTTTCCAACCTCCTCTGAAATTTTCCATTTTTTAATTTCTAATGGTTCAATAGTATTCATTTAAATTCATATACCATGGGGCAGAGCCAAGATGGCTGCTGGAAAGCAGAGACTTGCATGAGCTCTCCACTAGGTCCCTCCAAAAACCTACAAAAAATGGCTCTGAACAAATTCTAGAGCTGCAGAACCCACGGAACAGCAGAGGGAAGCAGGGCGCCAGCCCAGGACACCCTGGATGGTCGCTGGGTAAGGTCTATCCCATGGAGCTAGGAGCAGAGGGGAGCAGAGCCCAGCATGGGCTGCCCCTGGACCAACAAGACCAGGAGCTGGGCAGAACAGGCCCTAGCACCCTGAATCAGTGAGCTGTGGCAGTTACCAGACTTCTCAACCCACAAACACCAAAGACAACAGATACGGTTAGTAAGAAAAGCTTATGGGACAGAATGAAAAGAGTTCACAGTTTGGCCACCCCCCCCCCCACTCCCCCCACCCTGCTACCCCCTGGGCAGCAGAGGTGGCAGCTCTGAGGACAGAACTACAGCTGCAGTTGCTTCCGTCCCCAGGCCCACCTGGTGGGAGGAATTAAGTGGCGGATCAGAGCAGGAGTGCAGAGCCTGCTTAAGATCTGAATTCGGTCTGGGTTGGCAGTTCTTGGCGGAGGAGAAGTGCTGGTGTGGCAGAATTTGCTGTTTAGAAATAGCTCTGAAAACAACAGCACAACTGCTCAAGCTTGGGACAAAGTACTCTCTACTCTACAAGCAGTCATACCCCAACGAAAAACTGAAGGGTCAAGTAAGTTGGCTGGGAACATGGCCAGGCAGTGAAAACAGACTCAGATTCAGACTCAGACTTTGGAATCTCTGGAAGTCAAATAGCCTGTATCAAAAGCCTCCAAGAAAAACATGAATTGGTCTCAGGCCATGGAAGAGCTCAAAAAGGATTTGGAAAAGCAAGTTAGAGAAGTAGAGGAAAATTGGGAAGAGAAATGAGAGTGATGTGAGAAAACCATGAAAAACAAGTCAATGACTGGCTAAAGGAGACCCAAAAAAATACTGGAAAAAATAACACCTTAAAAAATAGACTAACTCAAATGGCAAAAGAGCTCCAAAAAGCCAATGAGGAGAAGAATGCCTTGAAAGGCAGAATTAGCCAAATGGGAAAAGGAGGTCCAAAAGACCACTGAAGAAAATACTACCTTAAAAATTAGATTGGAGCAAGTGGGAAGCTGGTGACTTTAGGAGAAATCAAGATATTATAAAACAGAACCAAAGGAACGAAAAAGTGGAAGACAATGTGAAATATCTCATTGGAAAAACCACAGACCTGGAGAATATATCCAGGAGAGATAATTTAAAAATTATTGGACTACCCGAAAGCCATGATAAAAAAAAGAGCTTATAAATCATCTTTCAAGAAATTATCAAGAAATACTTCCCTGATATTCTAGAGACAGAAGGTAAAATAGAAATTGAAAGAATTCACTAATTGCCTCCTCAAAAAGATCCCAAAAAGAAAACTCCTAGGAATATTGTAGCCAAATTCCAGAGCTCCCAGATCAAGGAGAAAATACTGCAAACAGCCTGAAAGAAACAATTTGAGTATTGTGGAAACATAATCAGAATAATACAAGATCTAGCAGTTTCTACATTAAGGGATCAAAGGGCTTGGAATATGATATTCTGGAGGTCAATGAAGCTAGGATTAAAACCAAGAATCACCTACCCAGAAAAACTGAGTATCATGCTTCCAGGAAAAATATGGACTTTCAATAAAATAGAGGACTTTCAAGCTTTCTCAGTGAAAAGACCAGAGCTGAATAGAAAATTTGACTTCCAAACCCAAGAATCAAGAGAAGCATGAAAAGGTAATCCAGAAAGAGAAATCGTAAGGGACTTACTAATGTTGAACTGTTTTGTTTACATTCCTACATGGAAAGATGATGTGTATAATTCATGAGACCTCTGTATTAGGGTAGCTGAAGGAAATATATATATATATATATAGACACACATAGACAGAGAGCACGGGGTGAGTCGAATATGAAAGGATGGTGTCTAAAAAATAAAATCAAATTAAGGGATGAGAGAGGAATATACTGAAAGAGGGAGAAAGGGAGAGATAGAATGGGGTAAATTATCTTGCATAAAAGTGGCAAGAAAAAGCAGTTCTGTTGGGAGGGGAGAGGAGCAGGTGAGGGGGAATGAGTGAATCTTGCTGTCGTTGGATTTGACCTGAGGAGGGAATACCATACACACTCAGTTGGGTATCTTACCCCACAGGAAATAAGGAGGAAGGGGATATAAAAGGGGGGATGATAGAAGGGAGGACAGATAGGGGGAGGAGGTAATCAAAAGCAAACACTTTTGAAAAGGGATGGGGTCAAGGGAGAAAACTGAATAAAGGGGGAAAGATAGGAAGGAGCAAAATACAGTCTTTCACAACATGAGCATTGTGGAAGGGTTTTGCATAATGATACATGTGTGACCTATGTTGAATTGCTTGCCTTCTTAGGGAAGGCGGGGAGGGAAGAGGGGAGATAATTTGGAACTCAAAGTTTTTGCATGCAACTAGGAAGTAAGATATACAGGCCATGGGGCATAAAAATCTATCTTGCCCTACAAGAAAGTAATGGAAAAGGGGATGGGGCGGCGAGTGGGGTGACAGAAGGGAAGGTTGAGTGGGGAATGGGGCAATCAGAATTTATGCCATCTTGAGTGGGGGGGAGGGTAGAAATGGGGAGAAAATTTGTAAGTCAAACTGTTGTAAAAATGCTGAAAACTAATAATATTAAATGAATAAATAGCAAAAAAAAAGAAAAAAAAATAAATTCATATACCACAATTTGTTTAGCCATTCCCAAAAAGAAAAAACACCATTTTAGTTTTCTATTTTTGGCTACCAAATTTTCTTTTTTATACATAGGCCCTTTTACTCTTTCTTTGATTTCATGGGGATATCAGTCTAGTAATGTTATACTGTGTTTATACTATGGCACAGTTATACTGTGCCAAAGAGTATGCAGAGTTTGATAACTTACTGGGTATAGTTTAATCCAGAGTAGCTTGATGAATTCACAGCTTCACTAAGAGTACTTTGGTGTGCTTGATTTCTGATAGCCCCGCTAACACTTGTCATTTTTCTCTTTTGTCATCTTTGCCAATCTGATAGGTATGTGTTGGTAAACAAAATGGGCTCTTGGCACTCAGTTCAACCAAGTGCCCTTGAAGAGTTTGGCCTTTGTTTCCTAGATTAGATTTGGCAGTCATTGGTGACCTCCTTGCCTCAGGGGAGGGCCTAGTTTACACATGAGTTTGAGTGACATGTTTGGGACATCAGAAGCTTTTAGACCACGTGGGTTCAAGTCCCCTCTTTGTGACAATTCTAGGTCATGTGGGTGAGTCGCATGTGTCACTCACCCTTGATCCTGAAAAAGATATAAACCCAGGGGTTGGCTTTCTATTCTTTGGAGCTCTTGCCCACAGCCATGGTGGCGCAAGTGACTCTGGGCCAGCCCTTGTTATGAGCTCCTGGGCTGAACCTAGATGTTGGTAACTATGAATGGTATTTGGTCTGTCTGTCGATGTTTGTAATTTGTTTGTATTTTGCTCTGAAGTTCAGGGTGCTGGCTTTTTCCCCTGAACTAAGTGAATGGTATTTGTATGCTGGATTAAAGTAAACTTGTCAACCCCTTAACGTTACTTTCCTTACTAAAGCAGATCAAAAGAACCTGGGCTTTTGCAGAGTGTTAGTAGCATGCTTGTTGTTGGGCTTGTGGTTGTCTTTCACTCCCACAACAGCTGCTAGCCAGATTGTTGAAACAGTATGAGACAGAACCTCAAAGTTGCTTTGATTCTTTTTTTTCTAATTATTAAGAACATTTTTATAAGATTATTGATCAATTGGATTTTTTTCTTTGAAAACTGCTTCTTCCTATTCTTTGACCATTTATCTACTGGGAAATCACTTTTAGTTTTTACAAATTTGAATCATTTCCTATATGTCAGTTATGAAATCTTTCTCAGAGAAATTTATTGAAAAGATTTTTCCCATTTACTGTTTCCTTTCTAATTTTTACTACATTAAGTTTGTTTGTTCAAAACCTTTTCAGTTTTATATAATCAAGATTGTAGTTTTATAAAATAATAATCATTTTATCATCTGTAGGCCTATCTATCACTATTTAGTGATGAAGTCTTTCCCTATCAATAGATTCAAAAAGTAATTTCTTCCTCCTCTAATTTTTAAATAATTTTTTAAAAATGTCTAGATCGTGTATCTGTCTAGAGTTTATTTTGGTATGTGGTATAAGGTGTTCTATACCTAATTCTGCTTGACTGATTTCCAGTTTTCTTAGCAGTTTTTTGAAATAATGAGTCCTTCTACCAGTGACTGGGTCTTCAGGTTTATCAAATACTATGCTAATATGTTTGTTTGCTTCTGGATTTTGTGTAGTTACTCTGATCTGCTGATTGACATTATTTCTTTAAATAGCAGCAAATAATTTTAATAATAATTGCTTATTAGCACAGTTTGAGAACTAGTACTAATAGATTTCCTTCACACACTTTTTTTCATTATTACCTTGACCTTTTGTGCTTCTATGTTAATTTCATTATTATTATTTTCTAGGTATGTAAAATATTTGGGAACTTGATTGATACAGCAATGAATATGTAAATTAATTTAGGTAGTTTTGTTATTTTTATTATGTTGACTAAACCTATCAATGGCCAATTAATCTTCTTGTCATTATTTAAGTCTGTATTTCTGCAAAGAGTGTTTTATACTTAGATTCATACAGTCCCTGGGTGAATCTTGGCAGATATAATTCTAATCTTATTTTAGAGATTCTCTTGTTTTTTTGCATGGATTCGCAATCTACAGATTGTAAATTCTCCTGTTATTTTGCATGGAATTTCTATTTCTAGCTATGGGTTTTGTGAGTTACACATAAATACATAATACTATATATCATATATAGGTATGTATATATGAATGCTGATAATTTATGTAGATTTATCTTACATCCTTCAACACTGCTGAAGTTGTTAATTTATCAATTAAAATTTTAGTTGACTCTCTAGCATTTTGAATGTACACCTTCATCTGCAAAAATCAATAATTTTGTTTCCTCTTTGCCTCAATTTCTTTATCTTGTTTTTTTAGTTCATTTTTACTAAAGCATGCATTTCTAGAACTATTAAATAGCAGCAGCGATAATGGGCATCCCCTATTTACTCTGATCTTAGTGGAAAGCCCTCTCACATTTTTCCATTACATATAATGTTTACTCTTAGATTTAGATAAATACTCCCTATTATATTGAGGAAAGATCTATTTATTCCTATGCTTTCTAGAAGTTTTTTTTTTTTTTAGTACAAATAAGTGTTGGATTTTTTCAAAAGCCATTATTTATAATAATCATATAGTTTTAATTATTTATTTTATTAACATTATATTTATAGTCTTCCTTATGTTGAACCAAACCTGTATTTCTGGTATAAAGCAAACCTGGTCATAGTAGATTATCTTTCTAATATGTTGTGGCCTATGTGCTAATATTTCATTTAAATTTTTTTTTATCATTGTTCATTAATGATGTTGTTTTTTTTTTCTTTTCCCTGCTTTAGATATCAAGACCCAAATTATTATGTAAAAGGATATTGGAAGTATGCCTTCTCTTCTTGTTATTGAAAATAGTTCATGTAGTATGAGAATTAACATTTCTATTTGATAGATTTCATTTGTAAATCCATCTGTCCTAGGGTTTTTTCTTTCCTTTGGGAATGCATTTATTTAATGTTCTATTTCTTCTTTTGTTAATGTATTTTATCTTTTTTCTAAGTATCTTTTCCCTCTAAGTTATCAATTTTGTTAGCATATAATTGGGAAACATAGTGTCTGATATTTTTGTTTGTTTCTTCTTCAAATGTTGTAAGTTTTTTTCATTTTTGGTACAAAAAGTTGAAATTTCCTCTGTTTCTTTCACAGCAAAGTTGCTAACTTTACCTATTTTGTTATCCTTTTTAAAAAAGCTTCTATTTCTATTTATGTCAATAGTTTTTTGCTTTCAATTTTGTTAATCTCTTCTTTAGTTTTCAAAATTTCTACTTTGTTATTTAGTTGTTATTTGGTTATTTGATTTGTTAATATTCAAGTTATTTCAGTTCTATGCCTAATACATTGATTTGTTCTTTCTCTCTTTTGTTGATGAGAGATATAAATTTCTACTCTCAGAATTGCTTTAGCTGCATCCTATAAGTTTTGGTATGTTGTCAGACTTCATGAAATTTTCTATTCTTATTTCTACTAAATTTCTATAATTTGTCCTTTTACCCATGTTACTTAGCTTCTAATTAACTTTAAATTCTTTCTTTGGTTCCTTCTTGAATTAAATTTTATTGCATTATTATAAGCAAAAAGATATTTAGCATTTATACTTTTGTACATTTTTGTTGACCTATCTACATCCCAATACATGGACAATGTTTATAAAGGTGCCACATATGTGGAAAAATATCAGTTGATTATGGGTAGGCCCACCCAATGTAATAAAAATGACATCCTACCTAAATTAATTTACCTACTTAAATTTACTCTACTTACCAATCAAATTATCAAAAAATTATCTTATAGAACTAGAAAAAAATAACAAAATTCACCTGGAAGAACAAAGGGTCAAGAATATCAAGAAAGTTTGTGGGGAAAAAACTGTGAAGGAAAGTGAGCTAGCTATACTTAAACTGTATTACAAAGCAGTAATCATGAAAACAATCTGGTAATAGAGTGGTGGATCAGTGGAATAGATTAGGTCCATAATACACAATAGTAAATGATCATAATAATCTACTGTTTTATAAACTAAATGACCCAAACTTTTGGGACAAGAACTCAGTATTTGACAAAAACTGGAAAATAGTATGACAAAAACAAGATATAGAGCAAAAACTCACATTATTATATCAAGATAAAGTCAAAATGGACACATAATTTAGACATAAAGGGTGATACCATAAGCAAATTGGGGAGCACAGAAGTTTACCTGTCAGATCTATGGATAAGGGAAGAATTTAAGACCAAAGAAAGTTAGGGATCATTATGAGAAACAAAATGGATAATTTTGATTATATTAAACTAAAAAGGTTTTGCACAAACAAGAACAATGCAATCGAGATTAGAAGGAAAGCAGGAAGCTGAGAAATAATTTTTATAGCAGGTGTCTCTGATAAAGGCCTCATTTCTCAAATGTATAGAGAACTGAGTCAAATTTATAAGAATTCAAGTCATTCTCCAGTTGATAAATGAACAAAGGATATGAACAGGCAGTTGTTAGATGAAGAAATCAAAGCTATCTATAGGCATATAAAAATGTGCTAATTCACTATTGATTAGAGAAGTGCAAATTAAAACAACTCTGAGGTACCACCTCACACCTATCAGCTCAGCTAACATGATAGAAAAGGAAAATGATGAATGTTGGAG
The DNA here is from genome assembly GCF_011100635.1 of Trichosurus vulpecula. Classification (NCBI taxonomy): domain Eukaryota; kingdom Metazoa; phylum Chordata; class Mammalia; order Diprotodontia; family Phalangeridae; genus Trichosurus; species Trichosurus vulpecula. The sequence continues at coordinate 110,238,769 of NC_050579.1, forward strand.
GGGATGTGGGAAAATTGGGACACTAAAGACACTAAAGCTGGAGTTGTGAACTGATCCAACCATTCTGGAGAGCAATTTGGAACTATGTCCAAAGAACAATCAAACTGTTCATACCCTTTCACCCAGCAATACCACTACTAGGTCTGTATGCTAAGGAGATTTTTTTTCAAAAAGGAAAAAGGCCCTATTTGCACAAAAATATTTATAGTATTATATAAAATTATTTTTACATGTAATTGGGAACAAAATAAAATATTATTCAAAAAAGTTGCCGCATACAGATGGGAAATAATGCGAATTCCTTTCTACTCCCATTCAGTCTTTTGCAGAGATATAGCATTTCTAAAGTTCTATTTGGAGCTTTAATTTCTCAATTTTGTTTATCTTTTGGTTAGATTTCTCTAGGTTTGAAAGGGGTACATTAAGGTTCCCACTCTGTTGTAATTTTACTACCTATTTCTCCTTTTAACTAACATTTTCCGTAAGTACTTATATGGTATGTTATTAGGTATATTAAGTATTGATATTTATTTTTATCTATTGAAGCATAATATAATTTCCCAGATTATTTCTTTTTATCTTATCTATATTTACTATAGCCTTATTTAAAATCATGATCACTACTTTTATATTTTTTTTAGTTCTAGCTTAAACAGTGTAGATTTTCCTCTGGACCCTCATTTTATTTTATATGAATCTTTATTTCAAGTTTTTCTTTGGAAAATTTCATATTCTGCTTTCTAATCCAATCTCTGTACTTCCTGCATTTTATAAATGAGTTCATTTCCTTCACATTCAGTTAAGACTGTTAATTGTGTAGTGCCTTGCAGCCTGTCCTCTTGTAATTTTTCTTCTCTTTACTCCTGTCTCTCTCTTCACAAAGAAAGAGGTGTTACGAGAGGGAATTTGCCTGACATATGTCATAAAAAGCAAAAATTTCCTTTCTGTTGCAGATCTTCTTTTTACCACACTCCTGATCACAGATTTTTGCTTTTTTCCCTTCCGTTTAACCCTCTTTTCACATTCCTTCATCCATTTGAGTTTGTTTTGTTTATGACCATTCCCTTATTTATCTTGCCTTCCTTCTTAGGCCCCTTTTTAATCTTCCCTTCTCTCTGTCACCTCTTATAAAAATTCCCCTTTGATTTTAATGTATTCCTATATTGAAATCTGTGTATGTATGTTGTAATTATGCTCAATCTTTCTGTACCCAATTCAGATGAAAGTAAAGTTTATAGAATGTTTGTTTTTCTCTACTCCTTCTTCCATTATAAACTCTTCATTTTATGCACCTCTATTATATAATGAATTTGTCTTATTCTTCCTCCTTTTCTACCCATTATAGTCCTGTGTTCCTACCTTTTTTTCTTTTCCTGAGACCACTACAACAGAACAAAACCATCCTCAGGCCCTCCATCATTTTCACCTTTCTCTATGATCCTATTTATATTTCAAAATGTTTACTCATTTATGGCCTTTCATCAGGAATTCTTAGAAATCCTATATTCCATTAAAAGTTCATTGTATTCTCAAAGCTAACCTTTTTGCATGTTCCCTTGATCCCATCCTATCCTATCTTCTCCATCTTCAACCTCTCCCTATCTACTGATTCTTTTTCTACTGCATTCAATTGTTCTCATCTCTTCCATCCCAAAATCAACATACAAATCCTTCAATGGAACCTACCATTTCATCAACTCACCATCCTCTATCTTTCCTCACTTTCTCAGCCAAATTCCTAGGAAAAAACAAAACCCGTTTACACTGTTTGCTTCTCCTCAGTCTTTTGCAGTCTGTCTTCTAACCTTATTGAAGTGAAACTGCTTTCTAAACTTACCAATGATCTCTTAATTGTTGAATTTTGTGTTTTCTCAATCCTCATCCTTTTTACTCTCTATGTTGCCATGTATCTTTGTCACAAATACATTTTTAAAAAGGAAATTAGAAATGCCTAAAGATGCACACACTGACAGGGCACTTCTAGTTGAGTCTTAGAGATTTATCAAAGGCAATGAGGAGTTAAATGACTTGCTCAGGATATCATGCTCCCTAACTGGTCCCCTAAGTGTGATTCTTCACCATAGGTCTATGATTGGCCTTCTTCTTTTATTCTACTATCTGTCTGGGTGACCTCACCATCTCCCATAGACTTAATTATCATCTCTATTCAGATACTCACATATCTATATATCCAGCCCAGTTTCTCCCCTGAACCCTAGCTGTAGTATTTGAATATACATACATACATATATATATATATATATATATATATATGCAAATGCTTTTTAAGAGCAAAATAGTGATTTTGCAGACAGTTTGATTACATTACATTTTGGATACATGGCATCAAACAACCAGTGAAAAATTAAAAATTCATTTAATCAATTGTTTAAAATATCTTAGCTATTCAGATAAAGCATCTGGATAAACTGAATAAATTCTCATTTCTTATCTAGATGTTTTGGCAACATGTAGATGCTTCTACTTTTAAAAAATGAAGTCCAGAATCATGGATAAGAATTCAAAAAGTTACCAAATACTGTAGCCTGAGTCTTTTCACACAGCACATTCTTAGCTCTAAGTTTCAAATTTCAAAAAATAATAACTGTAGTATCAATGTCACTTTATATATTTAAAGTGCTTGCATATATAAGCTAACTTACGTGGCTAAACTATTAGGGACAGAGAAGAATGTTCAATCCTCTCTGTTCTCCTTGATTTTTCCTTGATTTGCATCTAGATCTTGATTTCCCATTGGCCAATCCACTTAAAATGTAAGCTGACTATATTAACTCTACTGACTATAGTAACCACTCTGCCTGCATGTTGTCAAAATGGTATATATTTCTTTACTTATTTGATTCCTACAGGTGTATGAATCTGTTCAATGTTTGTTCAAATTCTGCATGCTCTTCATATCTGTACTGCTAAGTATGTGCCTTTTGACAGTTTTGCCACAAGTCAGAGACTGTCACTGTAAACTCATATTCCTAATACATTGACAGGCACAGAGTCATGCATAATAAAAGTCTTTCCTTCAATTATCATAATGATTATGATTTGTGAAGACCTTTAGGAGTATCTAAATAAGAATTTGGAACAGAAGACAAAGAGTCATCAGGTCTTATGTAAGGCATGTGAGATTAAGCTTCTATAACAAATATTTGCAGATGGCACTGAGTACAGTGGGACAGTACCACCCATAGTCTGGATGTACTGACTCTCTTAAAGCAGTCTAAAATTATGATATGACAGTCAAAGTGGCTATATAACCATAATGTTTTTGTTTATTCATATTGAACTATTAAAAAGTCTCAATCACTCAATTAAGTATTTATTAATAATAGGAATAGCTATCATGCAGCACCTACTATGTGCCAGGCATTGTGCTAAGAACTTTGCAATCATTACCTCATTTGATCCTCACAACAACACTGGGAGGAAGGTGCTATTATCATTCCCATCCTACAGATGAGGAAACTGAGGCAAATAGCGGCTAAGCGACTTATCCATGATTACACAACTAGTAAGTGTCTGAGGCTAGATTTGAACTCAGGGGTTCTATAGAATTTCCCTGATATACCAGTCTAGCTACTCTTAAAAAACGAAATACAGTTAATCTGGCATGATATTTGTGATGAAGCCATGCTGAGTTTTATTTATCACCACTTCCCTTTCAAAGTACTCACATGGCAATCCCTTATTTAATAAAGTGGTCCACACTTTTGTCAGAAATCAAAGTCACTCACCTATAGTTCTTAGATTCCAACTTTTTCCTTTTGTGAAAGTTTGGACCATTGTTCATTTCTAGTTCCATGACACCATTCCCCTTCTGTGGGGTCTCTATCAGGGAAAAGCCATAAAACACAGTAAGATATGAAAGCCATAACTTAAACTCTGTGAAAGGTGGAAACCTAGACATAGTGACTTGTTAAAATCATAATTCAGATGCTGAGTCATAACTCAGATAATGTGACAGGCAATAACCATAACATGCACCTAGTGACCAGTTCATGACCAGTACATGACCAGTACAGAATCTGTTTGGGCATTTATCCTACAGCCCTGGCTTAATGCTCAAGCTTGGAAATGAGCTCATTACTAAGCAGAAACCCTAAATTTTCCCCAATCAGCGATGTGCTCTATAGATACTCCTCCCTTTGTCTGATTTCTATAATTACCACTGGGCTTTCCTGGGGTCTTTGTGGGGATTCACTGAATCATCTGACCACCACTCCAGACTGAAGATTGTTAAACTCTTGGCAGGAATCCATCATTCTGCCCTAAAGTAGGAAACCTAATTGATTAAACTACTATCTTTGATCAATATGGATCTTCTGGCTTCTCCCTTTGGTATTGAACTTGCCCCACTGTTTGGGGATGGTGGTGGTGGTGGGGCGTGAATATCGCTGTGCAGGGGAAATCCAGACCTTAACACCTTCTTTACAATTTTTCAAAGATCCCCCACAGTGGCTCAAAAATCACATCAGCTTTTCTTTTTGTATCTAGGACTGATGACTTTAATTCACTGAAGGCCACTAGATGCTATCTTACTGTTTTCCTCCCTTATTTCAAATAAGCAGTTCTTGTAAATTTTGTTTCATCCCTCCCAGTCCAGTGATCATTCTCTTTGGAAAAGAAAATATAAGCAATACAAATGTTGAGCAATTCAATGCTTATTACCACCACCCATTATAACCATAACTTTGTGTCCAGGTAGTAGCCTGCTCCCTGCTTTAATCCCTTGTTCCCCTTTTTGTTGTCCTTAGAATTCACCAATATTCTCCACTCACTCTAGGCCTCCCAACCCATTTCTTACTGGACTGTGTTGTGTTTTTCTATTCATCTTTAGTTACTTGTTCTTGCTTCCATTTTCTTTTTTGAGACCTGAATTTATTGATGAATTCCCCTTGTATTCACATGTTATCTTTAGATAGCTCCCCTTTTTCCTCATTAGGATATTTTCTGGTTTTGTCTTTAGAATTTAATTCCTAAGAGTTTTCCATCCCCTTGGACCAACTTCTAATGAAAATTCTTAGGCTATTGCGTCTTGCCTGTTCTTTCTTTGAACCTTACTGGAATAAACTGTCCCCAAATCTAGGAAACCTGTCAGACCATGCCCATGTTTTGCTCTCCAACAAAAGCACATTTAACCGTGCCTTAACTCTAAAATATTTTTCTTCTTTCACCTGGAAAGTCTCAGAATTCCATCCACTACCTTTTTCTGAGGATGGAGCCTTAAAGTACAGCCTTATTGGTATATGTACCTTCTTCACAACTCTGTATATCAAAAATAATCTGAGTCCAAATTAAACAGACAGAAATTAGTTAAGATATAATTTTCATCATTTGGTGGTCCAGTCTCAGGTCATATTTGGGAATGGGCATATGTAAATCATCTTTTAAAAGCATGCACTAATGAGGATAAGGATCTAGTTGGTCTTCCTCATGCCACGGTAACTCACACATCTGTGGTAATTCAAGATTGATGAAGTACTTTCCTCACAATGACTCTGTGAAGAGGTAGTACATATATTATTACTCCTATTTTACAGGTGAAAAAATCGGAAATTAAGTCATAGAGAGCTAAAGTGATTTATCTTAGAATCATATGGCTAGTATTAGAGCTCATACTTAAACTAATATCTTCTGAGTTGAATACCAGTGTTTTTTCCCCTATACCATATAGGCTCTTGTGCTCCTAGAGGGAAAGAGAGAAAGAAGAAAATGGAGAAGTATGAAGGAGAGAAGACACTAGGAAAGAGGAGAGAAAAGCAGGGAGAGATAAAGAGAGGAGGAGAGAAGAAGAAAGGAGAGATACTGATAGAGAAAAATGGAAAAGGGAAGATAGGGGATGGAGAAGAGAGGGGAGAATAAAGGGAAGGAGATGATAGGAGAGAAAGAAAAATGGAAAAGGATAAAGAGATGGAATAGAGAGAAGAAATTAGACAAGAGGAAACTAAAGGAGAGAAAGAAGAAAAGAGAAAAGGATAAAGGAAAGGTAAAAAGTGGAAAAGAAGGGAATAAAAGAGAAAAATGCTGTAAGGGGAGAGACCTTGGGTCCTCCCTCTCTGAGGCTGAGGCTAATGTGTGGCCCTGAATCCAGGCCTTTGTCCTTTGCCTTAGCATTCATGCTTTTATTTTGAGTGAAGGAGATTAGGAAAGGAAGGAACGAAGAAAGGAAGCGGGGAAAGGAGAGGAGAAAGGGAAGGAGAAAAAGAGGGAGAGAAGGAGAGAGGAAGAAAGCAGCATATATTCAGATTTATGATGTGACATCTGAATCTGAAGGTTTCTAAGATACTTCACAAAGAAAATGAGTCAAAGCTTTTCATTTAAACCCAGTAATTTAGTATTATATGTCATGTGGAAGTTAATAGAAAGCTTTGATAAAGACTATAATCATCAGGAGTGAGTTTAAATATTTGTGTATATATATGCATATATATATATTCAGCAATGTCTTGCATGAGTTGATATTCTTATAGTATTTCATCTGCTAGTCTGTGGAGCCCCAGTTTGCTGTGTTAGTATATAAATTACCAATGGATTAATTAGCACCTTTGCATCAAGGACAGGGTCTGAGGTCTTATGAAATTCTCGAGATGGAAATAGCAAAATTTGCTCAGAGCCCTTATGACAATTTAAAAGGAATTACTGAATCCATGGTAACACTGACATTGCAATTTTGAAGTAATGGGAATAATAGGATTGGAATAAAAACCCTAAAAACAAAACAAAAAAGTCCTTGATTTCTATGAAAAAGATGTGGTTTGGGGAGCTAATGTTTTGCTTCATATACCATAAATCCATAGAACATCCTTCATATCTACTCCCCACCTCTGATGTAAATGTGTGGAGAACATTATTTAGTTGTTGTTGAGTCATTTTCAGTTGTGTCCAACTCTTCATGACCCCATTTGGGGTATTCTAGGGAAAGACGCTGGGGTGGTTTGCCATTTCCTTCTCCAGTTCATGTTACAGATAAGGAAATTGAGGCAAACAGAACTCAGAAAGAGGAGTCTTCTGACTCCAGGCTTGGCACTCTATTCACTGTGCCACCTAGCTGTATTCATTATTAGTATGTCCATGGCAAGCAATTCCTCCCGCTATGGGGAAGGATTTGATTCATTCCCTGCCCTCCCATCTTCCGTTGCTGCCCCCACCCCTCAATTTTCACCTGTCTGAGAATATGCTGTCATAAACTGAGGCTTGATTGTTGGAGTAGATGGAGAATTGGACTTAGAATCAGGAAGACTTGGGTTCAAATCCCACATCAGACACATCTTATTCTAAATTTAGAGGTTGCAGAAACCTGAGAGATCCTCTAGTCCAGGATTTGGGGCAGCTAGGTAGCATGGTAAATAGAGTGCTGGGCCTGAATTCAGAAAGACTTATTGTTCTGAGTGTGTATATATATATATATATATATATACACACACATATCTATATATGCATATATATAGACTCAGAACATATATATACATACATATATATACATATATACATACACACACACACACACACACACACACATATATATATATACACACACATATATGTAGGGAATAGTTGCTCTAGTCCTGTCTCCTAATGTTACAAGTGAGAAAAATGAGGCCCAGAGAGGTTCAGTAAATTGCCCTTGGTCACGCAAGGGATCACTGGCAGAGCTAATACATGAAACTAGGTTCTCTTTCCAAATGTAACATTTTTCATTTGACCCATCCTCCTCCTCAACAATTTGTGTGGCACTGGACAAGTCACTTAATCTCTCTGAATCTCTGATTCTTGCTCTGAATAATGTTAATAATAATATAACATCTTACCAGGTTGTTGCAATGAAATGAGATAATATATTGTAAGAGTGGGGAATTTCTACCCCAATAAATGTAACCACAGAAGGCTCAGACATCTTGCTTGTATTAATCAATCAATTAAGGATGTAAACTAGAGATGACAAGTCCTTGCAGTCATTTTGGAATGAATGAAGAATTTTCATTATTGGATGAAGACAGAATAACACTACAGAAGAAAGTGTCATGATTGGCTAAAAGAATTTGGCGCATCCCTAGGTTTATGTGTAGCACAGCAAGCCAATTCAAAATCAAACTGCTGACATTTCAGTTGCAGTGAGTCAGTTAGTTGTTGTTGGTCCTTCATTCTCAAAGATGACTGGTGACATCACAAGGGCGATAATTTGACTTGCATGAATTGGATATAGGTGAGGCCGAGCTGTACAGGGTTGTCAGCCTCACTCTCTCGAGTCATCAAAGTCCAGTGGCAAGGCAAAAGTCAAGATGGCTCAAAATGGCCCAGGATGCAGTGGGTGACCTTGGCCTTTCTAAATTAAAATCTTTCCCAGGCCAAAGTTTGTTTGAGGTCACACTTATTTAATGACTAAGGGCTAACTGAGAGTTGAGACAAAAGATGGCTCAATTTACCATCACAAAGTTGAATCTAGTGGTGAAAGACTCCAGAGAGGAAACTACCTTTGAGGTGGAAGATAAAATTTCTTTCCATTGCAACTACAAAAGATTAGAAGATCTATAGCCCTTTGGAGCTGGTGACAGTATCCCTGAGCTGCAATGGCACTGTCTGCATTGAGAACTGAGAGACACTGAGAACAAACTAAACATAATGAGGAAAGGCAGCTCCAAGATTCCATAAAGCCACTGATTCTCAGAGTCCAAAATGGAGCTATACCTAAAAAGGAACTTCATGATGAAGAAAAAGAATTCTAGTAACCAGGAGCTGTGAATTTATTCTTTGGTCACACCCACTTTTTAAGTTTGAGTCCATTCTCCTTGGGGAATTTGTGCATACAAGGGGAGAATGTGCTCCTGTTTGAACTGGGGGAGGGGAGGGGCATGTATCCTTAATGTCCTTGCTATACTTTCTCAGTAAATCCGTTCTCTAAAAGCTGATTAAGGCTGGCTAATGATCAATGTGAAACACACTGGGTGGGAGCTCACCAGTGGTAGGACTAGAAATCTTATCCCCCTCAACATTACTCTAGCATCTAAGGGCAGAAATAGTTAGCAGCTCTCTGGAGACCACAGACTACCACTGCAAGTGCAAGCTGGGGATTTAGCCCCAGATCAAATTCTACATAAATAAAGTGCCTTGCAAACTTTACAGCAATATATAAATGCAAAATATTTTAAGTAACAGGAGTTGTCATTGCTTATATAAGTTCTTCTATGAGGAAAAAACAAATCCCTACTTTCATGGGGCTAATTTTTCTCTACTCTCTGAATATCTCTGAAAAACACATGGCATAAAGTTAAGAGTGGCCCAGGGTAGAGCAAAGCTAGACAGAGAATGATGCCCATAATTCTCTAGAGGTCCACTGGTCAGCTCTATAGGTTTTCCTTTGTGAGAAGAGTGTATAGGAATTAGCAGGTCTTTTAAGAGCAACACTCCTCAGGGGAGAAAATTTAAAATTTCTGGAAGTGAATGTTGAAAACTTAAATAAATTAAATATTAAAAAAAGAGAAAAAAAAAGAATAACATGACTCCTAGAAAAAAAAGTCATCTGATTCCCCTCTACAGCAGAAAATTGAGAAGGCCCTTTCTTCCTTCCCATCCCCCTTAAATAGAGAATGTGTGTCCTCAGAGGAAAGGAGAAAAGCCAGTTCACCCAGTTGCTCAGTTGTGATTTTGTTTTGAACATGTTTGGCTATGAATTTAGGTTTTAAAGTAGGTTTCCTAGCTTCACATTTTGTGTTAGTCATTTGCACTCTGCAGAGCAATACTTGGACATATACAAATTTAGCAGTATGTCACATTATATTCTATGGAAGCAAATTCATCTGTCAAATGCATGAACATAGCTCCTGATTAATTTTATGGGTGTTGTGACCATGCATTATAGAGCAGAATTTGGCCCCATGCATCTGTATATGAGAAAAAAAAAGATAAGAAAAAATAAAAATGTTGTAAAACCCAATAAATAGTAAGTTTAATAGCAGATTAAAAACAAAATGAACTTTTTTGTTCTTAAAGGAAGGTAAACACTGCCTGCCAATGAAGAATTCTTATTAATACTTTCCTTTCTGGCTTGTAATAGTTATAGTTCCCTGGCCTGAAAGAAGGGATGCCCTGAGCTAAGCTTTCCACTGTCAAAGAGTAACTTAGACTCCAGAGCTGGGATAATCTAATCCAATCAAATTGAATACAATCAAAATACTAACAAATACTTATTACGCACCTACTGTGTACAAGCCGCCTTTCTAGGTCCTGGGGATATAAAGACAAAACTAGTCCCTGACCTCAAGGGAGCTCCTGAGCTGGGGATGGTGGATAAGTAAATATATACCAGTTTAAGGAGAGAGAGAGAGAGGGAGAGAGAGAGAGAGAGAGAGAGCGCACTAACCACTAGGAAGATCAGGGAAGTCTCCCTGGCACATAAGCTGAACCTTGAATGAAGGCTCAGGAATTCTTGGAGGGAAACAAAACATTTGTGATCTCTAAGCAAGGTTTGAAAAGTGTATCTCCATCTGTTGTTGTCCACCAGAGGCTAGAAGCTTTCCCGATAAATGCCTTTGGCTTTATTTCTCTTAAAATAAAGACATACATGCAACGAGGAGCAATATTTTCTGGCATAAAAATACAAATGCTGTTCCCTGGGTTGCTGCCTGCCACCTTATGCAGAAATCCTGAGGGTCATCTCCCAATTTCATTTTTTTTTCTGGAGTAGGTTAAAGAGGCCATTCTTTGCCTCATTTTTTAACCTAGCCTTAATCACTGAATGGGGATTGCCTTAGTCAAATTAAGACTTGCTAAAGACCTTAGATTGTAAAGACCAAGGTCTTCCAGCACATCTGGTAAAGCTGGTGACTTTGCACATCCCTTGCTCACTTAAATCTAATTCATTTGCATGCCATGGCATCATTTCCAAGATGTCACGATCCTCTTGGAGAACAAAGGACAAACAACAACAATTCTAGTCCCTAGTTCTGTCCCTTCCTGACTCTGTACAGAAATAGGGGCCTTAGCCTCTATGGCTAGGAAGGTGAGTGGAGTGGACACAGAGTTGGAGAGAAGAACTGTATAAACATGACCCTGAATGCAGTGGATGTTCATGAAGATAGCAGAGAATTGTTTCTTCATGTTTAGTGGTTCCAGGGAGCCATGAGAGATCACAGTGCTTCTCTGTGTGCCTTTCCAACTTCATACAGGGTAACCCAAAAGTCTTGTTCAGTTTTTAAAGCTTTTTTGGGAACATTGTCCTAGCAAAGACAGGAAAGGGGAGGTGCTGAGAAAAATGGAGCAGAATCATTGACATGCCAATTTAATTAATTAGTAGATATTTTTGAGCATCTATTTTGTTTGAGATACTTTACAATTGGCCAGTAGGAGATAAAAGGGCTGATGGTCTATTTGGAAAGATTAGGCATATGGGCTATACACAGAAAAGTAACAAAAAAAATCAAGACAGTATATAATCGGTACCAGGTGATTGTTAAGACAGTAAGTGCTAAGCGGTTTACCTAATTTAATCTCTGATTCCCCTCCACTACTTCTACGGGGCCAGTAACTACATAGTGACTCCTGTCTGGTGACTGAATGGCCAGGAAATGATATAGTTATAAGCCTGAAATGACCAGAGAATTCCTGGGTTTGAAGGGGGTGAATAGAGAAGTCAGTGTTCAAATGATCATTTTAGGTCATTGAAAAAGGCTCCCCCACCCAGTCTATCTTTCCTCCCCTTTTCTCTATTCCTTTTCTCTCCCTTCCTCCTGTTTCCCTATCTCTCTTTCAATCTACTTTTAAGTCAGAAGTGGTAATGCTCACTTAAATAAAACATGATGTTACCACTTAACCTCTTGGTGCTCCAAAAAACTCTAACACTGGCATACATTGCAGAAAAGTTTGTGATCTGCTTTGGTACAAGGTGTGTCCTCACTAGGTGTTCTCTACATAGGGTCCTAGCAGTTTCATAGACTGCAAAGGAATTTTTTCTCAAATGTCTGTCATAAAATGCCTGGAACATGATGGTTCCCTGGGAATCATGGTCCAATATAGCAAGAAACATGACACCTTCAATCTTCACAGTGATTTCTACATGAGATCCTCTGAGTCACAGTGGAATTAAATCTACACACAGCTGGTGAAGTCTAGAACAAAAATACTAATAATGAAAATAAGAAAAGAAATGCCAAACAAAATAGTTCTAAAATTTCACTTCATACCTGGAAAACTGGCAAAGATGACAAAAGATAGTAGTAGTTATTATTGGAGGAGTTGTAGAAAGAAAAACAGGTACAATTAATATACTTTTGGAGCTGTGAATTGGTTTGATGTTGGGTGATCACAGTTCTGTTCCTTTGGTCAGCCACACATATGAAAGTGTAAAAACTAAGGAAACTGAAGAGGGCAGAGGAGTTGTGACTAGGAGGATCTAGGACCTGTATCCAGAGTCCCTGAGTTTATTTAGTTACTGGCCCTACTGGATACATGTGTCAAGAATCATTTGGAGACTGTGGCCATATTTTATGACATATTTATGTGACATCTTTGGCCACTGGAATCTTCAACAGAAAGGGTCAGACATATTGTAGAGGCTAGAGTGAGGAGGCAAAATGGTGATGACGGTGGAAGTCATCACTTTCTTCATTTTGCATGTCCCTCCTGTCTACCATTAGTGATGTGCTGGGGACAGCTCAAACTGGCTCCTGAGAGCCAATTATTAATTTTCTATGTGAGCATTTATACCTCAGAAATGGAAAAATGCTACAAATCAGGGCCTGATTTATTGTTTTGATTAACTAGACTTAAGACAGTGATGGTGAAAGTGATAATAATGTAGATTACCCATAAAAGTGTGTAAGGTACACATTTTGGGTATTTGGAGAGCCAATTATTAAACATTTACCAGCATGCCCTTGTGATCCCACTACATGATTTGTGAAAAGCTAGTTGTTCACAACAAGAAGCAGTTAGAGGTCATTGCTAGGGACAATACAATGGAAGGAAAAGCACTGGTTGCAGGAGCTTGGTGTTGTGGATAGAGTGCTGGGCCTGGAGTCAGGATGACTCATCCCACTGAGTTCAAATCTGGCCTCAGAAACTTACTCACTGAGTGACCCTGGGCAAGTCACTTAACCCTGTTTGCCTCAATTCCTCATCTGTATGAGAAGGAAGAAATGGCAGACCACTCCAGTATCTTTGCCAAGGAAATCCCAAATAAGGTCACCAAAAGTCAGATGACTTAAATGACTGAATAACAAATCCTCAGGAGGATCTAGAACCTGTATCCAGAGTCCCTGAGTTTGTCCAAGAGTTCCTGAGTTTATCTATCTTATCTAGGCTCTATTGGATATATGTGTCAAGAATCATTTGGAGACTGAGGCCATATTTTATACATTCTTTTGCCTGATCATAGGAGAAATGACTTTTGGGGTATGTGTATGGCTAAACAAACTGGATTGTGTCTTTTCTAGAACTTCTGTGTTGGGAGCAGCCTACATGGATAGCCTGAGCCTAGGAGAAACATTAGTAGCACACAGCCTTATTACATATTGTTTAATTCTTTTATTAAGTCTGTGGAAAGAGTACAATATAGTATACAGAATAAAAGTATACCTGCACGGTCCTATGGGGAGCTGATTCCATAATGCCAAAGTCTTAGGGTTCAGTAAAAGAGCAAGTTCTGGAAGGAGATGGGGTTTTGCTTGGGATTAGGGACTCAGATATTTTTTTTGACTGGGTAAATCCTTCCTAAGTGTATCATTTAAACTACTGAGACAGTATGACCTGGTCAAGTATAAACAAGGTTAAGTGACTTGTCCCAGAGTCGCACAGTGCCTGAGGCCAAATTTGGACTCAGATTTTCCTGACTCCAGGCCCAGAACTCTATCCACTGCACCACCTAACTGCCCTTCCAGGTCACATCTATCTTCAGTTTCCTTCACCTAAAACAGGAAAGAACAAATGCAAAGTGGTAAAGCATAGAGGTTTATATTCACAGGTCACATGTCAGCCTCACATGAGCAGTGCTTGAGACCTCTCCCTTTGCAGTACTTACTGTCTCTCCAGAATGTAGGAAGAGACTGATCAAAGTTCTGGTCCTTGCTGAGTAGCACCTTTTGAATACACTCTATTTCCAGCCATATAGAAAAGAAATATCAATGCAAAAAAAATCCTGGCAAATGCAATATAGCAATACATAAAAAGAATATCTGATGATCAATTAGGATTTATATTAGATATGCAAAGATAGTTTATAATTAAGAAAATAGCACAATAAATTGTATGAACAATGAAATTCATGAAGATGTTATCAGAAAACAGTATAGATTTGCATTGGATAAACTATAAAACCCATTAATAACTAAAACCATTAAAAAGTAAAGGAACAGAAGGATTTTTCCCATGACATGATAAAAAGTGTTTATTTTAAAACAATTTATAGCATAATGTGTATTGGAGAAACATTGGAAGATTTCCCAAGTGAAATAGACAGAGATAAAACAAGGATAGTTCTTCTTACTGCTATTATTTGATATGATTTTAGAAGTCCTAGCTATCTTAACTAGGGAAGAAAAAGAAATTAAATGAATGTAAAGGAAAAGGGTAAAAAAAAATCTCCATAAATTATGTGGTGGTTTATTTGAAAAACCCAAGAGAACTGAAAAAATTCATTGAGCTAATAAATAATTTTGGTAAAATACTACAATGTAAGATAGAGCTGTAAAAATCATTAGCATTTTATGTAACAATAATAAAAGGAAGAGAAGAAATAGATACTAGGGGCAGTCATTTATAACGATGACAAAATGCATCAAATGCTTAGGTATTAACCTGGAAAGACATACAGAAGATATTTGTAAGGGAAATAAAATATTTTTATAGAGGTACATGAAGAATTAAAGGATTAGCAATGTGCTCATTGTCCCTGGGTAGTATAGGACAAGTAAATAGTATAGAGAAATAAAGGACTTGATGTAAAATGGATGAGGAAGTTGTGTGTTTTCAAAATCATAAAAATCAGATTATATAATTTATACCTATTATGTTATATTACAACCAGGGAGAGGTAGAAAATGTTTAACTATTCAACAAATATAAAAAATTACGGGAGATCCAGCAAAGAAATAGATTGGGGGAAAAGATTTGTGATAATTTTTTTCAATTTTGTGACTTCCAAAGTCTATAAGACAATGCTAATGAATTATAAAATTAAAATCTATTTCCAATAGATAAATGGTCAAGAATATGAATCCCCAATTTTTAAAAGAAGCCACATAAATGAGCAATAACCATAGGAGAAGGTGTTCAGCTTCTAACAGAAAAATGCGAATCAAAACTATTCTGGGATACCTCCATATACTTAGTAAGTTCATGAAGATTGTTAAAAATGATAAAATGCAAAGACTGTTGTTGAAAATTAGGCAGGCTATAGCATGTAGAGTTGAGAATTTGTATGGTCTTTTTGGAAAGGAATGTGGAATTATATAATAAAAATTGAAACCTGTTCAAGCCTTTTAGGCTAATAATCCTGTTAGTGGGACTATACT
This sequence comes from Trichosurus vulpecula, assembly GCF_011100635.1. Taxonomy (NCBI): domain Eukaryota; kingdom Metazoa; phylum Chordata; class Mammalia; order Diprotodontia; family Phalangeridae; genus Trichosurus; species Trichosurus vulpecula. The sequence continues at coordinate 110,254,287 of NC_050579.1, forward strand.
AAGGTTTTATTGGTAGGGAAAAAGATCTCTTTCTACAAAAATATTTTAGTAGTATTATTTGAAAGAGCAAAAAATAAAAAAGAAATGGAAGAAAAAATTTAGATGTCCAGTAATTGGGGAATAGCTAAACAAACTGTGATGCAATTATTATTTCTGCACTGGAAAATTATTGCGCCATAACAAATGAGAAATATGAAAACTATAAATAAATATGGAGAGACAAGTAAAGATATGAAAAATGAAGAAAGTAGAATCAAGATGACAAGGTTACACTAATTACACTAATAATAGTAGAAATTGGAATAATGAAATCTATAAAATATGGAAAAATGAATAAAAAGGAGAATATATAAACAAATGGAATAAATATTATATTATTTATGATTAATTTACACATTTTACTAAGCCCTAAATCATGGCAGATTATTATTTTACATATTCTCTTTTTTCCACTTTGGGAGGAATATGAAAGAGCTGAATGTTTGACTGTCACATATAAGATCCAGCACAGAATCTTTCCATAAGCAAGACGGATTTCTTATGGATGCTGAGGGGTCTTCTAGGTAATGTTGACGATCACATAGAGATCAGATGACATTGTGCTGAATACGCCAGTCCCTGGCACATTACAGAGTCCCCTGGATGAGATCCATAACCAAACAATAAAGTTTGTCCTAGCTGGGGAATGCAGATGAGAAGGAAGAACTCTGTCCTATGCAATTGGATAGAGAATTGCAGAGCTCATCCATCAGTATACATGCACTAAATCTGAGTGGTAATGGACAACAAGTTGAGCTCACAGATAAACAGGAAGAGTATCATGGGCTGGATTACCTTTAAGAAATTTTAAAGTTCTTTAGGCTACACTATTAAATGAAACCCCATGTTTTTAATATAAATATTCTGGTGCTAGAGTTTGGCTGTGAGACATAGTTTCTCTATAGTCTCTGAAGAGTCGAACATGAGTATCATCCAGAGGGCAATGGCAAGGCACATGGCAATTGTGAGTAGGCTAGAATGAATTTTCATTGAATGAATTTTCATGAATGAGAAACAAACTAAAGGGTATCAAGTAAATATATGAGCAAAAAAAATAAGACAAGGTGGTCATGTTGTGAGAGCAAAAGGTAATCAGTGGATGTCTTTGGTGTTCCACTGGTATTTTTACAAGAAAATAAAGTGATGTAGACCCCCAACACATTGGGAAGACCCCTTGTGGCAAACCTGTAGAATGATTTGGATGAGAGTAACATAGGTTAAGTAGACATCAATAAGTTGTCATCTGCATGATTGGAAATAATACCACAATCATGACAATACAGTTTAGGGTATTTGAATGCAAAGGAAATGAGCAAAGACAAATAGAAGGATTACTTTGCAGCAGTGAGAGGTCAAGTGAGTTTTGACAGAATACATTTTTAGTAGATGGAGGCAACAGGGTTTCATGATTTCCTTCTTGAGCTCTTGACAACCTGAGTGTAAATGTGGAAATTGATGGTGGGGGTAGAGATGATTATCAGGAATTAGTGGAGAGGATAAGGTTACCAGTTTCAAAATTAAAAAGTCTGTATTAGGGCTTGTCAGGTTGAATGATCTATCTAAGTTTGCGTTTTTGCAAAAGTGTGTTTGTTCTAAATTAGCTATGTTTGGAAATAGATGGTAACAAAGTTGAACCCACTGAAGGAAAATGCCCAGCTGATATGATGTTGATTGTCCTGCCAATGGTCTAAAGGTGTTCTAGTGTATAATGATCATTGTGGCAAATGGTGGGTATCCCTCAAAATGATGGTCTCCAAGTGCAGCTCCGAGTGCAAGCAACTCCTTCCCCCATTTGCATAGCTCTTTTCTGCAGTATTTAACTTATATTTATACTCCTGGGATATGGAAGCAGCTAGTGTGGATTGTGAAAGAATGACTTCCATGATGAAATTGGATATATTGATCTTGTTCGTGTGAGCTATGTGATTATTTCTTTCTGGATATATCAAGATAGAGGCTAAAATGAATTGGGTTTTTTGGGTAATTAATGCATCTTGCAGCTCTGGTGACCACCCAGAGGATTTAGGAACCACTAAAGCAGAGAATCTGAAAATAAAGCAATATTAAATTACAAGTCAAGAAATGGACTTGGAGTTTAATATCACTTCATCTTTTCTGCTTTTGGAAGTCTACTTACAAGGAAATTTTTCATTGTATTAAGACTAAAATTTTCTCTTTGCAACTTATATTAGATTTACTACCTTAAAGCCAAGCATTCTCTTTGCACTCTCAAGTACCTATTTAACCATCCTGGGATTGGACATCATCAGAAGCTAATTTAAGTGATGGGACTAACTCAATATGTAACCCCAGACCATTCCCACTATTCACAAAAACTAGTGGAATTTCCATGTACCCTGAATATAGTAGGTTATTGAACTGTTGAATCAGACTCTTTCCTCTGAGAACTACCCTTTTGTATAAAGACAAAAAGGAACAAACTCCTTGGTCCTAAATCCTGTGGGAGGAAGCACGAGGGTGATATATAAACACACAAAAGGAAATGCAGGAAGGAGAACCCTAAAACAATTTGTGTACAGGAGTTCCTGATCTGACACCCATGAGACGTAACTAGTGTTGCTAGAAAACACATTCTGGCTTTACAAGAACATATAGTCCAGTCTTTTATAATTTTTATTATTTTATAATTACTATAATTATCAGGATCTTTCAAGCCTCTGATGCTGCTTTCACTCATCTCCTACCATTAGCTAATAGGAGAAGATTATGGCTACCCTGCCTATAATTCTGCCATATATGTGTATTTACTTTATTGGTGATAATTTCTTACTGCTGCATTTATGCAGGAGGTAGGGGTGTGGCCTCTCATGTCTTGTTCACATGAACTACTGACAGCAGTAACTGCTGGCTGTTGTAATTGCTAAAGTAGAGTCCCCTGTTATTCATGTCCACTGGCGTAAAACACAGGCCACTTCATAAAAGGAGGTTACCCTTTGTTGATTAAAATGTTATATTATTTAGGGGGCAGATGGGCATTGTGTCTGTATTCCAGGGATCTCTATGGTGAATGTAGTGATACTGTCTCCTGAAGTTCCTTAGTATCTGGTGCCTTTGACTCTCCTTAGAGTTGGGGCTGTAGTGATTACTGATGAGATCTGCAGTAATAAATTTCAGGAATGTTGGAGGTCTGTTTGTCCCTTGCCTACTTCAGATATGAATAATGAATATTTTTGAACAAATGAAGTTTTAGTGCTTTCAAGCACAGCACATATTAAGCAAGATTAAAAGGAGGGGGGTACTAATAAGTGAAATGAGGTAAATTAATGAATAAATTATAGTCCACCCTAGGGCCCTATGTGATGTAATGCTGTGTCTTAAGTACAGGTCCTTTGGCAAAGTTGGACTTACAAGTTTGGGATCCACCTATGAACCCTTGAAAGGAACATGGAAAAAGGTTTTTTCCTTTCTGTGCATTCTGGGATGTTACACACAAGGTTGGGTGGGGCAGGGTTGAATATATGAGCATACAAATTAAAATTTTTATTATCGTTTTGGTCTGCCATTGCCCACTTCTCTTGGAAATCCCCTTACTTACATGGAAAACTTTTGGCAGTATCAGACAGCTGTCTCTTTCTGAGGAATGCTGACAAACCAGTTTTGTTTTTGTTTTTGTTTTTTTTAGCAAGCTGAGATCCGCAAAGCACAATATGATTCATGTTCATAGTGACCTTTATCTTGGGGTGTTTATGATTGAAAACAATTAAAATTACCAGAGTCAACAGTCTGCAAACAATGCAGTGTAATTTGGTTCGGTTTATCTCTTGCCCTTCTCTGCATTTCACGTTTCATTATTTAGCTTTTCTTGTACATGGAATCCATTCAACCATTCATGCATGTGCCTCACAAGAGGTGCATTTGACAGCTCAGGGAATATGATAAAGCAGTGTTGTCAAACAGCTGTGCCAAAAGTACAAGGCACCCTGACTGAGCTGTCAATAAGCAATGATAGGACAATATCAGTGTAAATTACCAACTCAAAATATTCTCAACATACTGTAAGACCTTGATTAACCAGAACCTCTCCACCTATAGCCTTAAATTAATTGGAATTTGTTGTTTGAAACTGTTAAGAGAAAGTAGCAAACCACAATAAAGCAAACTCATATAAATATGTATTTTTAAAGAGCAGCTTCTAAGAGATTTTCTGGAGTCTGTTACATATTCATCCCCAAACCTAAATCTTTGTTAGCTACAATGAGAGGTAGGATAATGCCACGCATTATACATAGAATAAAGAAGATCTGTGTTCAAATCTAGCCCCAGATACTTATTGCTGTTGCACCCTGGGCAAGTCACTTAATTTCTCTGTGTCTTAGTTTTTTTATCTGTTAAATGAGGGGGTTGTATTATTAGATAATCTCCATGGTCCAATTAAGCTCTAAATCTATGATACTGTGAGTGACGGCTCTGTAAGACTACAAAATCCTTAATTATTAAAAAAAAGACTTAATTTAAAATATTGTCCATAATAAGGAGAGTGGATTAACGTATTCTGGAATGTTTTTAAAAAATTGAAAAAAAAAGTTTTCAATTTACTCCCTTAATTTACCCCAGAATTTACCCTAGAAAATTCAATTAACTTAAATGTTCCTTTCCTTTAGCTTCTGGTTTATAGTTGGTTTGTAAAGTTGGTTAAGATTTCATAAGGCTCTTTTTCTCTTAAAGGTTTTATTGAATGGTAACATACACATACAAATTCCTTATTAGAGAGGCTAAAGGAACACCAGTATGTCTTAATCTCTTTCACCAATGTCTCATTTTCTTTTTCTAAAGTCCCTTGAACAACAGATAGCATTGAAATGATTTCTAGAGAAACGTTTGTTAATTTGTATTGTAGCAATCTATTACATTGTCTGTCAATGACCTCAAAGGAATATAGATATATTTACGTACACCAAGCTATATCAAGGGTAAAGCTATCAGAATTATGCCTGAGGGTGCCATATTTAGAGAGTGCCAAATGTAGAAGGTGCTAACAACACTTTCAGTCCTTCAGCAGCATGGAAACAATATAGCTTAGCAGTTAGTAAGAATAATTACTTTAAATGAGAAGTTGCCTGATATAGGCTGAGGTGACTCTCCTGCCCCTCCCACCCAACTCTAAGGAGGGAATATTTCATTCTACTTGCCCTAGTATAGTTTACCATGCTTGCTCACGACCCAACAATTCCTGTTTACAAGAGCTATAGATAACATATTTGCTTGGGGAGCCTTCTTTCAAGCAAAAATACAGACTCTCATGTCATTTTGAGTTTTTCTGACTGAACAATTTTTCTTCCTTCCTCTCTGTCTCTCTTTCCATCTCTCTGCCTCTGTCTCTGCCCCTCTTTCTCTGTCTCTGTGTCTGTCTGTCTCTTTTTCTTGATATCAGGGCTTCTTTTCAAATTAAGCTGTTCTTCAAAAACTGTCAGTGGTTCCATTTTGGCCTTACTCCATTTAAGTTTTGGCTTGAGCATTATTTTGTGATCTCTGGACCTCATTTCATACCAATATTTAGTCTCTAATTGGTAATATCATTGAAGCACATGAGTCCAGCTTGCATAGTGATCTATAATTTAGCTCATTTGTTGCCATTTCCTTTTGCATATCCCTCTTTTAGGGACATGTACATCTGTAAACTCAGGAATCGTCTCTAAACTAAGCCTCAGGTCATTATTTAAAAGTAGGAGTGACTCAGTTAGAATAGCACAATTATTAAAGGTTTTTTTTTTTCCTCTCTCTTCCAAATCTTCCTACTAGATGGAAGAGGCATTCTGCAACCATTTTCAAACTATTGATAGGATTTTCAACCATGAAAGGGCAGCTGTGTATTCATTAGTTCTCTCTGTGAATATATGCAATGCGGGCTGATTCTATTTCATGGCTTCAGCTTTGAATTTGTGCAGGCTCTTTCAAATGATGAGTTGTCTGATTATAGTGAAATCCACTTACAACATCCCTTGGTAAGCTTGCAGCTAGGGCTCTTTCCTCAAGAAGTCCTTTCCACTATTCTGTTTGCCTAGATTATAGGGACCATAATGAAACTGAAGGAGGTCATTACAAAATGCATGGCTATGGGACTCCAACTCTTCAGACCATGTTCTTTTAGTTAAATCAGAGGATTGGATAAATTACAATTCTTTAACAATTCACTGGCATGGCATATAAACCTTTTTTTGTAGCCAACCTTGAGTAAATAGCTTTAAAATCTAACATTGGGAACTTACCATGCAGGAGAAATAGAAAGCAAACCTTATGAACTAGACACAACAAAGAACGAGAGACCCAATGCCAAGTTGGACTTAAGTCGCTAAAGCCTCTTCCAGTGCTTCTCAGTTCTCTCTTTGTTCCCTTCTCTGTTTGGACTTTTCAAATTTTTTTCTACACTTTTACCCCTTGCCAGCTTTATTTTCTGAGGTACCCACACATTCCTGGAAAATAGAAAGTGAAAATTTTGAAAAGCTGTTGTTTTTGTCCACACAACAACAAATTATCAGCTAAATTTCATTTTTTTTCAGCTGTTAACGGAGGGGGGGCCAGTATAAAAATAGTGGTAATTCTAATACAGAACTGAAACCAACTGTGAGGGTGCAGGGAGATTCAGTCACCACAAGTAGCCCTTATTGGCAAATCGGAAAGTATAATCATTCTCCTGACTTACGGTATTGTCACTATTTACATGAGAACAGTCAAACAGATCTGTTGACAATCTCTCTTAAATATGAAAGAATAGAATGAGTCAAACAACATTTCCCTGATGTGCCTCCCTGAGACAAACTGGGTCTGTTAAGGAAAGTATTGTCTACTGCTCTGTATGCCTGCTCCTTTCTCCTTGCAACATATTGTCAGCATATATAAACAGAGACATGTTAGCACTTGCATAACAAGGCACATAGTAGGCCCTTAATAAATGTTTTTCTTTTCTACTTGAAATACAATTACACATATTCATTTGTAAAGTTTTTCCACTTACAGGAATTTGCCTTTGGAATCTAGGGGGATTTTTTCCCAAGGGCAGATTCATCATTCACCTCTCTTTAGTTTTACTCTTGTCTGTCAATGTCATGATGTTCCTTTGCTCAGTTGTCTGTCCAGGATAATTGATAGCTACAACAAGAGGGCTCAAGGCCAAAGACAGGAGCTCTTGACCTACTTTTTACTTGGCTTTGGAGGACATGTTTACCTGCAATGTCAATAATTACTCAAGGAGTAGTCATTTATCCTTTAAATCTGGCATCACTCCTTTTTATTTTAAATGTTTCTTAACAGCTTTTTAAATGAAGAAGATGCCCTTGTTAGCTGAAAATTGGTTTAATGGCCATACTGTATCAAGCAACCTAAGGAACATACCCCCATACTTTGTAGATAAAGGTGAGATCCAGAGGTTAGATCATATAGAGAGTGAGTTATTTATAGGCAATCATAGATGTGCTCACTACCCTCTGTTTGACTTACTGAGGCAAGTCCAATATGCTCATGATAGCCTAGGGACCAATCTGTTCAAAGTTCTTATTTATTGATTGATTTTAGGCCATTTAAGTTCTCTTTAAGCTCCCCCAAAAGTCTTCATTATTGTCAATTAAGCCATCTTCTAGAATCATGATTCATCCCTAAATAGTTCCAAATTCCTGCTTAGGTCAGTGACCTAATTGGGACTAGTCATTCACTTAGCCTTTATCAAACATCTATGTGCCAGGCACTGTGCTAAGTGTGGAGATGCAAAGAAAGACAAATTACCAAATATCCCTGGTCTCAAGGAGCTTACAGTTTAATGGGGGGATGTAGAAATACGAGAAAACTTAGGAGGAGTCTCAGGGACTGTTGTTTGGAATAAATATTGGCCTTGTTTCTGGGAATAGCTAGCTGTACAGTAAGAGATTAAACTGTCATTACTTCTTTCCATTTCATGCAAATTGTGATTGAGAAAATACCTAGTAATCTAGCCAGTGTTAACAAAATCTTTTTCAAGGCTTTTAAGCAGTTGGGGACCTTTGATAAGCTGCTTATTGGCCTTCATGTTTGTGATGTGTTCTATTCAATCTTTTTCTTCTGTATTTCTGAGCCTGGAGCTTTATCCATTTCCCTGCCATGTCATCTCTTTCAATCAGTGGTTATTTCCTACCATGCCCCACTAGGCTACTATGTGAGTATGTTAAAGCCCAGTCTTTGACCTCTTGATCAGAGAATTTGGCTCATTTCTAATCCCATTAGGAGATTTGCTTTTGCTTACTTTGAAGGTTTCATCTTCAGATTTACCAAACCACTTATACAGAAATGAAGTCTTCTTGCTGTGTCATCTGGCCTTAGTGCTACCTTATGAAGGAGACCCTTCCAGGTGGACACATGGCACATGGATGTCCAGTTTCCACATACATCAAAAAGCTCAGAAAAGAGGAAATAGACTTGAGCTGATTTCTGAATGTTCCCTGTGCCATCATCAAACAAGCAATTTATTAAGTACTTGCTATGTCCCAGGTGGAGGCAGCTAGGTGGCTCAGTAGAATAGTCAACTTGCTAGGAATTGGAAAACTAGGAAGACTGAGAGAGAGCAGGAAAAGTGCTACTCAAAGTCAAATCCACATTCCTAACTAGAGCTCACTCTCTATATGATCTAACCTCTGGATCTCACCTTTATCTACAAAGTATGGGGGTTGGACTAGATCTAAGATCTCTTTCAGCTCTAAATCTTTTATCCTATGATCCCAGAACAGATAGACTAAATAATACTTCTAGGTAACTTGTTGAGAGTTCAAATGCAATTTCTGAACCAGCTGGATATTTCAGGTGCTTGGTTTTTTTTTACACAAATGCTTGCATGCTCTTCAGATATTCAATGAGGTTCATGTTTGCCCAGACCACATTCCTCCAGAGCTGGTAATGTTACTTCTGTTCCTCTTTCTTTCCAACTGGACCATGGATGTCTCTGGCACTTCAAATTTAAAAACGTCTAGATCTGAATTTATCATACTCTCTCCCCCATCAAGTTCCCTTCCTGATATTCATGTTTCTGTGAATGACGTCATTATTCTCCTTGTCATCCAAATTGTGATGTAAAATCCTCAAAGTCAGGGATTTTTAATCTTTTTGTGTGTGTTGTGGAACATTTTAACTGTCCAGTGAAGCTTAGGGACTCAGAATAGTGTCTTTGAATACATAAAATAAAATCTTACTCTCTGGGTGGGAGTGACTTTTCTTCTTTTACTTCACTGTCTTCCTTCGAATATGAACCCAGATCTGGTTTTATACCATATCTATGGTCAGGTTCTTTTTCCTTTGCTTACTCAGTTTAATTTTCATTTTGTTTTATTTTTAGCAGTTTTTTAATTATTATAATCAGATTTGTGGGTAATGTTGCCCTGGGCCTCAGGTCCTCCTTACTGTTAATTTTTGAATTCTGTACAGGGGCTCAACCTCTGGGACTCCTCCCTTCAATCGCGGTTAGGGCCCTCAGCCACACTGTCTTGAAAATGTTCTTGCTCCCTGGAGCACAGGTACCATACTCTCCAGGCCTGTGCTCCCTCCTCTTCACCTGTAAGCCACAGCAAGAGATCATGTCTGGTCAGCACCAGCCTTGGCATTATGAAACAGCACAGGGAGAGGGAAGGGAGGAGGAGGGGAGAGGAGAAGGAAGAAAAGGAGAGGGAAGAGAGGAAGGAGAAGGGGGAGAGAGGGGGAAGGAGGGGAAAGAGACAGGGAGGAGAGAGGAGAGTATCTTTTCACAGTGGTCTTCTGTTCAGAAAGTTTGTGAGGTAAAAGTTTCTGAGGCCTTGAGTTTAAAGATGTAAGGTAAAATATTTTTATTAATAAATTTATTTTTTATTTTTAGCTTACAACACTCAGTTCCACAAGTTTTTTGGTTCCAAATTTTCTCCCCCTCCCTCTCCTCCCCCCTCCTCCCCAAGACAGCATGTAATCCAATGTAGGTTCTACATATACCTTCACATTGAATTTATTTACAAAATAGTCCAGTTGTAAAGAAGAATTATAACCAATGGAATGAATCATGAGAAAGAAGAAACAAAACCAAAAAAGAAGGGGAAAAAAAGAGATCAAATAGTTTGCCTCCATCTGCATCCAAACTCTGTAATTCTTTCTGTGGATGTACATAGCTGTTTCCATGATGAGTCTTTTAGAGCTGTCTTTGAACCTTGCATTGGTGAAATGAGCCAAGTCTATCAAAGTTAGTCCTTAGGGACACCTGATTCTGCTCCCCTCACTCAGTATCAGTTCATATAAGTCGAATTTCTTGAAACCTAGACTGCTTCTTGCCGGGGCTGCCCCCAGGGTCAGCTGTTTGTTGATTCAGTGGAGTCTGCCTGGAGGTATTTACACTTCACTCTGGCCAAACCTCAGCTCCTGGAAGTCATGTCTTTCCTGAGGTCCCCTTAAGATATCTTAGGAAGGCATCTGCCTCCCCTTTATTTCTGCTGCTCTACGTTCATTTCGTGGTGATGTTCTATCTGTTTGTGAAGGAAATCTGGAAAGCCTGGAAATTTCTGATCTACACCACCATTCTTCCCAGAGAATATCCTCTGGGAAGAACTAGAAATTGTGGAGATGCCTGTCTATTAGGAAATGGTTGAGCACGTGGTGGTATAACATCATAGTGGAATACTACTCTTCAGTAAGAAATGCTGAGCTTCATGATCTTAGAAAAACACGGATAGGCTTGCACGAAATAATGAAGAGTGAAATGAGCAGAACCGAGAGAACATTGTATACAGTAACAGCAATATTGTTTTAAGAACAACTTTGAGCGACTAAGTCATTTTGACTATTATAAACACTCAAATTAACTACAAAGGGCATATGAAGGAACATGCTATCTGCACCCAGAGAAAGAACTGATAAACAAGTATGTATAGGACAATTTTATATGTATATACCTATTTGCATCTACTGGTAGCAGTCTCTAGGATGGGAGTGGGAAAAAGAGAAAAAAAGGGGAAAAAAGAAATTTACATAACTTTATCGTGTATTTAAAAGGAATAGCAAGTTGCTCATAGTAGATGTGCCATTTCATATGTAATCATCTTTTCTAAAAAATTATACTATGTTATAGAAATGCTTGTTCTATTCCATAAATCAAAAAAAATAATTAATTAATTTTTAAATATATATTTGGCATATTTGGTTTGGACATATGATTTCATTGGTTTAGAGAACTCCTGGTTAGGAAACTCTCTGTACTAGTGCTTTTTAGAAAATTTTCTGCATATAACTCACCATCTTAGAGGCTTGTGGAGGGATCTAGAGGTAGGTCTGGAGGCAAATGACTTGTTTGGAGTCATACAGCATTTGTTTGGAGGCAGGCAATGAACCCAGATCTTTTGAATTCTAAGCTAGCTGAGCTATCTTTCTCTTATTGTTTAATACTCTAGAATAAACAAAGGAAGCTGGTTTCATTTCCAAGTTCTTTAATCTAGGATAATCAAACCTCTGGCACCTTTGAATAATCTAATCAGAAATAAACCACATTAGTATGTACATTTTTTTTTTAGTGTGTGTGTGTGTATGTGTGTGTGTGTGTGTGTGTGCTTAGAATCAATATACATTTGCAATGCCTATTGGAATGTATCCTGGAATCAATAGACATTTTCACTATTTCTCAAAATATGTCTCCTCTATCCTCTTGTCTCTGCCTCAAATTGTTCTGACTAGGCTGCATCAGTGGTCCTCAACGCCTACTTATCAAATAAAGTCTAAACTATCGAAGTTGACATTCCAGGCTTTCTGTACTCCAGTCCCATTTCAAACTGGCAGCCAATTGGGTGTTTTAACTTACAGGAAGCTCAACGTGAGTTAAGAGTGTAAAGCACCTGCTAAAGAAAGAGAAATGATCTCAAGCAAGCTGAAATGTATCCAGAAAAGGGAAAAAACATTTGGAGTGGTTGACTTGAAACCACAGCATATCAAGAAGCAGAAAAGTATAGCAGAAAAACATTAGAGTGGGAGCTAGGTGAACAAGGTTCAAGTGAAGGCTCCAGTGGCAGGCAAATTACTCTCTGGGGTCATGTTAGTAACAGACCTTTGTTTTTGAAGGTTGTTATGCTAAGCAAACACCTAATTGTATCCTGCTAAGAAACTTTAAAAATATGACACTTTAAAAATGGGAAATGGGCTTATTGTTCAACTATTTTATTTATAAGTTGTTTTTTAACAGCTTCATTTTAATTTCAAAGTTGCAATACAAAAATATGCCATTAATATTGCTCTATTTTTATTTTTAGAATATCACAAAGACTTGTAAAATTACAAAAGAAAAACAGCTTTTAGAAAATGAAAAAAAATTGATTGGAAATTTAATGAACTATAAAAATATAAAATCAAAAGAATAGCATTTGAGAAAAAACAAGGATCATTAAATGAATAAAATTCTTGATAAAATATTTTCCATAAATTAAGTGAGAATGTAGTCTTATATTAGTTATAGTAGCGTAAGAAAGAAGAAAGAAAAGGAAAATAAATGAAAGGAAGAAAAAACAAAAGAAAAATTTAGCTTGTGATGTAATTACTTTATTGGGCCAGTTATACGCAATAATAATTCTTTCCTTCTCGTCTCTGCCTTTAAAATCCCTGGCTTCCTTCAGGATTCATCTCAAATGCTGCCACCTTAAAGATTTTTCAGGCCTTCTCCAGAGGGTAGAGTCTTTTTCCAGCTACTATGCTTGCATTGTATCTTGTAGGTACCTAATTACTTAGATGTAATCTCCTTCTCTAGAATGTGAGCTCCTTGGGGCTGTTTTGTTTTCCTTTGTAACTTCAACTTTCACTACAGTGCCTGGTGTATAGTAAGCATTTAATAAATATTTGTTGAATGATTGACTTATTGGTGACCTCAATATTGCATCGGTATCCATAAAATACTAAAAAGACCAAAAGGAAAAACTTAAGCATGTTGGGTAGATCCTCTGTAGGGGATTTGTGGAAGGACATCGACATGAATTATATGGAATGAGAAGACAGAAATTATCTCTGATTTACTGGGTGGTTGAAGGAACACTAATATCAAGAACATCTCTAGTGTGATTCATGTCAGTCAAACAGCTAAAATTTATTAAGCACCTCCTATATGCCAGGCACTTTGCTAAGTGTTAGGGATACATAAATTCCCCCATACAGTGTCTACCCAACACATAGAGGGTCTTCCCTTCGGGTTTTTTTTTTTAATATTTCTTGGATACTAGTGCAACCTTAAGATTATTCATTGATTATCCCTCCCTCTTTTTACATGACTGCTCCACATTCATTTTCCAGTCATATACATCCTTGCTTTTTGTATGCTACTCATCATTAGTAATATAGTGTAGCTTATACCCAACTCTATCTCTCTATTATAGCTTTCAGGGTCAATCTGTAATTTTGACTCTGTAGAGGTTATTATGATCCATGATTCATAGCCACATAGTATAAATGCAAGACATTAAAATCAATCAATGGACATTTATTAAATACCTACTATGTGCCTGCCACTGTGCTAAGTTCTGGATAGACTTTTTCTATCAGGGAACCATTACCGTTCACTGAAAGCATTATTTGTTGTTGCTGTTGTTTGGTCATTTCAGTCATATCTGATTCTTTGTGACCCCATTTGGGGTTTTCCTTGCAGAGATTATGGAGTGATTTGCCATTTCTTTCTCCAGTTCATTTTACAGATGAATAAATTGAGGCAAACAGGATTAAGTGACTTGCCCAGGGTCACACAGTAAGTTTCTCAGGCTGGATTTGAACTCAGGTCTTCCTGATTCCAGACTTGGCACTGTACCCACTGCACCATCTATCTGCGCCAAAGCACTATATTTTTTTCCCAAATATAATCTAGCCTACTGTACTTCTCCTGCTCAGTTCAAGAAAATATGTAATACCTATCATGAATATATATGTAAACACAAACACATGTTTATGCACAACAAAACATAAACATGTATGTATACATAATTGCAACAGCAACCACACTGACCCACCAGGATGGCTGCTAACACAGATTCTTTGATCTGCTTTTCTAAAGTAAAGGGGTCAACAATCTTACTTTAATTAAACATGTATATCATTCACTTAGTTCAGGGGAAAAATCAGCACCCTGGACTTCAAAGAAAATACAAAGAGATTACAAGCAGAAATTACAAACAGAGAAAATAGCACAGATCAATAGACAGGGCTTCTAACTGAGAAATTAGCACAGATTAACAGACAGATCCAACTGTACACACAGAGCTATCAGATAAAGAAGCACCACCATCTGGGTTTTCAAAGCCTGGGGGCTCCTTAACACTACCCAGAGTCTCCTCTGGCCAAATCACAGAAACAGTCTTCCAATGTGTGAGCCCCAAAGCAAAATGCCAACCTCAGAGTTGTTCGGTTAACCTAAATCAGGTTTGGATTCAGATTCGCACTGGCAATAAAGCACACTCCTGAGAGAACATGGTTTTTATTGAAAGACAGGGGAGATACTCTAACAAACACAGTTAACACAACAAAGACTAAGACACAAACAACATAGATTCATCACCTCTCGGGGGGAACTCCAGAACTTGATGCTGTCAAAGCTGAGGGGGTCCCAGTTTACATAGCCCAGCTCAATCAAGGCCCAAAAGGGAAACTGATCCCAGGAAGCTTCCTCTCCATAGGTGAGATCCCCACTAGCTTGTTCCACGTGGGGACTTTTATAGCTTCCTTAACAAGGAGGGCCTACTGCTAACTGTCCCAGATGTTCCCCTGCAGAAGGGGCAGCCACTCCCCTCAGAAGAGGAAGATCTTGTCAATCATTTTGTTTTTGAGAACTGGCTAAGTCCTCAAGAAGCAGTTTTGGGAATTTCCTGTCCTTTATCTTAAGAGTTACCTGTTCTTTGTTGGGGCTTATCTCCTAATGTATTCCATTCTTTGGGCCCATTAAGGAGAGAGGAGTGTCTGAGAGGTACATTCTTAAGGTTTATCAGTTGGAGAGGTATGTCTGATTCTTTATTCCAAGCCAGAAAGTCTAAAGGTCTTTGCAAGAAAGAAAGGGGGAAAGGAATGTCTGATATTCCAAACCAGAGAGTCTTGCAGGGAGGAGGGATGGGGGGAAGGAAGAAAAGCTGGACTTACACTATAGTATGGAAGATCTTCTATAATGATTTATCATTCAAGAGTATACATACACTTCTCAGAGCCAGAGGGCATCACAATCTTCCTGATTCAGTGCCTAATTAGAAATTAGCAAAAGATGTGAGCCTACCTACAAATAAGCCTCCCCTAATCAAGCTTCCCTTAATGGACTCTACATGAGGCCTTTTAATGGGTGGGGAAGATCTTCCCATTCTATTAACCTTACAATAATGCATATATGAGATATGCATGTATTATATATGCATGTATATACATATTATATAAGCATGGATGTACACATGTGTAACTAAATATTGATGGACAAAGCCAGTTGACTACCTGTCCAACTTGATATCATAATCCAAATGATACATATTTTCCAACCACTTAGTATGAATGAACTTTTGAGCCACGCCTGACTCAGACTTGAGTGGTGTTTCAGGCTTTGGATAGGAATGAAATGAGACACTTATGGCCTATAAAATACTTAACAAAATATGTTTACTTAACAATAACATAGAAAGGATACTCAGCAAGAATATAGCCTTGTTTCATTTGGGCAGACATAGCTCCTCTTATTTCCAGGCCAGGAAGTTGGTTGGGTTAGGAGTATGCATTGACCCATAAGTAACAAGGTGTGGGTATATCAAGCTTGAGGAGCACTGATTCCTAATGGGCTGGGCTTTTTAAATTTTAGACCAGTGGTTTCTAATATTGTTTAACTGTACATTCTATTAGTAAAGAATTTTAGAGTATACACTCCCAATTTGCATCTTTACTTATTTTTAAATTGTATACATGTGCTATTGGGCTAATAATTATGCACATTAACATGCATGCAAGATAGACAGTAAAACAGAATGAGATAAAGATGAAATAAATTTGATCTTAGAGTCAATAAGAGACTACTAGAATTTATTGAGTAGTGGAGTGGCAGTTTTTAGAACTGATCTTTAGGGAAATTACTCTGGCAGCTGAGTGAAGATGGATTGGAGAAGGGAGAAACCTAAAGCAGGGAAAACAAATAATTAGGAGGGT
This sequence comes from Trichosurus vulpecula, assembly GCF_011100635.1. Classification (NCBI taxonomy): domain Eukaryota; kingdom Metazoa; phylum Chordata; class Mammalia; order Diprotodontia; family Phalangeridae; genus Trichosurus; species Trichosurus vulpecula. Next base: position 110,270,448 of record NC_050579.1, read on the forward strand.
ATTGCAAGAGACAAGGATCTGACCTAGAGAGGTAGCTGTGCAAATAGAGTGAAGGAATCGTATGAGAGAGTTGTTGTAGAGGTAGAAATGACAAGATTTGGCAACTGATTTGATATATATGTGGGATGAGCAAGAATGAGATGTCAAATATGACACTAAGGTTATAAACCTGTGTGACAGAAAGGATGGTGATGCCCTTGACAGAAACTGGGAAGTTTGGAAAGGCGATATGTTTAGATGGAAAGAAAATGTAATCACAACACATTCTTGCTTGCTCATGCTGTGCTACTTGGTCTTTCTTATCACAAAACAGGCTTACTCACCAGCTTCTTCGGTTGAATGCAAATCAGATTCTTGAAGGATCCATTCTGCAGTCATGGGGTGATAGGGAGGAGTAGGGTGGGGTGACTGTGGGATGCACTTAACATATCTTGGTTGGAGTAGGTTCTGAAGAACCCACACCCTGGTCAGCATTGTGAATGAGCAGAAGGAGGAAACTATGCCAATGGTTTGAGCCATCAATGCTAGATTAATTCAGCCTTGAGGGTGGTTTCCTGTCTTTTTCAAGAATAATCCAGTCTAGCCTGTGAGAAGTGTGTCTTTTTTCTTTCCATAGATGATTAGTTAGATTGATGTCTTTTAAATCACTTCAGATCTCTTTGAAGAGGTCCTATAGTGCTTCAGGAATCAATACAACTAATACAATGTCATCTACATTCAAGAGCACTTGGAGAATAAGAGAGGGAATCCCATTTTCAATTTCATTCTGCCTAGGACACCCCCTTCAGGACGCTGGAAAACTGAGCATGTCTCTTCATTTTATGCCTCAGTAGCCATTGTTAATCAGAGGATTTTTGTAAAAAAAAAAAGTCATGTCTATGATTGCATATGTGAAGGAATCTTGTATAATCCTTAAATACGTATAGAAGCATTTTCTTGTAAGACAGCTTTGAAGGCTTTACTTTGCTCTACTAAGTCAGATGTGTGTTTGTGTATATGTGTGTGTGTTTGTGTGTGTGTAGGTGCACATGTATAATTTTGAGAAATTGATAAGCATCGAAGGATCCTATAAATCAAAACATATTTGACCCATATTATTTGTCACAAAACAGTGGTTGGTTTCCATCTGAAGTTCGATAAAATCATGATTTAAATCCACATAAGCATTGCTTACATTTTCTATTTATAATTGAAATATGGGATAGGCTTTAAAAGATCACATATATTTCCTTTATCTCTTTTGGATCACTTAAGGGACCTCCTTAACTGTCAGGGCCTTCAATGATTTCTGGATAAATATCAAAGTGCATAAGCATTAAACCATTACCACAGTCACAGCTTTCTAGTTATTCACAATCAGGTAAAACAAAATAAACAGAGGTATAAGATTGTCTTAAGGAAAGTGACTTTCTGGCATTCAAAAATAACTAAAAGCATTGATGTAGAAGAAAAAGCTGATCTTACCATTGGGTTTATATCCCAAGGAAATCAAAGGCAGAAAGAATATGAATCAATATTTTATATGTATCTCTCAATCATCAACGTACCAAAATATTCACATTAATACTTTTTGTGGTAGCAACAATAACAACAAAGTGAGTGTACATTAATTGAGCAATGGCTGAACAAACTGTGGCATGCTAGTGTAATGGTATGTTACTGTACTGTAAAGTATGAGGAAATCACCAAAATATCAGAAGACTTCTATGAACTGAGATAATGAAGCAAGCAGAACCAGAAGAACAATATGAACAATGACTACAATACTAGGAGCAAAAAGAACACTCTAAGGAAACTGCTGGGTCATCTCTAGTTGTCCTGATCTATATCTGGCCACTGGACCCAGATAGCTCTGGCAGAGAAAGTGAGGCTGGTGAATTTCTACAGCCCTGCCTCACTTAAATCCAATTGAATTGCAAGTCATGTCATCATCTTCCTGATGTCATTGTCCTCTTTGAGGATGAAGGACAAACAACAACCACAACCACAAGGAAACCAGACTCTTTGTAATTATATTTGGTCATAGAGAATAGACTATCAAACACAAGCTCCTTAATAGAAAGTTGGGAATCTACAGGTACAGAATATTGTATATGTAATCACTATATTGGTTCTAATTATGTGTTTTCCAGTTACAAGGGAGGTTTGAAGTGTATATATGTTGCATTGGGGTGTATATGGAATTGATAGTGATATGTAAAACATTGTAAAACAAAAACAAAACAAGGCCTGTATCAACTGGTTGGTTGGCCATTGTCCTTTCTTGGGAAAGACCAAAATGACATCACTATGCTAGAGTCAAGTTACTGTGTGTCCTACTGTGGCTGATCAGACCATCATGAGCTTGGAATGCTCTGCCATAGATCAGGCGCAAATAGTCCATTTGAACATTTGGGGTGGATTCTCTTGTGAATCTCATGTTTCTTTTGAACTACTTCAATTCTGCTTTGGTTGTAGAGCACAGCACCTTCTCTGATGAGGACATCCCATTCTGAGTGGTTGTATGCTAGGACCATGACATTTCTCATGACACACAGTCAATTCCAAAGTTCTTAAGAGACCTTGAGAGTGTCCTTGTATAACTTCTTCTGACTACCATTTGAGCGCTTGCCCCGTGTGAGTTCTCCATAAAGTTGCCTTTTTGGCAAGCATTCATTTTGTATTCAAAGTGGCCAGCCCATCAGAATTGCACTCTCTGAAGTAGAGTTTGAATGCTTGGCAGTTTAGTTCCAGAAAGGATCTCAGTGTCTGGTATCTTATGCTGCCAGGTGATCTTAGATGTCCATCTAGAGTTTCTTTAGGGGATTTTTGAGGTAGGGTGGCCTCAAGTACCTAGGCACAAAAATTTGCATGTGTCTGAAAGACTGGTAGTGTGTGTGACAGGTTTCTCTAGTTCTTTGTTAAATTCCAGATTTCTTTGTTGTCCTGGAGTCTGAAACTTCAGCCTGACCTTAAACTGTGTCTTTTTGTCTTCTCACTGAATTCTCAGGATCCTTTGGTATCATCTCACATCTGATCTTCACTGTGGTAGAAGTGGCTTCTCTTTTATTTAGGCTGGCCTGGTTTCCCTTTAGGGTAGTGGGAAGCATGTTCCATGAATTATCATTGGTTTGGATTCCTTGCCCTCTGAGGCATCAAAGACCCAACCTATGGGGAGATTGGTATCTGAGGTTTTATTGAAATTCTCAAAGCCCTGCAGAGATGCCTTTCTGATATTTCATGGTTCTTGCTATGATGAATGAGGAGGTGGAAGAGGAGTGTTTTATCTCAATGATATCTTTTAAATCTTAAATAAAGTTGTTTTTATTGAATTTATTTTTTGTGGTTCAGCAATGTTCCATTGCACTCTAATCCAAGGGTAGGGAAACTGTGCATTGCCTCTCATCCCTGCATATATTTGTATAGCCAATGAACTAAGAATGGTTTTTACATTTTAAAATAAAGTTTTACTGAATCTTTAGCCTGAATCACTGCTTGGACTGATTTAGCCTTTGACTCAGGACATGGACTTTGTCAGTGACCTCTAGCTCCTGGCTTGTACCCCTAATTTCTGATACTTAAGGTACTTAAGTACCCTTGTACTATCCAACAAATCTAGTGATTCACATTTCTGATAGAGTGGGAATTTTCCTGCTGTGACTATTCCTTGGCTTATGAAGCCTCATTCTGCATCATGAGGCGACTCTCAGAACCAGCCAGTGGACTAGGTTGGGAGATAAACTAGCATCAGGCAAAAGAGTCACTAACAAAAAAGTCATGATATTAGTATGCGTATTTAAGGTAAATCAATCACTACAGAGTAAGGAGTATACAAGGAATCTTTTCATGTGGTGAGACCAAGAGAACAATGAATAATAAAAGATTCATCAAGTGCTTAATATATTCTAGGCACATCAGTTTACATTGTAAAATTAAGTTGATCCTCTGACTTGGGGGTTTTAAATCTTATGCCATATTTTGTCCTCAAGTTCCCCACTCCTTCAGACACTGAGCATGGAGTAGTTACTCAAAAATCCTTGGTGGATCTCTATTGTATCAAAGACAAAATACGGTTCAGTCTAGTATTTAAAACCTCCCACAAGCTGCCTTCCACCTAGCTTTCTAGTCTTATTTCATTCATTCCCCTTCGGGAACTCTATGTTCAATTAAACCAGTTTACTAGGTGTTCTCTGTACAGGACATTACATCTCCCACTTCTGAGCCTTTCCACAGATGGGTCCCCATGTCTACAGTGTACCCCTCTCCCCCATTTCCAAAAATCCTTAGTTTCTTTCAAGGTTCAATAAGGTATAACCTCCAGAACAAAATCTTTCTTAATCCCTCCAATTGTCAGTTTTTTCTCTTTCCTGGAAATAATTTTTCTTATTTATTTAGGGTATATTGTGAATTTATCTTTGTACATGTTGTATCCTCACCTCCAGTAGAATGGAAGTTCTTTGGGAACAAAGACTTTTGTTTTTCTTTTGTGTCCATGTTACCCGCATATAGTACCTGCTTAATAAATCCTTTGCATGCAGTACCTGCTTAGTAAACATTAGCTGAATTATATTGTAGAGGGGAAAAAAAAACCCTATCTTGAAGCCAGAATTGATTTAGTGATATTTGCAAGTTCTGTAAACTTGGCAAAGAACGAACTCTTCCTAGGATAGTTACTGGAGAAATAGCAAGGGGAAAAGTTCCAGCCCAAATTTGGCAGATAGATTATATTGGCCCACTACCCCAGGATAAAGGATGTAAATATGTATGTACGTGTGTTGACACCTATTCAGGTGTACTAGTGGCTTGTCCTTATAAAGACGCAACTCAGAAAAACACCTGTAAAACTCTAGATATTGTAAGTTTATATTATGGAACCCCAATGCAGATTCAAAGTGACAATGGGTCACATTTCAAGGGCAAAGAAGTGAAAAGATATTGTGTGTTGAATAATATAGAATGGATATATCATATTCCATATTACCCACAAGCATCTGGGCTAATTGAAAGAATGAATGGATTGTTGAAAGAACAGCTGAGAAAATTAAGCTCAAATAATTCATATCGACATTGGAAGGATAATTTGTCTATTGCCTTACGTAATTTGAATAATAGGCCCTTAGGGGGGAGTACACCTCTAGCCAGAATGATGACCCCAAATCTGCAGATCAGAGAACAGCAAACATGTGAGATCCAAAACATTGAATTTTGGACTGTGAGGGAAGATGTCCCACTACCAAGTCCAGGAACACCTGGTTCAGCAGGATATGATTTACGTTGTATAGAGAATTTTAGGTTAAATAGGAAAGAGATAAGAAAAACCCCTACTGGAGTATGTATGAGAATCCCCAAGAATCATCTTGGACGGATATTACCTAAACCAGGATTAGCGGCTCAAGGAATACATGTATTGGCTGGAGTGATAGATTCTAATTATCAAAAAGAAATTGTTGTGACACTCCAGAATATGGGTAAAAAACCTGTACAATTTTGTAGAAATGATAGGATGGTTCAAGTCATTATTATCCCCTGTGAAAAAATACCCTTTGTGAAAACTGACCCTCCTCCCAAAATAACTACTAGAGGGGCAAAAGGGTCTTGCTCCATTGATAGAATAAAGTCAGGAGCTAAGGTATGGGTAAAACGGAAGCCAGATGATATTCCAAAGGCTGCAGAAGTTATAGCCCATGGGAAGGACAACACTGTAACAGTTGTCTATTCAGGGGAAAATAATTACCAAATCGTACCCCTGAACCATATATTTTACCGTGAATAGGTTATAATAATAGATTCACAGACTCCACAAGTATGGCTGATGCTGGTAAATGCCATAAGCCACTCAGAGGAAAGGTAACTTTGTGTGATTAACGGATGAAAACTTGTACATTTGGGGAAAGGCTGGGAGGACAATCTTAGTCTCTATCTAGGGTGGGATCCTCTTGGCTTCCTCATTATGTTCCTTTTGAAAAGAAACATTTCCCACCTGAGTTTGGCTCTGATGTTGGATCTTTGCATAACTGAAATCTCAACCAAACTTGAGATGATTTTATTTGAAGAATTATAGTCCATACTTGTCTATTCTTTTTGTCCTTTGTTTTGGCTAACCTTGTTGCTAGTTTTGTTTCCTTCAGGCTTAAGCACCCTGCACTTTCCGGTGACTGCCTAAGCATGTAGCATTCTTGGAATTCCTGCCAACTCGTTAAAGAAATGACCTCTGGAATGGGACTTTTTGGGGGCAGGGCCATCTCTACATCCAATTTCAGCATGAAGAAGCTATGGAAAATGAGACCTTCACCCCTCACCCCAAGATTTTGAGCCCCAATCGTTCAAGGGGGGTGGAAATGATGATAGTGTTCTGTTTACTTATTTTGTGTTATCCTTGCTGTGTTGTTTTATTGTTATGATATTATTGATCCTATGTAATGGATACAAGGATTTAGGGGTGGACATTTGAATTATTAATAATTATTTTGGGGATGATTGATTGAAGAGATTATCTTGCTGGGACCTAGGGGTGGATCACATTTGAATCGTAAACCAATATTTAGGAATGTCACCAAATGATATGTTTTGCTTTATAATGAACGATATGTTTTAGTTTCCTTTGTAATTGGATCACAATGTATGTTCTAGGATACATGGCTGATTAGATTATGTATCCTATAACAAGGGGTGGAGTATATTGGCAACCAAAAATGGGCTCCTTAGCACTTGGTCAGCAAGTGCCCTTGACTAGTTTGGCTTTTTCCCCTGAACTGAATGCTGTTTGTATCTTGGACTGGAGTAAGCTTGTCGGCCCCTTCACCTTGCTTCCCTTGCTTAAGCTGATGGAAAGAGCCTGTGCTTTTCTGGTCAGCCCCTTCACCTTGCTTAAGCAGATTGAAAGAACCTGTGCTTTCCCCGGCGTACCTTACACCCCCGCAGAAGCTGGATGGTTAAAAGCAGCTCCCGTTGGAGCCAGAGGCAGTTACAGCTACCGTTACAGCTACAGTTACAGCTACAGTTACAGCTACAGTTACAGCTACAGTTACAGCTACCGTTACAGCTACAGTTACAGCTACAGTTACAGTTACAGCCACAGCCACAGACACAGCTGAAGCAGGAGCTGCCAGTAGCAGAGCTGACCTACGGGAGGAAGCTGAACAAAGACTTCAGGCCAGTGGGTAATCTTATTACCATAGAGGGGGAAGCATGATTTTGCTTTACGCAATTATGCTTCTCTGTAGCCTCCTGGTTACTCTTTCAAGGCGTACTTATTGGGCCTGGAAGCCTTTGATCAATATATCAAAATGGGGTTGCTGGTTCATGGGTTGGTTACTGTGGAGCCTAAATATATGTTTTGATTCTTTTGCCTTCTACTTTGAGAGTTTCTTATATCCGGCGATTCCGAACGTTTCAGACATGTTTATGATCCTCTTTGAGATTATAAACTCTGCCCTCCTAATACAGTCATCTCAATTCTCTGAACTTTGACTTCCTAATCTGTGGGATAAAAATATTTTCTTCCACTGATCTTTATATGTATATCTTTGTAATCTAGCCAAATTGGACTACTCATTGTTTTCCAAACACAACTTATGCCTTTGGTAGGGTTTTTTTTTTTTGCCAGAAATTCACTCTTTTCCCATATTGGCCAGTTGAAATTCCATCCATCTTTGTGATTTTGCTCAAATGCCATCTATTCCATAGAGAGTTCCCCTGACTTGCAGAGCAGAGACTGAATTATCTCTCATCTGAGTTTCTGTATTTTGTGTATTCCTTTCTAATGTCATTCATTGGTAGTTTTATTTTTTTCAGTTTCTATTTATTTTATTTTTAATTTATGGAATAAAGCAAGCATTTCTATAACACAGTACAAAAATGATGATTGCATATGATGCTGCAAGTCCACTAGGCACAACTTGTTATTCATTTCAAATATATAACAAAATTATGTAAATTTCATTTCCCCCACTTTTTTTCTTCCCTAGAGAGGGCTACCATTAGACACAAATAGGTATGTATACAGGTAAAATTCTTCTATACATATTTCTATTTGTCAGTTCTTCCTCTGGATGCAGATAGCATCTTTCTTCATATGTGTTTTACAGTTAATCTGGGTATTTATAGTAGACAAAATAACTTATTTGCTTAAAACCATTCTTAAAACAATATTGCTATAACTGTATACAATGTTCACTTAGTTCTGACCATTTTGCTCTTTGTTATTTCACACAAATCTTTCCGTGTTTTCCTAAGAGCATTGAGCTCATCATTTCTTATAGTACAATAGTATGCCATCACAAATACATAGCAGTTTGTTCAGCCATTCCTCAATTAATGCGCATCCTTGCAATTTCCAGTTTTTTTGCCACCACAAAGAAAGCTGCTATACACATTCTAGAACATATAGGTTCTTCTCCTTTTCCCCTAATCATTTTGGAAATAGACTAAATAGTGGTACTGCTGGATAAAAGGATATACATAGTTTAATAACTCTTTGGGCATAATTCCAGATTGCTCTCCAAAATGGTTGGATCAGTTCACAATTCTACCAACAATGAATTAGTGTCCCAGTTTTTCCACATCCTTTCCAACACTTGTCATTTTCCCCTTCTATCATTTTAGCCAATCTGGTAAGCATAAAATTATACCTTAATGTTGTTTTAATCTGCATTTCTCTAATTGTTAATGATTAGTTTTATGTTTTAATAGTGTACATGTCTTTTTTTCCCTTAGTAGTTTCAGTTTCCTGAAACCAATGACTATTAAGGTACCAAAACCCCTGGAAGAAGCACATCTGTGAGAAGAGACAATGACTCAAAAGGTTTAGCCAGAGATGTAGCTCATTAATTGTGTGGTACTTTGCTGTATCTAAGAATTCAAGGAGCTTTTAATATGTCTAATACACACAGGACTTTCCCCAGGGACTCACAAACCACAGGGGAACACAATAGAGAAGGCTCTCCAGATAACCAGATTCTCAAGAGCAGATTTCCCAAGAAACCTCTGTCACAAAGAGATTTTACTTGGTTCTTTTGTCTCTCTCCTTGCAATCTACTCTATAGCCAGCCACAGCATAAGGGCCAGTGGAACACCAGCTCTGAAAATTGGACCCTCCCTTCTTTTACATGCAAAGGGGTGGGGGTGGGGGTTGTTATATTCTTTAAAGATTTTGTTAAAGACTTGTTGCCTTCATGTTCAAGTCCATCATCTCAATTGTTGAAATGATTATTTGTAGGTTCCCTAAAGGGTAGGAATTAAATTTACTTCTCGTTTCTATTCCTGACAAAAGCACAGTATCATGTACATGTTAAATGTGGTATGCTTTACCCTAGGGCAACAAGGGGGTCAAAATGTGCCAATGATTGCGGGCAATTAGCAAAGTCCTGCTAAAAAAAGGAGTATGGTATGATCCAAACCATTGTCCAAGAGAATAAACCAGAGATGAGAAGAGGAGAGGAGTGGAGAGGACAGGACAGGACAGGACAGGAAAGAAAGGGAAAGGAGAAGGAAAGAGTATGATCAAGTACAGGGAACTGCTCCAGGAAGTCATGTGGCCTCAGAAGTGTCAATGGCAAATCAATGAGTGGCTTACTGAGGAGGTCCTGGATTAATCATACATTTTTCAATTTAATATTTTTAGTTTTCAACATTGATTTCCACAAGATTTTGAGTTACAAATTTTCTCCCCATTTCTACCTTTTCCCCCACCCTAAGATGGCATAAATTCTGATTACCCCTTTCCCCAGTCTGGCTTCCCTTCTACCACCCAACTCCCCAAGATCCCTTATTCCCTTTCCCTTTCCTTTCTTGTAGAGCAAGATAGATTTCTATACCCCATTGCCTATATATCTTATTTCCCAGTTGCATATAAAAACAATTTTTTTTTAAACATTTGTTTTTAGAACTTTGAGTTCCAAATTCTCTCCCTTCTTCCCTCCCCACCCACCCTCCTTGAGAAGGCAAGCAATTCACCATAGGCCACACCTGTATTGTTATGCAAAACACTTCCCTAACAGTCATGTTGTGAAAGACTAACTACATTTCCCTCAATCCTATCCTGTTCCCCTGTATTGACTTTTCTCCCTTCATCCTGTCCCTTTTCAAAAGTGTTTGCTTTTGACTACCGCCTCCCATAATCTGCCCTCCCTTCTATCATCCACCCTCTTGTTCCCTTTCCCCCTACTTTCCTGTAGGGTAAGATCCCCAATCGAGTGTGTATATTATTCCCTCCTTAAGTGAAATCCAATGAGAGTAAGATTCACGCATTCCCTTTCACCTGCCCCCTCTTCCCTTCCATTATAACTGCTTTTTCTTGACATTTTTATTTGAGATAATTTGCCCCATTCTATCTCTACCTTTCTCTTTCTCCCAATATATTCCTCTCTCACCCCTTAATTTTATTTTTTTTTAAGATATCCTCCCTTCATATTCAACTCACCCTATGCCCTCTGTCTATATGTGTATATTCCCTTCATCTACCCTAATACTGAGAAAGGTCTCATGAGTTACAGATATCATCTTTCCATGCAGGAACGTAAACAAAACAGTTCAACTTTAGGAAGTCCCTTATAATTTCTCTTTCCTGTTTACCTTTTCATGCTTCTCTTGATTCTTGTATTTGAAAGTCAGATTTTCTATTCAGCTCTGGCATTTTCATCGAAAATGTTTGAAAATCCTCTATTTTATTGAAAATCCATATTTTGCCCTGGAGCATTATACTCAGTTTTGCTGGGTAGGAGATTCTTAGTTTTAATCCTAGCTCCTTTGACCTCCAGAATATCATATCTCAAGCCCTTCAATCCCTTAATGTAGCAGCTGCTAGATCTTGTATTATTCTGATTGTGTTTCCACAATACTCAAATTGTTTCTTTCTGGCTGCTTGCAGTATTTTCTCCTTGACCTGGGAACTCTGGAATTTGGCAACAATATTCCTAGGAGTTTTCTTTTGGGGATCTTTTTCAGGAGGCAATTGGTGGATTCTTTCAATTTCTATTTTACCCTCTGGCTCTAGAATATCAGGGCAGTTTTCCTTGATAATTTCTTGAAAGGTAATGTCTAGACTCTTTTTTTGATCATGGCTTTCAGGTAGTCCAATAATTTTTAAATTATCTCCCCTGGATCTATTTTCCAGGTCAGTGTTTTTTCCAATGAGATATTTCACATTGTCTTCCATTTTTTCATTCTTTTGGTTCTGTTTTATAATTTCTTGATTTCTCATAAAGTCACTAGCTTCCACTTGCTCCATTCCAATTTTTAAAGCAGTGTTTTCTTCAGTGCTCTTTTGGACCTCCTTTTCCATTTGGCTAATTCTGCCTTTTAAGGTATTCTTCTCCTCATTGGCTTTGTGGAGCTCTTTTGCCGTTTGGGTTAGTCTATTTTTTAAGGTGTTGTTTTCTTCAATATTTTTTGGGTCTCCTTTAGCAAGTCATTGACTTGTTTTTCATGATTTTCTTGCATCACTCTCATTTCTTTTTCCAATTTTCCCTCTACTTCTCTTATTTGACTTTCCAAATCCTTCTTGAGCTCTTCCATGGCCTGAGACCAAGTTGTATTTTCCTTGGAGGTTTTGATGTGGGATTTTTGACTTTGTTGACTTCTTCTGGCTGTATGTTTTGATCTTCTTTGTCACCAAAGAAAGAGTCTATAGTCTGAGTCCTTTTACACTGCATGCTCATCTTCCCAGCCAATTGCTGGACTTTTGAGCTTTTTGTCAGGGTATGACTAGTTTCTGAGTGAAGAGTGCTTTGTGCCAAGCTTCAAGGGTCTTGCACTGCTGTTTTCAGAGCTACTTCTATTCTGTGGTAGTGTGATGCTCCTCTCCTGGCCCGTGTTCTGGCTTGTGAGTGCAAGCACTCCTTTCTGCCTTGTAGCCACCAGGAGGACTGCCTCTCCACAGCCACCACAAAGCTTTGCCAGACCAGCGCTCCTCCTCCCCCAAGAATCGCCAACCAGGACTGCGACCTAGATCCTAGCAGGGCAAAGCAAGAGAATCTTGCCTCAGCTCCAGCAAAGCAATCTCTGCACTACTACTCTGATCAGCCACTTGATTCCTCCCACTATGTGGGCCTGGGGCCAGAAACAGCCACAGCACTGTTGTTGCTGCTGCTGCTGCTGTGGCCACTGCCACTGCAGACACCTTTGCCATGACCTGACCACACGCTTCCCTCCCCCAGATCCAGCACTTTTCCCTCTGAACTGCTCCATTGTCTTTGGTGTTTGTGGGTTGAGAAGTCTGGCAACTGCCACAGTTTGGTGATTAAGGGCCCTGAAGCCTGCTTTGCTGGTCTACTCCATGCCTGGTCTGTCCTGGCACAGCCCACACTGGGTTGCGCTCCACTCCCAGCACAGTGCAACAGATCCTTCCCAGTGACATTCCAGGCTGTCTTGGGCTGGAGACTTGTTTCTCTCTGTTATTTTGTGGGTTCTGTAGCTCTAGAATGTGTTTAGAGTAATTTTTTGCAGGTGTTTGGAGGGATTTGGGGGAGAACTTAAGCAAGTCCCTGTTTACAAGCTGCCATCTTGGCTCTGCTCAATCATACATTTTTCAAAGAAGGAGGGAGGGAATAAAAATTTATATAGCAGCTACTATGTGACAGGCTCTGTATTAAGAGCTTTACAAATATTATATCACAATTCTCATAACAACCCTGCAATGTAGGTGCATGCTCTTATCATTCCCATTTTACAATTTAGAAAACTGAGGCAAACGGAGGTTGAAGTGACTTGCCCCGGGGTCTTACAACAATTGTCTGAGGCCCAGACTTGAACTTTGAGCCTTCCTGACTCTAAGCCCATCACTTGATCTACTGTGCCATCTAGCTAGATCTGGCCACAGTGTAATGGTAATGATGAGAGGGATAAAAGAGTTCTTAGTCAAGCCAAGGACTTTACCAATCATTCAATCAATAATCATTTGTTAAACACCTTCTATGTGCCAAGCTCTGTGCTCAGTGCTAGAGAAAGGGACAAAAACAAAGAAAGGTAAAAGATAATTCCTGCTTTCAAAGAGCTCATGTTCTAATGGGGGAAGTACATGGTACTAGGCACAAACAAGATAGGATAAATGGGAAACGTTCAACAGAGGGAAGGTACTAGAATTAAGAGGGGAGGGGGCATCAGGAAAGACTTCCTGTATGAGGTGGGACTTTATCTGAGACCTGATTTGAGCCAAGAGTTATACTAGCTAGAAAGTAGAGTGTTACAACAATGATGCTACAACAACCACCTTGATCTTCTCCTTCATTGATAGTGTAAGTCACATGGACTGTGTGAGTCTAAGGTGGACAGGAGCTTTACAAGGAAGCCCCAATACCTGAGTAATACTATGAGTCTGAAAGCGTTTATGGGTTCTTGGGGAACGGTTAGGTTCTCTGATGAAAGGAGAGAACTGTTGTTTTTTTTTTTAATAGGTTTGGATAGGAATCTTTTGTGTTACCTGTCAGGGAAATAAACTATTTTATGTTTGATGTTTTTTTAGTCTGAGAACTTGTATTGGGAGCTAAGGGCACTTTTCATTTAGTGGGAAGACCTAGATACAAACCAAATTCTTATGTTCCCATAGTGAAAACTTGGATGAGAGCAAAATGAACTGACTCTGATGTTCTCTGGAGAAACTCTGGGTGGGGCTATGAGCCCCCCCCCAAAATGTTTATTGGAAGGCATATTTTTCCACCTTTATACCCCAAGCTTCTCCTCCTCCTCCTCCTCTTCCTCCTCCTTCTTGTCCTCCTCCTCCCTGTTTTCCTCCTCCCTGTCTTCCTCCTCTTCCTTGTCCTCCTCCTCCTCCTTCCTCCTCCTGCTGCTGCTGCTGTTTTATATTCTAATATGACACAATATTAGCAATTTCTAGTCTTTTAGGGCTTTATATTATCTCCCAATCTGAACACTACTTGTTGTGTCAAATATGCCTTCTACTACTGCATTGCTTTTCAGTATTTATTCATAGATGCTTAAACTTGTTTACTAGCTTTGGAGGATGTAATTCTTTCTGTTGTTATTTTTCTTATTAATTTATCTTCTTATGTTTAAGGTCTTTGGGTTTTCTTCTTGAGATCTTCAATAATTTCGGTTTTCCCCCTGATTTTCTCCCATTGTTCACTGTCTGATCTTTCCCTCTGATAGTTGTTTCTCTGGGGGATGGATCTCAAATGTCTCCTTCCATGCCGGGCAATTCACCATTCACCAGCCTAAGTCTATGCACCAAGTAAATTTTGGGTTGATGGAACTGGCTCCAACTGGATGTTCTTTCCCCCAGGCTTAATGGAGTACCCCACGACTTTGCCTTCCTCTCTGCTCCCCCGCTCCCACAACAACATGCAATATTCTATTCCAGTGTCCTGTCTTACTCTCTCTGTTCTTTAATTTTTTGGCCCCACAGTGGCAGGTCAGAAAGCTGCTGCATTGGTACTTCCAGGTTGATTTCTGTAGTTTGAGTCTCTGAGGTTCTGGGAGGCGAGTTGGCAGGAGGATGAGATGATGAGCTCTGTTCTAAGCTGAGACAGATGTCCTGCCTTTTTCCCTGTTCCTAACTGTCCTGCAGAGATCTTTTGCAGTACAGTTTCCCTCCCACTCCCCTTCCACTTCCACTCCCCCAGCAAGCTTCTGACCCTGGAGCACTGCCATGGAGCTGATGATGCTGACTGTCTGTTGGACCCCAGCAGGCTTCCACACTGCCACAGCACTGGCTGTCCAAGCAAATTTCTGCAACCTGGATCTTGGATCTCTACAGCCTTGGAAAAAGAAGAGAGGAGCCAGTGTGTAGGGCTGGATTTTCTTGTGAGACAATGCGCTGGGGGTTAGCTAAGTGTTACATGTAGCGTGGGAAGTAGGGAAGAGATGCAGGGTGAGCTCAGTGTAGAGGCTAATTCATGTTTTTTAAAAAAAATCTTTTGGATTCCTGAGTGTCCTAAATCATGCAGACAGGGTAGCTAGGTGTCACAGTGGATAGAGTGCCAGGCCTGGGGTCAAGAAGACTTATCTTCTTAAGTTCAAATTGGCCTCAGATACCTACGACCTGTGTGGCCCTAGGCAAGTCACTTAACCCTATTTGCCTCAGTTTTCTCATCTGTAAAATGGGCTAGAGAAAGAAATGATAAACTGCTCCTATATTTTTGCCAAAAAAAACTCCAAAAGGAGTCACAAAGAGTCAGACAGGGCAGAAAAATGACTGAAGACAACAATGAAAACCATGTAGACAGTTGAAGCTGCTTTATCTTTGTCACACTAATTGGGAGACCCTAGGCAAATCACTTTAACTGAAGTTTTCTCATCTATAAAATGGAAGGAGGGGGTTTGGAATAAAGGAGTCTCTAAATTCCTTTTATCTCTTAAAAGTCTATGAATGCAATTGGAAGAAAGTTTTAACACTGGATAATAGTGTAAACTGACAGGTTATTGGGTAGAGCAGTAGAATCTCCTTTCCCAGAGATCTTGGGGTGAACTTTAGACAATATGTCAAGGATCTATGATTTGGTTCATTGGGGATATGTAGTCTTCATCAACTGTGTATCACAACTCATTTGTAATTTATGATCTTAGAGAATTGCCTAATGTTTATGGAAGGTAAATGGCTTGTTCTTGGTCATACCATCTAAGGAATGCTAGAGGTGGGATTTAAATCTGTTCTTCCAGGTTCCAAATGTAACACTCTATTCATTACTCTCTATTGAATAGAGCACTGGGCCTGGAATCAGGAAGACCTGAATTCAAATCCAGCCTCAACTTAAAGTTATGCAAAGCACTTTATGTGTTATTTCATTTGATCTTTACAATGATTGTTTGAGGTATATTCTGTTATGATACCCATCTTACAGATGAGGAACCTGAGACTGAAAGAGGTTAAGTGATTTGTTCAGTGTCCCACATCTAACAAGTGTCTGAGGCTGGATTTGAACTCAGGTTTTCTTGACTCAATGTAAAACAATCTACAGACTGTGCCACCTTGCTCCCCACTAAAGCTCTAGCACCAACAATGCATCTCACGCAGGTATGTACCATTAAATCATCGTTCTCTCCACAAAGCAGGAATGTGTTATGTAAAGTGCACCACAATTGACTGCAAGCCCATGTTGCGTATGAATAACTCATTTGCTTAAAAGGAAACAGTTATACTTATTTTAACCTTACTTGCCCTGTGGATCCTGGTGCATGGGATTATCTCTCTTTCCCTAAACTGATTAATATGAAGCTGTAAACATAGCCTAACTGTTAAAAAAAAAAAACAAATGAAAAAACGCAAAACCCACCCCCCTAAAAAAAAAAAAAAACAACCCAAACCCTTCTCTTGGCGGGTTAAACATAATTTTGCTTTACTTTTGGTGGTCATTTAGAAAACCTTTTGAAAGCTATTGTGCACCTGAATGTGATTTAATTCATGAGGTTATTCATGGAGGAAAAATATCTTTATTTGAAAGATCATCCTTTTCCTTTTTACTCTTTGCTTTTCTAGATTTTGGATTATTCCTCCTGTTTCTATGGGGCTTTTTTCCTCCCTAGGGTTCAAGTTATAGAAAATCAAGTAGATACTTTCTCTTCCAAGTTCTGTCCTCATCTGGTCTAATATTTTCATTTCCCTGAGATTCTTGATCTTGTCTTGTACCCCAGGTATAATATCCTATACTGTGGCAGTCCATTTTCATTGCCTTCTTTTTATTCTAAACCTAATTCTCCCAGCCAGAATCAAAGTCATGGGATGTGGCATGGATAAAAGATGAAGTTTAAATTGGCCTCTGAGAGGTAGTTTTTAGGTGAAGTTGGAAAAGGATGATCTTTTAAAAGCTGACTGCTTTTCAGTGTAAATTTCTATAGCAATTTTTCAAGCACTTTACAGTGGGGAGAAAAGTATTACTTTTTTTTGGTTAATGCCTCCAAACTTCTTCCAGACAATAAGGTTTGTGTCCCTTTATCCGTCTCTGTAGTCATGGTTGTTCAGCTCTTAAATTACTGGAGTGGAGCTGAATCTCTTACAAATGACAAATCACTCCTTTTTGAGAGCAGATAAGATGCAGCTTATGCCCTTTGCCTCTCCCTTCATGTTTTCTGCCAGTCTCTCCCTTTTACAAAGCTTCCAGCTAATTGTTGTAGAGACCCCATGGCATGGGTTAGGAATAGACAAGGCAGAGTCTGAAAATGTTGGCAAACAACTTGGCAGCCTGCACCTCACAGGTCAGTGCATGTGCCAACAAAGGCAACTGTTTCATCCACCCTTCACTTAATAACCTGCTGCTGCAGAAAGACAAGATCTGTGACTTTCAGCAGGAGACCTTTTTAGCCCCAGCACTGAATAAAGAATTGGTATTATTTAGGTCTCGGTGATTCTAATGCATTTGCTGAAAAATTAGGCTGTAAAGACACCCAATGAGTTGCAATGCATTCAGGAAGTTCTGCGAATGGTCGTCTGAGGATAATAACCAGGCCTATTGGATAAAAATAAAATTCTGGCCAGCCATGGTTCCTCTACCTGGCTGTGTTGAGAATAGAGAATGAGAAAAAAAAATCAATTCCATAAGTAGAGACCTAAAAACATCAATTCCATTAGTAGATGTCACTGCAGCATATAAACTAGACAAATCAACTTTTGGCATCTTGTGTCTAACCATAGAGATAGTATGTTAAAGTGCTAGAGTACTGTTCTTATAGTTGGAAAGACCTAGGTTCAGATTCCACCTTCTGCACTCACCTTTTGCACTTATCTGTGTGGTCCTGGGCAAGTAACTCAAACTTTATATACCTCAGAAAACTTCCTAGGATTTAGCATCTTGACTTAAATCTGGGAGAAACCTTAGAAGCCAGATTGCCTAACTCTGTCATTTTAAACATAGTCCGTAGAATGTAAGTGACTTGCCTTTCATCACACAATCAATTTATGAACATTTATTAACCACCTGCTGTGGTCTAGTTATTGGGCTAAGTACTGGAAATACAAAGACAGAAGTAAAATATTTCCAGTCCTTAAAGGTCTTGGTGGGGAGGGACTAAGTGAAAATGGTAGGATATAAAAGTGCATCTTCTCACTCCAAACCTACTGATTGCATTGCCCTGCCCTCCTAAATCATTGCTGAGTTATTCATCTGTCTTAATGGAGAGAGTTCCCACCCTAGGAATTCCCCATACTGATGAAATCTCAGATTCTTACTAATCCCATTATAGAGGAAAACCATGGCTACCTATGAACTGTCCAGTAACACTGTTGGATGTAAAATAGTGGCTTTGATGGATCCATAGAATTTGAGAGTCGGAAGGGACTTTAGCAATCATTTAGTCCAGGGGTTTTTGACTTAGAATCTGTGAACTTGTTTTAAAAAAAATTTTGATAATGGTATTTCAACATAAATCAACTTCCTTTGGAACCTTACGTATTTTATTTTATGCATTTAAAAATATCCTTCTGAGAAGGAGTCCATAGACTTCCCCACGACACACAAAAAAAGTAAAGAAACCTGGCTGTAGTTTAACTCATGCCTGAAAGAATTCCTACCATCACATGCCCAACAAGTGGACACATAGCCTCTAAAGACCTCCAACAAGGGGAAATTGACCAAGCAGTCTGCTAATTATTGTATTCCTGTGCATATTCAGGTTTGATCTGGCCAGTTTTTAGTGTCTGGTTACAGTGAGATAATGGCATGCATCGACCTGATATGAAAACTCTATTCCTACATTTTTGTTGTGGTTATTGTTGACAACTTCTGGTGGAAGCAACCCCTGCTTCTTCATAAGTCATAATCCGTGATCGGAACATCTAAACAAAAGGTTCTTTTCTGCCGTCTTAAATTCCAATTCTGTCTCTAGAATCCTTGGGAACTCTTCTGTGTACCAAACAGCTGCATCAGCTTTATTGGAAATGAGTTTGCTCCTGAGCTGGTATCTCTCAGTGAAGGGCATGCTAAGCATGACAAGGCTAACTATGTCATCACTTCTGTAAGCAGTGCAAAAATCCATTTGAAAGTACACCTGCATCCCTACATTCTTCGTGAAGCCCATGAGGTAGACCTAGGTTTTTAAAATTTTATAGCCATGAGAACTATCTTTTATTTTTAGCTTCCTGCTAATATTGGTTGGCTATGCTACCATCATTTGAGCACAGTATTATTCCTTTCCACTCCTGCTAGGCTCTCTTTTCAGTTCTATAGGAGCTCCATACACAGAGCATTGGCTGTGGCCTGGAAATGAATAAACTATCTCCTCTTAAAGAATTTTCCTGTGCCCCTAATGGAGAGACATAAATTTCAATGTATAGTAAGTGCTTAATGAGTTAGGGGTTACAGTCAGGCAGTCTAAAAAATCTGGTAATGGCAGTGCTTTAAGTCACAAATGCATAAGTAGTCTATTATGATATTTTCTCCTTTCAATGGATTGGTTTTTAAGATATGCAAATGATCTCTCAGGAGTGAGTCATTGTGGTTTTTATTAGCACTAACCAATATTCCTACATTTTATTTTCCTAGGATCCTTTTGGAAAATGTACCCCTATACTTCAATCAGAAGTGTGCTTGCAATTTTTTAAACATGAATACTCAACTGCAACTGTTTTATTCCACCCAGCATCTGTATACTGCATGGATCATTGTACTTAGGAGGATCACATAATAATTTTTCACAAAATCCAAGTCAGAGAGTGTAATGCTATTTTACAAAGAAGACGCTGAGACGGTATGGGACAATCGAAAGAGTCTTGGCCCCAGAATCAGAGGACTTAGGTTCAAATATCACCTCTGACCCGTCATGTCTGAGTGACCTTGAGTAAGTCACTAACCTCCATAGGGTCACTTCCTCTTTTGTAAAATTAAGGAATTGGACTAGATGGTCCCTTCCAGCTCTAGAATTACGGTCCTATGATTCCCAAATGATTACATAACAAATTTGATTCAGTGCCTGGATTAGCATTCATGATCTTCTGATTTCTGGAATAATCTGAATTGGTTGTTCCACTAAATGTCAAGTCTTACTGGGAGGGAAGAGGGGGAAGAGTCTATCACAAAGGGCAAAGGATACTGCCTAGTCTCTTTACTGTGCTTTCGACATCACTTTCTCCCTAATGCTAAAAATGTATATCTGATTTTCATACAAAAGTTGGAGGATCACAGATTTTAGAGAAGGATGGCAGCATAGAGATGATCTGACCTAACACTTTCATTTTAAAGATGAGGAAAATGAAGTTAAGTGATTTGCCTAAGGTCATGATGCAACAGAACTGGGATTCCAGCCTAGTCCTTCAGATGTCATATTCACTGTTCTTTCTTCTACTTCTTATTATTAGACAATTCCCACAGTTTACTCTCCTTGGACTCTGGAATTACAGCCTTCTTGAAACCATTTTGCAGGTTGCCTGCTTCCACATCATCAATCTGTGGCAATGGGTATGTTTCAATTACCATTATTTTGTTTTATAGACTGGGAAAGGCTAGACCTGATCATCTATCAGTGATACATCAATCATCATTTATGATTTAGTCACGATATCACAAGAGTAGGATATTGGGGAGTGGGAAACATTAAGGAGAGGGAAAAAAGATTTACTATCATGTGCAACATTATCCTAATGGCACAGTGGATAGAAGGCAGGACCTGAAGTCTGGAAGACCTGAGTTCAAATCTGGCATCAGTTACTTACTAGTGGTATGATCCTGGGCAAGTCACTTAACTCCTGTATGGCTCAGGTTCGTCGTCTGTAAAGTGGAAATAATATTTATACCCATCATGAACTCCCTGTTTCTGGAAATATTCAAGTAGTTGAATGACCAGCTGTTAAGAGATGTTGCAATGAGAATTCCTGTACCCTTTAAAGTTTGCTAGGTAAAGGTCACTAAGTCTGAAGCCAGAAGATATGGGATCTGATACCTTTCCGGTTACTTATATGTGACTTCAGACAATCAATCAAGATGCATTTATTAAATATCTACTATGTGCCAGGCATTGTACTAAATTCTCCGGAAACAAAGACAAAAAATGCAACATTACTATTTCATGAGACTTCAATTTGCGATAGACACATGATTTAAATTCTCTGGGGATCAGTTTCCTTGCTTATAAAATGATAGGTTTGAAAATGATTTCTAAGGTCCTCTCTAGTTCTAAATTCTATAAATTAAGGTTGGAGTAAATAATCTCTAGGAGCCTTTGAACTCCAAATTCTCAGCCTAAGTGGAAATTAGGCTTATCATTCGACAACCTTATTGTCCTTCTCCCTCTAGTAGATTTTGAAACTGGAAAACAGCCATTTGGTTAGTGGTCGATCAAACACAGCTGTTGGAGGTGTGATGTCACAAAAAGACAGCAGCATCAAGTAAAGAAAGAATAATTAGCCAATAATGATTGAGACATAGGGCGTTTCCTGGGGGATTGATAACCAGCTGGGAGGAGTTAATGGACCAAGCTGAGCTACAGGTCATTAACTACAGCAGTCATTATTCCCCAGGAAATGTCCTATGCTGAGGTTATTACTTGAATTTGAATATGTATATTTAAAAGGAATCACTTGACACTTCTCACACTTGATAGAAGTGAAAGAAAGAATCTGGGATACCGTCAGAAAAAGAAACTATTTTCTTCAGCTTCTTAGAGCAAGGTGTGAGAGTCTAAACAGGCATATGTATGCATGTGTTTACACAGCTCCTTCCCTGAAAGGGAGGATTTTATTTGGACTCATTCCCTTTCTCTTTCACTGGCTCCTCTTCCTCACCCCATAAAACAGATGCTCCTCAAGGTTTTCTCATTGGCTCTTTATTCTGTCTATACTGTTTTCCTTGGTAGTCAATTCAGTTCAACAAACATTAGCACCTACAATATGGAAAATCATCTATCATTATTATCTTAGATTAGGAGGTAAGAGGAACCTTAGAGACCAGGTAGTTCAAACTCCTCACTTTCCTATAGTGGAGAATAAGGTACCAAGTGCCTTGCTCAAGCTTAGACAGGTTGTAAATACCATAGATGGGATTAGAACCCTGGTTCATCTTCCTCCAATGTCCATGTTCTTTTCACTGTTGTAGTGCACTGCCTCATCTCAGGGGCTTCAACCATCACCCAAATATAGATGACTCCCAAATCTCTATCACCATGTCTGACAACACTTTTGTGCTGCCAACTGCACATCCTCAACTGTCTGTAGAATGTTTTAAGATGAATGCAGTACTAGTGATGGGGTTTAGACTGTGGGAGCCCCCTTGAACTCTCCTTGAATCTTCCCACTTGATGAAGCTTTTGCCTGAGGCCATAAGCCTTTCATTATTGCTAGACCCAAATCTCTAGGTTACTCTTAACCTAGCCTAACCCTCCATTGTCTGGCCCTTGATCCTATCAAAGCCTCTGCCCAAATCTGTTACCCTTAAACTAGCCTAGCCCTACCTCCTCTCTTATCTCCAGGTAGCCTCCAGCTACTTCGCACCCTTAATCCCATTCTCTTGGTTCCCAGAGTCTGACCTCACCCCAGTCCCATCAAGCTCCTCCTTAGACTCCTCCTCAAGACCCTCCTTAAACCCCTCCTCCCATCACCCCAGGACCACCCTAGATCCTTCCTGCAATCTTTCTGTATATAAGCTCCATCTTGCCTCCATGAAGGCACTCATATTCCATCTACCTCAGATTGAATCTGGGGAGGAAGATTACTTTGGGATGCCCCAAGGTTTATAAGGTACTCAAAGGAACGAAGAACATCTTGAGACTTGGTTGATGCAACTTTGAAAGTTGCAGGGACTGGGCTTTGCAGGGCAGGAATCACAATGCAGGATGGTTATTGTTATCTACTAAATTTTCTGCCTTTGGACAATGTTCCAATTGTCCTGCTCCAGTTATGGTTCTGAGGAGTAGTGTGAGATAAGGTTAGAAAGAGAGGCTAATTCCTTGACATTTTATTTATGTTTTCCACATTTTTCTCCAGCATCTAGGTTCTAGCTTCAGTGTTCCCTTATTAAGATAGACCTTTCTCCTTTATCTTTTTCTTCTTTACTATTTCAAAAGTCAGGGTGAGGTATTAACTGTGAGAAACAGAGAGAATTGTATCATGTGTACTTAGGGGCACACAGTCATTAGGCATAGAGAGCATACAGACGGTCCCCAAGGAAAGCCTCTTTATTAATTTCCCAATATAAAAAATATGAAGACCTATGGAGCATAGAAGAAAGCTTGAAATGTCATAGGCAAATGTAAGCAACACATCAGATTCTGTGTTATTCTGCCCTCCAATTACTTGACCATGTACAAAAGTCCTTTCTGTTATCATGGGAAATAAGAATATAAAAATACTTATTCTGTTTTATAGGCAGAGGAGGCCTGAGTAATTACATTTTTTCTCTCAGCTGTCAAATATATTCTTCTCATATAACATTGATCCGTAATAGCTGCCTAAAAGACTGTGGGTTGACAGTTCTATTGATAGACTAGAGCAACATGCTTCAGTCTGTCAAGTCTTACATTTACATCTTGGGCTCTAGTCTGTTTTCCTTTTTTCTCCAGGAGATCAATTCTGTGGCAATTAAATAAGCAGCCGACAAGGCTTTTTAAGCACCAGCACATTTGTCTCTAAAGGAAGCTGGCCAGAGCAAAGGTAATTAGAAGTGACCTCCTCTAGCTGTTATTCTGGACTCCCTCATTAGACAAATGGGTGCATGGTTATTACTTTAAGGAGAAAACCACTGTACCTGCCGTGGTCTAGATTCATTCATTCTCTGTGACATGTTATTCAGCCCTTTTGTTGGATACCTAGAAGGTAGGGACTCTGAAATGGTTGGAGTTGCCCAGGATTTAGCTCCATTTTCAGGGCATTTAAAGAATCAATGTGATAAATGACATTTTTAGCCTGAGTTGGTGTGGGGTGAAGGCCTGAGACTTTAAAGGAGGCATGGTACCAAATAAAGTGGGCTTTGTTAGGATGGAGAAGAGCTCAAGGTTAATTACTTTTAGGGCACTCACTCACTGAGTCCCCTGAACTGTGAGCCAGGTCAAGTGAGTTGGATTAACCCCTGACAATCTGTCAATAGTACTGCCTTTCCAGAAAGAACTACATCCATGGGTGTGTATCAAGCAATCAAGGAACCAGCAATATTTATTAAATGCCTAGTAAGGACCAGACACTATATTAGTCACTGGGGATACAAACAATAACAAAATAATCCCTTTCCTCAAGGAGGATGCATTTTGGAGGGGAAGGGGCAGGAAAGGGAGAGACAGCCAATGTGTACACATATAAGTAAACATAAAATCCATACTCAATAATATCTAGGGTCAGAGAGGGACATCAGCAGCTGTGAGATAAGGAAAGATCTCATGCAGGAGGTGCTGCCTGAGCTGAGTTTTGAAGAAAGTCAGAAATTCTATCTACTTGATGAAGAGAAGGGGCAAATATATTCCAGGCACTGGGGAAACAGCCTGTACAAAGACATAGAGATAGGAGATGAAATATGGCTTATGAAGAAGAAGCAAGGAGGCCAATTTTGTTGGAATGAAAAATACATAAAGGGAGTAATGTATAATAATGGAAAAGTAGTCTGTATTTCTAAATGGACTAAAATGGATGAACTTGAGGTTCAGAATGAACCTCAGAATGAACCGTCAGATATGGATGATGTAGTAATATGTTTTGCTCGATGGTTTTTATTTAATACAGAGAAGATTTTTTTGTGGGGGGCGCGGCGCAGCGAATCAGTAGGAAATAAGAGACACAGAAAAGTGAAAGGAGGATCAATTAAATATACAGAAGAAAAAAATTCAGCAGGGGACACAGAAACAAGAGGACAATTTTGTTGCTAACTTATTAAATTTAACATACTCAAAAAGCTGTACATAAGAGACACATAGCTTCATGAGGAATCCTCTCTTTTGTCATTGTTCTTTGTGTATTTGTGGATGATAATTCTGTTTATAACAAAAAAGAAAATGTCAAAAAATTAAAAGGCAAAGACTTTTTTTGTTTCTCTCCAAATTCAATTTTATTTTTATTTTCAGTTTCAGATTATTTTCCTCCCCTCCATTGGTACCCATTGAGATGACTAGAAAAATAGAACCCTTACAAATATGTAGTGTTATGCAAAACAAATTTCTTCATTAGCCTTGTTCCAAAAAAGAAAACAAGAAAAAGAAGAGAAGAAAATAGCCTTCAATCTGCACTCTGAGCCTATCAGATATCTCCCAACCACCCCTCCCTTTTAAGGCTGCCCATGCCATGCTGGGACAACTTTATTTTATTTCAAATTTGTTATTTATTTTAAACAGTTTTAGTATTTTTAATTTTGAGTTCTAAAATCCTCTCCCTCCCTCTGGCCCTTTCCCTGCCTTTGAAAAGGCAAATAATATGATATCAATTATATATGTGAGATCATTCAAAACTTATTTCCATCTTAGCCATGTTGCAAAAAAAAAAAACCAAGAAAAATAAAGTGAAAAAAATTAACCTTTCAATCTGTGCTCCAATTTCAATAGTTCTCTTTCTCTGGGGGTGAATAGCATTTTTCATCATGAGTCTTTTGGAATTGTCCTGGATTTTTGTGTTGATCTGAATAGCTAAGTCTTTCATAGTTGATTGTCATTAAAATGCCATCGCTGTGTACCATGATATCCTGGTTCTACTCACTTCTCCCTGCATCAATTCTTATAGGTCTCCCCAGGTTTTTCTGAGGCCATTGCCTTCATTATTTCTTATATAGCACAATAGTATTTCATCACAATCATATACCACAACTTGTTCAGCCATTCCCCAATTTATGGGCATTCTCTCATTTTCCAAATCTTTGCCACTACAAGAAAAGATGCTATAAATATTTTTGAACCTATAGGTCCTTTGGGATACAGACCTTGTAGTGCTATTTCTGGGTTGAAGGTTACATACAGTTTTATAGCCCTTTGGGCATAGTTCCAAATTGTTCTCCAGAATGGTTGGACAACTCTACCAACAGGGCAATAGTGCACTTATTTTTCATATCCCCTCCAGTATTTGTCCTTTTCCTTTTCTGTGACATTAGCCAAATTTCATAGGTGTGAGGTGATTCTTCAGAGTTGTTTTAATTTGCATTTCTCTAATCAATAGTGTTTTAGAGCATTTTTGTATGACTAAAGATAGTTTTTATTCCTTCTCTTGAAAACTTTGTGTTCATATCCTTTGACCATTTATCAATTGGGGAATGATTCTTATTTTTATAAATTTGACTCAATTCCCTATATATTTGAGAAATGAGGCCTTTATCAAAGAAACTTGCTATGAAAAATTCTTTGTCAGTTTCCTGCTTTCCTGCCAATTTTTGCTGCATTGGTTTTGTTTGTGCAAAATCTTTTAAATTTAATGTAATCAAAATTATCCATTATCCTTCCTGGGATCTCCTCTATCTCTTGTTTGGTCATAAACTCTTTCCTCATCAATAGATCTGACAGGTAAATTTTTCCATGCTCCCCTAATTTGCTTTTTATGTCTAAATCCTGTGGGTTTATTTTATATCCTGCAACTTTGCTAAAGTTATTGTTTCAAGTAAAGTTGATTCTCTTGGATTCTCTAAGTATACTGTCATATTTTCTGAAAACAGTGATATTTTTGTTTCCTCATTGCCTATTCTTATAATTTTTTCTTGTTTCATTGCTTTAGCTAGCATTTCTAGTACAACATTGAATAATAGGGGCGGTAATGGACATTCCTGCTTTACTTCAGATCTTATTGCTTCTGGAATGCTTCTAGCTTATCCCCATTACAGATTATGCTTGCTGTTGGTTTTAGACACTACTTATTATTTTGAGAAAAGCTCTTATGCTTTCTGGTGTTTTGAAAAGGAGTGGTTTTATATTTTGTCAAAAGCCTTTTCTGCATCTGCTGAGATAATCATATGACTTCTGAGGTTTTTGTTATTGATATGATGAATTATGCTTATAGTTTTCCTAATATTGAACCAGCCCTGCATTCTTGGCATAAATCCCACTTGGTCATAGCATATGATCTTTGAGATGTAATTTGATAGTCTCTTTGCTAGTACTTTATTCAAAATTTTTGGACAATATTCATTAGGGAATTTGGGCTATAGTTTTTCTGTGTTTTTGCTTTTCTTGGTTTAGGTACCAAAACTATATTTGTGTCATAGAAGGAATTTGGTAGGACTACTTCTGTACTTATTTTCTTTTTCAAATAATTTGTATAGTATTGGATTCAGAATTAGGTTTTTTTTAATTTTGAGGGAATTCATTTGTAAATCCATCTGGGGCTGTAAATTTTTTCTTAGAGAGTTCATTTATGGCTTATTCAAATTTCTTTCTCTAAGACAGTGTTATTTAAGTATTGTATTTCCTCTTCTGTTTATCTGAGCAATTAACATTTTTGTATGTATTTATTGATTTCACTTAGATTGTCTTAGATTGTTATTGGCATTTAACTCAGCAAAAATAGCTTCTGGCAGATTCTTTTCTCTTTTGTTTTGTTTCCATTCTCATGGTTTCTCCTATTCATTATAATTTTGCTGTGCAACATGACTAACATGCAAATGTGTTTATTAGGAATGTATGTGTAGAGTCCATATCAGATTGCATGCTGTCTTGGGGAGGGAGCTGGGGGAAGGGAAGAAAATTTAAAACTTATGGGAGTGTTGAAAACTGAAAATAAATTTTTAAAAAACACCTTCTAATAATTGCTTTAATTTTTGTTGTACATTTGCCCTTTCTTTTTTGATTCTGATAATGTAATTTTATTCTTTTAAAAAATAAAATTGATCAATGGTTCATCTATTTAACTGTGGGTTTTTTCCCCATAAAACCAGTTGTTAGTTTTATTTATTAGTTTAATTTTTTTATTTCAATTCTATTAATCTCTCTTTTGATTTTCAGGATTTCAATTTTGTTGTTTAAATGAGTTTAAATTTGTTCTTTTTCTAGTTTTTTAAATTGTCTGCCCAATTATTGATCCACTCTTTCTATTTTTTTAAATTGATGTAAGCATTTAGAGATATAAATTTTTCCCTAAGTACTGCTTTGGCTGCACCTCACAAATTTTAGTATGTTGTCTCATTGTTGTCATTATCTTTATTGAAATTATTGATTATTCCTATCATTTATCCTTTGGCCTACTCATTCTTTAGGATTAGATTATTTAGTTTCCAATTAACTTTTAATCTATGTTTCCACAATCCTTTATTTAATGTAATTTTTATTGCATTATGGTTTGAAAAAGGTGCATTTAGTATTTCTGGATTTGTTTGTAAGATTTTTATGCCCTAATACATGGTCATGAAGATGCTGTGTACAGCTGAGAAAAAGGTACACTCCTTTCCCTTCCCATTTAGTTTTCCCCAAAATATCTAACTTTTGGGGAAAAGTTAAATATCTAACTTTTCTAAAATTATTTTCATCTTTTAACTTCTTTCTTATTTATTCCACAGTTCCAAGAGGGCATAATTGTGGTTGTCCCACTTGTCTAGTTTTACTGTTTCCTCCTGTAACTTATTTAATATTTCCATGAATAATTGCATGCTATACCACTTGGTGCATTTTTGTTTAGTATTGGTATTACTTTATTGTCTATGGTACCTTTTTAGCAAAATGTGCTTTCCCTGATTCTTTTAATTAAGTCTATTTTTGCTTTTCCTTTGTTTGAGATAATAATTGCTACCCATTCCGTTTTTGCCTCGCCTGAAGCATAGTAGATTCTGTTCCAGCTCCATATTTTTAATTTGTGTGTGTCTTTCTGTTTCAAATGTGTTTCTTGTAAACAACACATTATCAGATTCTGACTTCTAAACCATTCTGCTTTCTGCTTCCATTTTGTGGGTGAATTCATGCCATTCTCATTCAGAGTTATGATTACTAACTGTATATCTTGCTCCAGCCTATTTTATTCTGTTTATCCATCTTTCTCTCTTTCTATCCTTTCCTTCTTTGAAAGTCTTTTATTTTTTTGCTTGTGATCACTGCCTCCTTTAATCTATCCTCCCTTTTATGACCTCACCCCACCCCTTACCTTTATTCCCTTTCCTTCCTACTTCCCTTTTGGGTAAGATAGATTTCTATACCTGATTGAATGTTTGGATATATTCTTTGCTTTTTGAATCAATTCCAATGAAGTGAGATTCAAGCATTGCCTGCCATCCCTACTCCCATCTCTGCCTCCACTGTGAAAGTTCTTCCTTGTATAACTCTTTTATGTAAGATAATTTTCACCATTCTTTCTCTGCTTTCTCCCTTCTCTTAGTGCATTCTTCTTTCTCACTCTTTCATTTTTTTTGAGATCACCCCAACATAATTGGCTTATACCCCCATGCCCTCTATCTATAAAGACCCCTTCTAACTGCCTTAATAATAATAAAGTTCTTAGGAGTTACATATATCATTTCCCATATAGAAATGTAAACAGTTTGACATTATTAAGTCCCTTATGATGTCTCTTTTCATGTTTACATTTTTATTCTTCTGCTGAGTCTTGTGTTTGAATGTGAAATTTTCTATTGTGCCCTGGTCTTTTCATCAGGAATGCTTAGAAGTCCTCATTAAATGTTCATTTTTCCCCCCTGAATAATTATACTCAGTTTTGCTAGGTAGGTTATTTTTGGTTGTAAACCTAGGTCCTTAGCCTTCTGAAACATCATCTTCCAAGCCAACTACTGTTTGAAAGTAGAAACTGTTCAATCTTATATGATTCTGACTAGGGCTCCATGATATTAATTTTATTTTCTCTGATTGCTTGAAATATTTTCTCCTTGACTCGAGAACTCCAACATTTGACTATAATGTTATCCTGGGAGTTTTAATTTTGGGATCTCTTTAGGTGGTGAACAATGGATTCTTTCAATTTATATTTTACCCTCTGGTTCTAGAATATTGTGGAAGTTTTTCTCTATAATATCTTGAAATATGATGTTTAGGCTTTTTTTCATTACTTTCATATAATCCAAAAATTCTTAAGTGATCTCTCCTCGATCTATTTTTCTAGATCAGTTTTTCTGATGAGATAGTTCACATTTTCTTATATTTTTTATTCTTTTGATTTTGTTGTATTATTTCTTCACATTTCATGGAAACATTAGCTTCCACTTGCTCAATTCTAATTTTTAAGGAACTATTTTCCTCTGTGAGCTTTTGTGCCTCTTTTTCCACTTGGCCAATTCTGCTTTTTAAGGAGTTCTTTTCTTCAGTGAATATTTGTGCCACTTGTACTATTTCAACAGCTCTGTTTTTTAAGGTATTTTCTTCAATATTTTTTGTGCTTCTTTTACCAAGTTATTAATTCTCTTTTCATATTTTTTTTGCATCACTCTCATTGTATCTCTCAACTTTCCTCTATAACTTTTATCTTATTCTTTACTTCTTCCAGGAATTCTTTTTGGGATTGTGTCCTATTCACATTTTTCTTTGAAGCTTTGTTTGTAGCTGTTTTCACATTATTGTCTTCTTTTGCACTTGTGTCTCCATCTTCCCTGCTGCCATGGTACCTTTTTATGGTCAGGTTATTTCTATTATTTTTTGTTGTTGTTATTTACTCA
The DNA here is from genome assembly GCF_011100635.1 of Trichosurus vulpecula. NCBI lineage: Eukaryota > Metazoa > Chordata > Mammalia > Diprotodontia > Phalangeridae > Trichosurus > Trichosurus vulpecula. The sequence goes on from NC_050579.1 coordinate 110,300,846, forward strand.
TTTTTCCAGCCTATGCCTTGATTTTGACCTTTATATTAAAATTGAGTTTTGCTCACCTGAGTGTGGGGAGACATTGTCTCAAGCTTTGGCTTTTTCATGCTGATGTTTTCAGAGCTAGTTCTTGGGGTCTGCAAGTTTGGGGTGCTTCCAAGCTGGTGTGATTCAGGAAAAAGTATGTTTGCTATTCTCCAGATCTGCATTTTTGGTTTTTACACAGGAAGGGCCTCTGCTCCCCTACAGCCTCAAGTGCTAGAACTCTTCTTGGCCCTAGAATAATGACCAGGTTCCCTTTTCCTCTGCAGTGGCAAGTGTTAGTTCTCCTCTCTGTTCTGGTACTGTGACCCAGAACTGTATATGAGTGATAAAGTTTCCAAACAGTGTAAGTTCCTATACTCATTGCTAGCAAAGGGTTCCCTGTAATCTCTTTATGAACATTTATATGATCCCCCTATTATCTCTAGGCTGAGAGCTCCTAAAACTATTGCTGCTGCCACAGTTGCAGCCGCCTCTAAGACCCAAAGCTAGTGTTGCCACTGATGTTCCAGAGCTTTCCTGCTGACCTCCTAAGTTGTCTTGGGCTAGAAAAATACCTAAGGCCAACTTTTTGTTGGCTATGTCACTCCAGAATTTTATTTGAGGTAATTTTAAAGTTGTTGGAGGGAAATGTTGGATGAGGTAGTCTGAGTTGCTGCCTCTACTCTGCCATCTTGGCTCTGTTTTCTCTCTTCCCCCCGCCCCCATCACCCAGTCAGCTCTCTGTCTGGATGTAGATGGCATGTTTCATCATGAGTCATTTGGAATTATGTTTTATCATTGTCTTGATCAGAGTTACTAAGTCTTTCAAAGTTGATTAATTTTATAGTATTGTTATTTCTGTATAAATTATTCTCCTGGTCCTGCTCACTTCACTTTGCATCAGTTTGTGCAAGTCTTTCCCAGATTTTTCTAAAATCATCCCCTTTATCATGGCCCACACACATAATGTATGAAAAGCAGTGTGAATGATGCACTAGATTTAGAGTCAGGGAGACAGGGACTTACTTGAGTGCAGCCTGATATACTGACTGTGTTGGGCAAGTACTTTAACCTCTCACTGCTCTACTCTAGGTGACTCTTTAATTGCAGAGAAGATAATAATGACCTGGATTGGAAAAGGGAATTTCCTTATTTAAACATTCTGTCAATGAATTGTCCTGACAATGAATCAGAAATCCATTCCCTTTATATCCATGACCGTTGTTATTATTAGTTTTCCTTTCTAGCCCTCAGAGAAATAAAGTGGGAATTCAAGCAAAAATGTTAGTCTGGTGCTTTGAATTCTTTTGAAATACCAAGAGCTCATATTTCTATGGCACATTAGGGTCTATAAAGTGTTTGCCCTACAGTGATCATATGTGGTACACGTATTCCCATTGTATAGATGAGAATACTAAAGCTCAGAAAGATTTAACTCCATGACTACACAGTCAGCATCATAATCAGGATATGAAACCAGATTTCCCTAATACTAGGTCCAACATGATTCTGTCAAAAATTACTATGTGAATAACTGGAAGTGACCTACGTTTGATGTCCTTTTGCTATACCTGTGTTGGATCTTTGATATCATGGAAATCAGAAAAAAGCACTATGGTCTATTGATAGGCTTTTGTCTAGGGAGACATTCATACTGGGTACATTGGTGGATTTTCATTAAAAATAATTTTCATTTGAAAACATCCATTTTTAATGTTGTAATAAATGTTGTATAAAGAGTTTTGTAAGTGAATCAATGAAACACACGGCCAAAGATTTCATGAATGGAAGGAGCTAGCAGGATATGGGATAGTGTTAAGATTTTCACTCTTTGATGAAGGAGCTCCATCTACCAGTGCAGGCCAACACCTCATATTCTTGCACAGCTACCTAGAACATTAATAGGTTATATGACTTGTCAGGGTCTTACATTCAGCATGTGTCAGAGATAGGGATAAAAACTAGGTCTTTCTGGTTTCCATTATGTCTCTCAATGGCTAGAGGGATATTGTTTAATATTCTGATTGGATAATCCAAACATACAAAGCCTAGGCCAGGGGTGGGGAACCTTAGAAATGGGTATTTACTAAGGTAGCATAGTAAAAATGGCTGGTACAAAATATTTCAAAATTGGCTGATGAGGACCATTTTCTTCCAAGCTGCCTCTGGAATTATCCCTCCTATTCACTATATTTAATCTGTCAAATATGAAATTCTACAGGCCTCTAGATGATTGCAGAGACTTAGAAAACAGGTAGGATTAGGGGTTGGAGCCCAACTTCCTACTAGACTTACTAGACTACAGCCTCACTTGTTTAATACTATTTTAACATTTAGGTGGTAATTTGGGAGAAAAAAGATTACTGGATCTTCATAAGGGACTAATATTGAGAAACTTCTCAAAGGGAAATTGACAACGAGAATGCATGCAGTACATATTGATAGGATCTTTTGAAATACTCATAGCCAATGTTATGTACTTTTCTGATTTCAAAGCTAATAAATCCTTGAGGTAGCTGGTGACTCAGTGGAAAAAGCACTGGTTGTGGAGTCAGGAAGACCTGAGTTCAAATTTAGCCTCATATACTTCCTAGCTGTGAAGTCGCTTAACCTCTTATTGCCTAACAAAAAAGATCCCCTGGATCCACTGCAGAAGGAAATGACAAACCAGTACCTTTGCCAAGAAATCCCATAGACAGTTGGTCCACAGGGTCATGAAAAGTCGGACATGACTGATCACCTGAACAACAGCAACAAATAACTCTTCTCACTCTCATATAAAGACAATGCTTTCAGTGGGTCAAATAGTAAAAAAACTTCCTTGCTCACAATTTGTATCTGTTAAAATACAAAGGACAAACATCCCTGCTGTGTATGTTGAACTAATTTAAAACTAATTGGGTTTGATGGTGGGACAGCTGTATTAGATTGTGAAGATACTTTACAAAATAAATGGTGTAATTGGTGGCTTATTTTTGGTTTGTTGTCTGCCAGGTTTATTTGAGATTTTTTGGGATGTATGTGGATAAATCAGCTTTTATCAGTTAATCCATGAGCATAAAGTTGTCTGATGTAAAATTTGATCTCAATGTTAAGAATGCGTCCTGCTACTCTCACACCCTAGGTCAAAGCCACCTAGTGAATGAACTAGGGCTCCAGATTTCTGAGCAATGGTAAAGCTGTCTAGAATTTGCCTTCGTGTTCACCTCTTTCTATTCTTCTTGTCAATATTTCTGGGTTCTCATATTACAGTTGGTGTTTACTAGTATGTAATGGGAAAGACTTGGATTCAAATCTCAGTCACTTATTGGTTATGTGACCTTGGGCAAGTCGCTTTTTCTCTCTGAGGTGAAGTATCATCAGCTATAAGATGAAGATAACTTTCCCCATAACATATGTTGTCATAAACTAATGCATTACAGATTTCCTTCTACAAGCAGAGCTTTTCTTATACCTCCTACATGGATTGTTGGGGAGTCTTTTCTATATTTCTTCCCCTTTATCCATCAGCTCTCCCAACTCAGAATCCTGCTCAGATCCCTGATTAGACATAGATAATCCCTGAATCCTTGTCTGATTCCGCTCCCCCCACCCATCCCCTGATGTCAGTCGCTATTGTTATGAGGTTTCATCTATGTATGTTTTTCTCCACCTTTCTCTCTCTTCACTATTGTACTCAAGCATATGCTTTTCTAACAACCTCCCTCCGCACCCTCTTTTCTAGTGCCACTCTCTCTGTTCTTATTTTTATTATTGGGTGAGAAAGCCTCCTCTTTCACTCTGGCCCCTTCTACCTGGATAGTATATAGCAAATTTGAAAGTATTCATTGACACATTATGGAATAAAGAAACTTAGTCAAACAGGCAACTCCCAACTTGCCTCCTACCCAAACCGAGGTAAACCTATGGCTAGGTTTGGCTGAAACCAGGGTTTCTCTAGAATACCCAAAACCCAAAGGCCTGAGATGGAAACAGGAAGGTGAAGGGGGGCACATGGGGAAATCTTAACACCAGGGTCAAGGCATTTGGGAGTGGGATAAGAATCATATCAGGAAACAAGACACAAGGAAAGCTAGACAGCTCACTAGATCTAAAGTCACTCTCATATAAAGACAATACTTTCAGTGGGTCAAATATTGAAAACAAAACAAAACAAAAACCTTCTTGCCCAGAATTTATATCTGTTAAAATACAAAAGACAAACATCCCTGCTGTGTATGTTGTACTAATGTAAAACTGATTAGGTTTGTCTTTGTATCAAAGTAGTACGTCGTTATTGTGACGCTTCATGGTCCCACTTGGGATTTTCTTGGCAGATATTGGAGTGGTTTGCTATTTTCTTCTCCAGCTCATTTTACAGATGAGGAAATTGAGGCAAACAGGGTTAAGTAACTTGCTCCAGGGTCACATAGCCATTAAGTGTCTGAGGTCAGATTTGATCTCAGCCGACCTTCCTGATGTTAGACTAGGAACTCTATCCACCATGCCACCTAGCTGCCGCTCAAAATAGTGTTCTATTCTGACATTTGGGGCCCTATAGCCTCATTGGTACATAGTGGCAGGAACTTTCTTTGCCTTAGAGAAGATGTGGGAATGAATGAAATGAAGCTTTCTCTGTCTCTGCTCAAATTTCTTTTAGCACCTTGTCTGGGTCTCTCTTTTGCAATCATTACCTTTTCCTTGTATCGTGTTTATTTGTGTGCATCTTCCCCCACCCCACTTCCTGAAATAAGATTATAACCTTGTTGAGATCAAAGTCTGTTTTATATCTCTCTTTATAACCATAGCATCAAGCCCAGGGCTTTGCACGTAGTAGGCCCTTCATAAATGTTCCTTTAGCAGTCTGCTGTGGAGAGAGAGGTCTGTCAGTTTTTGTGATTTGTAACAATAGCAACAAAAGCCACAAATGTTGCACATGGCTGCCCATCAGTCCTGAAACAGTTATTTCGTCTCCTAATATGAATGAGTGACTCAGGAGATGAGACACATGTCCTTTGAGATGGCCAATTTTATTTCACAAAAGCAGAAAACCAATGAGCTGAATGGCTGCTTCTGGCACTGGCAATCTTGCCTTGAGGTTGTCATTCTTCCTTCTGCAAACCGAATAAACATGGCAACAGCAGATGCTTTCCTCATTTGGCTGTTTGATTTTTTTTTTATCATAGTAGAGATAAATAACATAAAAAATCATGCCTGATACTGAGTATCTATTAAGTATTATCATTTTTATCATTGTAAGAACCTAATTTTCAGCACTTTGGAGTTTAGAAATTGCTAAAAAAATTAAGGAGAAATTTAAACTTTTGGTTACTTGTGAAGGAGGGCTAGAGGGTTTGTTCTTTTTTAGGGAACTATAAAGTAGGACATTTGCAATGTGAAAAAGCAAGATTTAATTAATGAAAGCTGCAAGAGACCAGTGAGGCAGTGTTCCGTGGTGAATAAAGAGCTGACCCGGGAGCTTGTGAGATCAGGGTTCAAGTCCTGCCTCTGACGCATGATAGTTATGTGACCCTGGACAAGTCACTTTACCTGTCAATGTTCTAGGCAACTTTTTAAGACTATATGTTGTAGAGAATTTTCCAACCTGCATAGGTGGAGGGCGTTTCCTCGTCTAGAAGTTCCCAATAGCAATGGCATCTTAGGTCCAGGTCTCTTCCCCTGTAATGGAACAAAAGATTTTCCTACCACTAACTTGAGGTAGACGTGCTAATGACAATATCTACGTCATTAATCGTCAACTCATTTGGTTAGGCATGGTGCTGAAAGGCCAAGGTCATAGACTTTTTTCTTGAAGGACATAGCTGAGTTTTATTTCCTGGTTGAAGAGAGCAGTGTGGTATAATTAAAAAACAGTAACACTAACAATTAAATAGAATAAGAACTGTGTCATGGTCTCATTTTTGCTGCTGCTGGGTTGGGCGACCTGGGGAAAGTCACTTTATCACTTCAGTCCTCAGTTTTCTTAGTTAAAAAATGAGGGTCATGACACTAGATAATTCCTAAGGCCCAGTTCTAACATTTTCTGACTGATTGTGGCCACCTGTGTGATTTTGAATAAGCTACTTAGCTTTTCTGGGCCTCAGTTTCTGTTGTAAAACAAACAGGTTGGACTAAATCATCTCTAAAGTTCCTTCCAACCTGAACCTAATAACTTGGATCTTGAAGGATGAGTGGGATTCAGACAGTAGAGAGAAGAGAAAAGGGCATTTCAGGTTAAGGAGTAGCATGGGAAAGGTAGGAGGGCTGTGTGTGTGTGTGTGTGTGTGTGTGTGTGTGTGTGTATGTGTATGTGCAGGACCAGATTATAGAAAACATTGAAAGTTAATCAGCAGAATTTAGAAAAAGTGGTACATGGGAAAGGGTCATCAAGGCTGGGGAATCACAGTATCTGAGTTTATTGCCTACCTCTGACTCTAATCTTTCTGGGCCTTCATTCCTTTTAGCCATAAAATGAGAGGATCTAACTCAGGGGTGGGGTGCCTGAGGCCTTGAGGCCACATGTGGCCCTCTAGATCCTCAAGTGCAGCCCTTTGACTAAATCCAAACTTCATAGAACAAATCCACTTAATAAAAGGATTTGTTCTGTAAAACTTGGACTCAGTCTGAAGGCTGCATCTAAGGACAAAGAAGGCCACATGTGCCTTTAAGACCACAGGTTCCCCACCCCAGGAACTAGATGTCCTCTGAGGTCCTTTCTAGAAAAATCTATGATCCCGTGGTTCCCTCAGTTACTAGCTCTGTATTAATTTTTTTTGTTCTGTATTAATTTTTTAAAAAACCTAGGTTTCTGAAGTTACCTTTTTGACTTTGGTGTAATCGAAAGAGACTTTGATTCGGAGTACCTATGTGGCTTTGGGCAAGTCATTTTACAACTGTGGGTCACACTTTCCCAATCTATAAAATGGAGGAGGCATTGTACTAGACAATCTCCAGGCTCCCTTTCAGCTCTTCATTACATTTTGATTTTAACTTCCTCAGAAACACTCATCATGAAGGTGTGTGCATGGCTCAGTGCAAATAGCCAGGGTCCTAGAAAATTATGCCTTCACTTATGCCCTACTTATCAGTCTCAATATCTTTAGACATAAGGAGCAGCAGATCCTGAAAAAAGATTGAAGATGTTATTTACTGAGGACCAGAAACCCAAACGCTTTCCTGCAAACTGATCATCACTAGACGCTCTCAACATAAGGAATAACTATTAGGTGCTTGGTGAGCCCAAGAATGACACTTTTGGTATTTCATGGATCTGCTTGCTCATCCCTTTGAGTGATGGCATATGTGAGTAAAACAGAATGGATGAAGGAAGATGCTACTCCTGAGGTTTTTTTTTTTTAAATCCAGATTTATGATGTCCCTGCTATAGGAACCTCCCACTGAGGACATTCCTTACCACTGAAGATCTATGATGGTTCTACAATCTCTTGTCTTATACAGTAGCCTTGAAAACTGAGATATGACTTGCCCAAGATCATGCAGCCAGTGTGGGTCAGAGGTGAAACTTCAACCCAAGACACCTGCCATTCTGACTCCAAGGCCAGACCTAAACTTTGTTCTCTCTCATTTGTAAAATATGGCCCTAAATGGCAACTACTTAAGACACCAGAACTCCTCAAATAAAAATGTTGATTACAATTGCAGTGCTGCTAATTGAGCACATGAAAATGCCCTTTAGTGTATCTACAGTATTTGTTTCCAGCAAGGACTACAAACAAATAGAAAGGAAAATATTAACATTATCAAAAAGTATTAAGGAAATATTGTTGCTTGTATAATGTTCTTTGGTTATAGGCAGGGAAACTATAGCATCCCCTGATCTGAAAGAGAAGAAAGAGGAATGTGGGAAAAGGCATCTATACACTTTTCTCCATCCATATGTTATTTCATTCATATATAGTAAGCAGGCACTAACTATTTCTGGTTTCCAAATGATATCCAGCCAAATGACCTGGCCACTGTTCACCTTGTTTCATCCTTGCCTACTTACTTGTCAGCAGTTAGAACCACCTACCACTGCCTTTGCTCAGAATAACACAATTATGAACAAATCTCCCCAAACAGAGAAAATAGATGTGGGCAGTCAGGTGGTACAATTCCCTGCCCCCATCCCTTTTCCCCTTCTTCTTTCTCGTGGCTGTAATCCAGTTGGCACAGAGCTTTACATTGTCCAGATGGTGGCCTCTTCTCTGCTCCTGCTGTAGCTCTTTTTCTGCCAAGGCATCGAATGCCAGGTTTCCGGTGAGAATATGCATATAGATAGCTGTGATAGGGTGAGGTCATCTGTCTTACATGCTATACGCAAAGCTATGGGAGAAACTAGAGTCTGGGTCAGGTAGATAAAGGGAAAAAGTCAAAGCTCAGATCCCCTCTTAGTTTCTATACTCCCTACACTCTCCTAAGGAACTATCATGGGGCATACCCTTTTCTTTTGCTGTTATTGTTCATTTATTTTTCAGTCATATCCAACTCTCTGTGACTCTGTTTGGGGTTTTCTTGGCAGACATATTGAAGTGGTTTGCCATTTCCTTCTTCAGTTCATTTAACAGTGGAGGAACTGAGACAAACAGGGCTAAGTGACTTGCCCAGGGTCACACAGCTAATAAATGTCTGAGGCCAGATTTGGACTCTAGATGATGAGTCTTTCTCATTTCAGGCCTGGCACTCTATCCACTGCACCACCTAGCTGGACATAGCATTTTCTCTGACTCCTAAAAAACAGAGAGAGAGGGAGAGAGAGAGAGAGAGAGACAGAGAGAGAGAGACAGAGAGAGAGTCACTGAGGGGAAGAGAGAGAGAGAGAGAAAAGGAAAGGAAGAAGGAAAGAAAGAAAATGAGATTTAATTGAGGTATGTTGCACTGGAAAAAAGGGCTGGATTTGACATCAGAGAGCCTGGGTTCAAATTCTGGTTCTCTTACTTAAACCTATTTAACTCTGGACAAGTCATTTAACCTTTCTAGGTTTCAGTTTCCTCATTTGTAAAGTGAATAGGTTGAATTAGATGTTCTTAAAGTTCTCTTCCATTTCTAAATCTACAATCCCAGGATCTTTTCTACTTTATGACTAGGAAAATGAACTTGGGTGAGATTCTGCGTATTAGAGATATTACACTAAGCCCAAGTCTAAATTACGGCAGACCAACATTTTAGGAAGGAATAAACAGATGCAGATGAACGTGGGAGGTAGCTTCTTCACAGTGAAACTAGGTCTGCCTGATAAAATATTTTAGTAAAATACTAATTTCAGACTGGTGTGTTCCACTCAGTTGAGGGGAGGTTATCAGTAAAGATGTAGATTTGCTGTTTTGAAGACAAACAATGGTCTGTTACTGGCTGGAGCTCTTGGCTCAGGGTGAACCTAACTTTCACAAAGCAGGGTAGGCAAATTCCCAGTATGTCAAGCATTAGTCAGATTTTTCCAGTGTGCCACCTCTGTCCGCTATTGTCAAGCTGCAGGTTACCCCATGAGCCACTAGGAAAAATGCCCAATTGCTCTCTGGGGAAGTCCCACCACCAGTCTTCCTACATGGGCTAGGTGGATAGTCATGACAGTACTGCCTAATAGCACCAACAGCAACCTGTGCAAGTTGACTCCTAGCCAAGCTCAGAGTGAAATCCCTTAGTAGGAAATCTGCTTCATGGAATATGGGACAGCCCTACAAGCTGCTTTTTAGATGTGGCTCCAAATCCCATCTTGACATGATTTTGATAATTTTGTCCACAACGTCTTACTATGATTCCTCATTGCAGCACCGAAGTGACCCTAGGTTCTAGAAAGTGGCACCACTGGGGCATGAACTCTGGCAGGTTCAGGAGGAGGGTGGGAAGGCATCCAATATAGTCCTGATGAGACAGAGTCAATTTTATGAGAACTAGTGTAGTTAAATGCAGGAGCCTCATAGACTGGCCACTTGGTATGACTTTTTGCTTATGGCAACCCAAGAATGTAAATGCCTTGAGAGCAAGAAACATTTCATTTTTGTTTTTATTTGCCTAGAAGAGCGCCTGAAGCATAGTAGGCACCTAATAAATGCTCATTAACAGATTGATGAAGCATAGAAAAATTTAAAAATGTCCCTCATATTTATAAAGTCAACTTCTACTTCTATAGTGACAGTGGCAGAATTGCAGAAAAAGGGGGTTTGGCTTTTGCACTAACTTTGGTTCTAGAATAAAAGGACGTAGAAGAATTCTAAAAGACTCTCCAAATTAAATTCAATTAGACAAACATTTATTAAGCACCTGTTATGTGCTGGGCACTGTGCTAAGTGCTAAAGATACAAATGAGAAAAAGAAAGACAGTCCATGCCCTCAAGAAGCTTATAAACTAATGGGGGAAGACAATACAGAAAAGGAAACTGAAGAGCAGGGGTTGGGGGTAGGGGAGAGGGAGAGCCATCAGGAGGTATGATATTCCTTGGAGTCAAAACCAAGCAGAGTCACTGAGGGAAAATGGAGAGTTACCTGCAAAGTAGAAGACTTTGGGAAGAGTTTATCACTCTACCCCCCAGCTCTCCAATCAAAGAGAGAGGCAACTGAAGGAATTGAGAAGGTATTGAGTATAAAAAATTGAGTCAGTCTGCATGGTGTTGAGATTTTTGGGGATCAGTTTATCCTGGGGAGGCAAGATGTCCTATGGAGCTGAAACCAAGCAGAGCTGCTGATAAAAAAATCAATATGCTTTGACTGACTTCAATGTAAAAGTGGGAATAGATGAGGATTATGAGAAATATACGGGAAAGCACCATTCAGGATAAAGGAATGAAGCTTTCCTGACTTATGGACCACACAGAAGCCTCATGCCAATATACCATGAATACTTTCTTTGAAAAAGAATTGGTAAGCACAGCATGAAGTGATATCACAAACATTAAAATGCTTGTTTTAAATGAGAGGGAATAAATTGTGATTTATTTGAGAGTCGTTCTTCAATCAGCTATCTTTATTTAGAACACAAATTGTCAGGGCAAAGATCAAAACTAGCACAAAGTTAGAAGAAATAATTTGAAATGAGAAAAAATGATATGGCATTCAATTAAAACAATTCAATCCTGTCCTATTTAAACAAGTTATTGATACTGAAAAATGGGCAACCAAGAGAAGAAAGGGCATGCACCCAGAAGAGAACAATATCATCCAGAAGTATAGCTGACATAAATCAGATGCTATAATGAGACCAAAAGAGCCTTAAAAGTACAAACAATTGACTTACTTGCCAACCAGAGAGAGGACGGCAGCCTAAGGCTACTTTGGTTTTGAATATAAACTCATCTGAAAAATCTTATGGAAGAAAATGATGGAAGGTTAAGAGCAGTATTGCTTCATAAAAGAGAAAAACAGTAGAGGGTAAATCAGTTTTTAAAAAAGGTTGACAAGAGACTCAACAAAGCAAAGTCATTCAGAGGGCATTAAAGGAGGAATATGGAAAGAACAAAAGAAGAAAAATGGGAAATATCTGCAAAGATTTTTATAACAAATTTTTTTCATCATCAAAGATAGTAAGTGGTGCTTTCACAGTTGGACTCTAACCTCAAAGTCACAGATGTGTTTACTGGGAAGATTGAAAAGGCATGAAAAAGAACAAAGCTGGGGAAAACAGCCATGTTAGGCCATTTGAGTTTTGATTGTTTGCCCACAAATGTTTCTTTTATATTTTGACATCTATTATGTATAAGGGTTGATAAAGGGACTCTGATCAACGTGATGAAGTTAAAAGAACCTGGCCATCGTTTGGGTTGGAATGTATAATATGACTATAATGCCTTTAGTGTTTGGATCCGAGTCCTTTTCCTTTGTTTTGTCTCTGCTATTCGGGTTGTGGGTCCTGTTTTACAGAATTACCATCAGAATCACAGAATTTTGGTATTGGGTGGGACTTCAGAGTTTGTCTAATCTAAACCATACCTGGACAAGAGTATGGATCCAACATCAATCCTTTGTTTGAAAATATCCAGTGAGGGGGAACCTACTACCTCCCAAAAGAGCCAAATCTTCTTTTGGCGAGTTCTAGCTGCTGGGATATTTTTCCCAACATGAAATCTAAATTTGACTCTTCTCCACTTTGTCGTTGCTCTTACTTCTGTGTTTGTTGGCCCCATGAATCTGGTCCAGTTCCCTTTCCATGTGACAGCTCTTTTCATATTTAAAGACAACTATCATGTTCCACCTAAGTCTTCTCTATTTTATATACATCCCTATTTTCTTCAACTATCCTTAGCATGAATATGAATTTGAAGTTCTTCATCATCTTGGTTATCTATGTAGGACACCTGCTTAGGCAGGTCCAAAGGCCTATTTTGGTCAGATCTATCCTCATGTTCCCTTATCTGAATTGTACTGAGCTCAAGGACATATAATAAGCAGTACATCTACTTTGTGGGTGTTGTTCTAGGGCAGTAGGGAAGCCTTTCCTGTTCCCTTTAGTATGTAACATTTCCCTTTACCTGTCCTCAAAAATTATTTTGTATTTGTTTAGTGAATAATGCACATTTACTCAACCATGTAGGTATTGTTTCTTTCAAATAGAATGTAAACTCCTTGAGGGTGGGAACCCTTTTTGTTTTAGTCTTTGTATCCCTTGCACCTCAGGCAGCTAGATGGTACGGAGGATAAAACGCTAGCCTTGGAGTCAAGAGGACCTGAGTTCAAATCCGGCTTCAGACATTTATTAGTTGTATGACCCTGGGCAAGTCACTTAACCCTGTTTGCTTCAGTTCCTCATCTGTAAAATGAACTAGAGAAGAAAATGGTAACCCATTCCAGTATCTTTGCCAAGAAAACCCGAAATGGGGTCACTGAGAGTCAAACATGACTGAAACCACTCAACGAATCCCCAGCACCTACTTATAGTGCCCAATAAATATTAAACCCTTAATAAATACTTGTTGAATTGAACTTTATGCAACAAAATTGCATTGATCATAACACTCTTCTCATTAAAAGAAAAAATCTTGTAAGCACATTTTAAGTTTTAAAAAAGGTTTCAAAATCCGTATTTTTTATTCTAAGAGGGGAAAAAACATTTCAGTAATATGCACTTTCCTTTTCAGTCTCTGCTGATACAATCTTTTAATCCCTCATTGAGTTTATCTAAAGGCAATCTTAATACATTCTAAAAGATATCTTCTGCAATCTCTAACGATGCCCTCAAATGCAATCAGTGGAGATGAATCCTTTCCATCGTTTGGGGTTTTTCCAATCACTACACTGATTCTAAGATACATAGAAACTGTGTCCAGTCATTCAACCAGCCAATAGCATCTGCAATGTGCTCAGCCCTCTGCTAGATACTTTGAAGGTGATGAAGGATTTTGAGCCATGGCTCCTGTCCTGGAAAAGCTCACAGAATTAATAGGTACTAAATTATCAGAGAACAATTATGTACTGAACTTTGTGGAACTCTGCAATAAATAAAGATTCAGAAGGGGAAGACTCAGCATAGTCTGGAATAGTCAAGAAAGACTTCATGAAGGAGGCAAACTGAGTTTCTAAGGATGGGTCAGGTTTGGATGGGGAGAGGAGAATAAATTTGTTATGCATAGCTTAGTGGACAGAGAACTGAACTTGGAGTCAGAAAAAGCTAGTTTCAAATCCTTCCTGCTTCAGATACTTACCAGTTGTGAGATGCTGGACCAATGACAATCTCTCTGTGCTACAGTTATCTCATCTATAAAAGAGGGATTTAGATTTGACTCCATTTAAGTTTGCTTCCAGCTCTAAATCTCTTATTCTATGATCCCATGTAAAGGGCCAGTAAGGAGACCAATATGAAGAAAGGTGATGCTTCATGCTAGAGAGTAGAGGGAATTAAGGTTGGATGTATAATATGGGACGAGATCATGGTAAGAACTAGAAAACAAGTTGAGGAGTTTGGTTTGAACATAATATGGAACCAGGAGCTATGCAGGTTTTTTTAAGAGAGAAAATTTGAGGAAAATGGTTATTTGAAAGGATTAAGGATAGGTTGGAGGGAGAAGGACTACCGCCACCATCTAGTGATCTCTGCTCACCCTTTAAAAATGGTAATCTCTATATGACCCAGCAATACCACTACTAGGTCTGTATCCTAAAGAGATTAATAAAAAAGGCAGGACCTCTATGTAGAAAAATATTTATAACAGCTCTCTTTGTGGTGGCAAAGAATTAGAAATTGAAGGCATGTCCATCAATCAGGGAATGGCTGAACAAGTTGTAGTATATGATAATGATGAAATACTGTTGTGATGAGTGGGATGGTTTCAGAAAAACTGGAAAGACTTCCATGACCTGACGTGAGTGAAGCGAAGTGAGCAGAACCAGAACACTGCACACAGTAACAATATTGTAATGTGATCAACTGTGAGTGACTTAGCTATTCTGAGCAATACAATGATCCAAGACAAATCTGAAGGATTTATAATGAAAAATGCTGTTCATCCCCAGAGAAAGAACTGTTGGAGTCTGAATGCAGTTAAAAGCATACTTTTTTCCTACCTTATTTTTCTTGGGGGTTTTTAATTTGAGTTTTCTTTTACAGCATGACTAATATGGAAATATGTTTTGCATGACTGTATGTTTATAACCTATATCAAGTTGCTTGCCTTCTTAATGGGGGGGAGGAGAGACATAATTTGGAACTCAATTTTTTTAAATGAATGTTAAAATTTGTTTTTACATAGAACTAGGGGAAAAGTAAAATACTAAATAAATATTTTAAATGGTGATCTCTATCTCCTACAATCCCACTTTCACTGTATTTGTATCTTTTCTATTCACTTTTTATAATCTTATTTTAATTACATTTTTTGTATATATTCCTTATTCTCCTCACCCCCACCTCAGTAGATTTTTGAGCTCCTTTAAGGCAAGGTCTGTGTTTTGTTTCATCTTTCCCTAGCACTTAACATGGTAGTTTATACAAGACTGTGCTTAACACATACTTGTTGAATGGAATTTAAATCCTGCATGTAATAACTGCTAGCTGAGTAATTATGGATGTTAAAATGTTTTCTTTACTTGCTGCCTCCACTTCCTCTCTCACTCTCTTCCCCAATCCTTTGCAATCTGGTTAATGACCTCATCATTGAACTGAAATGCTCTCCTGAAAGTTAGTAATGATCTATTAATTGCCAAATCTTATGGTCTCTTCTCAGTTCTCATCCTTCTCGAGCTATGTGCTATATTTGACACTGCTGATCTCCTTGTCCTCTTAGATGATTTCTCCTCTCTAGGATTTAATAATACTATTCTCTGCTAGTTCTCCTCTTCCCTGTCTGACTGCTCCTTTGTCATCTACTTTGATGACTCATCATCCATATTATGCTTTCTAACTGTGGGTGTCCCTTAAGGTTCTGTCCTGGGTTCTCTCCTCCCTTTCTCTATAATCTCCCCTGTTTACCTCATCAGCTCCTGTAGGTTTAACTATCATGTATATGCAAATGACTCCCATATCAATATATTTATGACCAAATTCTCCCCTAAGCTTTAGTCCCATATCACCAATACCTATTGGGCCTTTCAAAATGGAGCCATTTTAAACTCAACATGTCAAAAACTCCAGTCATTATCACCCACCCACTCCATCTACCCTCTTGCAAACTTTCCTATTTCTGTTGAAGGCACCATTGTCCTTCCAGTTTCTCAGATTCATAACCTTAGCATTCTCTTGGAATCCTCACCAACACCCCACGAATCCAATTAGTTGCTTAATCTTGTTGTTTCTACCTTCACACATCTTGCATCCAACCTCTTCTTTTCAATTATACAACTACCACTATAATTCAGGCCATAAGCACTTCTCACCTAGATTTTTACAACAGCCTCCAAATTAGTTTCCCTGCCTCATTTCTTCTCACTCTAGTCCACCCACTGCTGCCAAAGTAATTTTCCTTAAGTACATATCTGACTATCTGACTCCTCTACTCAGCTGACTCCAGTGGCTTTCTTTTGTTCTTAGGATGAAATGCAAACTCCTTTGTTTAGTTTTAAAAGTCCTATATAGCCTGGTCCCAACCTATCTTTCCAACAATGTAGGACATTACCCGATGTCCTGCTCTCTGGGATCCAACCAATCTGGCTTTCTTTCTGTTACACATGGTACTCCATCTTGGGTCTTTGTGCCTTTGTACTAGCCATGTCCCACTGCTGGAATGTATTCCCTACATAGCTCAGTCTCTTAGAGTCCTTCTTCAATGTGCAGCATAGGCAGTATTTTCTAGCCTCTCTTGACAGATCCCCACCAAGGGCTAGTGTCTTCCTTTCCAAACTACCTTATATTTAACTATTTTGTTCATATTTGTATTTACTATATTCATGTAATACATATTTTTATATATGCTTGTTTCCTTGCCCATTATTGTAGGAATTACTTCATACTTCGTGACTGTAGCCCAAAGCTGAGCACCATGCCTGACACAACATGCCTTTAACAAATACTAGTGGAGTGATTGGTCGAAGACTTTTAGCTTTCCAGAGCCTTAGTTTTGTTATCTGTAAAATAGGCAGTAATTACTGTAGTACCTCACCTCACAGGCTTCTTGTGAGGGTTAAATGAGAGAATAATATAAATTACTTGGCAAACCTTAAAGCACCATACACATTTACATATATGTGTTGGATGCATGTGCATGTATACATATACATTATATACGTGTACATATGCATATACACCTGTGTATACATAAACATTATGTGTGTGCGTGTCACACACACATATTCCAGAAACTAGAAGGATGATGGTGCCTTCAATAGAAATAGGGAAGTTTGGAAGTTTGGAAGTGGGTATTAGCCGTCTATCTAAATGCATACATGCATGTATACATATGTACTATACATATATATGCAAGCACCATACATATTTTCATATGTATATATATATGTACATATATATGTACCACACACATATACAATCACTATATATCAGTTATTCTTAAAATTTAGAAAGTCAAATTCATTAAAGACAAATACAATACAATTTTGAATCCTCTGTGACTCATTCATAGTGATATATGTGTATATATCTATTTGTATTTAATATACTTTCCTTCATTTAAATCAGCTTACTTTTTTAATCTAAAAATTCATTGCCAACTTAATAGGAAGAAAAATTGATTCAGTAATTTAAGTTCTAGAAAACTTTGGTAGATTTTTGTAAAAATTTGTTTCCTAGTTAATATCATTTACTGAGTACCTCATATCTTGCATATGCTGAGCACTGCACTTGGTGATTTAAGGTAGACCCCCACCCCCTAAAAAAAAGATATTTGGTTTCTTGCACTTAAGTGTGAACTACTGTGTCTGTTGCTTCAGGGACATTTGGATTCTCTTATCCTAGTGATAGCTTTAGGAAGGTGTGATCAAGGTTAGGACAAAGACTGCAAAAGGAACCAAAGTAATGGTGCTATTTTTTCACATTAGTAAAAATATTTGTGGTCCTTAAAAGTAATTTTCCACTGATGTGCAAAGCTATGTTAACCACTGAATCAAAAATGAGAGGTGATAAATCCTAATGCATGAATTCAGGCCTCATTCTTTGAGCTTCGGTTTCCTCATCTGTAAAATAAAAGGGTTTTATATACACATATGCAATAACGTGTGTATATATACATATGTATGTATATATATATATATACATATGTGTATGTCTGCATATATACAAACACATATAAAATATATATATATATATACTTGCATATATATAGATGTGTGTGTGCACATGCATATATATTGTATATGTTTTAATTCCTTTAAAACACCTTACTTTTTCAATCTAAAAGTGCTTTATCAATTTTAGAGAAAGAAAGATTCATCTAGTAACTTAAATTCTAGAGAAATTTAGTGGGTTTCTGTAAGAATTTGTGTTATACACACATATGACTAAACAGTTGGATGAATCTTTGCATTTTTTTTGAGCATCAACTAAAGTTGTAAAACTAGAATAAATGCTGCTGTGTGGAAGTTATCTCAAGAGTAAAAAGCTCATGATATGTGAAATGAGGACATGTATTCCTTCAGAAATGCCTCTTTAGGTCTATGGGCCTCAGCTCTACTGTGTATCTCTTGAGCCTGTTTCTTTTCTTTTTTTATCTTTCTAAAGTGGTTGGAGACATTTCTCCCCTTTATTGCAAAATACAAAAAGAATAACAAATAAGACCAGACAGCACTGAGCCTGATCACAATTCAGCACCATTATCATATGACCTCGGATTTCAATATTGGTCATTTAATTTATCCTGAGGTCATTGGCTTTTTGTGTTGGTTTTCTTTATATTGATGCCACCATTGTGTATATTGCTTTCCAGGTTATTCTTACTTTATACTGTATCAGCTCATGTGTCATGTCATATATCTGTGAGTTCCTTATATTCATTATTTTTTAAAAAACAAATATATTCCATAACATTCATATCCTACAGTTTGTCCAACCTTTCCCCAATCAGTGGGCACCTACTTTGCTTAGTTTGCTATCACAAAAGTGCTTCTGAGAATATTTTGGTATATGTGAGACCTTTCTTTTTTGTATTTGACTTGCTTGGGGTACCTGCCTACAATTGCAATTGTTATGTCAAAAGATATGAATAATTTAGTAACTTTTTATGATTATATCCATTTGTTTTCCAGAATAGTTAGACCAATTCACAGTTCCGACAACAGTGAATTCATGTCAGACTTTCCACAGTGCTTCTAATACTGATGATTGTCATCTTTTCTCTTTGCCAATCTGATGGGAATAAGATAAAACTTCAGAGTTGTTTTAGTTTGCATTTCTCTCACTATTAGTGATTTGGAGCATTTTTCATAAAATTACTAATAGTTTGTATTTTTCTTTTGAAAATTGTCTCTGTATCTCTTTTGCCTACTTAATGATTGTAGAATGGGTCTCGATCTTCGTGTGTGGGTGTCACTATGTAAATGGTTCTCTGTGCCTCTCTCCTTCCCCATCCTCTTCCTCAAGCTGTCTACTCTCTTCCACCACCCCATCCCTGTCCTTGTGTTGTCTGCCTCTCTCTGTACTCCTCATTCATGCCACTTGTCTCTGTGCCTTCTATGCTATTTGCCTCTGTATCCTCTGTGCCTTATCAAAGTGTGATTGAAGCATTACTCCCTGCTGACATCATGTTCTTTCTTGGTGAGTACTGAAAAAACCAGTCATGTCTGCTCCCATTTCATAATTCCATAAATTAATTAGCAATTCACATATTATTCATCCTTTTCTGAGAGTCAGCTTTCTCATCTGTTGAAGAAGGGAATTAGATGAAATAGCCTCTAAATTTCTAGCTCCAACTTTCTATGATTTAATGAGATAAAAACAACAAAAAAACTATTGTTATCAATAGAATCATGGAACCATAGAATGTTGAAAGGGACTTACTTCTTGTTACCTGTATGACTTAGGCTTCCTTAGGCTCTATATCTTTGTTTCAGGATATTTAAGATCTCTTCAAGCTTTCAATCCTATGCTTCCATGACCCTATGACCTCAAAGGTAACACTACAACCTATCTCTAAACATGAATTTCTTCTACAACGTTTCTGATAATTGGTCATCTAGATGCTGCTTGAAGACTGCCAGTGATGGAGAAGCCATCTACTTTGGGAGAAGAATTATTATAGTGTAGGTTACTATGAGCTTTTCCACAGCATTTTCCTAAGGGATATATGCTAAGCTATAAACAACCTTGGACAGCTCCAAGTGGTTTCTTAAAAAAATATTCGTGATTACCATTTTATTTTCCTCCAATTACATGTAAAAACAATTTTAAATATTTGTTTTTTTTAAATTTTGAGTTCCAAATTCTCTCCCTCTTTTCCTCCCTCCCTTCCCCCCTCATTAAGAAGGCAAGCAAGACAGTTCTAAGTGTTAAGAAGTTTTTCTTTATCTTGAGTTGAAATTGATTTATCTGTAATTTGTCCTCCTTCTTACTGTCTTCTGGGAACAAACAAAAACAAACTAATTTCTCCTCCAGATGATGGTCCATGTATTTTAAGATAGCAAAATTGTTCCTTTAACTCTTCTCTAAGCCAAATACCCAATTCTTTTAATAGTTCTGTCACCATCCTGGTCTGTCTTTTCTGGATGTTTTTTAGCTTGTTGATGTTTTTAGAAAAAATAAAAGTATCACCTAGAACTGAACATGGTCTGAAATAGTCTGACCAGGGCAAAGCACACTGGAAATATAATCTATTTCATTCTGGACATCACATTAATATTAATATGGCCTATGATTGCATTAGCTTTTCAGGTTGCCATCTTAATGCAAATTGAGCTTGCACCTTACTAAACCTCCTCCCTCCTCCCCCTGTCTTTTGCATATGAACTGTTGCATAAACATACCTTTCCTATTCTTTCTTTATGAAATTCATTTTTTTAAATCCAATGCACAAGGTACACATTCCTCTGTTAAGCTTCATCTTACTCAACTTTTCCATTTGTTATGCTTTTTACAGATTATTTTGGATTTCATTTCTGTCATATAACACATTAGTTATCGTCCTCAGTTTTAGGTCATCTACAAACTCAATAGAAATGCCAACTATGGTTTCAGCCATGTTATTAATAGAGATGTTGTATAATTCTAGGCTAAGGAGAGAACCTTACAGCAAGCACTACAATAGTCTCCCCTCTAAGCTGATATTGATCCATTAATAAACACTCATTAAATCACCTCATTCAGGCAATTAGGTCTAAATTCAATTAATTGGACTGTCATTTACTGCTCTGTCTTCTTCATAGGAATATTGCAAGGGAGTTTGTTAAATGACTTGCTAAAATCCATCTGTAGTATGAAATGTAAGTCTAGGAGTCTCATAAAAAAAGAAATGAAGTTAGGTTGGCAAGATTTGTTCTTAATTAACTCATGTTAATTTATGATGACTACTTCCATTTTAAAATGGCCACTGCTAGTGCCTTTCCTCTGAAGCTATTTCCCATTCATAATGGATACATCATGTATGTAGGTAATTGATTGTATGTTGTCTCCTCCATTAGAATGTGATTTCTTTGAGGAAAGGGCTGTATTGTTGTCTTTTTCTTGTATCCTGAGTGCTTAGCAATACTCAGTCAACAAGCAGTTATTAAATGCTTACTGTATTCTAGATACCATATTAAGTGCTGGGGACATAAAAAAGGTAAATATTCAGAACGTACTCTCACATTAAAATAGAGAAGATAACATGCAAAAATTATGGACACATAAGATACAAACAGTATAAATGGAAGGTGAACTCAGAGAGAGAAGGCACTAGCAGTGAAGGGGGTGGGGTGGACCAAGAAAGATTTCTTGTCAAGAGTGAGATTTGAGCTCAGTCTTCAGTGAAGGAAATTAGGGAAGTCAAGAGGTAGAGGTGAGGAGTGAAAGTATTCCAGACATAGGGGATAGCCAAAGAAAAAACATAGGGTTGGGAAATGGAGCATCTTATTTGAGGAAAACAAAGAAGCCAGTCTTGCTAGATTGTAGAGTACATACAGGAGAATAAAATGTAAGGATACTGGAAAGTAGGAATGGGCTAGGTTTTGAAGAGCTTTGAATGCCAAGTGGAATTTTCTGTGTGATTCTGAAAGTTATAGACAGCCACTGGAATTTATTGAGTGAGTGAGTGTGTGTGTGTGTGTGTGTGTGTGTGTGTGTGTGTGCATGTCTGCATTGCCACGGTCAGAACTGTACTTTAGGAGATCACTCCAGTAGCTAATTGAAGGATAGATCGGAGAAGGGAAGGATCTGAGACAGGAAGACCAACCATCAGGCTATTGCAATAATTTACTACGGACTAATAGGTCAGGCATGAGGTGATGAAAGACTCCACAGGATGATGGCTATGTACGTGAGGAGAAGCGGACATATACAAGAGGTGTTTTGAAGGTAGAAATGACAAGACTTGATAACAGTTTGGATATATTTGAGTGAGGAGTTGTAATAACAATTCGACTAGCAGCTGTTGTGGGGTGTAAGACCCAACAAGACCAGCAACAAGAGCTGCCAGCACAGGTTCTTTTGATGGGCTTTACTAAGGAAAGCAATTTTAAGGGGTTAACAACCTCACTTTAATTAAACATACAAATATCATTCACTTAGTTCGGGAGGAGAAGCTGGCACCCTGAACTTCAGAGCAAATACAAACAAATCACAAACAGAGACAATATAAACAGACCGAATCACAATTCAGTTACCAGAGAAGAACCAATGGGTCTGGGTTAGCAAAGCTGGGGGGGCAGTAACAACGGCTTGCCCAGAGTCTCAACACTCCTTCCATGAGCGAGCCCCCAAACAAAACATCTGGGTTTCTTCAAAGCAGGGGGACTCTTAACAATATCTGCCTAGAGTCTTCACATCAACACTCCTCCAGTGAGTGAGAGCCCCAAAAGTCAAACGCCAAGCTCTGAGTTTATATACCCTGTTCAGTATCAAAGGGCATCACATCATGTGACTCAAACCCATGTAAAGTAGGCTTTCCCTTGAGGCAAGCAAGTCATCTTTGATCCAATCAAAGAGACAAAGGCCAGACTCTTCAAGGGCACTTAATTAAATAAGTGCTAAAAGAGAAAACAGTAAAAGAAAGTCCCACCTTAATTACTGATATAGGAGTTGAGGTAGGCACCTTGGTTTTGAGACTGGGTGACAGGGAGGATGGTAGGGTCCTTCGTAGTAATAGTGAAATTGAGAAGAAGGGAGGGTTTGGAAGGAAAGATATTGAGTTCTGTTTTGGACAAGTTGAGGAGTTTGGGATGTCTCTAAGACATCCAGTTTGAGCTGTCCAATAAGCATTTGGTGATGTGAAACTGTCACTCAGGAGAGCAGATAGGGCTAAATCTGGAAATACATGGAGATAATATTTAAACCCAAAAGGCCTGGCGCATAGTAAGTGCTTAATAAATGCTTGTTGACCGAATGAGTTGTCACAGACTACCCCTTTAATCATTCTAGAATCCCAGGAATTGAGCTCAAGTTCATTAACCTGCAGTTTGATACATATATATTCTTCTCTCATTTGAAAATATGGCACCTTTACCAATTACTGTGATTTTTCAAACTCACTGGCAGCAATTCAACAATCCTATTCACAACTTCTTTTGTTACCCTAGGATATAAATGGTGCAGCCCAGGTGTCTTGTTCTCATTGAGAGCTGTTGGGTGTTACCTTAACATCTCCTCATTTTTTGTGGGTGAAATTGTACAAAAGAGGCAGGAGAGACAGATTTTTTTTAGTGTATATATCGCTTTCTATTGGCCAAATAATGGTAAACCAACATGTAAGTTATATTTGGAAGATATATGATAAGAATTAGTCAAGTCAATTTCTATTTTCAACCAGAGACTTGATTTTAATGATTCAATTCAGTGAGCACTTAAGTGCCCATCATGTGCCAACCACTGTGCTATGTGCTGGGGAGTCAAAGACAAAAATAAAAATCATCCCTGCTCTCAAGAAGCTAATATTTCCTTAGAAGGAAACAACATGTACACACATAAGCTAATCCAGACCATATAAAGCAAAACATGCAAAATATGGAATAATGTTGGGGGTGGGAGAGTACTGATAAATGAGTGGATTGGAAAAGGCCTCACATAAGAGGCAGTATTAGAACTGACTGAGGCTTAGGGATTCTAAGAGGTAGAGATGAGGAGGAGGTTCCAAATATGGGGAACAACTGGGACTAAGGTTTAGAAGCAGAAGATAGAGGATTATGTATAGTGAAGGGCAAATATGCCAGCTTGGCTGGAATGCATAGTAGACAAGGGAGAGCAATAGGGCAGTTTGGAAAGACAGGTTGAAGCCAGACTGGGAAGGGCTTTAAATACCAAACAAGGAATTCTATGCTGTTTAGGTACTGATGACTTAGAATGAGTGTAAATAGCAATTGTTTTCTGTTCTGGCCAGAAACTCTGACGGTGTTCCCCTCCCATTACTGATATCTTTGGGATGGTAAACTGGGCCATCTTTTGCTTAGTTCCTACTTAGCCCCTGTCATTGAACGGGCATGGTCTCAGAAAAACTGAGACCTGGGAAAGACCTTAATTTAGAGAGACCAAGGTCACCTACTGCATCCTGGGCCATTTCCAATCTTGACCTTTTTCTTGCCATTGGACTTCGATGACTCTGGAGGAGAGAGTGAGGTTGTCAACTTTGCTCAGCTCTGCCTCACTCAAATTCAATTCATGCGCAGGTTAAGATATCACACTTGTAATGTCATTGGTCTTCTTCCAGAATGAAGGCCCACCACCACCACCACCACCACCAACAGGAGTTCACATTTTCATTCTAGAGGCAATAGGGAACCATTGCATTTCTGGAAGAAGGAAGAGATTTAGCCGTATCTGTGCTTTAATACTATTGATTTGATATCTGCATAGAAGATGGAGAGGGGAAACACAGGAAGAGGGGAGAAGAATTAGGAAGCTGTTGCCATAGTTCAGGCAAGAGGCAATGGGGTCCTGAACTAGGATGGAGGCTGTGTGAGTAGAGATAAGGGGATGGATTCAAGAGATACCGTGCAAATAGAATCCACAAGGCTTTGCAGCTGATTGGTCATGGGAGTAATTGGTTAGGTTTAAAATTTACTCAATAAACATGCTCATCTCCAATCATCTGACTTTAATTAAACCCAGTTAGAATAAAACCTCACCCTATTTCTCACATACCTTACTTCTTGGGATGAAGTAGATAGAGGGCTTGCTTTGGAAGGAAGATGTGTGTTCAAGGCTGGCCTCTGACACATCCTGGCTGTGTGACCACTAACAAATCACTTAACCTCTCGGTACCTCAGGCAGCTCTTTAACGCTGTAAACAGACAATGATTTGCCCATCTGCGTGAATTGTTGAAAGTGGTGTCCAACTCTTCAAGACCTCATTTGGGGTTTTTTGTGGCAAAGATACTGGAATGGTTTGCCATTTTCTTCTCCAGCTCATTTTACAGATGAGGAAAGTCAGGTGAACAAGGTTAACTAACTTGCCAAGGGTCACAGCTTATAGGTGTCTGAGGTCAAATGTGAACTCAGGTCTTCCTGCCTCCAGGCCCAGCACTCTATCCACTGTGCTACCTAGCTGCACCTAATATGTCTGCTAAATTGACTTAAACCAAAACACCTTGATTTGATTCATTTTTCTAAATATTTAGCATGTCATTTAGCACGGACAATGCACAGTACAAGGAGTTTGGGATAAAAAGAGGCAATGTTTAGGTATGATTCCTGCTCTCCAGAAGTTTCTAAGATCCTAGGGAAGATAGGATATATGATATAGTTAAGCTGTTGCAGGGCTGACAAATTTGAACTTTACGAACAGATTTTTGTATTGAGACCTTGTGGGGGGGGGGGATAGTGGGAAGAAAGGAAAACTAAGGCTAGCCTTAGTTTGTATAAGATTCTGATTTAGTTTTTTTTTTTTTTTTTTTATGCCCGGGATCATGAGGGACTCTATTTTTTGCCTTTACTTATCTTTTCTAGCATTACTCTGTTTGTTTTATTTTCCTGGAAAATAAACAGAAAACACAAATTCTGTTACAGTTGCATAAATACATATATACGTACATATACGCATGCACCAGTTCTTCATAAATAAAATAAAATTATTAATTGACAGGAAGCTATATTCCCTGACATGTATAGAAATTAATTAAGCAGTTTTGAATTCTGTAATAAATTTTAAACCCACAAGGGGACAGACATAATACAATCAAGGCTACCTGGACTAGAGTCAACTGACTCCAAGATGTCTGGAGACCTCCCTGGAGGTATAGAGACACCTTCCCTCAGGAAGTGAAGGCTGGAGGCCACACATTTGTCTTTCTCTCTTAGGAAACTGAAATTTTCTCTGCTGAAGCAGTGAAGTTTATTTTTCTGCATAATCAGTAAGTAATGGGCATATTCAGATAATGGATGACAAGGCCATCAGTAAAATGCTTGCTTAAATTTTTCAGACTATCACCTTTCCTCCAAAAAAATCATATAGTGATGTCATCTCTGAATACTGCTTAACTTATAGTCAATTTAAAAAAAAACTGTATTTTCTGCCATCTTTTTTAAGGTTAGTTGTGTATTATGACATTAAAATACTATAAAGTTTTTATTGTTATCTTTTGTTTTTATATCACCTTCACTTCAAAATATAACCATCCTTTTCCTTCTCTGTCAGAACAATCTCTTGTTGAAAAAAAAAGGAATAAAATGGAAAAAGAAAAAAAAACCAGTTCATTAAAACTAACCAAAAAATCAACCAGGTCTGACCATATATTCAGCATACCTCATTCATAGTCTCCCACTGCAAAGAAGGTCCACTTTTTTTTAAACTACTAAAAGCCAAAATGTTACCATGCATTCTTGCAAATGGATGCTATTTGAATGCAGCCGATGATTTGGGAAAAACATGTATGTTCTAGAAGTCCTGTTGGAAACTAGGTTACTGAGATTTTTTTTACTATTTAGTACTTAAATAATGTTTTCCTAAGGCAGGTATTAAACTATGAAATGACCTCAGGCCAGTGTAAACAACCACAAAAATTGGAGAGAAAACAGAGCATTTTAAAATTTTAAAAATTTTATTTTTAGCTATTGATTTTCATCTCCATATCCATTGTATATGTAAGTCACATGTTGTGACACACAGTGACATTAGATTTTGTGCAGATTCCATGTCTACATTGGTTGTCTTTGCGTAGTGGTCCCTAAAGGGAAAGCTGGGTGAGCCTGGGCTTACTATCTCCCAAGGAAGCATGGTCTTACCTCCAAGGAATATGTTATCAACCAATCTAAGGATGGGGAGATAAGTCAAATCCCACTTTTCCTGGCATATCCAGTCTTTGAGTTTATCTCCAATACAACCAAGCCTATGCCTCATCCTCTCTTTCCTCCCTCTGCCTCTCCCTCTGCTTCTCCCTCTCTCTGTCCCTCTCCTTCCCTTCTTCCCTACCTCCCTCCCTCTCTGTCTCTCTCTGTCTCTCTCTGTCTCTTTTTCCACATAGAAATTCCCAGCCTCCCCCTTTCTGTATTGGTTGTAGTCTCTTTAAAGCAGTAACTTACCATCCCTTTCCTTTTACCAACCACAACCCACAACAGTTGCACAGTGTCACTGGAAAAATTGTGCCCCCATTCCCTGCTCCCTAGATCATTGCCTGGTTCCCTATGCAGAATGTGGACTCTGCACTTGGGGACAGTGACCAAGTGAGTAAGAGTCCCTTGCATGGTAGGTTTGGGAAGAACAGAGTGGAACACACACAGCATACCCAGGCATGGATGGATTGTAATCAGGATCCATGTTATTGCTTTATATTTCCATTCAAACCAACCTGTCATTCATTTTATAGTTGAGGGCATCCTTCCAGTCACTTTAGGGTTTCATTTCTTAAGTCTCTTCCACTCTCCATATCAAATGGGTTGCAAAGCCTTGTGCAGTCTGTCTTCCTATTTCTGACACCTGTTTCCTTCTTTCATTTACACAGCCACTACCCTGGTTCAGAACTTCATCATCTCCTTTCTGAACTATTACAATAATCTTCTAATTAGTCTCCTCACCTCAAGTCTCTATCCACTCTCCAGCCATCCTTTATGTAGCTGCAAAAATGATTTACCTAAAGCTCAGGTCTGATAATGTCATTTCCTGCTTAGAAAACTTCAGTAGCTCCCTATGGACTTTAGCATAAAGTTTTATTTTGTCTTTATCCCAAATTTTTTCTTTTATGTTTAAGTTACAAAACTTATATTGTACATCATTACTAGTACAGTTATACATGTATAAAATTTATAATAAACATATAGGTTAGTGTATGTTTTCCCAATTTTTACGATAGAGGCCTGTGATCTAAAGTCCAGGGCTTCTTAAACTTTTTCTACTCCAGACCCTTTTTCTTTTTTCCTGTTTCAGCAGCGTTGGTTGGCGTTGTGTGGCCCGAGGGCATGCACAGTGCAAAGTGGGCATGCTTTGTGTTCAAAACCAAAGCTGAAGTGAAGTTACCCAATGCATCATGGGCAAGCACTACCAGAGACACCTTGGGTTGATTTTACAGGTTTGATTTTGAATTAAATTTTGGTCATTGCACATTCAGAAACCTTTTACTGTTGCCAAAATTTTCAAGACCCCAAGTGAGGTTGTGACCCACAGTTTAAGAAGTGCTGACAGTACCAATCCAGTTCATTGCCTCATTACCTCTGTGCTGCAATATAAAAGCCTTATTTGCTCCCTGAGCCATCCGTCATACAAGTCACCAAAATTATCTGCTTAATGCACAGGCCTGACCATATTACTCCTCTCTTCCAGAACCTTCAATGAATCCCTATTGTCTACGATAGAGAAGCGAAAACATGAAGGCTGTAGGCCCTCCATAATTTGACTCAAATTTACCTTTCCACTCTTATTTTGCACTATTCCCCTTCACATATTTTAAATTGAGTTACTTTGTCTTTATCCATCTTGCCCTAGCTTTCTCTATCCCATCCATTTCTAACCATCCCATACAAAGATAGGAATGTGCTCCCTCAAACTCTGTGTTCTTTTCAAGGCTCAGTTTGAGTTACCTTCCTTCTGAAGCTGTGTATGATTCCCAGTTCAAAGTGAGTTCTCCTTCATTGTTTTCTGACATTTTTTTCTAAATCTTTCCTTCTCTGTAATCCTATACTACTCTGTAGCATTCCTATTTGGTTATGTATCATCACTCCCCTTAGATTGTGAACACTTTGAGAGCATAGACACTGTTTCTCTCCTTCCTATCGCTGATATCTCAGACGGTTCCTTGCATGAGGTAAGCAGGTGGGGATTTCTTCATTCATTGAACTCAAATTGATGGCCTGGCACTGTGCTTGGCACAAAGTTGGTTCTAAATAAGTGTGTTCACTGAGTGATTGACGTCGATATTTGTCTTCAAGGATTTGAAGGATTAACACTTGAAAGAGGAGGTAGACCTATTCCACTTAGTCCCTGGGGACAGAAATAGGAAGCAATGGACCAAAGATGCATAAAAGAAGATTAGATGCGAGGTGAGGACAATACTCCTAACAATTAGCACTACCCAGAAGTGAAGTGGGCTGTCTTGAGAGGTGGTTGGTTCCCTTTTGCTGGAGATTCTCAAGCAATGGTTGAAGGAGCACTTTGGATGTATGTTATAAAGAGAATTCTTGCTCAGGTATGGGTTTGGGTTGAACTAGACTGTCTTCTAAGGTCCTTCCTACTCTGACATTTTGAAATCCTGTGTCTGTGATCCTATCTGTGGTCTAGATTTCTATGGTGAAGTTAATCTAAGAAGAATGGGAAACGCAGGAAAGAAATGCTGGTGAAACAAACAAACAAAAAGAAACAGTTCCAGCAAGGAGAGAAAGAATTTTCTAAAGAGCCCATTTTGGCCGTATAAGAAACTCATTGACTAATTTAGTTTTTAAACACAGGTAAATGGGAGAGATTCTTTAAGAATAGTGGTGGGGATTCTAAAGTATAAAATAAGCTAAAGCTGGCTAGGAATATTTTTTAAAAATTTGTATTAGGGAAAAATGGAAGATCAAAGAAGGAATAAGACCACTGCTTAGAGGCCAATTATGGTGACAAAAGAGCACTTTTGCTTTTGTTTATAATTTTTTTCCTGCTAAAATAAAATCACTTTCAGACTGGACAAAAATGGTAAACAGGGAGTTTAATTGAAAGACAGGAAGACGCTAAGACCATCTAACTGCCCTCTATGCAATCAAGTCACTTTTCCCAGAATAAATGTATTGTATAGCACCGAAAGAGTGTATGAATGGGATGGCTGAGTTTCTATCAGTTATCTTTAAATTAAATTAAGTTATCATTGGAAAAAGGGATATACTATATGATTGAAGGAGGGGAAATGTCTTGATTGTTTGTTTGCTTTTTAAGGAAAGAGGATGAAATCTAAAAACTATACCCAAGTGAGCTTGACTGGGTTCCTAGGAAACTTGTAGAAGGTGTAAAGGGATTCTTACATTACATCTGAAAAAGAAAGTGGTGACTACAAAGTGCTAGCATCACTTCATCAAGGATAGGTCATGTCAGACTAATCTCATTTCCTTTACTGAGGGGCTTACTATGTTGGCTGATGAAAAGAATGCTGTAGGTATAGTTTATCTAGATTTTTGCAGAGTATTTAACAAAGTCTCTTATGCTATTTTTGTGGACAGGACGAAGAAGTTGAAACTAGACAATGGCACAATTATACAGATTGGGAAGTTGTTGAATGATTGAACTTAAAGCCTTTAATGATCTGATATCCGTTTAGAAGGAAGTCTTTAATGCAGTGTCCCAGGGATCTTCTGTAAAATCCTATTTCAATGACTTACCATAGTACAGGGATGATCATGGCTTCCTGAAGGCTATTCCACCAGAACATAAGTTTTGGCAGGTTTTCTCATGCTGGAAAGGCTTTAAGTGTGACTCTGGAAACCAAATGAGATTACTACCTCCGCTGTGGATAGAGTAGTGGATAGGGCACTTTGGAACCTGGAGTCAGGAAGACCTGAGTTCAAATCTGGCCTCAGACACTTACTAGCTCTGTGACCCTGGGCAAATGAATAAACTTCTGTTTGCTTTAGTTTCCTCATCTGTAAAAAGGGAAGCACCTATCTTCCAGGCTTACTGTGAGGAGCAAATGAGATAATAATTGTAAAGTATTTAACACTGTGCCTAGCACATAGAAAGTGCTATATATAAATGTTAGCTATTATTATTATTATTATTTCTGTTTGAGGACCAATCTAGATAATTATTTGGAAATCAATTTGAGATTACTGTCTGAGAACCAGCCTAAATATTTAGAAGCAAATTACCAATAGACTGGTCACCTGGTAATGATTTTTTAGGTGCAGCCATGGCAACCAATGAAACAAAGCTAAATAAAAATAGCCCTTAGACCTTTATGGATGTCTTCTCTTTCTGCAGCAATAGAGACTGAGTGGTAGGAAAGGAGACAGAAGGTGCTAAGAATCACACAGGTTTTAGACTATCTGTAAACATCAGTGCTCTAAATGTGAGATCCTTGTCCAATGACTAACAAGCATATATATTGCTGGAGGAACTGAATCATATCAATGTTGACATTCTTGCTATAAATAAAACCAGAAGAAAGAAGGAAGAGACAGCTAAACGGAGGGATGTCTTATAGTTACTCTCTGTGAATGCAAAGAAATGAATTCATGGAGTAGGGTTTGTTTTATACACAGGGCAAAAAGAGATATTATTTCATGATTATCACATATTTGTAGCACTGATGATAAGTATCTGCAACAAGACAAAATTTGAAAATAATTGCATCTCATACACCAACGTTGGTTGCTGAGGACAAAGTGATAAAGACATTCTATTAAGAAATTGCTAAGGCCTCCAAATTAAATCAACAAATAGTTTGAAATGTGGTGACTTCAAAGCAAATGTGGGAAAGGGGGAGAATATTGAGAAATATATAGAAAAGAATGCTTCAGGAGGAAGGAGTGACAGAGGCCAAAGACTTATAGAATACTCAGAAGCATAACACTTTTATATCATGAATATTTTCTTTCAGAAGAGACTTGGTGGGAGGTGGACATAAAAAGCACCAAATAACATGAGGCAGTGTTATAGATTATATTTTAATAGATCAGAAAATACTTGTTACTGATGCAGGAGTTATCCCTGAGTCATCAATCTGTCTACAATTAGATGACTTCTCAGATCTAAGATCAAAATTGGGGGGGAAGGAGGGAGGGAGAGAGGGAGAGAGAGAGAGGGAGAGAGAGGAAGGGGGAGACAGAGAGAGGGAGAGAGAGAGAGAGAGAGAGAGAGAGAGAGAGAGAGAGGGAGAGAGAGAGAATAATGAGGAAAAGGTATGGCATACAATTGATACAACTTAATGCTGAACTGTTTAAACAAGAAATTTAAAATAAAAATGGAAAATGGCTAATAGAGATGACAATAACATTGACTATAATAATTTCATCCAGAAGTTTAATCAGTGTAAATTAATTACTACAGCAAGGAGACCAAAGTAGCTCTAAAAGTGCCTTAGTCAGCAAACATCTGACTTATTTGCCAGATGGAGAGAGATGGCTGCCAAAGGCAACACTAGGTTAGAATACAAACGTCTTTGCAAAATCTTACCAAGAAGAATGATGGACGGTTATGAGAAACATTGTCTCATAAGACAGAGAAAAGTAGTGGAGGTAAAACCAGTCTAAGGAAAGCTTGGCAAGATCTTCAATTAAGCAAAGTCATCCTAAGGACATTCAAGGATGAAAATTGAAGGATTATAAATGGAAGGCAAATGTAAAAAATTTGTAAAAAATCATAACAGACTGTTTTCTCCATGAAGGACAGTGGAAACACTACACTTGGACCCCAACCTCACAGTCCTGACTAGTAACAACTTGAACAGAGTTTGGTAAAATGAAATTTAATAGGGAAAATTCAAAGTGTATTTGTGTGGAAAGATGTAAAGTATACATGTCTCACCCCAGACAAATCACAACCTCTCAGGAACCTCCCTAAAAGTATAATTTGCAAAGTAGGTACTGATCTGCTTTTCTGGAGGAAATTTCATAACTGGAGATTCATATGAAATCTCTCGTCTGGTATAACAAGTAACATAAAGGTTTATATTTGAGTTCCCCAAAGATATCTCACAAGTACGATTTTGCAGAAACCTGACTAGGCAGGAGTATGTCTGAAAAAAAACCCTAGAGATTTTAGTGCACTATTAGGTATAGGATCATAGGTTTAGATCTAAATGGGAGGTTAGAAGCCCATCTAGTCCAAATTTGTGATTTTCCAGATGAGGATATTGAGGCTAGAGAGATTAAGTAACTTGCCCAACCCAGGATCAAAAGATTGGAAAAATATTAATAGCAATAGCAATTCTAACAACCACAATAATTACATTTTTATTTTAGTGTCTTCCCTCTGCTGATTATTTCCAGTTTATCCTTTAATCACCTTCCATAGCTATTAGCATGTTATCAGCATGCACATAGTTATAAGCTATTAAGTTATAACGTGAATTATAAGCTCGTATTAGATTGTGCTTAACACAGTTCTAAGCACATAGTAGGGGCTTAGTAAATGTTTATTGAGTTTATTGGGTTTGTGAGGTATCAAGGGAGGACCAGCACCTCCAGTGTGAGGGCTTGTCAAGACCTTTTCAGGGCTGCTATCCATCTTTGGTGTCCACTTCTCACCCAACTCTCACCTGTGGCTCCAAAAAGCAGTAGCATATGCAGTGGCCATACTCTGACAAAACCATCTCAGCAGACAGGCAAGACTATACTGAAGTTAACTGACAGGCCTCAGACCCTTCAGTGAGTAAGGAGGATGTCTAACCCAACTATGAGAAGACTTCCCTCAAAAGAATGGATAGATGAGAATAATTTTTTCCAATCAGTGTGAAGGCACCTGAAGCAGGCTCTGTGAAGCACTTAGAGCTTGGTCAGACATTGAAGACACCAAGGTCTTCCACTGATTCCTGATTCCAGTAGTCTTGACTTTTGTCTTGCCACTGGACTGTGATGACTGTGGAATAGATAGTGAGTCTGATGACTTCATGCAACTCTGTCTCACTTAAATTCAATTTATCTGCAAGACATCACCTGTGATATCATTAGCCTTCTTCAAAAACAAAGAACCACCACCACCACCACCACCAGATTGACTTTATATTCTGTAAAGTGCTGTATGTGTTATCTCATTTAAGCCTCACAACAATCCTGTGAGGTGGGTGCTATTTTTATCCCTGATTATATAGCTGAGGAAACTGAGTCTGACAGAGGTTAAGTGACTTGCCCAGAGTCACACAGCTGGTAAGTGTCTGAGGCAGGATTTGAATTTAGGTCTTCCTGACTCCAAATCAGGAGTCTCCTCACTTTTATCCACTGCACCACCTAGTGGAGGCAGAATTTGAATCCAAGTCTTACTCCAAACCAAACAATCTTTCCTCTGCAATCACATTGTTTAATATTCACAGACTTCAACTTCTCATTGGTAAGCCTTGATGACTTTAGTGATATTTCCTTTTGGTATTAATTGAAATATAACTCCTTTTTAGTTATATCTCCATGAAATTTGTTGGATCTTTCTTTGAAGGTACTAATGCCAGTTCTTGGCTAAGTGGGTAATGGACCAGTGAATTGGAGGGCAGTTGAGATGTGCAACCTAGAAAATTCTGCTTCCAAATCTCATTTTCCCCTTAATTATCCTGGTATTCAGGCAAATAGCTTTTTTAGCCCTTGAATTATCTATATAATTATAGTTAGAGAAAACCAGTCTCTAGGGCTCTTGAAATTTCATTTCCTTTTGGACCATAACAGTCTTTAAATAACTAGGTCAAATGTCCAAAATGATAATGCCGAAGACTGAAGCCTTCATAAAACTTGGTAAAGAAATTGACTAGAGATGATTATATGGACGAAGAATGGAAAGCTTGCTGTAGTGTTTTTATTTATTGTATTAATTCTATTTACTTAAATACTTGAATTAATGAAAAAGTATTTATTAAGCATTTACTATGTGCCTCACACTGTGCTAAGTGTTAGGGTCACAAAGAAAAGCAAGCAAGACAGCCTTGCTCTCATGAGGCTTAAATTCTAATGGAAGAAATTAAACATCTATGGGGTATGGTGGTGAGGCATTCATGTTTCTCATGTGGAAGTCAGAAATGACTAGAGTGACAGGGAAGCTGAGTGATGTGTTCTTATCAGGAATGGTGGTATTGATATATAATTATTGATTTCTGAACTACAGTTGGAAATCAGGAGATAAGGTAGGGATAGAATTCTATACAAAAGCAGAAGTTGAAATGCAGATAGCATAGCATGGAGAGGATTGAGAAGTGAGACGGAGGGCCTATGACCAGGTAAGAAAATGTGAAAGTTTACTAGTCAGAGCCCGGAATCACAGTGATGAGAGTTGTGGAGGCTGGAGCACGGGAAGTCATAAAGTATCCATTTTTTATACCTTAGCACTCTTTGTTAAAGTAGTATACATATACATAGATAATTCAAGCTATAAATAGACCTAAGTGTGCTTCTGTGTGTGTGTGTGTGTGCGCGCGCATGCGTGTGTGTGTATAAAACTGTAGTTACCTCAGATTTCAGATACACATATGGCTGATGTGTGCATTATAGCTATAATGTGTGAAGTTATAATAGTTCATGGCTCAACCAACTGGTACCTGACAAGCCCTAAGTTATTTGTGGCTGACTTTGTTTTCATAGGTAACGTGTGCTATTTGTTCTTGATATTGATTCAGAAAATGACAGACATAAATGTATATATTTGTAAGAATACAGATGTATTATTTAATGCAGGATTACTACTTTACAAGGAACCTATATATGTTTTAAACTTATTTATGTGCTCCAAATGTGTATATTTGCACATATGAACCAGACCTAATTATTGCCACTAGGCAAGTGTGTATATGTAAATGTCTATGCATGTATGTAAAATATATGCATATATGTGTATATATGATTTCTTTAGTGAGGGACTTCATTTACTAACACAGATTGATGCCTCCTCTGCAATTTAAAGTCTTAGAAAGTTGATTGGAGGTAATGAGGGGTTAAGTGGTTTGCTCAGAGTTAGCAACCAGTAGATGCCAAGGACATGATATGGATTCATATACGGGTTTTCCTGGTTCCAAGGTCAGTTCTCTATCTACCATGCCACGCTGCTGCTCACATCTAAGTATATATGTATTATATGTGCATACATATACATAGGTACATAATATACATGTATATTTATTTATACACATACAAACACACATATACTTACATGTGAGAGGCAGCATGGTATGTATATGTATATATATGTATATGTGTATGTCTATGCATATGTATGTATACGTGGAGGGTACATATGTGTACATCATGTATGTGTGCATGTGTATGTATGCATGTACATGTATGTACATATGCATGCATATATACAAATGTGTAAACACATACACACACATATGGATTGCCAGTGGGGTTTTGGAGTTTGTCAGGAAGGTCTTGGCTTTAGCACCCTGATATAGATCCTTGCAGGTTACGTATGTCCTTGAATGCAATGGGAGGCAGCTGGATTGTTTGCCTTCTCTGGCACTGACTTTCCTATTGCTTGCTGGCTGCTGGCTGACTCTTTGTTCAGTTGTGAGTTGGAAAAGGTCACTTACTATATTTTCTCATTGGGTTTCTTAATCATGATGTGGTCTGGTGTGATTTGCAGGTTTTCTCTGGAGTAGGTATATGGGAGTTGGGCTGAGCGCCCAGCTGGTTCAGGCAACCATCTTTGCCAGAAGGCTATTCTTATGTATTTGAATCAGTTCCTTGTATATCTTGAATATCAGACCTTTATCAGAGAAACTTGCTGTAAAGATTTTCCCCAGTTAACTGTTTGCATTCTAATTTTAACTGTAATTTTTTTGTGTAGGAATTTTTCAATTTTATGTAATCAAAATTGTCTTTTATTTTCTATGATCCACTCTCTCCTTTGTCTGGTCATGAATTCTTCCCTACCCATAATTACAAAAGGGATTTTCTTCTTTGCTGTTGTAATTTGTTTATAATATGGCCTTTAATATCTAAGTACTGTATCTATATGGAGTTTATTGCAGTATATGATATGAGTATTTGATCTAAGCCCAAATTCTGCCAGACTGCCCAGAAGTTTTTCTTGAATAAGTGAGTCCTTACCCCAGTAGTTGAAATTTGAGGTTTATTGAACATTATTCTACTTATCACGTTCAAATGCTTCTATATCTTGTGCACCTCATATGTTCCATTAACTTTTCAATTATTTCTTTTATCAATACCAAATAGTTTTAATTAGTGTAGTTTGAGACCTAATATTGCTAGGTCTCTTTCCTTCTCACTTTTTTTCATTATTTTCCTTGAGAACTTTGACTTTTTGTTTTGCCAAATGAACTGTTTTATTATTTTTCTCTCTAAAGTAAACTTTTGGTAATTTGATTGGCAAGGAATTGAATAAGCAAACTAATATAGGTGGCATTATTATTTTTACTATATTTTCATGATCTAACCATAAATAATCAATATCTGTCTATTTATTTAAGTCTGCCTTTATTTCTACAAGGAGGTTTCTGTTGTTGTATTTATATTGATCCTGCCTGTCTTAGTAGGTGGGCTCTTAAATATTTTTAAACTTCGATAGTTTGTTTTCATGGAATTTCTCTATCTCTCGTTGTTCTGTTCTGTTAGTAATATATAGAAACCATGATGATTTTTGTCAATGTATATCCTACTATGTTGTTAAAGGTATTGTTCCAATATTTTTTTTGTTTTCTTTATAGGGTTATCATAATTTGCAAAAAAGAAAACTTTTATTTACTCTTTCACTTTATTTCCTTTCTTTTTCTCGTTTTATTGCTATAGCTAGCATTTTAAACACTATGTTTAAAAGTGTTGCTTTATATCTGATTTGATTATAAAGGCCTATAGTTTATTTTAGTTATTATAAAATAATGGCTTTCGGGTTTTTATAAGTATTGTTACCATATTCTTTTTAAAAGGGTCATGTACTATATATTTTACTTTATTCTCACAGCAATAAATGTTATATTTTATCAAAAGCTTCTGTGGCATGTACTGGTATAAACATACGATTTTGTTATTAATATGATCAGTTACATTTATAATTTTCCTAATATTAAACAATCTTGTATTTCTTTTTTTTTTTGTTTTGGAGTGGGGAAGGCAGGGCAGTTGGGGTTAAGTGATTTGCCCAAGGTCACACAGTTAGTAAGTCTGCCAAAGGTCAGATTTGAACTCAGGTCCTCCTGACTCCAGGGCCAGTGCTCTACTCACTGTGCCACCTAGTTGCCCCTACAATCTTACATTTCTGACGTAAATCCTATCTGATCGTAATGTAAAAACTTTTAAATTTGTTTATGTAACCTCTTTGATAAAATTTCAAAATCTTTGCATCAATATTCATTAGGGATATTGTCCTATGTTTTCTTTTCCCCTGTGCTTTGTCTGATCTTGGTTTGGGTATCAGACCATATTTCTAATATAGAATTTAGTAGAATCTTTTCTTTTCCCTTTTTTTTTACAAATAATTTAGAGAATATCAAAATAGATTTTTCTTTTAATGTTTGATAGAATCTACTTGCAAATCCATCTGGTATTGGTTTTTCTTTTCCTTTGGGAATTTATTTATGGTTTGTTCAATTTCTTTTTCTGTGTTTAGGCTATTTGAATTTCTATTACTAGTTCTGTTAATCTGACATTTCATATTTTTATAGACATTCATTCGTATAATTTAGATGATCAGTTTTGTAGGAATGTAATTGAGCAATATAGGATTTAGTTATTTCACTGATTTCTTCATTTTTTATTTCTCCTTTTCCATTTTATACAGAAAAAAATTTTAATCAGACTAGCTAATTTGTTCTGTTTTTGTTTTTAATCAGCTTCTGTTTTTATTGATCCATTCAATGGCATTTTTACTTTCAGTTTTGCTCATCTCTGCTTCAATTTGTGAATTTCTATTTTGGTGTTTAAGTGAGGGCTGTTAATTGCTTGGTTTTCTGATTTTTTGCTTAAGTTGCATGCCCAATTCTTTGATGTGTTCTTTCCTTTTTTTCTGGTGAAAGTGTATAAAGATATACATTTTCCAATTTCCTCCTAACTGCTACTTTCGCTGTATTCCAAAAGTTTTAGCATATTGTCTCATTGTTATTTTCTTTGAGAAATTTTCCCTTCTTTCTATGGTTTATGACCCATTAATTCTTTAAGATTATTTACTCTCCAACTAATTTTAATCCTTTATTCAGTAACCCTTTATTAAAATTATTTTATCTTGTTATGGTTGATGAGAGATATGTTTAATATTTCTTATTTGTTTTTGAAGTTTTTGTGCCCTAGAACACAGTCATTTTTTTTTTGCGAAGATGCCACACAGCACTAAAAAAATATATATACACCTTTCTATTTCTATTTAATAATTTCCAGAAATCTGGCACATCTAAATTTTCTAAAATTCTATTCATGGCCTTGGCTCTTTTTCTTATCTTTTGAATAGATTTATCTAGATCTGAAAGGGATATGGGGAGGATCTCCAGGTATCATCATTCTACTGTCTATTTTTTTCATGTAAATTTAAAAACTTTTCTTTTAATCATTTAGAAGCTATGCCCATTAGTGCATTGATGGAATTAAGGTTTGATATTAATTCACTTTCCATGATTTCTTTAAGCAGCTTAGTGGAACAGCGGATAGAGTGCTAGATCAAGAGTCAGGAAGACTTGAGTTCAAATGTGACCTCAGACACATGCTGTCTTTTTGTTGTTGTTCTGTCATATCTGGCTCTTCATGACCCCCTGTTGGAGCAGCCCTGAGTAAATCACTTAACCTTTGTCTGTCTGCTTCAGTTTTATTATCTATAAGATGGGGATAAGAGTAGCACTTAACTTCTCTAGTCGTTGGAAGAATAAAATGGGATATTTATAAGGCATTTTACAAACCTTAAAGTATTACGTACATGTTAGCTATCATCATCATCATTATAGCAAAATGTAGTTTCTGTTTATCTCTTGTTTAGATCTGTTTTTCTCTTAGCTCCATTAAGATCATGATTGATACCCCGGCTTTCTTGAGTTAAGCTGAAGCATACTAGATTTTGCTTCATGTCTTATTTTAACTGTCTGATTGTATATATGTCATGTATACTTCTTGTAAACAACAGCTTGTAGGATTCTGCTTTCTAATTCATTATGCCAACCTACATTTTATGAGTGGGTTCATTCTATTAGCATTGAAAGTTATGGTTGTTAGTTGAATATTTTTCTTCTTCTTATCATTTATACTGTTCTTTCTCTTTGTTCCTCTCTATAATATGAAGACAGTATTAAGAGTGAAGGAAGGTACTCACTGATCATGGTCTCTGTGCAATGTGCTTCCCTTCTACTACACCTTTTCTTTCATCCTAACTCAATCCCTGATTACAGGTTCTCATTCTTTCTCTTTCATTTTATAACACCTTTCATTTTCTACTCTCTGAATATTAAGTTTGTTTTTCTTATACCTAATCCTTCCTCAAATCTGCCCTGTTTCTTAATTCTTCTTCCCCCTTCCTGTCCCTACCTGATTTAGTGTTGATTTTTAATGTCTTTCTATGCCAGACTCTGTCTATCTATCTCTTTGAATTCAAATTTTCAAACCATCTACATTTCAGATAAAAGTGAGACTCACGTGCACACAATTGCATCCATATCTCTTTCCATATGTTCATATAGTTTACTTGTGCATGCTGATTACGTGAGAGGACCTGTTCTACTCTCTTCCTCCCACTTTGTTACCCAGTGTATTTTTTCCTTCCGTTTTATTTTTTCTCTTAAGACTATTAAATAAAACAAAATTCTTTTGTGTTCTCTGTCTCATTTACTCCTGTGATCCTTAAAGACATTAGAGTTCTTAAGGAACACTTGTTTCTTCTACTATAATATTTAAAAATTAATTAATGTGTAGTCTTCTAATTGCTTAAATGCCTTTACATATCTATGTCTCCTTGACTCATGTATACTTCTTTTTTAGCAGATATGTAAGAATTGTTTATTGGGAAACTGTAGGTAAAGAGCAACTAATTAGCTCTCTGACCTTGGGCAAGTCACTTTTCTTCTCTGGGCCCTAATTTCTTCTGTAAAATGAAATTTTCCTTAGATGATTTAAAAAAAATTCTTTCCACCTTTGACAGTCTATTATTTTATGCTCTAATCCCATCAATGTGACTAGATACTGACAGATTAGTCCAGTGTAATGTATTGATCAATAAAAACAATAGGGAAAAACAAAACCTCAGAAATCAGCATATGATGTTTAATTCTTGGGTGTCTTCCACAGATAGAAATGTCCCACCCATTCTATTTCCCTCCAATTCTGCCTTCATTTTTTTCATACTTTATTATTTAATATTTTAGTTTTCAACCTTGATTTCCACAAGATTTTGAGTTACAAATTTTCTCCCCATTTCTACTCTCCCCTCCACTCCAAGATGGCATACATTCTGATTGCCCCTTTCCCTAGTCAGCCCTCCCTTCTGTCACCCCACTCCCCCCCATCCACTTTTCCCTTACTTTCTTATTGGGCAGGATAGATTTCTATGCCCCATTCCCTATATGTCTTATTTCCCAGTTACATGCAAAAACACCTTTTTTTTTTGAACATCTGCTTTTAAAACTTTGAGTTCCAAATTCTCTTCCCTCTTCCCTCCCCAACCACCCTCCCTAAGAAGGAAAGCAATTGGACATAGCCCACTCATGTGTCATTATGCAAAATACTTCCACAATAATCATGTTGTGAAAGACTAGCTATATTTCCCTCCATCCTATTATGTTCCCCTTTATTCAATTTTGTCCCTTGACCCTGTCCCTTTTCAAAAGTGTTTGCTTTTAATTACCTCCTCTCCCTATCTGTCCTCCCTTGTATCATCCCCCATTTTTATTCCCTTCACCCTACTTTCCTGTGTGGTAAGATACCCAATTGAGTGTGTATGTTGTTCCTTCCCCAAGTCAAAACCGATGAGAGCAAGATTCACTCATTTCCCCTCACCTTCCCCCTCTTCCCTTCCTACAGAACTACTTTTTCTTGCCACTTTTACATGAGATAATCCACCCCATTCTATCTCTCCCTTTCTCCCTTTATTAATATATTCCTCTCTCACCACTTAATTTTAATTTTATTTTTTAGATATCATCCCTTCATATTCAACTCACCCTGTACACCCACCTCTCTCTTTCTCTCCTTCTCTTTCTCTTTCTCTCTCCATACACACACACACACACACACACACACACACACATATGTATATATGTATGTATATTCCCTTCAACTACCCTAAAACTGAGAAAGGTCTCAGGAATTACACACATTATCTTTCCATGTAGGAATGTAAACAAAACAGTTCAACTTTAGTAAGTCCCTTATGATTTCTCTTTCTTGTTTACCTTTTCATGGTTCTCTTGATTCTTGTATTTGAAAGTCAAATTTTCTATTCAGCTCTGGTCTTTTAATTGAGAAAGCTTCAAAGTCCTCTATTTTACTGAAAAATTCATATTTTGCCTTGGAGCATTATACTCAGTTTTGCTGGGTAGATGATTCTTGTTTTTAATCCTAGCTCCCTTGACTTCAAGAATATCATATTCCAAGCCCTTTGATCCCTTAATGTAGAAACTGCTAGATCTTGTGCTATTCTGATTGTGTTTCCACAATACTCAAATTGTTTCTTTCTGGCTGCTTGCAGTATTTTCTCCTTGACCTGGGAGTTCTGGAATTTGGCGACAATATTCCTAGGAGTTTTCTTTTGGGGATCTTTTTGAGGAGGCAATTGGTGAATTCTTTCAATTTCTATTTTACCTTCTGTCTCTAAAATATCAGGACAGCTCTCCTTGAAAATTTCTTGAAAGATGATATCTAGGCTCTTTTTTGATCATGA
This sequence comes from Trichosurus vulpecula, assembly GCF_011100635.1. Classification (NCBI taxonomy): domain Eukaryota; kingdom Metazoa; phylum Chordata; class Mammalia; order Diprotodontia; family Phalangeridae; genus Trichosurus; species Trichosurus vulpecula. Next base: position 110,343,229 of record NC_050579.1, read on the forward strand.
TTTTCAGGTAGTCCAATAGTTTTTAAATTATCTCTCCTGGAACTATTCTCTAGGTCAGTGGTTTTTCCAATGAGATATTTCACATCACCTTCCATTTTTTTCATTCCTTTGGTTCTGTTTTATAATATCTTGATTTCTCATAAAGTCACTAGCTTCCACTTGCTCCAGTCCAATTTTTAAGGTGGTATTTTCTTCAGTGGTCTTTTGGACCTCCTTTTCCATTTTGGCTAATTCTGGCATTCTTTCAAGGCATTCTTCTTCTCATTGGCTTTTTGGAGCTCTTTTGCCATTTGGGTTAGTCTATTTTTTAAGGTGTTATTTTCTTCAATATTTTTTGGGTCTCCTTTAGCAAGTCATTGACTTGTTTTTCATAATTTCCTTGCATCACTCTCATTTCTCTTCCCAATTTTTCCTCTACTTCTCTTACTTGCTTTCTGAAATCCTTTTTGAGCTCTTCCATGGCCTGAGACCAATTCATATTTTTCTTGGAGGCTTTTGATACAGGCTCTTTGACTTTGTTGACTTTTCTTCTGGCTGTATGTTTTGATCTTCTTTGTCACCAAAAAAGATTCTAAAGTCTGAGTCTGAGTCTGAGTTTGTTTTCTCTGCCTGTTCATGTTACCAGCCAACTACTTGATCCTTGAGCTTTTTGTCAGGCTATGACTGCTTGTAGAGTAGAGAACACTTTGTCCCAAGCTTTAGGGGCTGTGCTGCTATTTTCAGAGCTACTTCTCCTCCGCAGTCACTACAAGCTCTGCCCCAGCAGCAGTCCTCCTCCCCAAAGAACTGCCAACCAGGACAGTGACCCAGCTCCAAGCAGGGCTAAGCAAGAGAACCTGCCTCTGTGCCAGCAAAGCATTCCTTGCACTCCCACTCTGATCCACTGCTTGATTCTTCCCACTGTGTGAGCCAGAGACTCCAGAAGCAGCTGATTCTGGAGCTCTGGAAGCAACCACAGGAGCTTCCTGCTGCTGCCACCACCACTATTGTGCCACCTCTGCCACCCTGAGGGCTGGTGCCAGACTGCTCTCTAACTGTTCCAGCATTTTTCCCACTAACATGCTCCATGGTCTTTGGTGTTTGTAGGTTGAGAAGTCTGGTAACTGCCACAGCTCAATGATTCATGGCCCTCAGGCCTGCTCTGCCCAGCTCCCAGTTTGATCTGTCCTGGAGTGGCCCAAGCTAGGCTGCACTCTGCTCCCAGGCTCTGCTCCCAGCATGGTGCAATAGACCCTTTCCAGTGACCATCCAGGCTTTCCTGGGCTGGAGACCTGCTTCCCTCTGCTATTTAATGGATTTGGCAGCACTAGAATTTGTTCAGAGCCATTTTTTACAGGTGTTTGGAGGGATTTAGGGGAGAGCTTAAGCAAGGCCCTGCTTTCCAGCTGCCATCTTGGCTCCACCCCCTCTTCATGTATACTTTTCAATGTATTTATTCAACTCTGTTCTCTTCAGCAGAAATACCTGGGAGTCCTCTATTTCATTAAAAATCTAATCTTTCCTTTGTGAGATTTTGCTCAACATTTCTGAATAAGTTATTGTTGCTTGTAAGCTTTTTACCTTTTGCTTTCTGTAATATTGTATTCCAAGTTCTCCTTTTCTTTAAAGTGATAGCTGCTAGGTTCTTTGTAATCTCAACTTTGGCTTCTTGATACTTGAAATTTTTCTTTCTGGATTGTTACAGTATTTTTTCTTTAACCCGGGAGCTTTGGATTTTGGCTATGACATTCCTTGGAGATTTTATGTTGTTGCTTCTTTTAGGAGGTGATTGGTAGATTCTATTTTAACTTTGTTACCTGGTCTAATAGATTAGTGCATTTTTTAAATTCATATTTTCTAATGATTCTTAGATTATATTCCTTTCACCTTTTTTCCAGGTTAGCTATTTTTGGTAGGAGATAACATATTTTCTGACCTTTTGGATCTTGTCATATTTTGTCTCATGGAGTCACTGATCTCTTTCTGGTCCATTCTAATTTTCAGAGATTATATTACTTATATAAGATTTTGTACTTTCTTTATCTTCTTTTATTTTGTACTTCCTTTATTATGTACCTCTTTATTATCCTTCTCATTTGTGCCTCTAGAGCAAGGGATATCATTCACAGCCTAGGACCATAAAAAACAGGTGGTAGAAAGGGGACAGACATTTAGTTCTTGAGCCATAGCTGACTGGCCTTTTCTCTAGAGCTTTCATTTAATTTATATGACCATTAAAAAAACCTTTTCCTTCATTTATTCCAGCAATTCAATAGCACTTGGAAAAAATCTTTTTTTTTTTTTTATCGGGGCTTTGCATGGAGATGATATACATTTGGGTTTGTCTTGAGTGTATAGCTCCATAATGTTTCTTTATCATTAGTTTTTCTTATGTTTTCTCATTTTTTCTAACTTTACTTCTTGAATTGTTACTTAGTGCTAGGACCAGGCCTTACCACTCTCACAAACTTTTAGATGGGGTAAATGTGTTCTGTCTGGTCCTAACTTCATTTTCCTTGATTCCTCCTACTTTTTACTTCCCTTGTTGTGTTTTGTGCTCTGATTTCTGGTAGGCTTGTGTATTTTCTGTGGTTTGGCTAGGTCACTGAGTGGTCTTCTTTCTTTATTCTTTGAGGTTTCCTTAATCAAAGGCCTGGGAAGTGTTCTGTTTTGCCTTGGGGCTTCCTCAGTCAGGGGAATGGGTAGTCCCTACTCTACTGGGCTTCCTTGGTTAGGGTTTTCATACTTTCTGGAGTTTTCCCTATTAGGGGCCTAGGTATACTCTTCAATCCTCTAATTGTACTTCCCCAATCAGTGTTCTGAGTGCTTTTCTGTTCCACCTTGGGACTTCCATGACTGGAATGCTGTTTCTTTTGTACCCTCAGGTCTTCCCTAGATAGACCAATGCTACTTTGATTCCTCTCCACCTAGGATTTTTCCTATCCTGGTGCCAGGGGGTCTCTTTACTCTAAGGGGGTTCCCAAGCCAAGGAACTATCAAGGGTTCCCAATTTGTTTACTAGCTTTCATGTTGGTCTTTCTGATAGGACTCTTCTTCCATGACTCATGGCTTCTGGCTTTATTTTTGTACAGTTCTGGGATGAAAGAGGTAGCTTTTGTCATTATTCATTTTAGTGCTCTTTTTAGATCATTGTTGGAGTGTAATTTACCAGGTTTTCATATTAACTAGAAGTCTGCTTTAGCGTTTTAAATGGAAAGGCACATCTTACAAAAAGGAAAGGAAAGGAAAGGAAAGGAGAGGAGAGGAGAGGAGAGGAGAGGAGAGGAGAGGAGGCAAGGGAAAAGGCCCTACATTTTCCCTGCTCTTTTCATCCTTTACCCTATGTAGTGATATTGCTAATATTATTGAGAATAAATTGTGGTTAATATGACTTTCACAGAGAGAAATTTACCCTAGCATCTAAATCTCTTGCTTGTAATATAGTAAATTAAGTACTTACAGAGGTGCTCTTTATTATACATCAACACCAAAAGCCAATATTCACTTAGAAACAATTTTCATACTCACCAAAAAGGCATGAAAAAATTATTGATTTGCCTTAAATGCAGAGAATAATCAAATTCAAATCTCTATGTATTAGCTGAAAGAACATGCATGCCTGGCAAAACTTATTCAGCCATCTTTGTTCTTGCAGATCAGATCCATAACTAGGGCAGGACAGCTGGTACTTTGCCCCAGGGCACTGGAATTTAGAGGCCACTGACCATATTTGTGCTCCTGCTGTAGATCAGGGAAAATAACTTAGCTAGAGACCTAGTTAGCAAGAATAATGACTTAAATAGGAAGAGAAAGCTACCAGATGGTAAGCTTCTCCTCCCTGCTGAGATGGTCACACTCAAGCACATTCCTCTGTGACTGGTCTACTCTGCTCCTTTACCTCAGAAGAGGTTTCCAAGTGGTGTCATTGTGGTGCCTTGGCCTGACTGTCCATAACTGCCACCTCTCTATCCCCTCAAACGATCTACCCTGGGCACCAAATTTGTTAGTTGTGATTTTGGAATAGATTGTCATTCAACTGAGTCAACTATGTTGACAAGTACTGATCAAGAAGTAAACCAAACCAATCAGACTAACTAGACCACAATAGATATTTGTAGGTGACTACAAAGTAAGTCAATCAGTCAATAAGCATCATAAGTGCCTACTATGTTCCAGGCACTGTTCTAAGTACTGGAGATACACAGAAAGGCAAAAGACAATGTCCCTGCTCAAAAGAAGCTTAATCTTATGGAGGAGAAAACATACAAACAAATATGTACAAGTTATATGCAAGATAAATTAAAGGTAATCAAAAGAGGGGAAGCACTAGAATTAAGGGGAATTGGAAAAGGTTTCCTATAGCAGATGAAATTTTACTTAAGACTTGAGGTTAGGGAAGCCAAACGATGGATATAAGGAGGGAGCTTATCCCAGTCATGGGAGACATCCAATGAGAATGATTGGAGATGGGGGATGGAATGTCTTGTTCAAGGAACAGCAAGGGGAGGGCAGTGTTATTGTATCTCTGTGTATGTTGTGGGTGGAGGGTGTAAGGTGTAAGAATACTAAGAAGGTAGGGAAGACATGTTATGAAGGTCTTTGAATGCCAAATACAGGATTTCATATTTGTTTCTGAGGTGAGAAGGACTGGAGTGGGGGTGGCGGTGCTAATATGGCCATACCTGTACTTTGGGAAAATCACTTTGGTACTCAAATAAAGGACAGACAGAAGTGATGAGAGACTTGCAGCAGATAGGCCAATTACAATACTATTGCAATAATGTAGGTGTGAGGTAATAAGGGCCTGCATTGAGGTAACAGAGTAGAGAAGGGGGCATATATATGAGATGTTACAAATGTAGAAAAAATAGAATTTGGCCACAAATTGGGGAAATATGGGAGTAAGAGAGAGCGAAGCATCCATGATGACACCTAGGTTGCCAGTCTGGTTCACTGGGAGGATGGTGATATCATTGAAAGTAATAAGAAAGTTAGGAAGAGGGGAAGGTTTGAGGGGAAAGATAATGAGTTCAGTTTTTGACTTTTGAGCCTAAGATGTTTATGGAACAGCCAGTTTGAAATGTGATACTAGAGGTCAGCAGAGAGGTTAGGGCTAGATAAGTATATTAGAAGATTATCAGCATGGAGATGATAATTGAATGCACTGGAGTTGATGAGATTGCCAAGTGAAATAGTTAGAAAATATAGGTTAGAAAAGAGGGCCCAGGACAGAGCCCTTTAGAACATTTGCATTAGTGGGTGTGACCTAGATGAAGACCCAGTAAAGGAGACTGAAAGGGAGTTGTCAGACAGGTAGGAAGAAAAGTAGGAGAAAGCAAATTCATGAAAATATGGTGAGAAGAGAGTATAAAAGAAAAGAGGTTGATGGACAGGTCAAGAAGGATGAGAAATGAGAAAAGGTCATTACATTTGGCAATTAAAAGGCCATTAATAACTTTGAAAGAGAAGTTTGACTTGAATGATGAGGGTAGAAGCCAGGCTGTAGAGAGTTAAGAAGAAAGTGAGAGGAACAGAAGTGGAGACATCAATTGTAGATCACCTTCTCCAGGAGCTTAGTTCTGAAAGGGAGAAAAGATAAGGGACAATGGCTATTAGGGATGGATGGATGGATGAAGCAAGAGTTTTTTAAGGATGGGAGAGATAGGAGTATGTTTGTAGATGGTGTCAACCTGAAAGTTTGGTTAAAGGAGGCAAACAAGCTAGGTGATATATAAATTCATATTGTTTATTCCTTTGAAGCTAGCAGATACGTGATTATGGAATCAGAAGCAAACTTCTGATTGCCAGAAAGAAGAAAGACAAGGTTTAAGTAACAATCCCAACTTCAGTTTATGATCTCCATATCATGAGACAAGAAGTTCTTAGTTGAACAAGACAATTGACAAGGTAATGTCACTTAGAGATTATGATCACAAGAAGCAAATGTCTCTGGAATATCAAAATAAGAGAAATCCCACTGTTCTGGTTGCAGGCATTCTGTCATCAACAGTAAAGATACTCCTTGTTAATCTTATCTGGTCTTTGAAGTTGCTGACACAGAAAGGGCATTTTTAGAATAGAGCAAGGCAGTTTGGATGCTTAGGATATTATTGGGGTTCAAACAATCTGAAAGGATTGTCAGTAGTCAGGAAGCAGCCAGTAGACAAAGAGAGATTGAAGATAAGAGAGGGTGGATGACAGCAATCTTCTGGAAGAGGTAGGATGGGATGTGATTACTTGTGCATGTAGAAGGGTGTGCTTTGGCAAGGGACACCTCAATGAATGAGACAGGTGAAGGTGGAGATAGTTGCAGAAGGCAGCTGAGAAATTTGAGTTAAGGAGGAGGGAGAGAAAAGTAATCTGTTAGTGAATGGCCTCAGTTTTATTCAGTGAAAAAAAGATCTGAGAATATTAAGCAGCTCAAGCAAGTGGACCAGTAAGGAGAGAAGCTAGAATCTAGTTGGGCAGCCAGGCCAGAAGACAGGGCCTGGAGTTCCCTGGAAATGGGAAGAGGTCAGATCAGGGGACTGCCTCCGGAAGCACTTTGAAAGTTCCTGAGGAGAAGAAAACCCCAGTGTCCCAGGAGTAGGACCACAGGCAGAACTAACAAAACCTTTGAAAAGAAAATCAGGATAGGAATCATTTATTTAAAATAAATTTCGGTTTATTATTCTATGCACATAAATGGGGGCATCATCCTCCTTAGAGGAGTCCACACCAGCGATGTTTTGTTTCCCCAGCCCCCCCCCCCTCACCTTTTTCAGTCAGAATTTGTGTTTTTCTTGTGAAAAGATTTTTAAAATATTTTTTGGGCAAATGCCCGACTAACCAGATGGACTTTGCCTCATGCCCTAACTGGCAACTGATTTGTGCAGTATTGGACTAGAAGGGAAGAGAACCTCAGAATTCGAGTCCCTTTACGGAGGGAGCTCTACCTTTTCGAATCCACTGAATCTAAATCTGGATATCTTCCAACGGATTTCAAGTGTCCTGAGAGTGCACAGGAAGAGAGGCAATCAGTAAGGTTAGCTGGCTTCAGACCTCACAGAAGGCTAGAGATTAAGAATCAATGCCTTGAACTGCACCTGGAGGCAAACATAGCCAGGGCAGTCCACAAGGCTTAGGTGTAAGCAGATAAACCATTGCCTTCTTTATTAGCAGTGGCTTCCAGGTGCTTCTCAAGGGGAGATGCCAATGTTGTGTAGAAGAGTAAGCTTGTTACTTAAAAAAAATAATCAAATGATAAAATATGTGTGAATGTGCTTTGTGAAGCATAAAGCCTTGCATTAAAAAATTATTTCATCCTGCTGAAACTCCTAACTTTATATTAATATTGTAGCACTTGTTTTCTGTTTTATCACTATCATGAGACAGGATGGGTGGTGTAATAGAAAAACTCAATGCATTTGGAGTCTAGAGGACATGAATTCAAATCCCAGCTCTGTTGTTCGCTATTCCTGCAACCATGAGCAACAAATCACTTAATTATCCCTTCCGAATGGTGGGGGGGTCAGTCCCCTCCTGAATTCCTTTCCTACAGGGCAAGTAGCCTGATATAACTTAAAGACTCCTGAGCCTTGCTATCTGTACTACCTCAGATCTCTTAGGATCTCTGGGCTGAATCCTATAGGTATTACCTCTCTCTAACAGAATGACATCAGGAACTGTATTTTTCTTTTAAATTGTGTCTCCAGAGCTTAGCAGATAGTAAATACCTGATAAGTTTTTTTTTCATTTATTTGCTCCTCCCTCCCTCTCTCCTTCCCTCCTTCCTTCCCTCCTTCCTTCCTTCCTTCCATTCCTTCCCTCCTTCCTTTCTTCCTTCCTTCCTTCCTTCCTTCCCTCCTTCCTTTCTTCCTTCCTTCTTTCCTTCCTTCCTTCCTTCCTTCCTTCCTTCCTTCCTTCCTTCCTTCCCTCCTTCCTTCCTTCCTTCCTTCCTTTCATTCCTTCCTTTCTTCCTTCCTTCCTTCCTTCCTTTCATTCCTTCCTTTCTTTCTTCCTTCCTTCCTTCCTTCCTTCCTTCTTCCTTCCCTCCTTCCTTCCTTCCTTCCTTTCATTCCTTCCTTTCTTTCTTCCTTCCTTCCTTCCTTCCTTCCTTCTTCCTTCCCTCCTTCCTTCCTTCCTTCCTTCCTTCCTTCCTTCCTTCCTTCCTTCCTTCCTTCCTTCCTTCCTTCCTTCCTTCCTTCTTCCTTCCCTCCTTCCTTCCTTCCTTCCTTTCATTCCTTCCTTTCTTTCTTCCTTCCTTCCTTCTTTCCTTCCTTCCTTCCTTCCTTCCTTCCTGTAGTACCCCACCTCTCTATTGAGATAAAGGGAATATGTGTTTTATCATTTGTTTTCTGGGACCAAAAGTATTTGTTGCAATTAACCTGAGTTTGGTTGCTCTTTTCATCTACATCATTGTAGCCATTATATCTACTGGGTGTCCCAAAAGTCTTAGAGCAGTTTTAAGTTGTAATAGCTTTATCTCATTTCTTTACAAAAATAGACTAATAGTGTGATGTTATTTAGCTAATAGGACTATTATGAAGATCAAAGGAGATAGCGCATGTAAAGTTCTTTACAACTGTAAATTACCATAGAAAAAAATTATTTTTAAATCTGAAGATTAAATGCCCACTTCCTCCCTCCTTTCACTTATCTGGAATGAAATCTATTATACCTTAAAACTGCGCTAAGACTTTTAGGACACCCAGACATATTGTTCTTATATCTCTGTTCACTTCACTCTACATCAGTTAATAAAAGTCTTCTTCAAGGTAAAGTAGCTGCAACTAAGGATCAGCATTCTTTCCCACTTGCCAGGGTTCCCAGAATATAGCTGGCTCATTGCTTTGGCATAGAATATCTCCAAGTTTAGAGTACTGTTTTCATTTTGTTTTGTTTTAATATTGAGGAGCTTATTTTTTCTTGCTTAAAATGGAATTGTTTTTCAACCTGTAGTTAAAAAACGGAGTAATCTCTCTCTCCTCCCATATACCTTAGTAACTTGTTGGTACTCTCCCCATAGAACTTAGCCCATTCTGTTTTTATTATATGTGTGTTTGTCTCACCTTCCTACCCAGATGGTGAGCTCTTTGAAGACAGAAATATTTCAGACTGTGTTTTATTCATCTTTGTGTCTTAGTGATTAGTATACTGTCTTGAGTACTTGGTTACTCAGAGAGTATTGGCTGATGGAATGGAGCTTCACTCCCATCTTGCTGTGCCTGTACCACCCCGACCTAAAATTTTTGTTCTGGCCTATCCTAATCCCCTTTCTTGATCTCTTTAGGGAATGGAATGCTATGGAAGCATTTTTATTAGTGATACCAGACTTTTTCTCAGACATCATCTACCTTTAAGAGACCAACATTAAAGGGGTGGGAGGAGGCATGATGCCTTTTGTCTCCTACTTGTAGGAAGGTTCTTGTTGAGCCATGGAGTGCCCAGCACAGGCCTTGGCAGGTGATAATTAGCCAGGTTGGAGATTGGGCTTTGGACAAAGAGCAGTGAGATTACTGAGAGGGGGAATTGTTAGCTGCCCGAGGAGCCAAAGCTGGCATATTGTAGCAATGGGAACAATGCTTTGGTGTCTGATCTAAATCCTTAGATGCTTATTAATGCATCCTTCTTCCAGGACTCTTTCAAATCAATATTAGACTAAGTTTCCAGAGGGAAAAAAATCATGAAGCAGAGCTGGATTTCTCCAATGTCACAAAACCAGTGGCACAGAGGAGTCTAAAAACACAAAAAAAACCCCTGACAATAGTATGCAGATAAATTACTCTTTTGATGACATTTGAGATCATTTAGAAATGGATAAGCCTCATATTTACATCACAATGTTGAAATTTACTCCACTCAAAAACACAGGGAATCAAAATGGTAATGGACGCATGTTTGTGCTAACAATCATGCCACGAGCAAGTTGCCATTAAAATGAATTAGCTTGGGTAGTCCATTTTTCATCCTTTCATGGAAATTTTCTTACTCAATAGGAAATAGAGTACCTTTCTTCTTTTGATTATCTCATATTCACTATGTATATATCTTGTTTTACATAGTTGTTTGCAGGTTGTCTCTACAATTAATTACTAATTAACTCTTTCAGTTGAAGTACTGTCTTTTATATTTTTGTTTCCTCAATACTCAGTATAGTACCTTGCACATACTAGGTACTTAATAAGGCCTTGTTAATAGACTTTATAGTCAAGATTTTTCTTCAGTATTTAGGTCAAATCTTTTAGCAAGTTTTGGGGGGGATTTGTCATTTTCCTGTTCCTTTCTTTTTCCTACCCCACCCCTTTCTATTTTCTAGATAATTAAGAGGATTCTGGATAAATGAAAAGAGGGAGGAAGTGGGCATTTAATCTACAAATTTAATAATAGTTTATATTTCATTAGCATTTTACAGTTACAAAAAACTTTACATACACTACCTACTTTGATCCTCATTATAATCCTATTAGTTAAATAGCATGCATGTTACTACAATGTTTTTTGTAAATGAATGGCATGAAGAAATTACTGGCTCACATAACTAGTAAGTGGTAGAATTAATACTCGAAATCTAGGTCTTTTGGCTCCAATTTTAGTGTTCCTTCCCTTATACCAACTATTCATTCAGTGGCTCATTGGCTTTTTAGCTTCCTGTTGTCACTGGACAAAAAACATGGAGCCATTCCTCACGAAAAACATAAATCTTTGCTTGGTCCCAAAAATGAAATAAAAAAAAATTAATTCAAGAGGAACATAGGGATGATAAATCTGCTCCCGTTTTGTAACTCTATGGATAGAAAGATCTTTATGATGTTTAGTCTCTAAAAATCTATATGCAGGCTAGAACTATGTCTATATAACCATACCATATCAATCTATGAAAATATGCTCCATAAAAATTTAAAAGCCCTCAAAATTATAAATAATTCTTCACACAAATCTAAATATATATGTGCATGTATGTATATATACTCATATATCTGGGACTCAAATTTCTTCTGTTTGTACATCTATACACATTTGTGTATGTGTACACAATTCATGTATGTGTATGTATATATGCATCCATCTATTTATAGACAGAGAGAAGAGAGTGTTCTTGGTCTAGGAATAAACACAATTCAGCACTCAGATAATCAGGCAAATGGTGGGGAACCTAAGGCAGAGGATCCCCTGGAGAAGACAGACCCATGTGCCTATATCAGAGATAAGTGGGGATGAAGAAAGAGGGTGGTGAGCCCCAGTGGAGAATTACATTTCCTGCCATGTGCTCCCCAACTTTACACCTCACTCCCACAGCCCCTGCCAAAAGTTAATCATGCTGTTGGAGAGACCCAAACAGGAGACAACATATTGTTTGGGAGACAACACATCCAACCAACACCAGAGTCACAAAGATATAGATAAATGCAAACATAGACAAATACAGAAGTGCAGCCTAGGGAAGAAGCAGCCTCAGGGTGTGTGGCTCTTCATGTTATAGAGGATGACAGCTATCTACTCTAGAAATCTCTGATCCCAGGAACCCAGAAGAAAGTTTTACTCAAGGGGAAATTTCCCAAGGAATCTCCAAGGGATGAAGGAGGCCTCCAGAGCCAGAGTTGGGAGGTACCCGCTTTGCCACCCATGTGCCTTATTACCTTTCTACATTGTTCGATCCCACTCTCATGAGGGGGCCTCATGTGCACAGAGAGGAGATGTGTCTTAATTTAGGGATGTGTCTTAATTTAGGACTTCAAGACCAGTCCTCTCTCCATTATACCACACTGCCCTTCTAAAGGTTATATATAGTCTTAAAACTATGTAATTTCTACATCCTCTGCCCCCTTGTCTGCCACCATCCCTGCAGATAGAAAAAAGAACTACACAGGATGAGGGCCACTTCTATTCTTCTCTGATTCATGCATTGTTATGGCCAAAGATTTTATCACCCAGTGACCATCCTACTGGTGGTGATCCTCATCATATTTAGCTTGGTTTGTCCTCTAGACACAGTCAGTCATTCTGCCAGTACCATACTCGAAGCTGTTCCAGACTGGTAGAACCTATCAGAACAAGAGTTTCTTTGACATAGGCTTTAAGAACAGGATCATCTCTATACCACAAAGAGGTAGCAAGGTAGCCCTTCTTTGAAGATTTAGTATTTTTAATAGCAATATTAGAAAAAAAACCTTCATAATATTTATGGTTGTACAAAATGGGATGGGTTTGGTTGTGAATTAGTGGTTGATGGCCTATTGAGTATATTGTAAAGGGAATTTATGATCGAAGTTATGGTTGAACTAAATAGTATCCAGCATCCCTTCCAATTCTGAGATTCTATGATTCTTTGATCCCGTTTTGGCTCCTAAAATATATGTTCTAAACTGTACTTACCATTTCTTCCCTTCTGTCTCCAACCTTCTTTTTCCTCCTGGCTTCTCTATTTTTGTTCATAGTGCCACCATCCTTCCTCACTCAAAATCTTGGAGTAACCTTGAATTCATCCCTCTTCCTGACCCATCATCCCAGTCACTCTTCAAATTCTGGGAGTTTTGCTTTCAGATCAGCTCTAACATCCTTTCTATGCTACTCCAGCACAATAGTTGAGACTCATGCTATCACTTACCTGCATGGTTATAATATACTTCACCCATGTCTGATTTCTCTTCATTTTAATCTGTCCCGCTCTTTACAGCCAGATAAGTCTCATCTATCACTGATTATCTAATTCACTCGTATTTACACATTAGGTTGTAAGCTCCTTGAGGGCAGGCCTCTTTTTGTATCTCCAGAACTTAGCACAGTGCCTGGCACATAGTAAGTGTTTAATAAATATTGATTGATCTTACTAAATGCAATGACAATAACAACTACCCACCACCACCACTACCAAAAACAACAACCACCCACACGTCAACACCTTAGACTATTATTAAAAGCCTTCCAAAATTCATCGCCAATATCTTTTCCAACATTATCACCCAATACTTGCCTAAAAGCTTCCTAGACTCCAGTTAGGTAAGACTACTATTTCCTAGCTTTATTTAGTCTTTCCAGTCTTCATACCTTTGCTTATGACGTTGCCTTCCTATGCAATCCTGCCTATTCTTCAAGACTTGCTCTAACACCACCTCCACCATGAACTTTGTCTGATAGCCCCCAGCTTAAAGTGATCTCTCCCTCCCTGAGCTCCCCTAGTGCCTTGCTTGTACATTTTTTATGGTACTTATCACACTGCCTCCTACTGTCATTATTTCTGGACATGTCATTCTTCCTATTAGATTGTCAGCACTGTGAAGACTGTCACCCATAGCACCTAGATTGAATATGACAATTAATCTATCATCTCATTGAAGTATTTCTTCACCCCCCCCACTATCACCTCCCCCAATGAAGGGGGAAGGAGGAGGGAATAAGCATTTATAGAGTACCCATCATGTGCCAGGCACTTTTTTAAGCACTTTGTTAAGCACTTTTTTACAAGATTTCATTTGATCCTCACAACAACCCTGCAAAGCAGGTGGTGTTATTATCCCTCATTTTACAGTTAAGCAAAATAAGGCAAACAGAAGTTAAGTAACTTACTAAGGACCATCTATCTAGTAAGTGTCAAGGGTCAGATTTGAACTCAGGACTTTGTGCACAGGGCTTTATCTATTGAGCCACCAGCTATCTCAGTGATACAATCACAGCCCATCCATGCCTACTAGTCTTGAGTAATCCTATCCCACATCTTTCCAAATGTTCTAGGAGCATTATTTCTTTTACTCTCATCATTGGTGGACACCAATAGAGTGTGCAGAATTTAGTTATTTTTTAGTTAGCCTTTAGTTATCCCTTACTCTTACTGTAGGACTGGCCCATCTTCCTTTCTGACCTTTAATATCTGGTGATTTCTTTATTCCACCTCTCTTGTATCAGTCCTCACTTGCAATGTGTTACACTCATGCCACTTAATAGCTATTTCACTGATCCTCAGCCTCAGTTCTTTGGAGACTATAATATTACATGTATAATGCATGATCCAGGCTTGAAAACTGGATTATATACAATCTGCAATCAAGCAATATCACTGGAGCAACATTTGTGTTATAAAAGATGGGCCTCTATTCCAGGGAGATTTCCAAAAGGCAAACCAGTCTCTTATTCTTTTCCTGTTCATTCTCTGTTCATTTTCCATTTGAAGGGTCTGAAAAATCACATGCAAAAAAAACCCCAATCCCAAACCAACACCTACATAAATATGTTCATGTACAAGTTTATGTACCAATATACACACAAACGAGTGCACTGTGATAAGCATGGACACAGAAGTAACACTAATACAAATAAGTGTGTAAGATATATATACAGACATACATACTAAAAAGAGTAGGTGGATATATAGATGGGAGATTAAATGCCTTGCCTATGTGAAAGAAAATAGACTAGGAGGAAAGCAGAGCAGAGAGAGGCTAGATGAGAGAGTGGGTAATTTGTGAAATAACCACAGGATACAGGAATATCTTGTTTGACTGTGAGAAGCAAAAATAATTGAGAAGACAAAATGCTAGTGATTTTTATTAAAGAAAATGAGAGAAAAGGCAGACAAGATTCTACTTTTGTGTCCCAATCTCAAAATTAACCCTTAATGGGAAATAATTGGGTGACTTTGCCAAAAGCAGTAGCAATTTATCCTGACCTGTACCCAAGTGAGTCCATTTCAATGGTGGTTTGTAAAATGATGAATTCTCACTTCCCACATTTTCTGTACCTGCTGCTGTTGGCTGAAAAAATGTCATTGTTAGAGAATAATAGCTCCCATTTATATAGCGCTTTAGAAGACTTTTATTCCACAGAGGATTAAAGATTGACTGAATCAGGTCTGGAACATTATTGAAATGGTAAGATCAAGTCAACTGTGTTCTGGTAAAAAATAAAAAAGCAGAAAACTTCTTCTTTGTAAAAATCCGATCCCTTCTGAACTATAAGAAAATGTCACAGAATCAGTTTCAATGAAATTTTGTCTATTAGCAGAGAGATGATGTGACAAAATGGCAAGCTTCATGTAGGACACCTAATGTTGAGGCCCCCCTCCCTCGAGATTCAGGGATAATGGAAAACCAGCCAAAGCTGGAGGTTGTTAACATTCCAAGAACACTGCAAACTCCAAGTCTGGGTGGGATGACATTTTGTCTGAAGACATTTAATCTCTTTTAATCAGTGTTTATGTTGCCTGGGCTTCATAGTTATTTGCTTTCACGTAAAAAATGGAACACATCCAACACATCATTAACAAAAGACATTTACCTATTACCTATGACAATTACTTCTTGAATAATAATTGTTTGTTTATTATTTAGAGTATTCTCAAATGTACACCCTGTTCACGTATTCTGTCATATTCCGGAAGAACCATTGGTTTGGGTGCTTTATGTATCTGTCACCCTCTTGGTGGATATACTATAGGGTATGAAAAGAGAGTGCCGTTTTCTCTTCATTGACATTAGAACTAAGCTTCTTACCCTCCATTCTACCTTTAACTTCTTTTTGCACCTCCCCCCACCTCTTAATATCCTAGCTCTGGAATGAGCCCTAATTTTGGAATTGGAGTCAGTAGACCTATATTTGAATCTGTGCTTAGCTATTCATCTGTGCGATCTTGGCAGTTCTACATGATGGTAGAAAAAAATGCTAGACCTATATTCAGAGAGCATGAGTTCAAATTTCAGACCTATTATTTAGTACCTATTACTATTTCTCCTCTCTAGGCTTCAGGTTCCTCATCTTTAAAATGAAAAGTCCGGACTCAAAGAACCTGCATTCAAATCCCACTATAGTCACTTACTGTCTATGTGTCCCTAGGCAAGTCACAACTTTTTCTGGGCCTCAGTGTCTTCATCTGTGAAATGAAGGGGTTGAATTAGATGGCCTCTAAAGATCCCTTTAATACTAAATCTGCAACACTGTGATCTTTGTGCCTGTATTTCCTCATCTGTAAAATATGGAAGCTAGATAAGAACTTTTCCTACTCAAAGTCCTGTGATTCTTTGATTTTATGTTTTCCCTTTTCCCCCACTCACTTCCTCTACTCTTGTTGATAATAGTGCTCTATGAACTTCCTTGGTCTGTATTTTCCATTGCTGAATTTGTGCCTTTATTCTCTCTTCCTCATCATGCATAGGATGCCAAGTTATCAGACCTCTCACCTCTAAAGGGTTTTATGAATCTTTCCTCCCTTTTCTCCCTTTTATCACTAGATAGAAAAAGGCGACAATTCTCTACCCAGCCAAAAAATGCAACTCTTGGCACCAAAATCCACATATTATATAATTCTGTTGTGGTTTGCATAGTACACATGTAATTATTAATTTATTTGGGGGCATCTAGGTGGTGCAGTGGATAGAGTGCCAGGTCTGGAGTCAAGAAGACTCATCTTCATGAGTTCAAATCTGGCCTTAGACACTAGCTGTGGAACCCTGGGCAAGTCAATCCTGTTTGCCTCAGTTTCCTCATCTGGAAAATAAGCTGGAGAAGGAAATGGCAAGCCACTCCGGTATCTTTGCCAAGAAAATCACAAATAGGGTCACCAAGAGTTGGACATGAACGAAAAGGGACTTAACAACAAAATAACAATTAGTTTATTCTGGAGCTTGACTAATTTCATGATCATTTCTCAGTATATACAGCTATCATTTGTACATATGTCCTATGTATTTGTACATGCATATCTTGTCAATTTTTCTAATATGAAAGCTGGTAGAAGCATGTCTAAATTCTTTCTATAGTACTTCACACGGGAATGTAAATGTACCAAAATACCAAATAATTTGTGATCTTTGTCAAACAATTTGTGATTTTTGGGAGCTCCAGGTGTGGCAACTCTCTCTATCAACACAGAAAAGATATTGAGAGGTTGAGTGACCTGCCCAGGGTCTTACAAGTAGTAGATGACAGAGGAAATAGTTGACACCAGGTCTTCCTGACTCCAATTTCCTCATTCTAGTCACTATTCTATGTTTCCTTTTATATGTGAACATAAGCATGCACAAACATTTGCTAATGGTGGTAGGAGACATCATATTGCTTGGAAAGATCACTAATATTTGAGTCAGAAGATCTGGGTTCAAATCCTAGCTCTTACACTATGTGACTTTGGGTAATTCATTTAGCCTCCATGAACCTCAGTTTCCTTTCCATAAAATGGGGGTTATAACATTTGAACTTGAATGCTACTTCACAAGGTTGTTCATAAGAATATTGCCTTGTAAACCTTTAAGCATTATATATGTATACGTGATTATGATCAATTTTATTTTTGTGGTATTCACGCTTTTTAAGCAAGCTAACAGAACAACTCAAATCCCACTCATTCATTCAGATGGAAACAGGATTATTTGTGTAAATATATCTGTGGGAGTTGATACTAGGCAGTCACTGCCTTATTTGAAAAAATTGCGGAAGAGAAAAATCATAAAATAAAAAAGAATGAGAGTCCTATTTGCCCTCAATGATGATGGTCAAATTTCATTAGTAACCTAGTCTGAAACCTCCCAAGATTCTGGAAATCTTCCCTTTCACTGTAGAAGGTAGGTGGGGAAATGTTGGGAGTAGATGAAGCATAGCCCATGTTCCATAGTCCCTTACTCTGTGGAAAAATAGACTTTCCTTAAAGTGTACATATTGCACCAAACACAAAATTCTCTATGCCACTGAACCATTGGAAGAAGGTGGGTAGAGAAATACATTCACTCTGTTTTTGTGTGCAAGAATAGGTGATAACTGGAAGCACTGATTATCAATTTATATGAATCTGAATGATAACTGGCCTAAAATGTTTTCTCCTTCTAAAGCTATGAGGAGCTTGGTTAAAGAAGGATAATATGAATCCTTATTGAGAAGTAAGGAAAGAAGACACTTAACTTTCAGCTGTCCAAGGATAGCGTGCTATCATTGCAAGAGCATTGTAGAATGTATAGGAAGGGCAATGAAGATGATGCATAGATACAAGCTTATGACATATGAGGATCAGTTGGGAGGACTAGCATCATTTAATTTGAGGTTATCCTGGAGAAGAGAGGACACAAGGGGAGACATGACAGCTATGAAGGTATTTGAAAGGATGACATGTGGAGACTCATTTGGTTAGATTTAACTTAATTGGTTCCAGAGGGCAGAACTAGGAGCAATGCAAAGAAGTTGCAAAGAGGTAAAATTAGGGCCAATTTTAGGAAAGATTTTCTCAAAATTAGAGCTGCCCCAAAATGGAATGGGCTGCCAATAGAAGTAGTGAGTCCCGCCTCCTTGGAGGTTTCCAATTAATGGCTGGTAGATAAATTGTCAGGTATATTATGATTCCTTTCATATGTGAGTTGGGCTGCATGGCCACTGAGATGCCTTCTGATTTTCAAATTCTATGGTTCTGGTTATTAGTTAGGAGAAAAGAAAATTTGGCAACAGACATGATAGCCATTTCCAAGTGTTTAAAGGGCCATTGTGCGGAAAAAGGTTTATTTATTCTGCTTGGACCTAAAAGGTAGAACTACGAACATTACTAAGCAGAAGTTGCAAAATAAGCAAATTTAGATTCAGTATCAGGAAAAAAACTTTCTAAGAATTACAGCTATCCTTTTTTGAAGACTCTGAGCCTGGGAAGAAGTAGAAGAAATCAACTTTCTTTAGCCAAGCTAGGAATAATGTTGGAAAATAGCTAGCATTTCTATAGTACTTTAATGTTTACAATGCATTTTACATATATCATCTCATTTGATCCTTACTCTGTGACGTAGGTGCTATTATTATCTACATTTTACAGATGAGGAAACTGAGACAGACAGTGGTTAGGGGACTTGATTGGCATTACATGACTAATAAGTGTCTGAAGCAGGATTTGTACTAAGGTTTTGCTGACTCCAAGTCTGGCATTCTATTGGTAACTCTTCATGAAAAGGGAAGCTTGAGTTAGAAAGGTTTTGATAGCTACCTAAAAAGCTCTTCTATTTGCCATTTGGATCTGGTTATAGGCTGTACTAAGGGCTGTCTGTTTTGGTATAGCACCTGAGTTAATAATGGTCTTGTAAATAAAGTTTTACATTTTACAATAAAGCATTTTAAACATTACAAAATAAAACAAAACTTTATTTGTAAATGTAAAATCCATGGTGGAGAGGGGCAGGACAGGCAGTATAAAAACAGGAGGGCCTTAGGCTGAATCAGGCTATTGTTTGCCAACCCTTTGGCTGACTGAGAAGAGCCAAAAATGCATTGATTTCAGTTCTTTATATTTCCAATCTTCAATAAACTAGTAACACATGAATGTAGAGTTTCAGGAGTAACAGCATGTCAAGGAAACAAATGTCAGGAGAATAAAGTCATGATATACATTCCTAGAAGAGAGTGAAAGCATGAGTAGAAACAGTGTTGAAGGTTTATGATGAATAACGTACCACAGAGAAATGCATCCTCTTTGAATCAAGCCATAAAGGTGGTGATTAGTATGAGAGGAATGTAGTAGATGTCATTTATCTCAGTTGTCCTAAAGCCCTTGACAGAATATTTTCTGAAGTCTCACTTGCAAAAAATGAACACAGATTGCCTTGGAAATTGGCTGATGGGTTCAAAATAAAGGAAGATGATAAACAGCAGAAACATCTCATTCTAAGAAGACACATGAAAAATGTTAGCCTCATTTTTTATATCTTCAAAAATGATCTGGGAAAAAATCATGCCTTAAACCAACAGTGCTCATTTGGAAGATCTTATAATTTAGAATATAGTCAGAAAAAGAAATTCTCATTGTACAGGAAAGGAGAAAGTCAAACTTGAAAAATCAGTGATGGATGATAAGCTATTTGAGGCATGGTTATCCTAGACCCATGACTCATATTTGATTCTCTGATACTTTGATGTATCCAAGATCTCATCAGTGTGGTTAGTCTCTTTAATAGTGTAGGCCTTGGTCTACCTGTTGACTAGCTTCTACATGCATTACACTCTGCTGTGTGCTTGGTAGTTGGGAGATGGAGACATGGATATGTTGATAGGCAGAAGAGAAGCAATCTATAGGGACACAAGTAGGAACATACAGAGAAGTGGAAAATAAGTGAGAAAATGAGGATGACAAATGGAGAAATCCACTGGAGAAGACATGAAGGAATGGGATCAATTGTTCATGGCAAGGAGAACAGCTACTTTTTCATGTGAAACAGGGATGAAGGAGATAGTAGCAGTAGGCATCTGAGTGATGTGAGATGAAGAGCAGAGGATAAGAGGGAGCATATATGGGAGGAGAATGGCCTCATTATTTTTTAGTGAAATATGAGGCAAGGTTTTCAGTTTTGAAGGTTGAGAGAGGGAGTGTCATGGGGAACTTGATGAGGAATGAAGAGGTTTGGAAAAGCTGCTGTGATGAGTGGGATAGTAAATCAATTGGGCAGGTTATAAAAGGACTGCTTTGCCATAGTTGATGCCATAAAACATAAATTTTATACCATAAAACATAAATTTGTGGTGAACCCAGTGAACATGATTTCATGATCATCTCTAACTTTGTTCAGTAGCATTTGAATATAAGTGAAGGCAGCAGATTTTATAAATAACCAAAGGCTGAGGCTTAGTGGGGCAAGAGATTTAATAGGATAAGTGAACAAGAGACTTGAGAAAAGGAGATAGTATAGAAGTGAACTAGATCACCAAAGGGTCAAGATGTGGAAGGGAGGAGAGTGTGCTCTATGCAGGGGTGATGACCTGGGAAAGAAGTGAAGAGCAGAAGAAGTGGAGGTCATAGCGAGGATAAAAAATAAGTTTAGGGGATTCAAAGCAGAGGAAGAGAAGGAATGAGAACACATTATGACCAGATAAAGATATTTCAGAGTTCACTAATATGGTATGGAACACTTGTAGGTAATCACAAGATCAACGACGTTACTATATCTCTGTGTAGCTGAGGCAGGGTGGAGGAGTAGGTCAGGGGAGAGGAGCAAGTTGAAAAACTGGAAAGTTAGGTTGTTTGAGGAAGTATCCATATGTATATTGAAATCTCCTAGTTAGGGCAGGATTTGGGGAAAAGAGAAAGACTATGCTAGGCACTGAACTCATTGAGATAAGGAGAGTGTCTTTGGAGGTCATGGCTCTAGGATACTACAAGGGGACATAGCTGCTGGATTCTTGATTCAGTGATAAATATGGATTGAATGAACCTCAAAGGAAGAGAGGTAATTGAGTGGTGATACAGAGAGCCTGCAAGCGTGAGGAACAAGGAGTATTCCAACTCCTCCACCACTGCTGGTGAGTTGAGGGTATGAGTGAAAGTATAGCCAGTGCTGGAAAGGGTAGCCAGAGAAGCCACAGGAAGGAGCCAAGTCTCAATGAGTGAGAGAAGTGGGAAAGAGAGGAAAGGGAAAAAGCACGTATGGAGCAGGTAAAGCAGAGAACACAATGGAAGGGGTAGGGTACCTTCAGAGTGGGAAGTTTGTGGATGTAGTGTAGGGGGATAGGAATAAGAAAGTGGTCAATGGGGGACAGGGAACAGAGTTTGAACAAGGAATAACAAGGAATAAGAGAGCTATAATGGGGTCAGAAAAGTATTAATCATTGAGGGATGAGTTCAGTTAGGGAGCATGGTAATCACTGAGGAATGAGCTCAAAACTCTTCAGCCATAGCAATTCTTGAAGACCATGTACTAAGTTATAGAGGGATCATTGTTGTTGTTTACTCATTTTAAATTGTATCCAACTCTTCATGACCCCAAATGAGGTTTTCTTGGCAAAGATACTAGTTTGTCATTTCCTTCTCCATCTCATTTTACAGATAAGGAAACTGAGGCAAACAGGGCTAAATGACTTGCCCAAAGTCACACATACTATAAGTTTATGAGCTCAGATTTGAACTCATGACTTCCTGACTGGCACGCTATCCAATGCACCATTTAGCTGTCTCTATAGAGGGATCATAGTATAACAAAGTATCTTAGAGACCATTGAGTCCAACCTCGTCATTTTAGAGATACAGGAAATGGGGTACAAAGGGATTAAGTGACTTACTCAGGGTCACATAGCTAGTAAGTGTTGGAGGTGCAATTCAAATCCAGATCTTCCTGACTTCAAGGTCCAGTTCCCTATCTTCTCCAGCAGAATACTTCCTTTATGATTTTTGTTAGTGGAGAGAGTACCTACAGTGACAAAATCAAAGACCCCTTTAATATCAAAATACAAATATTTATCTCATTATTTAGAACCTGTGAGATATAAAACAATGAAGCAGATGCTCACTGAAGGTGATCACCACTGGCATGAAGGAAGGTCACACAGAATCCAAGGTAAAGATGGTTTTCCCATAGAGGATAAAGTCCTTCAGATGGTCCTTTGTATGGATGACATTAGGATTATTATATCAAGCCCTGGAAAAGCCTACCAGGCTCGTATTGCTGTTGTTCAGTTGTTTCACTCATATCCAACTCTTTATGACCCCCTTTGGGATTTTCTTGGCAAAGATACTGCAGTGCCTTGACATTTCCTTCGGCAGTTCATTTTACAGATGAGGAAACTGAGGCAAATAGGGTTAAGTAACTCACCCAGGGTCACGTAACTAATAAGTGCCTGAGGCCAGATTTGAACTCAGTGTCTCCTGACTCCAGAGGGGCCAGTGCTCTATCCACTGTACCACCTAGCTGCCCCACCAGTCTCCTACAGGACAAGTATAGATATAAGTCTCAAAAATGCCTCTTGTTGAATGGACATACTCAAGAGCATTTCCTTCAGTTTGTGTTTGCTTGCATATACTTATTTTTATCTTACGTATATGCAAAACATGAACAGTGAATTGGTCCCAGAATTAAACAGGAGAGAAGAGCAGACTCTATTGCCTTTGAGGAATTTCAAAGTTCTTTTGCTGACCCCCAGATTTCCCCTGAAACAGGCACATTTATTTAGCCCCACTATTCTGCTGGTGACATTGCATGCCTGCCTGTGAGTCATGGAACTCTTTCAGTTTCCAAAAGATGAAAATTGAGGATTAAAGCACTAATTAGAGGTTCATGATAAGTGTGAGCAGACTGTAATACAATACAAATAAGTAATCATTCAAGAAAAGGATCATTTAAAAAATGTTTATAGGACATCTCTAGCTGGATTCCTTTACACATCTCAAACTCAATATGTCTAGAACAAAGCTTAATTGTAGCCTCAGGGGGAGAGAAGGGAGGAAGGGGGGAAAAGAATGAAGTAAAAAGTGTGTGGCAGAGAACAAAAGAAGACCTACAAGGAAGTAAAGAAAAGATGGACAGCTCTCAACACAACCTATGGTATTTAATATATAGGTTTTCTTGAAATGAAAATTTATTGCTATATTTTGAATCCTCTCTTATGTTCTGCTGTGTAAATGAAATGTTTTTTTTCTTTTCTTATTTTATATTTAAGTTTTAATATATAAGTTTATAATATAGATTTTTTCTTTTCTTATTATGTATTTAAGTTTTAATTAAAAAAATAAAAACAAAAAACAAAGTTCAGGCCAGGTGAGACTTCCTATAGGAATTCTGCTGAGTTGTTAGTTCCATCCTCCCACCAGAAATTATTTTATATGTACTTTGTATATATTTTGTTCATTTTTACTAATCTGAGTACATGCTATTTCCCTAACAGAAAACAGCTTCTTTAGGAAAAGGACTATTTTGTATGTCTTTTTAACCCCTGTGCTTACCACAGGGCCCATCACATAGCATGATTTCAATAATTGTTATACTGGATTGGATTGGAATGTATAATTGAAGAAATAAGATGAATCATAACAAGCACATAACAGCACATAACAAGAGCAAGGGATAAAAATGAACATCCCAAGTATTCCATTGGTATAATTTTGATAGCAAGAGAGCTAAAGGAAATGCAAGTGTACTAGACCAATGTGGTCAATTTATAGGAGGTTGAGGACAAGAATCATCCAGAATATTTAGGCATCGTGTCTTCATATATGGAGGGAATACTCACAGTGATGAGTTTGTAGATCTGTTCATATATTGGAGCATTTGGAAAATGCATTATGAACTTTCTAGTAATGATAGAGGCAGAGATAATGTTGCATAATGGATGGAGTGCAGAATTTACAGTAAGGATGATTTAAGTCAAAATATTTCCTCTGATGCTTACTGCAATGGTGACCATGACTGAGTCTTTTAATCTATTTGATCCTTTTTCCTTATCTGTAAAATTGTAATAATATCATTAGTACCAAATATCTTAAAGGAGATAATGTATATGAAGCACTTCAAAAACTTTGAAGTGCTTAAATATTCAGGTGGATCTATGGTCTTGTTGATTTTAATGTGCCCTGCAATGATGCTGATTGCAACCCATCCATGCCTGTCCATCCTGTATAACCCTTGTCGATGTTCTCTCATAGGTTCTTGACAGTGAACACACTATTGAACACACTAAAGGTCTTCCTCGTGATGTCCTTGCAAGGATACTAGTAGAGCTCTTAAATTGTCTATCTGTCATCCCTCAGTACTCAAAATGACCTAGTTTCTCTTCTTTTTCTATTGTAAATTCTTTATCTTCTTTAGTGGCATTTCTACCTTCTCTTTAAGCACATCTGGGACTATAATATTATTGCATAAGAGTGGTGATTCTATTGTTTTTGACAGTAAAAAGTTTGTTACCAATATCTTTACAGATCTTTTCCACTTCTCTTCCATTTGTTGTTTTTCCGTTCTCATAAGGGTCCTCAGGATGACTTTGGGTCACTCATCAAGTTTCCTTTAAAACTCTTTTACTCTCCCCTATCCTCAATGATTTTCTCTGCTCATAACTTTTCATTGTCCATTTTCATGACACTTTACAATTGTTATTATCTTTGGCTACCATTTCTCTCACTCTATCAAGTAAGTAAAATATTTTCTGACTAGTGAACTTTTAAAGTTCTTTTGGTTTCTTTGCAATGGAATTGATTTATCAGTTAAACTTCAGAATAAAATGATTATAACTGATGTTGATATAATTTCTACTATCCCTTATTCATTATTTATTATCAATAGTTTATTTAAATAGATCAGTATTGAGTTATTTCAAATGAATATCAATGAATCAATAGATTTTAATTGAATTTTATATTTTTCTCATCATTATTCTTTCTTCTAATTTTATCTTTGTTCTACCAAGTTGCTGGTCTGACTGTACACAAATACCTGATTCAGGGATGCCTCCCGTATCGACAATGAACCTTTTTGTCTGTTAAAGTATAATCTATTTTATTTTTTTGTGATATCATTTGGTATTTTGGTTCTCACCATATTGAGTGCCTATGGAATATTTTCACAAAGAAAATATTCCTGATATAGAGACATGAAACTTTAGTGCACTCCACTAGTCTTTGTCGTCTTTCATTCCTTATTCCTGACCCAAGTTTTTTTATTTGTTTCTCATCATCCTCACCTAGCTCACTTTTGCTTTGCAGCCTCTGAATATCAAAGTGTATCTTGATTCAATTTCGAAGGTCTTATTGAATTCTTAATAGAATTTCTCTACCTCTCCATCTTCTACAAACTGTGCTGGTGCATAAACTGCTCTTATTTTCATGGTGGTCATTTTACAAATCTTATTATGAATAAATACTGCAATAAAAGATGGCCAAATGTCCCACGAAATTATGTTTCTTGTTGCTTTTAAGTGCACAATAAAAACAACTCTGCCAATTATTTTCTTTGCCTCTTCAATAAGTATCTATGAGTCATCCTTTCATTTAGTCACTTTTTCTGGTATTGTTTATAACAAAAATGTCAAGACTGATATGATTCAGCTCCCCAGTAGTATGTCCACTCCTTGGTTATCAGGCAACAATTTCATATATAAAGTAAGAAGTCAAGTTAAAGGTTATAAACAATGTAAAAACTTTGTGATTCTGAGTACCATCTCTCTCTTTCCCCACCACTCTACCACCATCACTATGGAAGTAAAAGGTGGGGCACACCGGATTGAGGGACATTTTGTGCGAGAGTGGGGAGGTGGGAGAGGATGAGGTATCTGTTTATTTCATGAGTTGCCATAGAATTTATCTCCAAGTGGAGATTATCTCCTTACAATATTAGTCCAGTCCTAACAAATTAGGTAAATCGACAAGCATTGATTAAGTACTATGTGTCAGACACTGTGCCAAGTTCTAGTGTTCCAAAGAAATGCAAAAACAGTCCCTGTCCTCAAAGAACTCACATTCTAATGGGAGAGACAACATGAAAGTAGACTTGGTTTGTTTCTGGGATCCTACTTGAAGCATTCCCAGCATGGTATAAACTACATGAACTTTATCTCTACTGTCATAGCTTTAAAAAATACAGGATCACCTCCCTGCCATGATGAAACATTACATTAGGGCATTTCAGCTATTGTTAATAGTACAAGATATTGGTGCATTAGTTATAAACATCTATTCTTTTTTCAAGGGTTGGGGTTTTAAAGGGTGCTATTGATCACATATTCATTTCAGTTTCTCCATTTTTTATAAATTACAGCTCTTTTTTAATTATAGGGAGGGATGTGCTAGCGGTTATGATGAGGGCAGGGCAGGACGATGTGGTTCTATGAGGCACATGGAGCATTTTTTTTTCTTTCATCTGTTTGCTCAGAGGTCAATTGGAAGATTTTGAAGTTCAATGTGACTGATAAGGGTTTCAAATTTTTTTTTACTTTTGTCTTGACACCAGTATAAGTCAATTCAAGCTCCTTGTGCTTGCCAAGCAGCCAAGCTCTCCTTGGAGCATTACAGGATTGATTTTTTAAATCAGGGCATGTTGCCCAGTTGCAGCAGGCAGACTTAGTTGGATGTAAGCCCCAATACCCAAGAATGAAATCAGTAGACTTTACCTTCTTACTTCTTTCGGAAGAGATTTCAACATTGAAAAATACTAACCCCTCCCCATGTTGGTCATTTCGCACATTTCTCAGTACTACGAATTCCCTTTCTGGCTAGGTCCACATCTTTCTAAGGTACTTGCATTAATATACATACAAAGAAATGGAGGGAGAAAGTACATTAGCTTTCATAAAGTGATTCCCAAGAACACTAAATACAAAAGGGAAGCAAAACTCAGCTTAGGTTAATAAAATGTCAGAACTGGAATGGATATGTGAGATCACCTCGTTCATGCCTAGAGTTTATCTCCAGACTCCTTCTCCTTACCACCCTAGAGTACTCTGCCCTATGGACCTCCTTTCCCCGTTAAGTAACTATGACTTCTTCCTAGAGGCCACCATTTTAGAAAGGACTCAGCCATGCCTCACCTCACTTATTCCTGGACTCTTTCCAAATTCCTCTTCCATCTTCTCATTTGTTACACTGCTTCCAAGATGGGTACCCTTTCCCTCCCCACCTTTCTATCTTCCTGTTTACACATTATCTTTCCTCATTATTATATAAACTGCTTATTTGTATTTATATCCTTAAAGATTAGCACAGTACCTGGAACATAGTAAATTTACCTTTCCTTCCCTCTTCCTCTCCAGGTCAATTCTATGTCTCTCCCTCTCTCCTCAAAGTCTAGTCTGTAGACTAAATTCCCTGGGGGTCCCAGTACTGTTTTCACAATAATACTAAGATATTTTTCATCTATTAAAATGCTCCTTTTTCCAGCTAGGCATTTGTGTGAAGCTAGATTTTCTTCATATACTTCAAACCAAAAAAACATATCTCAACAGATTGACTGCAGAAGCAGATATGAGAATCCAACTGTCTTCTATTAAGCCAGACAATAGAGAGACTTGCAAAAATATGTAAAACAACCCTAAGTTTCTCATTTACTTTTTTGTTTTAGAAAAATTATTTTGCATAAATGTTATTTATATTAACATGTAATGAGTTTATCATTATTTTAAATGAGTAAATATTTCCATAAAATTATCAGTTTTAATTTCTAATATGGTGAATATTTATAGTGTTAATCCACATAGCCATAAACTTCTAGAGGTCCTTCATAATTTTAGAAGTGTAAAGGGATCCTGAGAACAAAAAGCTTGAGAATTGCTGGATTAGTGGCCAGGCTAGTGCTGGAAGCCAGTTCTTTTCCCTCTCCTTCTGTGTCCTTACTCCATGTGCACACACAGTCTTATTTCCTTTCATTTATCCTGTACTGGTTGAGAACCCTATATATGTGTTTATTCTCATAATTATTCTTTAGCAGTCTTGGGAGAGCCAGTTTAGATCTTGGAATCAGGCAAATC
This sequence comes from Trichosurus vulpecula, assembly GCF_011100635.1. NCBI lineage: Eukaryota > Metazoa > Chordata > Mammalia > Diprotodontia > Phalangeridae > Trichosurus > Trichosurus vulpecula. The sequence continues at coordinate 110,371,354 of NC_050579.1, forward strand.
AATGTTTCCTGAGTAATTAATGAGCCTGTCCCTAAATCTTAGAAATTGCTTCCTACTGCTCCCCTGAACCACTACTACATTTTAAATTGTTTTAATTTATCCTATGTATCCTCATTAAATCCTTGTAATATTTTCTTCTTACGGTGTTTGTTTTTCTTATTAGATGCTGCAGTTAATCTAAGACTATGTCTTTACTACATGAAATGAAAGGAGGAATTAATCATTATCTCATTTAATTTGCTCAACACAGTCTACAAATCCAGACATTACAGGGCCCCTAAGAAATCGTTTCTGGAAATGAAAGTGGGATAGATAGGACTGGTTTTATAGAGCTTGGGCCAAAAAGCCCAAGGATTGTCCATAGGTCCAAAAAGACAATGAATCAACTAGACAGTAGACTCAGAAAGGAACTTTGAAGTCATCTTGTCCAATTCCCTCATTTTACAGACAGGGAGACTGTGGCCCAGAGAGAGAGAGGAAAGGTACTGATCTACAAACAAGTATTTTAAAAATTGACTCCTTTTTTGGCAATTTGTTCAGTCATTCCTCAATTGATGGGCATCCCCTCAATTTTCAGTTCTTGGCCACTACAAAAAGAGCTGCTATAAATATTTTTGTACATGTGGGTCCTTTCCCCACTTTTATGTTCTCTTTGAGATACAGCCATAGAAATGGAATTGCTGGGTCAAAGGGTATGCACATTTTTATAGCCCTTTCGGCATAGTTCCAAATTATTCTCCAGAATAGTTGGATCAGTTCACAACTCCACCAACAATGAATTAGTGTTCCAATTTGCCTACATCTTCTCCAACATTTATTATTTTCCTGTTTTGTCATGTTAGCCAATCTGATAGGTGTGATGTGGCACCTCAGAGTTGTTTTGATTTGCATTTCTCTAATCAACAGTGATTTAGAGTCAAACGTGCATTTATGAAACATTTATTAAACACCTGCTATTTTCAAGGGACTAGAGATGCAAGAGCAAAATTAAAAAAAAAAACCTTTTTCTGCCTTCTAGGAGCTTACATTCTTTTGGGGATATGCTACCTTTAAACATGAAACATGCAAAATAATTTGAGAAGGTACAGAGTTCCACTAGCTGGCACCTACCTTCCAAGTTTGTTGTGAGGATAAAAAATTACATAAGATTTATAAAGTTCTTTGTACACCTTAAAGCAGTATATAAACACTAGCTATTACTGTTGTTGCTTTTATATACATTGTTAAATGGCTTTTTCAAATCATTACTCCAATTTACTATTCACAAGAGTAATTTGTATGTGTTTGCAAATACCAACACTCTTTAAAATCTAAAATCAGAGTCTGGAAAGGTCCTTTCTTAGAGAAAAGGTTAATTTTCCCAATAGTGATAAGTGCTACTCCCTCAGAAATATTTGGAGCAATGAATTTATTACATAAAGGTCAGTCTCAGAAGCAGAAGATAAATAACCCCATTTAGAATAGATATACTTCTGATCAACCAGGTTGAAAGGGGTGAACAGGGTAAAAGGAGGCCATTAAAGAAAATAAAATTAATATTACTCATTTTTAACCATACTTCTCGTATTTTTTTCCCTATCTACAAAAAGTTGCCTTAAGAGGTCTAACTTCTCAACTCCCCTCAGTGCTAAAGAGAGAGGAAGGGAGGGAGACAGAGACTGGGGTACTAACTAGATGGGACAGATGACATTGTGTCAAAAGGGTTGGCAGTATTGGGGCTCAGGACAGTAAGAAGAGTGGAAATAATGACAGACTGCCCAGTGTCACAGTGACTAGAAGTGACTGAAGTGTGGTACTTTAATAAAAATCAATTATTAACCCTTAATGACCTCTACTGTGTATTGTCTGGTTAGAATTTGGTAGTAGAAGTAGATGGAGAATTAATGGCAGCCCTTTAGACCTTTGGTATCATTTATTCTACAGCTAAGTAAGAAACTATGGCTGAAAGTAGGGGAATAGTCATGAAAAAAAAGTTGCCTGGAGAAACTAGGGCATTTTCTATGGTGGAATAGACTATTAAAAAAACCCTTATATTGTTATCTTTTATTTTTACATCATTTGCATTTCCCAGTTTATCTGTCCTTTCTACTCCCACCCCCTTCAGTGAGTTTTCTCTTATAATAAAGAACAAAAATGTAAACAAGGGAAAAATTCTGCAAAAATAACCAATGCATCGAAAAATCTGATGTATCTCATTTCTGGGAGATGCCTGCTCACGTCTCTTCTTTGGGGCCAATCAATGTCTTTTCATCTCTCTTTTATTTATGGATGAACATAGTTATAATTTCAAAGAATTCAGTACCAATTGTTTTGCTGATCTTTCCATTTAAACTGTTGTAGTCAACATGTATATTGTTTTCCTGATTCTGCTTACTTCACTTTGCAACAATACATATATTTTTGCATTTCCTTATGTGTTTATAATATTAGCCACTTCTTAAAGCACAGTAATATTTCCTTTAATTTATGTACCATAACTTGTTGGGCCATTCCTCATTCACTGACAGGCCATTTCTATATGCCTCCCACCATCTCCGCCCCCCCCCCCATTGATATTCTGCCTTATGGCTGGGCATCATAAAGATTTCTAGTCTATTTTTAAAAGATAGATCAATCATGGTGGGAAACGTTAACACAGAAATTCAGAATTTTAGTACCGAAAGGACCTGGAAGATCATCTACTCTGATCTCATGTCATTTTATGCATGAGGAAACAGAAACCCAGACTACAACATTCTCACAAAGATTAAAAGCCAGTGTAATTTCCATGAAACTATATCATATGCACAGTACCACACAGTCTCAAAAAACATATGTTAATGAGAAAAAAGAAAGCCAATATTATCTAGCTAATTCTGTTATATCTTGTGTCCAAGATAGAGAATCTTTCTCGCAAATGGAAATGCACGTTAGTTTTCTCTTGACATTCAAAATGGTAAACCTCTAGCAATTTTGTAAATCATATGAAAAAATTATCAAGAATACCTGAATTCATTGAGTCCTTCAACTTTGCTTCTATAACTACCCAAACCGAGCTGGTCATTTGTTCTTCCAACCTTTTTAATTTTTCTCTCAGTTTCTCTGTACTAGTCACTTCAAGGATGGCTTCTCTCCTTGGTCTCCATTGTTGACTAAGTTTTACCAACCTTTAATTATATATTATAATCTCTTGACATAGCTCTATTCCTGTTTCTTAGGATAGCTATCATCCAGTTTACTCTTTCAACCCCTACAAGCATTTTCTTAGTATTTTTTTTTCACCTTTCTCTTAGGCAAGGTCATCCTTTCCCCCAGCTCCCCCACCAATCAATCACTTTTCCTAGAGAAACTTCACTCTGGCCCCAAGTTCTGAAATCCCCATTTTTTAGCTTATGCTAATTTCTGGCTATCCTAAAATGAGCACCACAATTCATAATATAACTTGTTGTTTATAACTATTAGGGCAAAATTACAATTCAGAAAGTGGAAAAATAGTGATTATTCATCACAGAAGGACAACAAAGGGGAGGGGTGGTGCTATCAAAACTAAGGTTGGCCTGAGGAAGTGTACTTTCCTGCCTTTTGATGTTGGATTGCAGGATCAGTTTTTGTAGTTCGTGCATTAAGCATAACGCTGAATCCTCATTGCCCCCGCTGATGAGAACTCTTTTTTCTGTCGTTGTTGATTACTCCGTGGTAAGGTAGGAATTTCTTTCCATGCTTCCCTATTAGACACTATTTGATAGTCTCTTAAATGCTTGTTAATTGATTGATTTGCTGGCAGCTTAAACATCCGTGCTTTACCCTTAGAATTGGCTTTTGAGACAACAAGGGCTGGGTGCTTAAAAGGAGAGAATTGATTGGACATATACAATCAGTTCTCTGGAAGGAATCAGTCAGTCAATTAACAATATTTATTAAAGCACCTATTATGTTCCAGGCACTGTGTGTTAGGCACTGGAAATATAGGTACAAAGAATGAAAATAATACATACTCCCAACAACCTTATATCCAAATGAGGCAGCCAATTACGCATAAAATAATATTTAAGGCATAAAGTGAATAAATGTAAACATATGTGAAGTAGTTAAATACAAGGTATTTTAGAGAGGGGACACAAGCCTGCATAGCTCCTCCAGACTAGACAACTATGTATATCAAGGAACTGTCCTCTGGGGAAGGAAGGGTTCCTAGGAATGGCAAAACCCAAGGGATAGCTATAGGTGAAAGATCAACTCCTGCTCCAAATTGCCCAAATTTGAGACAGTAGCAAGAACACGGTAGTGGCAGAAATTCCTGGGCCAGTGGAGATGTTATAATAAAAATTACTGGCATTTACTTAGCACTTACAGTTTGCAAAGTATTTCATGTATATTGCATTATTTGAGCCTTGCAACAACCCTCTGAGGTAGATAATAATTATATTCCCAACTTATAAATGGGAAACAGAGGACTGAGGAAGGCAAGTGACTTGTCTATGGTCAAATAACTAATCAGCATCTGAGTTGCTGTAATAGCATTTGCTAGATAGGAATTTGCACCCAGGTCTGTTCTAACTCCAAGTCCTAGCAACTCTATCTGCTCCATGCTGTCTGTCAAGCTCCTAGGCCACACCTCATGTAGCACCTTCATTGCTTAGCACAGTGCCTGGTTCATAGTTAGTACTTAATAAATTTTTAAATAATTAACAGAATTTAATTTCCTGGACCAAGTCTCTGGACCAAATGAAAGCCAAAGCTGAGGAGGAGCAAGTTATGGGGCTAGCAAAGTGATCCTTGCCCTTCCTTGGGAGTTATACAGACTTTGGAAGTTAAAGGAAATGGGTTGCTTGACTCTCTACCAAGTGTGAGAGCTTTCTTGTGTGGTAGGTTCTCAACCTCACAGTAATACTTTAAGTGTAGAGGTGTCCAAAACACTTCCAGCCAGCAACACTTCCCAGTTCTGCCCCAACCAGATTAAAATGTGATTAGAAAATATTGAACAAAATAAATACAAACATAAAAGAACATAAATAACGTTAACATGCAGTTTTCTAAGTCAATATATGGCCCAAAGCGATCCTTATGTATAGTTTAATGGTCCCCATTTCTAGCTGAATTTGACACCATTGCTCTAACTCCGCAGGAACTCTAACTCTGGAAAAGGTGAGATTCATTGGGAGAGATGGCTGTTCAACTCTCTAGCAGTCTCAATCACATTCTTCTTGTAGTGGGATGTGCCTCAACCCTCAATTAATATATAGTGTAATTATCAGTCCTTGAGGAGGTGGAGGCTGACTGGAGAGGGAAGGAGATTGCCTTGATTATTGTCTCAGGTGTGAGTCCTTTGCATTTTGTCATGTTAAATAATTCTGCCCTATCATCAATGCTTTGTTAGCTTGAGTATTTGAATGGGAGCTGAGGCTACTTTTCCTTCGGTTGTGCATGCCTAGAAATGAGCCGTATTTTGATGTGCTTCAAAGAATATCTGGGTGGAAGCATGAGCCAAACAGTGATTTCTATGAGGGGCTCCCCAAGATTGATCCTGGCCCATCCAAAGCTTTGGTTCTGGACCACAGGTTTCACTTTTCATATACTGGATGCCTATTGGTCCATTTATGGTTCTACCAATTTGTACCAGTGAAATCAAAGTTGAACAGAGGTGAGGAACATCATCATCAGTAGTATTACTAGGGTTACTATAGCTATTAATTTTTTTCTGCAAAATTACAATTGATTACATATATATTCCTTTCATTCTAAAAGAACATATATTTAATTCCCTCTCATTTTACATGGAAATAAATTTTTAAAATAGCACAGAAAAGTGAAGTGGATTTTATGTTAATTACAGAGTGCGGCAATGGAACTTATTCCCAACCCTGATTTCAAACATTAAATCGTGTTCCTTCCCAGAGAATTAAGGGCAGAACACGGGAGAAAGCAATGAAAATGTAAAATGCTAAACAATCTTTATGTGTCAACATCTAAAGAAAGTAGAAAAGGATCCACAGAAGAGTTAGATTGGGGAAAATAATACAATGAGGTGTAAGCAATAGAGCAAGGAGGCTATTTGGGGCTGTTGTTTTGGGGTTAAATTTAAAGCATGTGGTTAAGTAGTCATGATCATTTTTGTAAACATTACTTTGGAAACTCCGAGGTTCTCTTAAAAATAATAGTGATTTATTTCGTGAAGTTAAGGGTTAGTATTCAACAGAAATAACTACATGGAGGTCTCACTATTATGCTCTCCTTGGGTTCTGTGTTGCAAGAACTCCTTACAGATGTAACCACTTTTCAATTCTTTGTATACGTCAATAATTAGATTGACTTGAATAGGATCCAGCAGTCACTTGACTTGGACCAAAATACCTGCTCTTGCCAGGTTGATCTAATGAGTTCAATGAAGGCAGAGACAGATTAACTCTTCTTAAAGCTAATTATAGACTTTATTGATAATCTACAAACCACCAAGGGAATACTTAGTTACCCAACAAGGAAACAAGGAGACATTTGTTTCCACCTCTCTGCCACATTAGGTCCCAGACTTGGGTTGGTTCTCAGAAATGAAGCTGCATTGTAACCACAAGCCAGCTAATTGGTCCTTTCTAGACTATTAACCCATTTGGAGTGGCCTAAGAGAGTTAAGGTCTCGCATCTTCATATTGAATGTGGACTAGACAAAGGGAGACTGGAAAAGAGCCAAATGCATTCATGCCAGGAATAGAGTAAAGCAATGTTTATATAGGATTAGTCTCTTTGGTACTGTGAGGCTCCACTTTATGTACCCACCAGTCATAGTCTATTACTGATGCTAACCCCCGGTGGGCTGGGGGTAAGGGTAAAGGGCTGAGACTAATCAGCCTGTATGAGTTCTACAGCAAATAGCTCCATTGTAAGGTGTCAGTGAACCTGAACTGCAGAAAAATATTAGCCTATTCTTGCCAGTATATGAGGATTTGCCTTCTGATTATACATACTGTCCTTATGCAGCTGATATAATGGTGATTCCAGAAGAAAAAAGAAAGCATGAGGGATTATTTTTTTTTATTAAAGGTATAAAGAGGGGAACTTGACCAGGGAACTTCTTGCTCAACTTGATGAACTTTTGGGATGGTGAGTTTTTGCCTGGTATTACAAAAGCATCTCCCCATGAGAGTGTGGACGTGCCCATTAACAGTTGGGTAAGAGAACAAAAGATAGCTTGTCTTCAGAGACCAGGGATGCCCTGAGGAAATTTGGCTAGTTAAGGTTTTATGTTGACCTATAGTAGTAAGCTGACAGATCTACTCAATCTTTTTCTCTCTTTTCACCTTTTCCATTGCACCTTTCCTCCCCAGAGGGCAGGATGGCAGAAAAGATTTCTCCCTCTTTCTACCCCAGCCAACCCAGTGGTTATTAATGGCTGCCTGTGCTCTTACAGATGTCCTCAGAGTAGTTCCTAGACTGCAAGTCTCTGTCTCCTTTCTTCCTTCCTCTGAACACAGGTCAGAGAACCAAGAATGGATGTTCCCATTCTAAGAGATGGCAACATCATCAGAGGAATGGTAGAGTATTGAGAGTTCCTACAGAAACACATGGTAGAAGTAGACATATGCTTGCCCACATGGTCCATGGGAGGAGCACATGAGTAATGTTCTTGAACCCCAACCTCATGCATAGAAAATTAAGGAATTTTCATTTCCCAGCAAATATAATCAAGAATATAGCTTTCTAGCACAGAAGAGAGAATTCCAGGGACATTCTAGCTTTGTGGGTTACCTCAACAGTAACACCACGAAGTTTGAGAGTCTAGGGGTTGGACCTTCCAGAAAAAGAAGGGGAATTCCTGAAAAGCCAGTCTTTCGATCAAAAAAGTGGAGTGCCAATTTGTCTCTCCTTTTATTCTCAATCTCTGGCTCCCCAGCCAGGACAGCAGCAAAGGGTTTATAGCCATAGCAAAGGGAAGAAAGAGATCAGGACTTTATCACTGCCTTCTATTAAAGTGGATTATTCAGACAGTGTAGGTCTTATGGGAAGGGGGTACTTTGTCCAGCAACCTATATGTGTATTTGCTTTCCTGGGGGAATCCAAACCACAGCGTGACACTACAAGTCTGAGAGAAGTGGATAGGGATTCTAAAAGACCTAGGTTTAAATCTTCTGATACTTGTTATGTGACCCTGGTCGTTGTTTTGTTGTTGTTGAGTCATTTTTCAGTCATGTCCGACTCTTCATGACCCCATTTGGGGTACTTTTAGCAAAGACACTGGAGTGGTTTACCATTTACTTCTCCAGCTTATTTTACAGATAAGGAAACTGAGAAAAACCAGGTTAAGTGACTTGCCCAAGGTCACACAACTAGTAAGTGTCTGAGGCCAGATTTGAACTCAAAAAGATGAGTCTTCCTCACTCCAGGCTTGGTACTCTAAATCTGACACTCTATCCACTGCACCACCTATCTGCCTGTGTGATCCTTGGCAAACTCCTTACTCTCTGTGAGCCTCAGTTTATCTTGTGGTATGAAATAAAGGCTGTTTTCTAGCTGACATGCATTTGTTATTTTGAATGATTGAACAGCATCTAAGGACTCTGGTGCCAAATCTGTGGAAATCTGGACATCAAGAATAAACAAACCATATCCAAAGATTTCCCACAAAGGAAGTGGCCTTCTAAGATCTGTCCAATAGGTTAGATCCAGTCCATGACAGCCCAGAATTTAGAGAGCCCTGAGTCACAAGTTACAAGGAATGAAGCTTAAACCCTTAAACATATTTGTTTGGCTAATTACTCAAATGAATACATCAAAAAATACTCGTTGAGCACCAAATCTGCAGGTTAGGAAATCTAATTTGAACATTTATCTTTTTGGGACATTCTATATTAACATCTTGGTTATCATACATATTTAACATATTTAGTTATCTGCAAAATCACCTTTCATGGTGCCTTACAGTTTGCAAAGTGCTTAAGGTATGGTAATTCCAAGAGCAATTTCTTTCATCAGTATACCCAAATACTATCTAATATTCAAAAGACAAAAAAGACCACACTACATAAATGTTTTAATGTAATACCCTCTACTGAAGCATTTTTATACCAACTATTATTAATATTATATGAGAGCAAAGCACTGGATGTGATTCAGAAAATATACCTTATATCATGGGAAGAAAATTGCCTGAGTTGGAGAAAATACACTACTGGGTTTTCTGAACATGTGTTATAACTGTATATAAATGTATCCTCTGTTTACTATATAGTTCATCAAGCCATATAATGTGTCACTGGGGATTTGGACTTCCCTGTAGGCAGAGGGAAAGTGAGGAAGCCCTAACTGAGAATCCTGGTAGCTGCAGTGTTCACAGCCCTGGAAGAAAGTGGGGCTAGGGTAAATTTGGCACTGGAAGCTGGTATTGCTATGAAGACAGGAGTTTTTTTTAATATCCCTGAAACAGAACAGTCAATCAGTCTTCCTGTAGCTGTCAGAGGATGGTTGGAGTCTGTCTTCAATGGAGCTATGTGAGAAGAAAGCAGACAGCAACTGCAGGGGTGATTTTGAGTGATAATCAGGGAGAAAAAGAGGAGACCTGAGCTGTGTGACAGAGAAGGGAATAGATGGCAGCCAAGAGGGTGATCGTGAGAGGTCATTGGGTCTCTGCAGGTTATCTCTGAACAAAGAATTTGGAGCAAAACTCATTAAAATTACCACTTTAAGAACTAAGGGAAAACATTTTTTTTTCCCCAAATATTCTTTCCCAAACCTATTTACTAAAAGGCATTTATCTACCAAACTTTCTGAGTAATTACTTAAGTGGTTTCTGTATCTATATCTAGTCCAGTGGTTCTCAAACTTTTTGGTCTTTGGACCCCTTTACACTCTTAAGAATTATTGAGGACCCTGAAGAGATTTGTTCTTGTGTATGTGGTGTTTATTGATATTTACCATGTTAGAATGAAATTTTTTAGTATTATTATAAAAATAGTTTTGAGCTTGTGGATCCTCTAAAAGGGTCTCACATACCCTGAGACCCCAAGGCCACACATTAAGAATGGATACGTTAGTTTAAGCAAATAAAGAAACTGGAGTTCAGAGAAGTAAACTGGATTGCATCAGGTAATACAGATAGTAACAGAAGCAGGATTTGGACCCAGGTCTTCTGACTCTAAAACCAATGCATTTTCTTATTCCAATTTTACAGATAAGGAAAATGGGCCCTATAGAGGTTACTTGGCTTTTCCAGGACCATCTGGTAAATTAAGTGGCAGAACCTAGTCTTGAAAACATTTTTTTCCTTCCAACACAAAAAATTGATGATTTGAAGGGACTGTTAAATCAGTTAATGCATTACACAAAGAACATGCATATTTCAAGAGTACTGCTTGTTTTATTTTTTACATTAATATACTTTTTTTTTGTTTTCAACTTTCACTTCCATAAGATTTTAAGTTTAAAATTTTCTCCCCCGCTCTCCCCTCCCCATTCCCCAAGATGGCACGCAATCTGGTATAGGCTATACATATACATTCATATTAAATGTATTTTCACATTAAACATGTTGTAAAGAAGAATTAGAACCACTGGGAGGAACCATGAGGAAGAAGAAACAAAACAAAACAAAAGAGAGAGAGCAAATATATGCTTCAATCTGCATCCAGACTGCAAAATTCTCTCTTTGGATGTGGATAGCATTTTCCATCATGAATCTTTTGGAGTTGTCTTAGATCCCTGCATTGCTGAGAAGAGCTAAGGCTATCAAAATTAGTCATTGCGCAATGTTGCTGTTACTGTGTACAATGGTCTCCTGGTTCTGCTCATTTCACTCAGCATCAGTTCATGTAAGTCTGTCCAGGTTTTTCTGAAGTCCAGTATTGCCTATTTTAAACAATTTGTTACTTATACATTATTTTGTTCCCCTCAGTAAGGAAGTTTCCCAATCTGGTAGCAGAGTATGAACTTTGCTTTACCGTACACAAAGTATGGCACTAAAAGGATTTGCCTTTCCCAGAACACCTTTCAGCCATATAGATTGCAAAGGACAAAGACATTGGTCACTATGTAATACAGAAGCAGAGTGCCTCCAGCTTCCAATTGTCCTATTAAGAATTGCTTTGCTTTAAAATTTAGCTCAATGTGTGTGTGGGGGGGGGCGGGGAATATTATATTTTAATGAACTAGACCTCTCCTTGGCCATAGAATACTTTGCACTGAAATTTCCTATGCAAAAGCCTTCAGGCCTGAAGTACCATGGGAGTTTGCAGGACCACATGCTTTGAGGACAAGGATTGAATCATAGACACACAGAATTTGAGCATTGAGAAGGGCCTTTTAAGATCTCATCTAACCTCATTTTATAGGTAAGGAAACAGTGACCCGGAGAAGGGAATTGAACGACCCTAGGTCAAAAAGCTTGTTAATGAAGAGAAGGACTGCAACCTTGAGCTCCTGCCTACCAGTCTATATCACTTCAATTTAATTCAATGAACTTCTTAAACAGTGCCTACTAGGGACAAAATATGAGGCTGGGCACTGAGGATACAGAGATGGAAAGCAACATAACTCCTGTTTTCTTTCTTTTGAATTTATTTTGTTTTTAATTTATGGAATAAAACAAGCATTTCCATAACATAGCATAATAAAAAGAGATGATTGCACACAAAACTGAAATTTTATTATGTGCACCTCACTATTCCTTTTAAATATATAATGCATGTTATTACGTGTATTATATATATGTATCACACACACATATATATATTCACATAATACAAGTTATCACGTAAATTTCTTTTTTTCCTTTTCTTTCTTCCCTCCCCCCGACCCCATCTGGGAAGATGTCAAAGTAGATCAGAAATTTCCAGCCTCTCCAAATTTCCTCCACAGACTGAACATTGCAACAAAATGAACAGAGAGCAGAAAAAATAAAAGGGTGTAGCTCCTGCTTTCACAGAATATATAGTCTAGTAGGGGATTATAAACTATACAAGCAAATAGATTTAGTACAATTGGTAGGTACATTGCATTGGGCAAGCACAGAGGTATGAAGAATTCTGAGATGGATGGGTCATTTCTACCTGAGATGCTCAAGGGAAGGCATCATATTAGCACCTGAGCTGAGTTTTGAAAGAAGGGAGAGATGTTGAAAAGTGAAGATGTAGAAGGGACCTCTTCTAGGCATAGAGGATGGTATGTGAAAAGGCATGAAGGCAGAAGAGGGCAGTGTAAGGTCAATGGGGAATAAGATCTTCTTGGCCCATCAATAGGCCTCATGTGGAGCCCGTTAAGGCAAGCTTGCTTGCTTGTAGGAAGGCTTGCACACCTTTTGTCAATAAGCTAATTAGGCAATGAGTCAAAAGGTTGTGATGCCTTCTGGCTCTGAGACTCTTAGCTGAAAGCTTTTGCTTTGGAGGCTCGCTTATGAGAAAGACGTGATTCCCTGGTCGAGACTCTGAGGGGCCATGTGTTTAGAGCTCCCCAACTCCTTAGAGGTAAAGTCTCTCTCAGTTCAATGGTGGGTGTAAAGCTTTAATTCAGGCAGTAGAGCCCTGTCTTTTGGTCTTTATTTCTCTTTGTATTTTTTTCTATGTAATTAAAGAAGATCATGACCCCTTTTAAGTTGCTTTCCTTAATAAAGCAGATCTAAGAACCTACACTAGCAGGCATCCTGAGTATGCCAGTGCAGCTGCTGTTACAGGCAGGGAGAGATCCAGGAATGACAAGAAGCCCAGCTTGGCTGGAACCTAGAGTGTGTGAAGGGGAACAGTGTGAAACACGAGCGGAAAGGTAGGTGGAGGAGCAGATTGTAGGATGCTCTGAATGCCAAGCTAAGGAGGAAGAATGTTGCAAAGGGGGGATAACTAGATTTGGGAGTTAGAGAAACAAAGTCTAAATTGTATCTCTACCACGTACTGTTTGTGTGACCTTGGACAATCACTAAGCTTCTTGGGAAAATTTTGCGGTGTGGAAAATAAAAGAGATGAGGGTGTTTAGGCCTCATTATTGTTACTTAAGTTAGAAGCCAAGTAATTAACTGAAAAGAGAGAAAGCTGCAGTGGAATTTGGGACTTGAAGAGAAAGAGGACAAGGTCTAGAATGGTAGAAGTTTGTTAGGCAATAAATCAGGGATTTAAATGGGCCCTGTTTGTTGAAGTTAGCTAGCATACGTTTCTAGTGGACTAAGTCAACCCAGTTTCTTTACATTTTTCAACAACGTGAGGTGGCTTGATGGTAGGAGAAGATTAGGTAAAGAATGGTGGCTATTCAGGTGTTGGAGTATTGGGAATTCAAAGATGCCTTGTTGAAATAGCTGGTTATAAGGGAAAGATTATAAAGGAAGAGAAGTAAAGCAATAGCAGATAATCCCGGTTTGTCCTTCATTGTCAAAGAGGACCATGAAATCAGGGAGATGATGACTTTACTTGCAGTTGACTTTGATTTGAGTGAGAGAGGGCTATGCAAGGTCACCAGCCTCACTTTCACCTCCAGAGCCATCTAAGTCCAGTGGACATATATAGATCAGGATGACTAGAGATTGCCCACAACAATAGATAATAGATTGGGAGAGGAAGAAGAAAAAATGGTACAAGTGATATGAAGAGAGAGAAGAGTGATTTCAGGAGGAGTGAATCATGGTAAAAGGTAGAAGGAAAGGAAAATGATTGAAGAGGGGATTTCAAGGTTCAGAAATTTGGATCTTGAAGTTTCCAGTCAAAGTTGAGATCTAAGGTAGTTATAGCCCTGGTATGAAGCTGAGGCAGATTGGAGATAGGATTTTAGAGCTGGAAGGCACCACAGAAAGCTCCAAGTCCAAGTCTTCATTTTAGAGATGAGGAAATGGAGGCCCAAAGTGGCCAAATGACCTGCCTATGGTCAGTAGGGAGTAATGCTTGAGCCAGGATTCACACATAGCCCTTTTTATTCCACATCCAGTATTCCTCCACTGCATTATGACATTTCCTCAATACAAGTCATAGGAAATTAGAAAGTAAAAAACCCTTAAGAGATCTACGTGTTAAACAGGTCCTAAAAATACAAGCATTGAAGTTTCTAAGGAAAGAGGCAAGTGATAAAATGGGGAGGAGTCTGATAAGGCAGATACCAACATCATAATTGAAGGGGGGAAGACATCTATGACAGGGATTGGGAGAGAGTGATTCAGTTGGATGGCCTAGTTAGAGGACAGGTTGTGGAATGATGGTAGAAGAGCAATGGCCTGCAAGTGGAAGTGGGAGCCACAAACACATCACCTCCTTCTCCTTCCTGGCCCTGACTTAAAAGAACCATCAGTGTAGGACAGAAAGTCAAGGAATATGGGATCCTTAAAGAAAGGCCAAGTTTCAATTAGTGGCAGCAAGTAAAGGAGCGTAAATGGTACCAGGCCCTGGCTGTGGGAGGCACTTAATAAATGTTGATTGATTGATTGGAAAAAAAATCATTAATAAAAATTATTTTCAATAGGTCAGTGATTTAAAGGGTCTAATGGAAGACAGAGGTAGCAGACAACGGGGACTGAGTAGGGGGAGAGCTGGACAAGGTTTGGGTCACAAAAATAAAAACTAGCTTACATTTCTTTATATGCTGGGAGATGTTAGAGCCAGGAGGACTGATTGTTAAATTTTCAACCTGAGCATTTACGCCTCAGAAATCAACAACCACTACAAATCTGGGTATGGCTTATTGTTGTATTGATTGTCTAGACTTGTTGTTGTTCAGTTTTTCAGTCATGTCTGACTCTTCGTGATCCCTTTTCAGGTTTTCTTGGCAAAGATACTGGAGGGGTTTGCCATTCTTTCTCCAGTGGAATAAGGCAAACAGAGGATAAGTGCCTTGCTCAGGGTCACACAGCTATTATGTGTCTGATGCTGGATTTGAACTCAGGTCTTCTTGATTTCAGGCCCAGTGCTCTATCCACATGGAGCTGTTGAGCTGCCTCCAAGACAAACAGAGGCTAAGTTTCTTGCCCAAGGTCACAGAGATAGTAGATGTCAGAGGTCAGATTTGAACCTCAGGTCTTTCTGACTTCAGGTCCCATACTCTTATCACATTGAGCCATCTGGCTGCCTCCTCTAGACTTAAGAAAGTGTAAATAATACAGATCAAATTTAAAAGTGTGTGTGCATGCATTCCCCTTGAGAGCCCAGTTGTTAACATATTTACCAGCATACCCCTAAATTGCTCCAAAACATTCCTAGAGCTCAGCAGGAGAGCAGCAGAAGTCTCAGGGAGTGAAGTCTTCACCAGAATGGAAGCCTGGTGACTAAAGGCTAATAACAATAACAATCTTAATGGTAATAGTAACAATAACTGGCATTTACGTAGAGTTTTGAGGTATACAAAACCCTTTATATGCATTATCTCATTTGATCCTCATAGCAACCCTTTGAGGTAGGTACTATCATTATTCCTGTTTTATAGATGAAGAAACTGAGTCTCAGAGAAGTTAAAATGCTTATCCAGGATCCCACGATTATAAATATTTGGGTTGGTAAGATTCAAACCTCAAATTGTGTTCTCTGTCTACCACATCATAGTGATTCTCTACAAGAAGAGTGTCCAGAAAAGGAATTTGCATCAGAAGGGTTGGATGAGAGCACCTGGTAGTTATGGGAGTAGGAGTTTAGGAGGTAAACTGTCCTTGAGAGCCTTAGTGCCATTACTCTCCCACTCATCTCCCTAAAGTTCTCTACTTTATATTATAAATATACCATGGCTTATGAACATTTTTGACTCATACTCTACAGACGGTGAATGTGAGCTGTTTTATCATTGATGAAGTGTGAATGAGATGCTGTGTATTAATACAAACAGAGGCTCCCTCTGGGTATTATACATTTATCAGATAAAGCATCTGAATACGAAAATAGGAAAACAACTAATGAACACAAAATGAATATTGTTAGCCAAATTAATGCTGTCATCTTCCCCCAGTGTAGCTCCCAAACAAAGTGGTCCAACAGCTAAAATAGAACAAGCTGGGAACACTCCGTCCCACAGTGTCGAGGATTTGAAACACAGAGATTTTTTCCCCCAATGTGTGAAACTCATCAAGTGTCAGTGGTTAATGAATAGACACAAGAAGGGGTCTCAGAAGCAATCCAGCATGTCCTTTTCCTGGGTTCCTCATAGAGTTAAAGCACTTTTTTTTTAAATGACAACAGCAAGAACAAAATGAGATTGTATTTCAGAAGCTGGCCTTCCTCCATTTTGTCTTTCTGCCACCTGTTTCCACCATTTTTGTAGCCCCCACCACCCATTCCCTTAAAGAGCACCAAAATACTTCAATATTTGTTCTGCTTTATATGGCTGGACAAAACAAAGACATGAATTGCTCAGCATTTTTATCTTTTGAAACCAAAAAGGGCCCAAGAGAGCAGTTGGATGTTGAGTTTGTGAACACTCATTTTCTCTCTGTGTCTCTTTTTGAATTGGCCATATTTTATATGCCATATTTTGGATTAATCTTCCAAAATGAGCAGCCCCAGCAACAATGGTTGGTACATCCCAATTTGAGTCTGTTTTAGCTGTCACACTATCTTTGTTTAAAACTGAATGCATTAATAATATTCATCCATTATCAAATGGACATGATCACCAGCGACTGAAAACTTTGTGGGGAGGTCACTGAATCTGTCAGTCAGAACTGAAGGGGGAGTCACACTAAAACTCTTTCAGGCATACCTCCAAAGCAGAAGATTACATGACCTCAGTGGGTTTCTTTGTTCAGTTGGTTCAATTGTTTCCTACTTTTTGTGACCCCATTTGGTAAAGATACTGCAGTGGTTTGCTATTTCCTTCTTCAGTTCATTTTTACAGCTGAGGAAACTGAGGCACATGGGGTTAAGTGACTTGCCCAGGGTCACATAGCTAGTAAGTATTAGAGGCCAGATTTGAACTCAGGAAGGTGAGTCTTCCTGACTCTAGGCCTAGTACTCTATCCACTGTGCTACCTAGCTGCCTCAGTGGGTAACCCTTTCCAAAATATAACAACCTTTAAAGTGTGAGGAAGAGAGTGGGGTGTAGTGGATATAGAGACAAGCTGTGAAGTCAGGAAGACCTGTCTTGAAGACTGCCTCTGCCACATACTGGTTAGGTGATCCTGGGCAGGTTAATTAATGTCTCAGTACCCACCCAATTCTTTAAAGGTATCAGATTTCAGGGATGCATGACCACAGTTTTCATAGTTTCACATATTAATGAAAATAAATATAGAGGATCAGACCAATTTATTTAAGCAAGGAAATTATCCCTTAGTTTTAAGTTAATTTCCTGTATATAATATTTTCCTACATATATCTCACTATAGGTCTATTTCCTCTTATTCAGATGTATTTGAGAACCAAAATGGTTATCAGCCTCAGTATAGAAACCCTTTATATATATGAAGAGCATCCAATTGCCCATTTGTTCATGGGGTTTCAATAATCCCAGTTAATATTCTTCTTCCTGCTTCCTTTTAATTAAATCCAAGCCTTCATTAAACAATTTCTTTGTGCTGCTTGCTATGCTAAGCTATGGGGCTACCATGAGCAATGTTTAAAAAATAGCCCATGTCCTCAAGGAACTTCCATTCCATTGGTCTAAGCTTACAGTCTACTAGAATGTTAACTTCTTTTAAGTAGATTTTTTTTCCAGTGACACTTTGATGGATGCTCTGAGGAGGGAACTAGCGATGGGTGCTGGGATATTGCGGTGCGATGAGTGCTGCATGAATCACAGATAGAGACACGGCCCTACCTAATAGCCACAAAAAAAGAAAAACTAACACACACACACACACACACACACACACACACACACACACAGCTATGAAGGTAGAAAACCCCCAGAGGTGGAAAGTTACTGGCTGTCAATTTCATCTCTATTTCTCCCCTTTCATTCTTTCCCATCTGCTTCCCCTCTTCATTCCAAGAGGGCAGAGGAAGGCTCTGGAGGTGGTGGCACATCATTTTTAGTGCCCCTGAGTGAACAGACATCTGGTGATTTTCATTCTGGCTCATGTACCAAACTCAGAGCTCCTTCCTCCGTGCATAAGGGAGTAAGACGGTGATAACTCACATTTATGTAGTGCTGGAAGGTTGGCACCACATTTTCCCTCATGCAACCTGATGAGGGATCCCTGGAAGGACTGCTGGGACAGACCTGCCTGAAAGGGGACCTTGGAGCTGCTCCATCCATGCAACCAGTCTGTTCTAAGGAATATGCAGAGTAAGAAGGGAAAATCTGCTCCCTTCCCCCACCCTTGATATTGGAGGGGGGCAGTTATTATAGCAACGACAGTGTGACGGAGCTGGAAGGAAACTTAGTTAACCTACAGCCTACTTATTCATTTTACATATGAGGAAACTGAGGCCCAGAAAAGTTAAGTGGCTTGTCCAAGGTGTCACATGCATCCTAAGTACCAGATCTAGCCCTCAAACCCGGGTGCTCTGTCCAGAGTCAGGGTTCTACGGATTATACCAGAGGATGACCATCAGGCCACCCTCCTTGACTTTTTTTTTAAAATAACTTTTTATTGATGTCTTATGCTTCTTACATCATTATAATTATCCCAAATATCCCTCTTCCTCCCCTTCCTAGAGCGTTATCCATTACAACAAATCGTATTTTTCAAGAAGAAAAAATATCAGCGCAACTGATCAATACAATGAAAAAGTCTGAAACCATGTACTTGTGTACATGTGTTACCCCTGTGACATTTTCTACATTCTAGTACTGCTTGATCTTTAAAATTTTGTTGCATTTATTTTTTTGGTGTGTGATAATTCTTTCCATCTTTGTTATTGGTGTTCACTTGTTTCAGTCTGACTCTTCATTACGCCAGTTGGGGTTTTCTTGGCAAAGATAATGGAGTAGTCTGCCATTTCCTTTTCCAGATGAGGAAACTGATGCAAATAGTTAAGTGACTTGCCCAGGGTCACACAGCTGGTAAGTTTTTGAGGCTGGATTTGAACTCAGATCTTCCTGTCTCTAGGCCCAGCTCTCTATACACTGTGCCACCTACCTGTCTCTATTGTTTCCATTTACAATGTTGTAATCATTGTGTATATTGTTTTCTTGATTCTGCTTACTTCAGTCTGCACCCAGTTCGTAGAGATCTTTTCATGCTTCTCTGTGTTCATCACATATATTATTTCTTACAGACCAGTAATATTCCTTTACATTCATATAGAACAATTTGTGTCATCATTCCCCAATCAATGGGAACCTATTTTCTTTCCAATTCTTTGCTATCACAAAAAGTGCTGCTATAAATATTTTGGTATATGTACATATAAGGACTCTTATCAGTGACTTTCTCGGCATATAAGCCCAGTAATGGAGTCTTTGGTTCACATGGGCATTTTTGTAACTTTGTTTTAATAATTCCAAATTGCTTCCCAAAATGATTGTACCATTTCCTATCTCCACCAGCAATGTATTAGTGTACCTATCATTTCACAATTCTTCCATCATTGGTAATTTCCATTTATTTCATCTTTGCTAATGTGTAGGGCGGGAGGTGAAACCTAGGGTTGTTTTGATTTTTATTTCTCTCAATATTCATGATTTAGAGCATTCTTTAAGGTGGTTTTGAATGCTTTATAATTCTTCTTTTGACAACTGTTCATATCTTTTGACTGCTTATCTATTGGAGAATAAGTATTAGTTATATATATGTATATATATAAATGTGTGTATATATATGCATATATGTTCATATATATGTGCATATATATGCATATATCTTATTTATATGTCTTGGATACCAACTATCATAGAAATTTGATACAAAGATTTTTTACTATTTGACCTTCCTGATTTTTAATGGAAATAATAGCTTTCAGGGCTGTAAGTAGGATCCCTGACACATGGGGTCAAATGCAGTTGAAGGGGTGACTATTTAGTGAATAATTGAAGTAGACCAGAGATAGAGGTCATGGGAGTAAAAGAGGATGGGGAATTAGGAGGCTAATGTTTTCCAAAGAAGGGGTTGGGGTGGATAAGAATTCCATGAGCCAAATATTGTACGTATTTGAGGAGAAGAAAGCATGACCCGGGAGTCCATGGGTAACAGTACAATCTATGGTGAGGATGCCATGCTTTTTACAGGATGAGAGCTGCTGAGTCAATCCAACAGAGGAAAAATCTGAAAGTCACAGTGGGAAGCAAGGGATAGGTCAACTCTCCTGCTTGGCTCTGAGTTTCAGGGATTTTTAGAGCAGAAGCCAGACTTGGAACAGATATCTTTAAGGAGAAATCTGGGTATCGGTGAACACCAAAAGATGGAATGAATGTGATAAAAAAGAGATTAAGGGTGAAAGGGAGTTTGTTAACAACACAGGAAGATTCAGAGGGCTCAGTAGAAAAAGAAAGCAAAGGAGGTCTCATAGTGGGGGGGTGCGGCTAGGGCTCAGCAAGAGAGAGATAAGATTGAAGAGAGACAACGGGCTGGAGTGGGGAGGAGGGAGAAGAGGATGTTTTTGCTTATACCCGGGTTTCTTAACTTGAGAACTGTGAACTAGACAGACAGACAGACAGATAGATAGACAAGATAGATATAGATATAGAAGATAAATATTTCAATGTAATTGATTTCTATTATAATTTTTTGTAAATAAGAAAACATATGTAAAGGTTTTACAAATCTTAAAGCACTACATAAATGCTATTATTATTATTATTATTTCAATATAATTTATTTTTGTAATTTAAAAACATCATTCTGTGAAAGGGTCCCTGGGCTTCATCAGACTGTCAAATGGGTCCATGACACAAAAGAGATTCAGAACCCCCAGCCTAGGCAGAAGGAGATCATTCTGGATCAAAGGAACTGAAGGCCCAGGAGATAGGAATTTGCTAACCAAAGAGCATGGGGGTACCAAGGAGAGACAACCTAAATTAGCTCCAAGGTTTTCACTAGGATAGTGTACAAATATCAGCATATTCTGGCTCTGAGGTGGAGCCCCCTCAGTTGATTAGAGTGGGAGGTGATTGGATTCCTTGTTTGACAGGAAACATCAGCTATTATCATAATCATAGACAAACATTTATTGAGTGCTTACCCTCTGCTGGGTGCCAGACCTGCTGCTAGGCAGACTAAAGGAAGAGGTGTGAGACACAGTTTCTACCCTGAGAGAATTTAGTATGGGGAAGGGGAGGGGAGGGACTGGTTCTTGGCACCTTGTGATGTAGCCTCAGTTTCTACTCCGTCACAGTAGAGAAAGCAGATATGCCCCAATGGGAAGGGGTATCTGGGAGAGGGGACATAAAGGTATGGGACTGTGGTGGGATGTGGTGGGATGGCAGCTAAAACTGAGGACTGGTCTAATCTGAAGGTGTATGTGGGGGGGGACAAGAAGGTGGGGGGAAGATGCATACCTGCTCTCCCTAACTACCATCCGCTTGGTCCATTAGCCCCTTGAGAACCTTTAACCACATCCTGTTGGCTTATGCCTGAGAGAACTGTTTGAGCAGGGGCCCTTTCTAGATGGTCTAACACACTCAGGCCTAAAAGATTCATTCACCCAATACCTTAAAATTTCCAGAAAAGCTCAGAGTCAGACTCCTCTCCCTCCTGTACCTCACTTACAACCTTCCTAGGAAACCAATCTATGAAAAATGTGATGTATGCAATAGGAGGCATATGATCCATCCTTCTAATTTCACACTGATCCCAAAATGGCAGCAGCTGTGTGATTCAGTCTCCTCAATCTCACAGAAAACAGAATTGCTATTTCAATGTTCAGGCCATTCCAAATTGGTCCTGTGTCGACTGCAAACAGAATGTCTTTTTTTCCATGCACTATTCCAGGTCTACCTTTTTTTATTGCATATAACATTTACTTTTCCCCAAAGTATGTGTGAAAAGAAACAGGCCATGCCATAGCTAGGAGGCAAGGGCAATATGTTTAGAAATCACGTATAGAAGAGGTTTGCTCCTGTTCCCATTCCCAGCTAAGTCAGGTAAGCATATTGTACTCATCCTGTCTGCATGGATCCTGTCTCTGATGCTAATCAGTCTCCTTACTTTACCTCTGTCCTTTGCATTATCTGCATACTCCCTGATCTCTATGGTTACAGGCAATCTGCTATGGCTAAGATCTCCAGCCACTGTGAATGATGGGGCTTCTTTGGTGTTTAGGTAAATCACTTTTTCTTCTGTAAGAGAGAACTGTCACCTGCAATGACCTGCAATGAAATCACGACCTGCTGGCTATTGCTTCCTGAATCAGTGTTGATTTGTCTGGGCAGAAACTTATATTTCCTCATATTCTAAGAGAAATCCTTTGCTTTTCTCTATGACTTTAATCTAACAGAAGTAAATGAGAGGAGGGAGAAAAATGATTCCCACATGATACTTCGAGGTAATTATCTGGGGCTTCCCTTCAATTACAATGATAGAGAATTCCCGGGTCCATAGCCAAGTTCCCCCTTCAGCATTTTCTGGGCTGCAGAGTGGCATTTGGGGCAGCCCCCTGGACTCTTGGAGTCAGAGAACATGGATGATTAGCTTGAGATCCAGGATTAGATTTTTAATTAACTTGGTAAGTGTATTTCAATGCAATTCATGTCCTTTGTAGTCCTATGTATTTTATTATGCACCTAAAAATATTCTGAGAATGAGCCCATAGGCTCATTCTGCCAAAGGGATCCATGGAACAAGAGTTAAGGACTCCTGGATTAGAGTTTCAATTCTGTATCTTACTAGCTATTTGATGGAAGGAAAATCATCTAAATTCTTGGAACTTTAGTTTTTTTCACCTATAAAATAAAAATAAATAATATTACTTTTAGGCAGTCAGGTAGTGTAGTACATGGATCACTGACTTGGAAGACCGGGGATTAAAGACTGCTTCATGTATCTACTACCTGTGTGATACTAGGCAAATCATTTAACATCTCTCTGAGGCTCGATTATCTCATCTGTAAAATGGGGATAATAATGACCATAGCTAAGTGGTTTGTTCAGTTGTCTCAGATTCTTCACGACCCCATTTGGGGTTTTCTTGGCAAAGATGGTAGAGTTGTTTTCCATTTCCTTCTCTAGCTCATTTTACAGAGGAGGAAACTGAGGCAAACAGGGTTAAGTGACTTGCCCAGGGTCACACAGCTAGTAAGTGTCTGAAGCTGGATCTGAACTCAAGAAGATGAGTCTGCCTGACTCCAGGCCCAGCATTCTATCCGCTGCACCACCTAGCTGCCAGCTAAGTGATAGAATTGTGTAATGGACAGACAGCTGGCCTTGGGACTCCAGAAGACCTGGGTCCAAGTCTTGCCTCTGCCATACTGGCTGTGTGGTCCCGGACAAGAGTTATTTTTTCTCAGTGATTCAGGATGTTCTTTGAGATTATAATTTGTAGAGCAAGTACCAATCTTCATTGGTAGAGGAATTGTTCTTTGGGAGTTCCCTATATTAACGAAATCCAAATAATAGTAATACAATGATGTAGCTCTCACCCCACAAGTTTATTGGAAATGTATGTGTAAGCTTGAAAACACTTTAGGCTGTGGCTGGCCACTTACGTATGCAAAAAGACAGACTGTAGTTAGGCAGATAGGAAAGATGGTGAACTTGTCCCCTGGCCTTCACTTTGTCTCTTAGTCTTTTGCTCTGACTACTCACCTACATGGGCATGTAGAGGAGATTTAGAGTTGAAAAACTGGAAAATCTTGAACCTGAGTTGTTTGGTACCAATTGTGCAAACACTTACAAATGATTGACAGATGTAGTTTAATATCTGGCGAGGGAAATTAAGAGGTATTATGGGAAGCATGCCCTAACCTAGAGTGAGATTATTCATGTAGACCCAAGTTCAGGGGCCAGGAAGTTGAGTCCAAAGAAAATTAAGCCTGAAGGTATTAGCTATCTTGAAGGATAATCCTAAAAAGGAACAAATAGTCCTTAAAACTTAAACAAAAAGCAGGAAAGTTTTTTTTTCTTCTTTGGGAGGCCTGTTGCTTGTCCTATGGTTAAAGGAAGGGCAAGTGTTTTCCTGAAAGAGCTACAAGAATTCCTTTTTCAAAGCATAACCCACTCTTCTCATGAGAATAGAATAAGTTTTTTGCCATATAGCAAAAAACTTCAGTAGAAGCCATAGACTAGAAGTAGAGAGAAGTTCCATAGCCATGTAGCCAGTGGGGCTATGCACGGCGGTGGCCAGCAGAGACTATGTGGATACAATAAAACAGCATTCAGTGGGATAGTATCAGATGGAGCAGGATCTAGCAAAGGAGTTGCTGATGGAGGCCAGTGGGGAACAGGCCTGCTGAGAGCAGTGCAATGACAGTTATAGAGGACATTAGTAGCTCTGTAGAATCAGAGGCCTTAGTTGTCCCTCCTTTCATGCTTCCTGGTCATACACATGTGTGTTCCTCTACATTTGTACTTTGGTCACCTGTGTCTCTGACACACATGTCCTTCCATGCATGTGCCCTGGCTATGCATGTTTCCAAGTGAATGCTTTTCTGTGTGTATTCCCTACATGTGGTCACTGTTTATACTGATGACTGTTTCTAGAGAGGCAGTACCTCAGGCCCACATGGGAAATGTTCTATATTTAATATTTTTAAAAAATTTTTTGTTAAATGTCCATTTTGTTAAATGTCCTTGTTTTAAACTATGTAAATTTTCTGCCTAACTATTGAAGGTAACCACATCAGTAGGAACTTGCAAAATATGATTTTAATGGCTGTAGATGGAAGGAAAACCTTGAACCTAAGATAACTTTCTCTGAGGTACCCATCCCATGAATTATGAGATTAATCCCAGCAACACATTAAGATCCCTTTTCATTACACTGTACTGTCTCAGAGATTCAGAGTAGGTATAGCAGTCTAGGGTATGCTTTTGAAATGCTTTTCGTCTCGATTGGTTTACATATCTCCATTCAGGAAACCATGCAAAAGTCCTGAATGTTACTGCTACCCACCATCTTGAACCAGACTTCCACTTTCAAGAATGCAGTTCACAATACTATAGAGCAACTGTTGAAAAAGAAAAACAAATAGAAATTCTTGAATGAGTAACTTTTTCCAAAGACCTTTATAAATCCTGGAGTTACAATTCCAATATGAGAGTTTCTTGAACTGAAGACCCTCCTAGAATTCTTTTTTTTTGGAGGCAGGGCAATTGGGTTTAAATGACTTGCCCAAGATCACACAGCTAAGCAAGTGGGTCAAGCGTCCAAGGCCGTATTTGAACTCAGGTCCTCCTAACTCCAGGGCCGGTGCTCTACTCACTGCACCACCTAGCTGCCCCTCCTAGAATTCTAATATAAGTGGAAAAGTACTGGAAGAAAACTGAGTTTTAAATCTTGTCTCTGCTACTTACAATTGAGCCACCTTGGTCGGGTTACATAAACTCTCCGACAGACATGAGGAAGGAGGAGGCATGTGAGTTGGAGAGAACAGCTGGAATGAAGGTACATAGAAGGGAGACAGTGACAGTGTTTAGCAAGTACGGGGCTTCAGTTTAGTTGGAGTGTTGAGGACTATAAGGGAAGTAGAGTGGGATAAGGCCGGAAATGTAGATTGGAGTCAGGTTGTGGATGATGTGAAAAAAGAATTAACTAATAAAAGCAATAACCTGCCAGCAATGACCAAATCAGATTCAGCTCTCAAATGAAAAATTTTATTTCTTTACTATTGTTTAATGGAGAATACTTTAAAAAATACTGTTTGCCAAAAGTTTTACTTCACAACAGGGTTTTGCACATTGTTAGAGTTCCTTTTATATCGTACAATCCCAGGGGACACATACTCATCAGCCAGTAAGAGTTATGGACAGGCCATAAATGGATTTCTTCAAATTGCAAGGAAAAGGAAACAACCATGAGCCTACCAAAAATGTTTTTCACCACTTTATTTCTCAAGATGTCTCTGAATCTGTACACATCAATTGAAACTGATAATTCAGTGAAGCTGCCCACATACATTTATGTTAAAGTGTCTTCCTTAGACAGATAAGTCACTGAGATAATGTTTATTCCTGAACTAGAGAGCTAAAAAATGCTTGAATTCCCTTCTATTCTTCACAGTGTTAGCTACACACTTATGGAAATAATGAAAGCTCACATTTATATAGTGCTTTAAGGTTTGGAAAGCACTTTAATATATATTATTTCACAACAATTCTCTGTTATTGTTGTTCAGTCATTTCAGTTGTGTCTGAATCTTTGTGGCCTCATTTGGAGTTTTCTTGGTAAAGATCATGGAGGGGTTTGCCCTTTCCTTCTCCAGCTCATTTTACAGATGAAGAAATTGAGGCAAACAGGGTTAAGTGACTTGCCCAGGATCACACAGCTATTAAGCATCTCAGGCCAGATTTGAACTCAGGAAGAGGAATCTTCCTGACTCCAAACCCGGCACTCTGTTCACTAGGCCACCTAAGCTGTCCCTAGGTAGGTGCTATTATTCTTTACCAATTCTCCCGAAGGTCAGAGCGGCTAAGTAATTTTTCCAGGGCTGCACAGCCAGTAAAAAGGTTTGAACCCAAGTGTTTCTGCTTTTTGGTGCAGCTGACTTGTGACCGATATCAGTGTACCAGACGCCAGATTAGATAAAAGTAGGCACTGAAAACTAGACGCTCAGAATTTCTGGTTCCTAGGTCAATTAAACTCTCAATAAAAATTGATCAAGTGTCTACTATGTGCCTAGTGCAGTTCTAAACACTGAGGATCCAAAGGAAGGTAAAAGACAGTTCCTTCTCTCAAAAGGCTTATAGTCTATTGCGGGAGAAAACATGCAAGCAAGTCTATCCAAACAGACTATATATAGGACAAATGGGAGATAATTAACAAGAATTGAGGGGGATTGGGAAAAACTTCCTGTAGAAGGTGAGATTTTGACTGGGACCTGATGTATGTGTCAAAAACAGTTTTTTCAAAAGGGAAAACTCTCAGAGAGCTCTTAAGCTCCTAAGGATCAGACCAGACAGACAAATTCTAGAACATCATGTTTCTAACACCAGCAATTCAAGTGCCAACAAATGCAGGTCTAATCAGCTAGAGACAAGGAATACAAAACCCAGTATCCCAGATCCATTTGAATGGAATGGGTTCTTACGTGAATGTTGTTGAAGAATATAAACTATGATTTAAGTGACTAGTACCTAAAAGTTGTGGGTCGTGGGGAAAGTGAACTCTCACTACCAGTAACTTCCTGATCCCATGTTGCAAAGAAATAAGGGATTGGAGTCTGTTATACTAAAAAAGAAAAAAGAAAAGCATCTGTACCAGTGATAATGTTCTATGCCATGATCACTGAAGATGACAACAGGAAAAGAGTGGCAGTAAAAGAAGATGTTAAAAAAATCTGATGATTGTTATCACAAGTCGCATAATATACTCAGTAAAAGAAACCACACAGTGCAAGTAGGAAAGTAAAGAGTTTTTGCTCAGTTTCTAATTATCAAGATCCTTTTTGACTGTCATTGGCTTCCATTTGAGCACCTTAGTTTTCTGTAGTTGAGCAGGTAAAAAGATGCATTCTGGGATGTTTGGCAAAGGTGGGGCAGCAGGGAGTCATAAGTTGTCTTTTTTATGCTTCACCTTTCTCATATGTCAAGTGAAGCGGTGGGACCAGATGAGGTGTAAGGTGTATTTCTTCTAGCTCTAAGGTTCTGAGTCTCTATGTTCTTACATGGCAGCTAGCTGGCACAGTGGATAAGCACTGGGTCCAGAGTCAGGGAGACCCAAGTTCAAATATGGCTTCCGACACTAGCTGTGTGACCCTGGGCAAGTCACTTACCCTCCCCATCTGCCTCAGTTTCTACTCTAAAATGGGGATGAGAGCAGCACCTAAGTCTGAGGTTTGTCATAATGGTCAAATGAAACAATATCTGTAACGTCGTTAGTACAATTCCTGGTGCTTATACTTGGAAGTCAAGGACAAGTTTTGTCTATTAGTTCCATAATAAATAATGTAATAAATAAATATTTGTTGAATTGAGTTGAATTTTATACCGCTACTCCAGACTCCTCACAGAGTATTATGAATATCGCAGCTGCCCAATGAATAGTAATAAGTTTTGTTGTTGCAGTGGTTCTGGATTCAAATTCTGTCTCTAACTCTTACTAGATTTGTGACTTTGAGGAAGTCACTTAACATACCTGAGCCTCAGTTTCCTCATCCATAAATGGAATGTTTTCACTAAGTCTTTGCTAAAGTTCCTTCTGGTAGAGTGGAAAATGTTCTAGATTTGGAGCCAAAGGACCTGGGTTTGAATCCCGTCTCTAGCATTTGTTAGCTGTGTGACTTTTGGTAAGTCACCTAATCTCTCTATGCTTCAGTTTTTTTGTTTTGTTTTGTTTTTTTTTACAAAATGAGAGAAATGGGCTAGAAGAACTCTAGGATCCCTCCTAGCTCTAAATGTGTGCTCTCTGACCTTTTTGTTACTATGATTTTGATTCAGTCTGTGATTTCTTCTGTTTAGGAATCTACTTAATGAAAATTCTTCCTGTCAGTGAGGAACTCTGCCTGTTAGTGCAGAATAGTATCTTCTCTGCACCTAATAATCTCAGGGAATTTTCTGGGTTCACTGAGAAGCTGAATGATTTTCCCAGGATCGCACAGCTAGTATATATCAGGGGTAAGACCTGAACCCAGCTCTTCCTGACTCCAAGACCAGCCCTCTCACACCATACTGCTTCTCATGACCTTATTACTCATTGTTTTTATCAAGGCCTTTTTTTAAAAAAAAAATCTAGAGCTAGGCCATTGGGAGAAGTTGGATAGATTCTCTGTGGAGAGTTTATGAGAGGACAGAAATAAGAAATGTGCAGGATTGGGAGGCTCAACTGAGTAACAAGATTCAGGGATGGGGAGGGTGTTTTCACATTGATGACATCACGGATCCGTTGGATGATACAAATGATGAAATGGAATTATGATTAGCCTTCATTTTACCTAATATTCAAACCATTGGCCCTCAGGGAAGACCCATCAACTCAGAAGATGGGAAAAAAAGGAACTAGCTAAATTACATTTTAAGTTTCTTATGGGCAGATATTATGCCTTCTTTTGTATCCCCCATAGCAGTTGGACCCATACCAAAAGAATAGGGATAGAGAGTGGACCTGCAATTTTACTGGTGTAAGGAACTTCTGGATAAGGAAATTCCTTCTATCAATGTAGGTGGTCACCTTCTCAGTAACTCATAGCCTTAGCTGCTTAGAGCACCGAGAAATTAAGTGACATTCAGCCACACGTGGGCCTTGGCTCCTAGGCCAGCTCTCTGTCAAGCACACTGTCCACCAAGGACTCAGTAAATACCTGGGCACAACAGAAAACGAGACCCTACAGGGTATTTGTTCTCTATAGGTCAGGATGGATTAGTGCTATAGGAATTACTTATTGTATATTATTATGATGATGGATGTGTGCATGTGTGTGAGTATTTTCCCACTAGGTAGACATCGTCTCTTATCTGAACTTTGGGTATCCCTTGATGTTCTGCATAAAGTGGGTACTTTGAAAATTTTTTTTGAATTTATTTGAATCTAAAAGCTAGAAGGAATTGTAAAGAACACTGACTCCAATTCCCTCATTCTACAAATGTAGAGGTTGAGATCTGGAAGGTTTCGATGAGTTACTCAAGATCATTTAGTGACAAGATCATTAGTGACAAAACCAGGTAAGGTTTCCTGAATTCCCCATGCTGTCTTATCCATTGGTAAAATCCCCCACCCCACATCACACAGACAGCTATTTTTCCTTTTAACAATTATTGTCATCTATTTCTTCTATTCCCTAGCTCTCTTTTCCTTCTGTAATAGACAGCTGGGAAGGAAAAGTTGATTTTTCAATAACTGTAGGTACTTGTTAAGTCCAGATGACTCTGGAGGAAAAAGTGAGGCTAATGACCTTGCACAGCCCTCCCTCACTCAAATCAAAGTCAACTGCAAGTTAGGTCTTCATTTCTCTGATGTTGTGATTCTCTTAAAAAAACAAAGGACGATCACAACAACAATGAGCAAGAGCTATAACTAGGGTAGGGCCATTAAACCTCTGACCAGGGTGAGAAATTTATAGGTCATTAACTTTGCCATCTAAGGAGCATTTCTTCTTTCATCAGTGCTGATAACTCTCAAGTGTCCCTGCGCTCTTTCTTCCTCTAGTGGTGTGACTGATCTGGGATCCCTCCTTATATGGAGGTATTGAGGAGCCATCCAACTAGAGGGAAGGGCTGCAGGTGCCCAGAGTACTTTAGAAGTGTGAATCAGGGCTGGAGTGAGCTTCCAGGATGTAGAAGCTTCTGGGACATTATTGAGAAGTTTGGAGTGGAACTTGGCTGAGATGAAGAATGTTATCTCTATATATTCTAGGATCCAGGAAAAATAAACTACTTGCTTTCCCATCAAACATGAACAGTTCAGGAGAGTGTGGTGGCTTGGGTAGCTTTTGCACTATGTTAAGATCTGTGGTCTAATAGGCTGGGACACTTCTGGCTGTGTCCTACCCTGCTTGTGGTCCAAGGCATGAAGCACATTGTCATTTAGGGCAACAGTTACATTGTAACATTAGTGACAGATTTGTCCTTGACAACACCTTATGGATCCTTACCTTTTTTCTCAAATGGGCATATGTCAGATTGTGTCAATGGTCACAGTATTCTGACAGTACAGTAGTGGTAGGTTCTAAAAGTTCTTTGAAAATGAATTGATGAAGAAATCAGCTAGTATTTTGCATGATTCTTGTGTGGTCCATCTCAAAGGGCAGTATTTTTCAGTGCTACTGTGAACTCAATGCTTGGAAATTTGCCCTATAATTAATTTTACATGAAATCATGCATTCTGCCATCATCCCTAGTGTCAATTTTAAGACTGTCAGACATTTAGAACCAAATTCTGTCCTCAGATGCTCATAGATTATTTCCATCTGGCCTTTAAGATTTTATGACTGCAGGTGAACAGCCAGACAGAATTAGAAAGATATACATTTCAGTTAAAGGTTTTAAGTTTCTCACCAAACTTTAGGTTGGGAAAGGGAATGCTGGGAATGATGCTTTAGGATTTGTAAAAATTGTGTCTGATCTCTTGCTATCAAATTTCCTTTCCTGGGGGAGCTCAGACTTAAACTGAAATAGAGGGATCTATTCAACTAGAAAATTAGCACTTTGGGGAAAATGTCTTTCCTTGCTATTTTGCTTATAAATATACATTGCTCAGTGGGACAGAACCATGAAGCTGCTGCTACTGAAGGCTCTTGGTAGGAGTCTGTACTCTAGTCCTGTAAGTTACAGTGAAAGGTGGAGGTGAGTGGTTTTGCTTCTGCCCAATTTCAAAGCCTTTGATAACTCTAGAGTGAAAACAATCGGCTGGTTTTACAAAGTCTACCTTTCTTCCCCTCCTCACCTCTATCCCCAAGTACATTCCCTGTCCTGACAATCCAATTCAACTTTTCATGGTTTGCTCTGGAATCTTGCCAAGTCAATGCTGAGGGCTGAGGAAGAAGAGAGAGGCAGTGACTCCATGAGCTTTTGGTGACAAAAAACAGGTTAAAAATTAACCCGGAAAGACAATACCTATATTTTGATGTACTATAATCATTTTATTAAATTGAAATGTATAAATATAATCTGGAAGTCTATATTCAATATAAACTCCTTCCACCAATTTTATTTTTAGGATTTTAATGTCATTCATTCATCTGAAGCACAATGAAATAATTTCATTTACATATAAATTAAATTAAAGTCAGTTATGTATCAATTACTATTTAAAATAGAAAAAAATCATTTCCAGAGACTTTGGAAAGCCGGTATTCTGAAATGCATTTACTCTTAATTAAAGGTCAGTCAAGATCCTTTCCGTAGCTGTTGAAGTTTCCAGGAGCGGAGGCAATCAATTGCAATAATTGGGACCTTGGACTATTTCATGTGTGAGCAGAAATCTGGGCCTGCAAACCTTGTTTCTGGAACTGAGGATGCTCAGGAATCCTCAAATCCTCTTGTTGTGTTAGAGGTGATGGGATGGTGGTGATGTGGTAGAACTTCCCTCTCTTCCACTCCTATTCTCCCATTTTAGCATACTGAGTCCCATAGGTAAATCACCCTATTTAGGGACGATTGGGGTGGTACAAGTTCATTGTGGTGCTGTGGAGAGAAAGGGCTGGACTTGGAATCAGAGAGACCTGGGTTCAAATCTCATGTCTTCCATTTACTAATTGTATGGCCATAGGAAAGAGCCAACTTCACTGAACCTATTTCCTCATCTGTAAAATGGAGATAATCGTGTGTAGCCCTTGATGGTCTGTTGGGAGGCTTAAATAAGGTAATGAATGTATAGTGTTTTGCGAAAAAAATAGGAGGGGCAGAACTTACAATATCATTGATATAAGGACCTCTGAGTTAGGAAGCTTTTCATGTCAGAGCAAGTTATCACCTGTTGTGCCATTTATGTCTCAGAGAATTACCTGGGGGCACTGAAAGGTAAGAGCCCTATGTCACACATCCTATATATATATATATCAGCGGTAAAACTCGAACCCGAGTCTTCTTGACTCCACGGCCAGCCCTCTATTCCCTAGGACACGATATATCATTTGCAAACTTGAAGTTAAATTTCTGTTATTGTTGCTATCATTGTTGTGGTTTTGTTATCTATAGTTAAGAAAATGAGTTCAAGTCCTTCCTAAGAAACTAAGAAATTAGCTGTGTGACCCTGGACAGTCTCAGTTTCCTTGTCTGTAAAATGGACAAGTTGACTAGATAGATTCTAAGGTCCCTCCCAGCTCTAAATTTATGATCCCATTATCAAGTCTGAAGTGGTAGGAAATCTAGATCCTGCCTTGCTCAAGCCCAGCCTAGCCATTCACTACAGTAGAAAGATATACTTTTTGGTGGAGTATAAAAAGGACCTCTTGAGAATGCCCTGGAGAATAGTCCATCAACAGTGCTTACAGTAGCCCATATTCCATGCAAAGCACTATATATATCTGGCACAGTTCTAGGTAGGGGGTGGGAGAGAGAATCACTGGTAAATACCCCTTAAAAATCCAAGACTGTATACAAAGATGCATACAACAGAGACCATGACAGCTACATAGATAAATATTCTTTCTGGGCCTTCCTTTGCCGTCTCCCACCTACCCTTGTTCTAATCTTTATGGGAAGGGACAAAAGACAAGAGCAGCTTTTTTGTCCTCTGCTAAAATGAGGGTGACCGTTTCTTCACCAGTTTACCAAGAGACAAAGAGGCAGCTGCCTCCATTCACCTTCCATTTCCTACTTAGCTGAACAAAGGAAACCTAGAGAGACTCAAGGCCTTTTTCACAAGTGTGTTTGCTTTGCAAGAATAGCACCTTCCTCACAAGGTTGTTGTGAGGATCAAATGAGATTATCTATCTCTACATCTATCAATTATCTATCTGTCTATCATCAATCTATCTATCATCTATTTATCTATCCACCTATCTATCTATCTATCCATCCACCCATCTGTCTATCTATCTGTCTATCGTCTATCATCTATCTATCCATCCATCTGTCTGTCTGTCTATCATTTCTGTCTGTTTCTGATGAGCTTTCCTGCCTCCTATTCAAGTCAACGTCCCTCTGCATTGTTCCCTCTTGACTTCATTGAAGTGTCTCCATCCTCACGAATTCTTAGTTATAGCTCAAACAGATTAGGAGGGGAAAAGAGACCTGGTTTAATACCTAATCTGAAAGGATAAACAGAGTACTGTGGCAAAGCATTTCAGAAGTAACCAGTCTAGCTACTTATTCTTGTTCAGTTGTTTTTCAATAGTGTCCAACTCTTCATGACTCCATTTGGGTTTGTTTTGTATTTTGGCAAAGTTACTGGAGTGGTTGCCATTTCCTTTTTCATCTCATTTTACAGATGAGGAAACTGAGGCAAACAGGGTTAGGTGATTTGCCTAGGGTCACCCAGCTAGGAATTGTTTGAGGCCAGATTTGAACTCAGGAAGATGAGCCTAACTCCAGGCCTGGCACTCTATCCGCTGTGCCACCTAGCTGCCTGTTAGCTAGTTAGACAGCCCAGAACAGCAAGCTCTGGGGGTGGGGAGGTGGGAAGGGCTCTTCACCAGGATAGTGGGAGGGAGAAGCACAAGGACTGGCACTTGGATGAACGTAAAATCTTTGCCTGAGGTAGTGCTTCAACAGTGACTACATGTTGTCATATGCCTCCTCTTTGCTCAAGTCTCCATGCTGTAAAAGGGCCCAGACATCAAGAACAGCTCAGCTCAAAGATTTTTTCTGCCCTTGACCCTCTACCTGCAACTAGTAATGCAATCTTCCCCTTTCTGTGAAATGTCCTACAAGTAAGAGGGCTGACCTCAGCAAGGCTCTCCATGTATGTTTCCACCATTCCCTCCCACCAAGCCTATCCTCCTGTCATGTCTGAGCTCCTATGGATAAGTTGTAATTTCCAGTGCTCATGGATCAAATTCCCCCCTTCTAACAGCCTAAACTGAAACCAAGACCTCTGTGTAAGGTATGGCTGATAAGCAAATTCAAGAAAAATGAAATGGCAGAAGATTCTGAAGCTACCAGTTAAGATATCACTATCAGGCCTTATAGATTTTAGTAATCCAAATGGTTTGTGGTATAAAATGTTAAAAAACAAAAACCAGGAAAGTATATATGATAGGATTACTATCTACTGTTCTTTCTCCCCATCCCACTCCACCCAAGTGAGATAGGCTAGTTTGGTGTGTGTGTGTGTGTGTGTGTGTGTGTGTGCTTCTGTTTTTGTTTTCCTGAAAGGTGACTTCATTGGTCCAGAGGCTTAGCCCAAGCTAAGCCTTCCTTGATGCACTTTCCTGACCTTGCTGACATTGATTCCTGATTGAGTAGAACCATAAAAAAAGTCTCACCCATGTAGAGGTATGGCCCTTAAGACTTGGCAGGACACCAGAGTCCTTGCTCAGCTTTGCTCAGCTGGTCAGATGACTTTCTCTTTTCTTTTCTTTTTTGTTCTTCTCTTCTCTTCTCTTGTCTTCTCTTTTCTTCTCTTCTCTTTTCTTTCTTTTCCTTTCTCTCCTTTTTTCTTTTCTAATAATATTTTATTTCCCCCAGTTACATGTAAAAATGATTTTTAATATTTGATGGGTATTTTTAAGTTATGAGTTCCACATTCTATCACTCTATCCTTCTCTTACCCCCTCTTTGAGACAGTAAGCAATCTGATATAGGTTATACATGTGCAATCATGTAAAACATTTCCATGTTAGTGATTTCGTGTGAAAGAAAGAAAGAAAGAAAAAGAAAGAAAGGAATGAAGGGGGAGGGGAGAAAGAGAGAGAGAGAGAGAGAGAGAGAGAAAAGAAAAAGAAAAAAGGAAAGAAAGAAAAAGAAAGAAAGGGAGGGAGGGAGGAGGGAAGGAAAAAAGGGAAGGAAGGAAGAAAGTGAAAAATAGTGTATTTCAGTCTTTATTCAGATGACTGAACTTTATTCAGTTCTTTTTCTAGAGGTATATAGTATTTTTCATCATGAGTCTTTTGGGATCATCTCCGATCATTGCATTGCTGAGAATAGCTAAATCATTCATAGTTGTTCATTGTAGCATAATGCTGTTACTGTGTTGTATTGGGAATCAAGATGGGCTCTTAGCACTTATTCAACCAAGTGCCCTTGAAGAGCTTGGCCTTTGTTTCCTTGATTAAATTAGGAGTCTTTGATGGCCTTCTTGCCTCAAGGGAAAGCCTAGTTTCCATGGGTTTGAGTGACACTTTTGTGACATCAGAGGCTTTTAGACCATGTGGGTTTAAGTCAAATTTTTGTGATGATTTTAGGTCACGTGGGTGAGTCACATGTGCGACTCACCTTTGACCCTGAACAAGATATATAAAACCAGGGGTTGGCTTTCTTTTTGTTTGGAGCTCTGAGCTGCAGCAGTAGTGATGCGTGACTCTAAGCCAGCTGCTGTCGAGCTCCCAGCTGAACTCAGATGTTGGTAACTATGAATTGTATTTGGTCTATTTACAAATGTATGTTTGTAATTTGTTTGTATTTGCTCTGAAGTTCAGTGTTCTGGCTTTTTCCCCTGAACTAAGTGAATGATATTTGTATGCTGGACTAAACTGAGACTGTTAACCCCTTAAAGTTGCTTTCCTTAGTAAAGCAGATCAAAAGAACCTGGGCTTGCAGCATTCTGTGAGCTGGTTGTTGTTGGTTTTTACACCCCCACAGCAGCTGCTAGCTGAATTGTTGAAACATGTATACAATGTTCTCTCGGTTCTGCTTACTTCACTCTGTATCAGTTCCATAAATCCAGGTTTGCTTGTTTGTTTAAAGCATCTTAATCACAGATGATTTTCCATTTTTAGGAGAGAAGGAGCTGCACATAGTATCCTAAGTTAAATGCTATAATATTCTAAGCTAAATGCCATAGTATCCTTGTTTTTAACTTTTGAATGAACTAGGAATTCACTCATTTCCTTCTAATACCAAACCTAAAGTAACAGGGAGTCTGCTTGAGTCAGGTCAGCTCATTACAGAGATGTGGAGTAGAGGTTGTTAAATAGCAATGGTGACTAATAAGACCAAGGGTAACCTGTAAATTGTAGTTTATATCTGATGGTACCATAACCTAGGGCAGATAGGTGGCACAGTGCATAGAGCACTAGGCCTGGAGTGAGGAAGACCTAAGCTCAAACCTGGCCTCAGACACTTACTAGCTGTGTGACCCTGGGCGAGTCACTTAGCCCTTATTTACCTCAGTACCTCATCTGTACAGTGAGGACATGGTGGAGAAGGAAATGGCAAACCAATCCAGGACCTTTGCCAAGAAAGATGTAGACCAAGGGGTCACAAAGAATCGGATGTGACTAAAGGACCCTACATTACACATAGGAATAAGGTACTTACTCATTTAGTAGGCAAAAAGCCCCAAAACTTAACTTCTTCCAGACATCTTTAGCTTGCTGGGAATAATTCATCCCCTCTTAAACAGTGCCAGAAACAGTAGCTAGGTCAGAGAACAGAGAAAAGACTGTCTGCCCCCTAACTATGCACAGCCATGCCCTGAGTTGAGCTTTAGTGAAAATATCAGTCTGCTGTCTTCCCTTTCAGTACTTGAGATTAGTTACTCAGAATGGCTTGATATGCTTACTCTTCACTGAATTACTTCTAATGTGGAGTAGTTTTAGTCTTTTATTTGGGTAAGGTGAATATGTTAATATTTATTCTTCATCTAATCATGTATATTAAATGAATGAGATTCTTAGCTGGATCAAGGATGTCCTTAGCTTCGTATTTTTATATTGTTTATATGTAGACTGATAGGGCCTTGGCAATCACCCAGTCTGACTCCTTGTTTCCAGAGGAGGAAATGGAGTCTCAGAGAGATTAGTGATTTGGCCAAAATCACCCAGCAAGTAAAGGGGTAGAGGGGAGACTAGAATATGGGTCTCCAAACTCTTAGACCAGTGCATTTTCTTTTATTAAAAAATTTATTTAATATTTTTAGTTTTCAGAGTTGATTTCCACAAGATTTTGAATTACGAATTTTCTCCCCATTTCTACCTTCCCCCCCATTCCAAGATGGCATATATTCTGATTGCCCCATTCCCCAGTCAGCTCTCCCTTCTGTTACCCCACTCCCCGCATCCCCTTTTCCCTTACTTTCTTGTAGGGCAAGATAGATTTCTACGGCCCATTGCCTGAATATCTTATTTCCCAGTTGCATGCAAAAACACCTTTTTTTTGAACATCTGCTTTTAAAACTTTGAGTTCCAAATTCTCTCCCCTCTTCCCTCCCCACCCACCCTCCCTAAGAAGGCAAGCAATTCAACATAGGCCACATGTGTGTCATTATGTAAAACCCTTCCACAATACTCATGTTGTGAAAGACTAACTATGTTTTCCTCCCTCCTATCCTGTCCCCCTCTATTCAATTTTCTCCCTTGACCCTGTCACTTTTTGAAAGTGTTTGCTTTTGATTACCTCCTCTCCCTATCTGTCCTCCCTTGTATTGTGCCCCCTTTTTGTCCCCTTCCTCCTTCTTTCCTGTGGGGTAAGATACCCAATTGAGTGTGTATGTTATTCCCTCCTCAAGTCAAATCCAATGAGAGCAAGATTCACTCATTCCCCCTCGCCTGCCCCCTCTTCCCTTCCAAAGAACTGCTTTTTCTTGCACTTTTATGTGAGATAATTTACACAGTTCTATCTCTCCCTTTCTCCCTCTCTCAATATATTCCTCTCTCATCCCTTAATTTGATTTTTTTAGATATCATCCCTTCGTATTGAACTCACCCTGTGCCCTCTGTCTATATGTATATGCATATTCCCTTCAGATACCCTAATACTGAGGTCTCCTGAATTACACACAACATCTTTCCATGTAGGAATGTAAACAAAACAGTTCAACTTTAGGAAGTCCCTTATGATTTCTCTTTCTTGTTTACCTTTTCATGGTTCTCTTGATTCTTGTGGTTAAAAGTCAAATTTTCTATTCAGAGCTGGTCTTTTCACTAAGAAAGCTTGAAAGTCCTCTATTTTATTCAAAATCTGTATTTTGCCTTGGAGCATTATACTCAATTTTGCTGGGTAGGTGATTCTTGGTTTTAATCCTAGCTCCACTGACCTCCAGAATATCATATTTCAAGCCCTTTCATCCCTTAATGTGGAAGCTGCTAGATCTTGTATTATACTGATTATGTTTCCACAATATTAAAATTGTTTCTTTCTGGCTGCTTGCAGTGTTTTCTCTTGATCTGGGAGCTCTGGAATTTGGTAACAATATTCCTAGGAGTTTTCTTTTGGGGATCTTTTTCAAGAGGCGATCAGTGGATTCTTTCAATTTCTATTTTACCCTTTGGTTCTAGAATATCAGGGCAGTTCTCCTTGATAATTTCTTGAAAGGTGATATTTAAGCTCTTTTTTTTATCGTGGCTTTCAGGTAGTCCAATCATTTTTAAATTATCTCTCCTGGATCTATTTTCCAGGTCAGTGGTTTTTCCAATGAGATATTTCACATTGTCTTCCATTTTGTCATTCCTTTGGTTCTGTTTTATATTATCTTGATTTCTCATCAAGTCAATAGCTTCCACTTGCTCCAATCTAATTTTTAAGGTAGTATTTTCTTCAGTGGTCTTTTGGACCTCCTTTTCCATTTGGCTAATTCTGCCTTTCAAGGCATTCTTCTCCTCACTGGCTTTTTGGAGCTCTTTTGCCATTTGAGTTAGTCTATTTTTTAAGGTGTTGTTTTCTTCAGTGTATTTTTCAGTATTTTTTTTGGGTCTCCTTTAGCAAGTCATTGACTTGTTTTTCATGGTTTTCTCGCATCCTTCTCATTTCTCTTCCCAATTTTTCCTCTACTTCTCTAACTTGCTTCTCCAAATCCTTTTTGAGCTCTTCCATGGCCTGAGACCAATTCATATTTTTCTTGGAGGCTTTCGATATAGGCTCTTGACTTTGTTGACTTCTTCTGGCTGTATGTTTTGGTCTTCTACATAATGCTTTCCTGATATACATCCCTGGGCTGGAGGTTTTATGGGACATCTTATGTGCCATTTTTTTAGCCTAAGGGTCATCATAGGAGGTGATGACCCATACAACCTCTATCCCAGAGTATGATAATATACACACTTGTAGAAGAAGCAATGCATCAATGGCACAGTGGATAGAGAGTCCCGCCTGGAGTCAAGAAGACTCATCTTTATGAGTTCAAAGCTGAGTTCAGACATTTACTAGCTGTGTGACCCTGGGCAAGTCGCTTAGCCCTGTATGCCTCAGTTTCCTTATCTGTAAAATGAGCTGGAGAAAGAAATGGCAAAACACTCCAGTATCTTTGCCAAGAAAACCCCAAATGGGGCATGAAGAGTCAGACACAACTGAAATGGACTCAGCAGCAACCCTAAAAGAAGCAGAAGAAACAAGGACTAAATAACAACTTGTGCACTCTAAACAGGGCCAGGATTTCAACATTGCCTCTCCTCTTCTAAGAATAAAGCCACCAACTGAAGGAGAAATTCATTAGGCTCTCTTTCTCTGGCTCTGGAGTTAGAGCATTTCTGTTCGACTCCTGTTTCTGTCAGATGTGAACTGGGCGCCTTTGAGCAAGTCACCCAAACCACTCTGGGTGAAGGTGGGATTTGCCTCTGAGGCCCCTTCCAGCTTTAGATCCTTCCCATTTCCATCGAAACTTCGGATGTCTCATGTCCTTTTAGAGGGTGGAATTTTCCCACTGGTCAGGAATCATCGGAGGAATGGATCTAGTTTCTGTTGGATTACAAGGGCCTTTAGGGGAACACAATCCAACACTACTGAACCATGAGTGACAGAAATTTGACTACTCTGTGAACCGTTATTGAAAGCCTCTCTGTCCCACACCCTAAAATTGGGAAAGCAAATTGCAGTGACACTGGAAAGCACCTTTTTTGGGGGAAAATATCACGTCTCTCTGCCAGAAATATACCAATCAACAGAGCAAAGGGGGTTCAAATATACTAAAACGTTATTCTTCCTAATTGCCTGCGTGGGGAATAATAGTAATTAGATAACCTAAACTGCATCATTGGTTTTTTGAGTAAAGCTGAAATTGGCTATTTGTATATTTTTAAATTGTCATAGTTATTGTCTCCTTTTCCTGAAGGACTGCTCGGTGCCTAGCAACTGCCAGCTATCCAGTGCTATCTCTTCTATCCAATGGAGCTGGGGAATGGAGGGGGAGAGAGAGAGAGGGAGAGAAGGAGGGGCATGAGAGGGAAAAAGGAAGGAGAACAAACACAGAGGAGAAGGAGGGGGGGGAGAGAGAGAAAGCAAAAGATCATACAGACTGTTCTTAGGACTAATTTATTTCATTAAGCAATATAAATGGCCCAGGATTAACCATTTCATACAGTGTAAGCTCACTGAGAGAGAAGCTCACTCGGGAGAATTAATATTTTTCATAGTTATATTTTCCCCCCAATTCCTAGCACCTGATCTAAGATCAGAAGACCTATGCTTAATTTCCATAATTGATTTATGAGTTTTCAACACCTCCACTGGAAAAGGGGGGGGAAGGAATAAAAATAACCCTAACCTTAGCATAACCAGAAGGATACCTGTAGTGGAAAGAACACTGAATTTTGAGTCAGAAATCCTGAATTCAAGTCTGGTTCTATGATAGTTATTGCCCAAGTTCTGTTATTTTGGGCAAGTCACTTTTCTTCTCTTGACCTCAATTTCAGTTGGTCTGGGTGACCTCTGAGGTTCCTTTCAACTCTAGATTGAGGGTCCTGTGACTAGCAAACCTTTGAGGTACTTTCCATTGCTTTAATCCTGTGATAGTTCTGGCTCTGACATTTGTTATGTAAACTTGGGCAGAGCACGTGCCTTTTATAGTTATTGGGTATTTCACTTGTAAGATTAGATTGAATAACGTGATCTCTAAGACCATTCCAATCCCACATTTTATGATTCTATAATCCCAAGAAGCACTGGGATCATCAAAAGGGACAGACTTGCTTCTGTACTAATAATCAGTGCTAATGATATCAGTTAAAGACCCAGAAATATGCATGGAAAAATTATTTCCTTCAGTTTTCATGATTGAGTTGATTCTTTTCTTCAACTCCCCAAGAGAAAAGAAACAAAACTAAAAATGGTGGTATAATTTAACAGTCAGTCTATATAAACTGTCTCCAATAAGTCAGTATTACGAATATAATAATAATAGTACACTGTCTCCAGCAACAAGTTGGATTTTCATGATCAGCTCATCAGTTTCGGACCAGATTCTCACTGACTGAGGATGGGCCTTCTGGCCACATTGTTTCTGGCCTCCTCAGTAACCCCACGTGTAAGACCATAAAAAGTGTTATCTCAACTCTGTCAGGCAGGATTAGAACTCAAACCCAGGTATTTTACAACTCAGATCATGAATTTAGAGCTGGCAGGGACCTTGGAGGCCACTGAGTACAACACTCTGATTTTACAGCTGAAGCAAATGAGGCTGAGAGAATTTATGACTTGCCCAGGGTAACATAGCTACTAAATGTACGAAGCAGGATTTGAATTCAGGTTTTTCTTACTCTAAGCCCACCTCATAACACAGATGAATACAAATGCAATATTACTATTTATATTAACACACTAGAAATAATCTTGATACAAGGTGAAGAACAAAACATTTGCTAGCAGAAAACCTTCCGTGTGTGTGTGTGTGTGTGCGTGCACGCGTGTGCGTGCGTGTGTGTGGCCACTGTCCATACTACAGTTTCTTGGAGCCACAAGTGAGAGTTGATTGCTAGGTGGGTACCAAAAATGAATGAAGAGCCCTGAAGAGGGCTCGGCAAGACCTCACACCAGAGGTGTTTGTCCTGTCTGAACACCCCATGCACCCCAATAAGCTAAATCAGGTTGAAAGTAACTGTCAGACCTCAAACCTGTCAGTGAATTAGGGAGATGTCCACCCCAAACATTATGAAGACTTTGTCCCTCGATCCATCCCCAGAATGGGCAGATGGGAACAATTTGTTTCAATGGCCCTGAAGGCAGCTGAAGCAGGTGATGTGGAGTGCTTAGAGCTTGGTCAGACATTGAAGATGCCAAGGTCATCCACTACATGCTGGGCCATTGCCAGTCATCTTGACTTTTGTCCTGCCACTGGACTTCAGTGATCTAGAAGAGAGAGGCTGATGACTTCATGCAGCTCTGCCTCATTTAAATCCCATTCACTTGAGTGTCAAGGCATCACCCGTGATGTCTCTATTCTTCTTCAAAAATGAAGGATGGACAACAATACCTTCCTGGGCTGAGGATGGTCAGGAAGAAGTTATTAAAGGGAGTTCTACCAAAACCAAAGCCTACATTGGGTAGTCAAATACAACATTTCTCCCAGAGCTAATCACCTGTTCAACCTCAGGGGATGGTCTAAGGTTGGGGCTTAAGACTTGACTATCAATTTTTATGCCCTGTGCAAGCAGGTGGAAGGCGAGGTAGATGGGCTTGAACCCTGGTTGTGGTGGAATCAGCTCAAAACCATATCTCAAATGCTGATTGTTAAATCTTCAGCTTATGCATTTACACTGGAAATCAGCCAATGTTACAAATCAAGGCTTGATTAATTGTTTTGTTGATTGTCTAGACTTGAGAAAGTGATAGGAAAAATGTTAATAATGCAGATTAAACAGCATCAGGCATACTTTTTGGGGGGACAGGGACAAACTGCTTGTTAAACATTTATCAGCACAACACTGGCTGGAAGGCTAGGGAAGAGCTCATCTGGGGCGCACCTGCCAGTATACCATCTGGTAGCTTCTTGTTTTAATTAATTATTCTTGCTAACTGAGTGCTAAGCTCAGTTATTTTAATGCTGCTGAATAACGACAAGAGCTATCAGCACTCTGAGATAGAGCCCTGGTCACGCTACCCTAGTTATGGCTTTGGCGGTGGTTTAAGGTTCACCATTGCACAGGCCGAGGTTTTTCAAGATGGGGAGAAGGGGAAGGATACAGCAAGAAGGTTCTCACTTAGAGAGAACTACTGAATGCATC
Organism: Trichosurus vulpecula; assembly: GCF_011100635.1. Taxonomy (NCBI): domain Eukaryota; kingdom Metazoa; phylum Chordata; class Mammalia; order Diprotodontia; family Phalangeridae; genus Trichosurus; species Trichosurus vulpecula. Next base: position 110,414,713 of record NC_050579.1, read on the forward strand.
ATGTAGACACAGAGTACTGAACAGAGGAAGATGAACAGAAGGTGAGGTCCGAGACAAGCTGAGATTGACTATGGGAAGAACAGAGTTCCTGAAGTAGGTGAAAGATGTGTTCTAGGATCAGGCAGAAGTTAATTAACAGGATAATGAAGTGTGCGTGTGGTGGGGGGCAGGGAATTACAAGCCTAGCCAAGAATTTCATGCATGTGTCATTTTATGGATGACTTTGTGTTTTGTGTGTGGGTATGTGAAATCAGGCCTATCTTCCATCTCCTCTCTGACAATTAATATTGGGGCAAACAAATTAAACAAATTAATAATGGGGCAAAATGTTTGGAAGGGGCAAGAGACAGAAAGGTTCTTAGTATCTCTGTGGGGATGCTTCTGTCCTATGTGGTACAATGGATCTCTAGATGGGACTAGAGTCAGGAATACCCGAGTTCAAATTTTACTTCAGATACTTAACTAGCTGACTGACTCTGGGCAAAGCACTTAGCCCCTATCTGCTTCAGTTTCCTCACCTGTAAAATGGGGATAATAAGGCTTGCTCCCCCAGGATCAAGCGAGATAATATTTGTAAGCACTTAATACAGTGCCTAGTACATAGTACTTAATAAATGCTTGTTTTCTTCCTCAGATGCATAATACATTGTCATCTCCATAAAACAGTACAGATAAAAACCATCCATTTTTAGCTCAGAACTGGCATTGAGCCAAATAGGTGAAAACCAGCAGAGCCTGGATCACCATTTCCTTATAATAATAGCTAGCATTTATATAATGCTTTGAGGTTTGCAAAGCCCTTTACACATTATCTCACATCACAACCTTTGAACCACACAACAACCCTGGTAGGTAGGTGTTAATATTTATCCCCATTTAACAGATGGGAAAACAGATTGAGAAAGATTTAGTGATTTGCCCAACATCACACAGCTGTATTAAGTACTTGAGGTGGGGTGGGTCTTCCTGACTTCAAGTCCAGTGCTCTATGCTCTGTGACATCACAGTTGCAGATTTGTGAGGGAATGCAATAGCAGCATGTTCTTTTCATTCTTCTGCCGCTCAGGATAGACCATTGTTGGACATGGGATATAAAACAGTTATCACATTTAGACTAGAATGATATGAAAATCCCATGGTGGGGTGAGGCTGGAAGGAGAGAAGAAAGTCATTTTGTGTCAGTATTTATCATATTTCAAAAAGAAGACAAGATCCTGCTATTTGCAGATAAGTGACATGGGAATACAATAAATGAAAAAGAATATTTCAATTGGCAGGCTTCAACATTATTTTGATATTTATAGAAGTCTAATGTTTTCAAATTGAAAACAGTCATGAATGGTTGAGTCATTCTTTTCCCATCCACTCCTGGCTTTTAAATATAATCATTTTTAATTGAAAACATGTAGGAAGGAATTTCCCTCATCTTTGAATGAACACAGTATGATTTATTACAAGCTAGCCGTCTGTACAATGATGTATCTTAATTCAGTCTCTGATAAGATTATGTCTGCATTAACAAAATTGAGTCCAGATTCAGCTTTTCTCCTTTGGAAGTTATTACACCAATCAGCTATCATCAAAGGTTCAGGGAAAGGTTAGCTTAGTATTCTCTACTTTTGTTATATAAAAATCAAATCAGTCCCCGGAAATCTAATTTCTCAGCAAGATTGTAATCTCCTTGAGAGCAAGGCCTGTTAAAAGTGTTTAGATCTCATAGCACTTAGCACAATGCTGTGCACGTAGTAGGTACTCGTAAATACTTTACTATGGAGATCAATTGTTTTGGCTATGAAAAAGCTCAGAAGATAGCCATGATCCTAGAAGTTAAAGTTAAAAGAGACATGTCAAGCCTCACAGAGCTGAAGGACTTTTCCTGTTTTCTTTTCTGGAGAGACCAGATAAGAAAGGTCCTACTGATCGTTTTAGTAGACATGTGAAGATCTGTGTTACAGCAGATATTTTTATATTTGTAATACTTGCAATAGGCGTTACAAGACAGCTCCACTAACCTGGGGTTAGATTCCTTCCACTGTTGGCTTCTGATCACAGCTCTCTCTTTCTTGAAACCTCTCTTGGAGACAACATGCTAACCCTGTTCATGCCGCTGAATTCATCGCTTGAGTTAAATTGTTAAAGAGGAAAAGCAAATTGCCAGACTTGTGAAAAATGCTGAGAACAATGGAATTCCTTTTGACTTAGGTTCTGCATGAGAAAAATAAAAAAGAGATAAGCCCAATGCTTGGGCATATGGTGTTATATTTGTTACCTATGATCCAGAACCAGAGCTCGAGGTTGTAGGAACCAGGTTCCATCTTGGGGATTTCTCTAATAGTCACTCTCTGGTTCATTCCCTCAGCCAGAGTTTCCTCTGAGAAAATCAGAATGATGTTGATCCCATGCAAGTATTGTAGTTAACAATGCATCAATGACACGACAGACTTTTTTCTGCCAGAAGAAAATGCAAAAGACTCACACCTGAGAATAGGCAAGACAACTCTCCTAACTTCAGTAATCTTTAACTTCCCCAAGAAATTACGTAGTCCTTAGGACTTGAAGTACTACCCTGTGGTGTGGCTCTCTCTCCTAAACTATTTAGGATCACTAGAGGTCTTTGCTCCTGACATTCATGGTCTGAATAACTCAATAGCAGTAATTAAATGCAAAATCCGTGTTTATGCATCCACATCGTAGTTCTGGCTCTTACTCCTCTTTGGCTCTAGAGCCTGCTTAGACATAGAATTTATATGGTAGGCTCTAGAATTCCTCTGCTTGTTCTAAGAACTCTTCCTGCTCTTATCTCTGGGAAGCTCAGCCCCAGAATTCCTGTTTATTCAGAAACTCTTCTGTTACTCCCCTCCATTTCTGCTGTCTCTGTGGTCGCCCTTTTTCTCAGATCATGTGGTTCCCTGGAGGGGTCTCAGTCGTCTTTAAGAAGCTGAGTTTCAGTAGTTGTAGCTCTTTGAGTTTTTCAACTCTAGTATTCTCTAGCCATCTATCTCTGATGGCTGTAAATCAGATCTCAGTCAACCTCAATGTGATATCAATGGGCCAGTGAGACCCCAGGATGAGAATTTTCATATCACCAAGGAAATAACTTCAATGCCAGAAGAAAGATGGCATCTTTGGCAGGGCCTTTACAGCTTTCCTGAAGATATGTTGTCAATACCTCATTCTTTAACCTTAATAACCTAGTTACAAAGAAGTAAACTTAATCATGTTCTTGTGTGCACACTCTCTACATGCGGGCAGATCAAGGGGAAAGAGCCAGTGGAGAGAAAGAGATAAAAGATGCAAGAGAGAGGGGATATGCTTGGTGGAGCCAGGTAATCCAGGAAATGGGAGGGAGTGAGATCAAAGGGACAGGTGGAGAAAATAGCCATGGAAAGAAAGAAGTCTTTTCCTCTGAGACTGGAAAGGAAGAGGAGGGAATGTAAGATAATAGAGGAAATTTTTGAGATGAGACACAAAATATCATAATTTCATAAATTTAGTGCTGCAAGGGATAGAGCCATCTAGTTCAACTCATTTTTTAACCTACCTCTCTGGGTTGCTACCCACCTTGCAGGATTTTTGTGAGGATCAAATGAGATATTTGTATAAAGCATTAAGAACAATGTCTGGTACGTAGCAGGTACTATATAAGTGTTTATTCCTTCCTTTCCCCTTTAGAAAAAGAAAGAAATCCTAGTAATTTGCCCAACGACACATAGGTAGTAAACATTGAGGGCGAAATTTAAACCTAGACACTTTGACTCCACAGCCAATGTGAATGGGTAGAGAGACAACCCTGAAGCCAGAAAGACCTTGGTTCAAATTTTCCACCTGGAACATAGTATTTATGGGACCTTGGGTAAATCTCAACTTCTCTGGAGTGCTCTAGGCAACTCTAAGACTATAAATTGCAACAAAAACAAAAAAAGATGCCAATCCATATTGTTAGGAGGCATTTCCTCAGACAGGACTTCTCTACACCAATGAAATCACCGATCCCACCCTTGTGTCTCCCATAGCTTGTCCCCTGTAAACACTTAATAAAGAAGTCAGAGTTCACTGAGAGTCCATCTGGATGACATCTGGATGGATCTATCAGGAATTTCCGCACGGGGTGAAATGTCAGAAGAGATGACCTTTAAGGTTGCCTCCCAAACACATTTTTTTCTGGTAAGCAGTTTGTAAATTGTAAAGCACTTAGTAATATGATGATGGTGATGAAGAGCAGGGGGAAATGACAGTGATGATGATTCTGTGAAATGGAGCAATGGAATTGCCACTTTGAAGAGGTTCCAAATGTTGGCTAATCTTTTTTCAGAATTATCCAGGTGGTCACAGCTGTTCTTGTGGGTTATTAAATGACTCCAGGGTTTTTTTTTTTGAGGAAACTGCATTATTCTAATCCATAAATAACACACAAAAATGTGGTAAAGGAGAGAAAGGAACAGTTAATTAAATTATAAACTAAAACAACAAAGTTAAAAATGGAACCAATCAAAACTGGGTCCTTAAGCACTGTCTGGGAATCCTATTCAAACTCTACATTGAGGTGGCTCAGTGGATGGGAAGACAGAAAGACCCGAGTTTGAATCCTACCTCAGACAATTACTAGCTATGTGACCTTGGGCAAGTCACTTAATCTCTGTCTCCCTCAGTTTTGTTATCTGCAAAATGGGAATAATAGCACCCACCTTCCAGAGCTGTTGTGAGGATCAAATGATATTATGTTTGTAAAGTTCTTTGCAAAGCACTCTATGAATGCTGACTGCCCACTCTTAATATTGTCTCATAGGAACTCCCACAGCCACTGTATAATACGACATAATGCAATGCACATTTATTCAACATCTCCTATGTCCAAAGTATCCTAATAGAAACATGGTAGGAGATACAAAGCTCAGATGATGTGATTCCTGCCTTCATGGAGGAGCTTACATTGTACCAGGAGGATAAGATACCAACAAAGGTAAACTAAAAAGTACAACCATGTATACAAAGGGCAAAATCTAATATAAAATGACATCAGAGGGGGGAAATTGTTACCCACTGGAGGCCTTAGGGAAGGCAGCATTTGAGCAAGGTTTCAAAGGCCTTAGCTTTAGAAGTTGTAAGGGACTTTAGAAGATATCTAGTCCAGTCCTCTCATTGTAAAAATGAGGAAACTGAGGCCCAGAAAGAATTAAAGTCATTTAGCCAATATAATATATCTAGTAAGTAGCAGAGTTGGTATTTGGACTCAGGTTCATCTGATTTCAAATATAGTATTCTTTTTAAAAAATTGAATTGTATGGATAATTTTGACTATGTTAAATTGAAAAGTTTTTATATAAACAAAGCCAATGCAACAAAGATTAAAAGGAAAGCAGAAAATTGGGAAAAAAAATCTTTACAACCAGTGTGCTGATAAAGGCCTCATATCTAAAATATACAGGGAACTGAACCAAATTTTTAGGAATATAAGTCATACAAATGGTCAAAGGATATGACCAGGCAGTTTTCAGAGGAAGAAATTAAAGATATCTATAGTCATATGAAAAAAATGCTTGAAATAGCTACTGATTAGAGAAAGGCAAATCAAAACAACTCTGAGGTACCACATCTCTCCTGTCAGATTGGCTAACATGACAAAACAGGAAAATGATAAATGCTGGAGAGGATGTGGGAAAATTGGAACGTTGCTACATTGTTTGTGGAGTTGTGAACTGATCCAGCCATTCTGGAGAGCAATTTGGAACTATGCCCAAAGGGCTATAAAATGTGCACACCCTTTGACCCAACAATACCACATCTAGGGCCATATCCCAAAGAGATCATACAAGGAGAAATGGACCCATATACACAAAAATATTTATAGCAGCCCTTTTTGTGGTGGCAAAGAATTGGAAATTATATGATGTATTGGAATACTATTGTGCAATAAGAATTGAGGAACAGATGGACTTTATTAAAACCTGGAAAGACGTATATGAACTGATGCTGGGTGAGGGGAGCAGAACAAGGAGATCATTATACACGATTATAGACACATGGTCTTTGTAAGGACTAACTTTGATAGACTTGACTCCTCTCATCAAGACAAGGTTCAAAGACAGCTCCAAAAGACTCATGATAGAAAAAGCTATGCACATCCAGAGAAAGAATTATGGAGTCTGAATGTAGATTATGCAAACTATTTGCTTTTTACCCCTATTTTTTGGTTTTGTTTCTCCTTTCTTATGATTCACTCCATTGGTTATAATCCTTCTTTACAACTGGACTATTATGTAAATAAGTTCAATGAGAAGGTAAATGTAGAACCTACATTGGATTGCATGCTGTCTTGGGTAGGGGGGAGAGGGAAGGAGAGGGAGGGAGAGAAAATTTGGAACCCAAAAGCATGTGAAACTGAATGTTGTAAGCTAAAAATAAAAATAATAAATTTTTTAAATTGAATTATATTTTTATTCAATTATTAAGCATTTTTCCTCCATCTACCCCCCTAAATAAAAGAAAAAGAAAATGCTTGCAACAAATATGCATAATCAAGTAAAACAAATTTCCATATTGGTCATGTCAAAAAAACCTATGTCTAATACTACATGTTTAGTCCAGCATTTCTTTGTCAGGAAGGGGGTAACAATACACACACATATATATACACACACACATATATATATATATATATTCATATAAATTTAATTTTCCCCCAACTACATGTTAAAACAATTTTTTAAACATTTTTTTAGTTTTGAGTTCCAAATTTTATCCCTCCCTCCCCCCTCCCTGAGGCAGTAAGCAATCAGATAAAGTTTACATATGTGCTGTCATGGAAAACATTTCCATATTAGTCATTTTGTACAAGAAAACTTGAATAAAAGAAAAAAGAATAAAATAAAGAAAGTGAAAGATAGCATGCTTCAGTCTGTATTCAAACAATATCAGTTCTTTCTCTAGAGGTAGATAGTATACTTTATCATTAGTCCTTTGGGATTGTCTTGGATCATTGTACTGGTGAGAATAGCTAAGTCACTCACAGTTCTTTAATGAACGATATTGCTATTATTGTGTGTTACATTCTCCTGGTTCTGTTCACTTCACTTTGCATCAGCTTACTTAAGTCTTCCCAGGTTTTTCTGAAATCATCCGGCTTGTCATTTCTTATAGCACAATAATATTCCACTACAATCATATACCACAGTTTGTTCAGCCATTCCCCAATTGATGGGCATCCCTTTGATTTCCAATTCTCACCCACCACAAAAATATTTTTTAAAAATAGGCATCTCCCCCTTTTACATCTTTGGGATATAGATCCAGCAGTGGTATTGCTGGATCAAAGGGCATGCACAGTTTTATAGCCCTTTGGGCACAGTGAGGAGTAGCATTCTTTATCATCATTGGTCTTCAGGAATCATGGTTGATCATCATGTTGATCAGAGTTTTTAAGTCTTCTAAAGTTGCTTGTTCTTACAATGCTGTTACTATATAAATTGTTCTCCTGTTTCTGTGCTCTTCACTGAGTTAGTTCATAATAAGTCTTTTCAGGTTTCTCTGAACCTGTCCCTTTGGTCATTTGTTACAGCACAATAGTATTCACCATTCTTTCCATTGCATCATATGGGTGAGATCTTCTTAAATGATTACGCATCTTCCCCATTCTGCTTAGCAGATGACCAGGCCTCCTTTGTTTTACTCAAAAAATCAAAGCCATACTACTCCTTTATTCATCGAAACTTTTGTATCTTCCCATATTCTCTCCTCATTACTAGAGGAAGAAGGAGGAAAAGTTTTCCTTTCCTTGTGCCATTGGTCCCGTCATCTCTGTTAGAATATAAGCTCCTAGAGGGCAGGGACTCTTTCAACTTTATCTTTTTTATCCTCCATTCCAGCACAGTGCCTGGAACATAGTAGGTACTTAATAAGTGCTTGTTAATTGGTTGTTGATCTCCTCCCACTTCCTCCCTGATCTTGTTCCATAAAGCATACCCTCTGTTCTGTATCTTCTCTCCAGAACCTTCAATCCCTCTCCACTACACATGAACATTATAAATTCTTCCTTAGCATAAAAATAACCTTCCCTCAACTCTGATGTTCCCTAAAGATATCTATTCCTTCTTTTTACTGCCACGCTTCTAGAAAGAATAATCTTAACCACCCCCCCCCAGCCTGGCTATTGTCCGTATGAGATGCAGTTTTTGCAGAGGGCTGGGCCCTGACTATAAACACTCTAAAAAATCAGTTATTCTATAAAATTATTTAATCCTAAAACCTTTGTTTGATAAGAATGCATTTTTTTGCATGGAAAACCAGCTGTCTCACAACTGCAATAAGAAAGAGAACACTTGATGGAGGCTGGGGAAGGGAGGATTTAGACTAATCCAGTATCTCATTAAATGTCTGAGAGTTCCATTTTAAAAATGTGCTAATAAAGAGATTCAATTTGTGTAGATCAGGGTAGGAAGAATATTAAAATAAAGGAAATAATGCCATTTGATATCTTATAAAATAGAAATGATCAGAGCACTGGGATTTTATCTTTTTTCTTGATGCTAAAAGGTATAATGGTTAGGAATGGGGTGTACCTCTGGACCTCAGTTTCCTTACATTTGAAATGAATGAGTTACATACACTAGGAGATTTCTGAGGTCCTTTCCATCTTTGTCCTATGCTCTTATTTTGATAATTTATTGCCTCATATTTAGGAATGAGGAGTTACATTTAAAACACCCATGGAAATGGAAACTGTTAGAGGGTTTAGAAACTCACAGGTTGTATAAAATACAAGCCTAAAGATTCAAGCATCTCACACCGGTTCATCCTTTTTAAGAGAATTTGTGCCTTGTGTTCTTTAAAGGAAAAAGAGAAGGAGCAGGAGGAAGAGCAACAGAGCATTACTGTGGTGGTCAGGAAAATGTTTTAAAATCAACTGTGGTTTGAACTGTTAGTATTGATTTCTCCTGCCCATGTCTATGTTTATTTCTACAATATCACAGTGTGCTAGACCCTTGTCCCCTATAATCTTATGACAGTGCTGCCTGTAATAAAGATAAGAGTTGTAGACTTGAAGTCAGGACTGAACATGTGACCCTGGGCAACTCTTGTAACCTCTCTGAGCCTCAGCTTCCTCTGCTATGAGGATAATAATGGCACCTACCTCACAGGGTCGATATGGGGATCAAATAAGATGACAGGAAAAGTGCTTTGAAAGCCTTAAAGGTATGGAATATATATGCATATACACACATACATATATACATGCATATATGTACATGTACATGTATATGCGTATATACACATATATGCATGTAGATATATACACATGTGTGTGTAGACATATATGTACATATATACATATATGTTAATGTAGATATATACATATATGTTTATGTAGACATATATATATATATACATATATATATACACATACACATACACACACACACATTCACTATTATTTACATTTCCTAAGGAGCGCAAAGAATTAGGCTCTAGTCTAGAGATATACATAAGAATGAATATTGGTTAACCCAAAGGGATTAAAGGCACTAATCAACTTTACTAAAACAACCTGAAAGTGTGGACAACTGTAGCTTACTTAGCCAATGTCAAATTCCACATCTAGTAGTCAAATATATCTTCAGAAAACATTAGCTGCAAATTTAGTAAGCATACGGTGCGTAGAAATCAATCATTTCCATTATTGTAGCCTATTCGAAGAATATTTCAAAGCTTCCAATAGAAAGATAATCAATAGGATGCATGTATGTGTTCCAGTATTCATTTTTTCCTCTTGTAGGTAACATCTTAGCAGTAAAATTTTATAACCTTGATCTTAGCTGGCCATAAAAAAAATGCTCAGGTCAAAAATTCAAAACTACAGACACGTACCCACACTGCTGGCTGATATGATTTTGCTCTGACTCCTCAGAAGGCTGAATTAGTTTTAGGGTAACTGAATTGCTTCCTTCCCATTATCTTTTTCATCCATCTCCTTTCTATTCCCCCTGCCAATATTCTAATTCAAGCCCCTAATATCCTTTGCCTGTATATTGCCACTGCCCCCTATTTGATTTTTTCCATGCCAATCTCTTTATGCCACCAACCTCTTCTATACATTGCTGCCAGATTAATCCAAATCATCCCTAAGCATTGCTATGATCATCTTATTCCTCTCTCAGAAATCTTCTTTGGTTCCCATTATCTAGTGAATATAGTCCAGGCTTCTTCAGCTGGCAATACAGCCTAAATTTATGTCTCCAGATTTTTCTCCACTACTCCCCCACATAAATCCTATATTCCAGTTTAATTTGTTTCCTCTTGATTCAATTAAATCCCACAAACAGTGTGTAAGCTAGGCACTGGAAAGACAAAGATAAAAAAAATGGAACAATACTTATCCTCAAAGAGCTTACGTTCTATTGAGGGAAAAATGATACGTACACAGATAAGTAGGTGGGTGCGAGGAAATTGGAGAAGGGAGAAAACATTTAAGGAAATTAAGGGAATCAAGAAAACATAGAAGGGGTCGCACCTTAGCTGAGTCTTGAAGATAAACACTCTGAGTAGAAATGAAGAAACTATGTATTTGGTGGAATGTCTGTTCAGAGGAGGCAGGAGTTGATGTCATGCCAAGTTATTCAAAGACCTAGTGGTTTAGTTTGGCTGGACTATAGAGCACATGATGCTAGTGATATAAATAACATCATGACGGTAGGTTGGATTCATATTATAAGGAGTTCAAAGTGACATGTTAATGAGTCATATTTTGTCCTGGTGGCAATAGGGATCCACTAACAGTTTCTAATCAGGAGAATAACATAGTTATTCTGGAGACTTAGGGATATTATTTTGATTTCCACATGGAACATGGATATGAGGCCGCTTAGGAAGCTAATAAAATATTTTAGGTGAAAAGTAATTAGTGAGGAGAAAGAAAGGGATTTACGTGAGATATGTTGTGGAAGAAGAATCAGTAAACCTGGATCTTCTAGCCATCTCCTCTCACTTTGCAATCATTTCTTTTTCCTTAAAGTGGAGGAGTATCATTGAAAGATATCCATGCTTTCAGGTACCTTGACTGTTGAGCACTTACTATATATGTCATTGTTTCATCAACATGACACACATCCTATATTTAATATTACTTTATAGACAGCCTGAATCTCAGCTTTGAAGCCATTTGAATCACAAAAAAGACTTCCCCTGGTTCAGGAAACCTATTAGACCTAGCTAGCTCTGCTTCCAGGGTTCTTGTCCTAGGGTCCAAGAATTTGTCTTTTTAACATTTTGATGACTGTATTTCAGTGAAATTGTTTCCTTTATAATCTTATGCATTTTATTAAAATTTTTAAATTCTGTTGTATGCATTCAAAAACATTATTCTGAGAAGGGATTCCATAGGCATCTCCAGAGTGCCCAAAGGCTCCATGACACACACAAAGATTAAGAATCCCTCTCTAAACTTTAGACTGTAGCTGTGCATCAATTTGAGAAACAAATTCTTCATTTCCATGTATGAATCACAGATAGAAGAGTAAAAATATCCTATCCCTCCCCTCCCTTCCCTTTCCCTCCCCTTCCCTCCCCTCCCCTTCCCTCCCCTTCCCTTCTCTCCCCTTCCTTTCCCTTCCCTTCCCTTCCCTCCTCTTCCCTTCCCTTCCCTTCCTTTCCCTTCCCCCTTCTCTTCCCTTCCCTTTTCCCTTCTCTTTTCCCTTTCCTTTCCCAAACATTTATTAAGCCCCCCTTGTGTTCAAGGCATTGTGCTAGGCACTAGTTAGGCAAATGCATACATACAAATATATATATATATATATATATATATATATATATATATATATATATATATATATACACACACACAGTATATACGTATACATTATATATGTATCTGTGTGTATATATATACATTATATATATATCTCAAGAACACTATAGAAATAAATTTTATTCAGGTATGTATTACACTAAATGGCTTCTGCATTCTTTTTTTTAAACTATGAGATGTGGTGATTGTTGGAGGAAATAAAACATATACAAGTTGAGGGAAAGGTCCACATTGTCAAAAGCTGCAGGGAGTTCAAGAGGAGAATGAGTATAGAGGGAGAAGTTATGGGATTTAGCTGTTAACCCTTGAGACAGCAGTGTCACTACAGTGATGGATTCAGAAGCCCAGGGACTAGAAAGTTAGAGGTAAAGAAGCAGAGACATCAAGTACATATGCCTATTCCTAGGAATTTGTCAGTGGAAGGTAGAAGGGAAACGGGATGACAGCTTGATAAGAAGGCAACCCCAAGGGAATTTTGTTTGTTTCTTTGTTTTGGGTTTTTTGTTTTGTTTTGTTTTAGGAGTGGAAGAGCCATGAGTATGTTTGTAGATAGCAGAGAAGGAGTTAGTACATAGAGATTAGAGGTGATTATGAAAGAATTTATATACCACAATGAAGGCCCACAAGGTGATTAGATAACATGAATTTGTACCCAGTCATCATAGACAACATGGTTGCTAAACTTTCTCCGAAGAAGTTCACTAGGACAAAAATGGTAGCCAAGAAATCAAATGGTGGCGATGACCCAAAACTTAAGATTGGTAGGGAATGAAAAGGATTAAAGGTTAGAGAACAATATATTAGTAAATCTTTTAATTATAAGGTCAAGACTATGAGGAGAAGAAAGAGAGGCTAGGGCAGGGGTGATGGACTGGGAATGGAATGGTATAGGGAGTTAAAGGGACTAGAAATCATGGTAAGGACAAAGAATGTATTAGGTAGTCAAGCAAAAGGAGAGTTGGGAAGATAAGAGAATGAGCTTAGAAAAGGCTATTTCAGAGTTAATAATAATGACTATGACACTATTTGGAGGGATGATGAAATTTGACAAAATACTATGTATCCTTTAAATAGCAGTTCAGATGTCTCCTTTGCAGGAAACTTTCCCTGCTCACTTCAGCTGAAAATAATCTATCCCTCCTGAAATCATATAACTTCCTGTTTGAAAGGCTTCTATGGCACTTACCACATGTCACTTTATATTGTGGATTGTGTCTTGCTCTCCTTCTAGATTGCAAGAGCCTTGAGGGCAGGAACTGTGTTTTATTTATCTTTGTATCTTGTGAAGTACCTAGCACTATACACCTTGCTGATCGTGGGTTTCAATAAATGTTGAATGGACAGAGAAACGAATATCTTGTGCTTTATGATTATTCAATAGTACAGAATATTTTGTAGATATTAATTCCTGGCCACCAGATGGCAGTACCTTCAGAACAAAAAAAAATAGTAATAGGGCTTGTATCCTTGATTATATAACTCATCTGGTTATAACCCCATAGCTGTGTAGATTTTCTAGAGCTAGGCATTTCGTCTAGAATTCAGGGCTTCTTAAACTTTTTGCACTCTTGACCTCTTTTTGCATTTCAGCCATTGGCATTGAGTGGCCTGAGGGCATGCACAATGCAAAGTGCACATGATTTGTGTTCAGAACCAAGGCTGCAGTGAAGTTGTGAGACGCAACACGGGCAAGGGCTGCCAGAATCACCTTGGATTCATTATGTGTTTGATTTTTAATTTTTGGTCATTGAACATCCAGAAACCTCTTACTGTTGCCAAATTTTTCACAAGCCCATATGGGGTCACAACCCACAGTTTAAGAAGCGCTCTAGATCAGCATTCATCCTTAAGATGAGTAAGATATTTTCAATGACATTTTATAGATGAGACAAATGAGGCTAATCTCTTCTTGTTTCTAGTAACTTCAATCACCAAGGAGCAATACAGAGTGGGGAAAAAAACAACTTTCCTTTTATAGTAGAAGACTGAAAATTAGACAAAGGGATCTACAGACAGTGGGTATTACATGCATGATGTAAAATTATATATATATATATATATACATATGTATACATATATACATAAAATTACTAAAATTTGTCTATAAAGTATAAAAACTTAGGTCAAAACATTTCATTTTTAATCATTACTTTGATGTTTTGTCTGTAACTATTAGCATTTTTTGTTTTTAAGTTACAAATAAGCACATACAATTTAATAAGGTTTTGCGTCTTGTTTGCTGTATACAAAGTAAGAACTTTATGTCTGGCTCCTGTCCTATTGTCTCCAGGTTTCATTGGCCCTTTCACCTGGAATCACAGACATGTTTTGATTTAAATCACAGCAAGCCCTAACATTGTGAGAGATCCCTTTGAAAAGACAGAGCATCATTGCTGACTTTTTTATAAATGGATTACAATCACTGATATAGCAAGGAAAATAAACCTATAGTGATTACATAAAATCCTGGAAGGGTCAGTGCTATTTTACTCCACTCTGAGCCTATGTTCATTTTATTAACATTATCTCATCCTAGATTACATTTGTTTAGAGAAGCGGAAATGCATCAATTTGTAGTCAAAGGACCCTGGATTCTACTCCCATCTATGTCATCTGATAACTGCATGAGATGAGACAAGTTTCTTCACCTTCCTGGGCCTCAGTTTCCTCATATGTAAAATGAAAGGGTTGGATTAGATGGCCTCAGACATCCCTGATAGCACCAAATTCATGATCCACTATTCCTACAAAGGCCACATTGAAGATAACAAAAGTCCATACACAGCCTAAGGGTCTTACTTTCCTCCTGCCCTGGTGCAGTTGAAAGGCATTGGTTTTGGACTCAGGAAACCTGAATTTGGCTCCCCCATGTCATAGCTGTGTGACCTTGGACAAGTCATTTAACCTTGTTGAGCTTCAGTTTCCTTAGCTGCAAAATTAAGGAAACTGACATTCTTGTACTACCTTTGTTGTGAAAATCTAATGAGATTGATGTGAAAGCTGTCTATAACTATAAATGTTCTTACTTGTTGTTCAGTTGTTTTCAGTCATGTTTGACTTTTTGTGACCCCATTTTGGGGTTTTCTTGGTAATGATACCAGAGTAGTTTACCATTTCCTTCTCCAGCTCATTTTACGTAAGAGGAAACTGAGGCAAACAAGGTTAAATGACTTGCCCAGGGTCATGGAGCCAGTAAGTATCTGAGGCCAGTTTTGAACTAAAAGATAGGTCTTCTTGACTCTAGGCCCAGCATTCTATCCACTGTACTACCTAGCTGCCCATAAATCTTCTGCACATGCATTATTGTGAACTCAAGCTGGATTCCTAGTTTTCTCTGGAGCCAGGTACAAGATCAGTAGGTTTGAAGTCAAACCTACCACCTCACTTCAATTCAATTCAACAAGCATTTATTAAGTCACTTTACCCTGCTGGAGTCTAGAGAAACAAAATGATCTATTGCCCTCAGTGAGCTTAGATGCCATCGGAATGGGATAATGTATACATTAATTAAATATGTGCAGAAAATAAAACGCAACATATATACAAAGTATTTCCCAGGGGGATATCTAATATGAAAATGAATTCATTAACAGTAGAATTGTTGTCTGGTTGGCGTAATAGAAAGATAGAATAAAACGGAATGAGGGCATAGGAGTAATGGAGCTGACATGAGTATGAAGGAGGTTAAAGAATAGACCAGGGGAAATTGCTGCGTAATTGTCATGCACTTCATGGAAGCAATGGTCATTTTGATTTGCTAATCAGTCTCTGAGAAAGAGGTGGAAGTTGATAGAGTGAGGGGTCATTTGGGGGGCAGGGCAGATGAGAGATTTCCTGGTCCCAACTGATGGTCAAGGCCAGGGTCACTGGAATCCTGGAGTATGACTGGTTATATAGTACCTAGATGCCAGACCTTTAGCCTGAATCTTTTATTGGTTTCCCAGTTTGGATACCTCTTCTTACAGCTCTGGACAATGGAAAGAATAAAGAATAAAGTTACATGTACATACACACATATATGTAATATACATATACATACATGTACATATATTAATATGTATTGTATGTGTGTGTTTATACTCATGTATTTGCATTTTGTATATGCTACTTATATTACATATATGTATGTGTGTGTGTGTGTGTGTGTGTGTGCAGTTAGGCAAACCAATTCATTTGTGTTCTATTTTAAACCAGAGAGTATTCTAAATGGAATCCTCATGCATGGCTGTCAATGGGATGTGGCCAATTGATTTTCCATCATACCTTATCCTAAACATTCTGTCCAATTTGACGTAGAAAAATAAAATAAAACTGGGCATATATCCCAAGAAGATGCAAGACAGAAATAGTTTCAATATATACAAACAGTTTTAGCAGCACTTTTGTAGTGATAAAAACAAAGCAAAGCAGAATACTGCAAACAAAGTAGGATCCCATCAATTGATGAATGGCTGAACAAATTGCTGTATAATAATACATGCGAATACAATAATGCAAGTGGAAACAACATTAAAAGGCAGCCACATGCTGATTAAGAGCAATGATGGACAGCTCCAGAGAAGAGATAGATGAAACAAGCTTCCCTTTTCTCTTTGACAAAGTGGAGGAGGGGGACAGAATTTTGCAGACTGTCAGACATAGTTGTTTTGTCTGTCAGTTTTGTTTAACTATTTTTATTTCAAGAGAGGTTTCACTAGCTGTGTAGAGAAGGAGGTGATGGTATATTTGCAAAAGGACAGTAGTATAACTTGAAATGTAATTTTTAAAAATTTTAAGAAGAAAAAATAAAGTATGAAGAAAAAGTCTTTTGGGGACCAAACAATATTTTATTGAAAAGCACTTGCCTGTAAGTGGAAGAATTTTGTGATTACTCATTCTTCCTCCAAGGAATCCTCACATTCATATCCTCTTTGGGACATACTGCTATTTTACAAAAATTGGTTTAATTTATTATCTACTCTGGTTTTTTATTTCTCTGATCTTTCTCACTTGACTCTGAAGTCAATTGCCTCACTTGTATGTATCCAATTTTAATTCAAGTTTAGAACACATCACAGGACCATTAATTATTAAGATCCAAGAAACTAAAATCAAAGAAATACATTTTTAATTCGTATTAACTAAAATTGTCCACATTTTCCTTACGTTCAAGTTTGTAAGCCCTCAGGGCCACCACCCACATCTTGGAAAACCTTCTGGAGGCTGGAGGCTGTAGTTGAAAAAGCAAACAAAAATTTTCTTGACTTGTCTTCCCCACCTTGCCACCCACTTGGAATTCCTTTTCAGTCAAGAATGACTTTTTTTTCTTGGAATTCTCTTATCTGGAACACCGCAGATAAACCCCTGGCTATAATGTTGAACATGACAGAGTTTAGTTAGATATAAGGAAGAACTTTTTTTTTCAAAAGTGATTAAACTGTGAAATAGACTATTGCTGGAATTGCATAATCTCTATCCCAAGAGATCCATAAAAATAGGACAACTTGCCTGATATCTAGGATGAGTGTAGTGAAGACTTGCTTAGAAGCATGAAGCAAAACAAGATGACCTCTTGACATCCCTTTGACCTCTGTGGTTCTACCCACAGTCAGAATAAACATCAGCATAAGCTTTTTATTCTTCCTTACAAGCTCATATTGAAATATACCATTTAAAACAAATTGAATGACTTTCTACAAGTAATCTTAATTTCTCAGATGCAGCTGTGCAAAGTTAAATTCCAAGACACCAAAAAAGCAAGCCTCTAAGGAAACTTGTGGGGACAATGATTATAGGAAAAAGACCAACATATTTGAAGTCATAATACCTTTGGGTTTGAGTTCCATTTCTACTATTTGTTGAAGCCTTATGAGTTCTAAACAAGTCACTTCATAGCTTGGAGTCTCAGTTTCCCTAACTATAAAATAATAACGTTATATTAGATAACTTCTAAAGTCTTATATTGTTTAAAATAAAATCATATAATCTGTGCAATAAGAAAAACAAATTACCTGGCCTTTCTTTCA
Source organism: Trichosurus vulpecula (assembly GCF_011100635.1). Classification (NCBI taxonomy): domain Eukaryota; kingdom Metazoa; phylum Chordata; class Mammalia; order Diprotodontia; family Phalangeridae; genus Trichosurus; species Trichosurus vulpecula. The sequence goes on from NC_050579.1 coordinate 110,432,515, forward strand.
ACTTCTCTATCTCAGAACCCAAGGCTGTAGAAGTGAAGTAAAGCTTGGAGGAAATTATTTGAATCATTTTTTAAAATGTTTACTTAGTTGTCTGAAATGTCAAGCTAAAGTTATCTTGGCCTGCATTATCTGAGTTAGTGCCTGAATTTTATGCATTATTTTGCTCCTGTAAACCTAGTTTTAGACTATTGTTTTAGCTATCATTACCATTGAGATGGGCACCTTTCTCAATATGTAACTCATTGAATCTGAGAGTTGGAAGAGACCTTAGAAGTCATCTGGTCCAACTCATTCAATGTCCAGTGCTTTCTACAATCAAAGTACAACCAAAGTCATCTAGAAGCCCTGCTTGAATAGTCAGTGATGAGTCCTCTCTCAAAAGAAGCCTGTTTCATTGTTGGACAGCTCCAACTATTATGAAATTCTTGTATTGAACTGAAATTTGCCTCCTTATAAATTATATCCTTTGAAAATAGGTGGATCATTATTTGTAAAATAAACAACAAAAATTCTTCTCCATGACCATTTTAAAAATAAATCCTGGAGTTCTTTTAATTTAGCTGAAATTAGATTAATGTTGAATGTGTCAGAGTACTGTTTAGGTCATCATCCGTTCAAAGCCATGGTTTGAACCTCCATCATTTCATATCCATTTCAGACAAAACCAAATGAAACATAAGTTCAAAAGCAAAAATAATTTAATCAAAATAGAATAGCAAGGTTCACAGAATAGCTGATTTAAAAGAGGAAACAACCCTTGTGGCTATCTATTACACCTCTTTCATTTTACAGATGTGGAAATTGAGATCAGTTTTCAAGTTCGCAAAGCACTTCATATATATCTTTTCATATGGGCCTCATGACAATCCACATGACATGTTATGTGTGTGTGTGTGTGTGTGTGTGTGCATATATATAGTAGTCACTATTCCTCCCCATTACTACCCTCCCTCCACCCCTTTAGGATAATCTTTGTCTGTGTGTACATATATGCCTATATTTGTGCAAAATAAATATGAGTGAAAGAGAGAGAGACAGAGAGAAACCTCCTGGGCCAGTTTTCACTTTCTCAAAAAAGGATTTTAACTTAAAACTTCTATCAAGTCTTAAAGAAACATCTGCAAAGAGTTTCATTCTGAAGGAAGTGATCACCCAAAGGTGGGATGGAGGAAATACTTGCATAATGAGATCTGTAAGATGGCATCACTGTTTTGAAATTATGAATTAAGCAAAAAGATTATCCTAAATGAATGGAGGGTATTGATGCAAAGGAATACTGAGTGATAAACATCAAAAAGTTGAAACATTCCTAATCAGAAACCACAAGCTGGTAAGTTCAATTCTGTTCATGCTAAGGCCTTCTTGCTTATCTCAGGATTTCAACAGTAGATCACAGGATTTAGAACTGAGCAGGAAATAGAGATCATTTAGGTCACCCCCCCTCCATTTTCCAAAGAAGGATAACATGTAAAAAAGGGGAATCACTAACACTAGACTAAGATGGCTTGGGCCATCTGGGATACACTGATGTGCCCTAAGCTCTTTGGTAAAATGTAATTAAAGCTTCTTTTAAAAATGCAAGGGGATAAAGAAGACAGGAGAAGGGACAGAAAGAAAATATAAAAACCGACCTCCACTTAGTATACAAGCAGAATACATGAATGAGCATTTGATTTCACTCCATAGCCATGTGAAGGAAAGGAAAAAGAAATTAAGCAATTCTGCCAGGGAGATCATTCCACCATATTAACTTAACAGTAAATTTAATATGAAATGATGAATATTGCTAAAGCTATGAAATTCATTAAAATGGGTCACAGGAAATACGTGGTAAAATTCTATGAGATTTCTTTGCCCAATCAAGCTAAGAATAGAAAGGAGAGTGGAGAAAGAATGCATCCCCACCTGTCTTAGCCCAAAGTGATGGTTTATTAATTATTTTATTTTAAAACAGCAGCAGGACACTGCTTTAGAGCAAGCAGACAAATAATTTCTTATACTACAAGAGCTTACTCTTTGATGGGCCATGAAATTCTTTATTAAAAATGAATAAAAGCCAAGATGTTAAATGAGATTCTTTGCAGTCCTGTTTGGTTTTTGAAATATCACAGGCCTCCTTGTCCCAATCACTTTATTCTACAAGTCTGATGATATTACAAGTACTTGCTTCTTGGAAAGAAAAGAAAGAAGAAAAGGCATCAGACTATATACTTGAAAGGAAATATCTTAGCAAGCACTCATTCTCAGCAGTTTACAGGCCTCCCCTGGTTTGATGTTTTCAAAATGGACTTGCTGTCTGGATGTTCATTAACTTTTATCAGGGTAATTAGCTACATCAACAGCTTGTTCATCTTTCTGACAAAAACAAACAAACAAAAAACTTCCCTGATGGATTTGATCATTACAAATATTTTCCATTTGTGAGAATAGGGATGGAAAACATAGAGGGTAAAGAATAATGTTTTTAAAATGGAGTTCAGAGGGCCATCCAGGAGCTATAGATATTGCAGGGCTAACACCAAAGGCTCTCATTTTCAGGGCCACAGATTAAGAGTTCCTCTCAGAAATGGCCTATTCGGTGTGTGAGGACATATCAAGTATAAGAACAAGCAATGAAAAACTGGTTTTTAACAATAAAACTACACCCAAGTTCTCAGACAGTCATCTTATAAATGACCTGCTGGTCATGGGGGAGTGGATTAAAATGGGAATTATTGCTTAGTACACAGCATCACAACCCTTTAAAAAATAATTATTAGCAAAAAAATTGGAAACAAAGTAGATGCCCATCAATTGGGAATATAAGCAAGGAAATAAGTATTTACTAAGCACCTACTATGTGCCCAACATTGCACTAAGTGCTTTACAAATATCTCTTTGAATCTTCACTGTAACACTATGAGGGCTTTTTAATCTGCATTTATAGTTGAGGAAACTGAGGCAAACCAGTTAAGTGACTTGCCCAGAGTCACTCAGCTTGTAAGTGTCTAAGGTTAGATTTGAACTTAGGTCTTTATGACTCTAATACCAGTGCTTTATCCACTGTGCCACCATGTAGTATATGAATGTTATATTATTACTTTGAGAAAAGTTGCATATGAAGAATTCAGAGAAATGTGGAAAAACTTATATGGGATGATGTATAGTAAAGAAAGTAGAACCAGGAAAATAATCTACAGAATGACTACAGCAATGCTAAAAAAAGAAGAGGGGGGGAGAGAGAGAGGGAGGGAGGGAAGGGAGGAAGGAAGGAAGGAAGGAAGGAAGGAAGGAAGGAAGGAAGGAAGGGAGGGAGGGAAGAAGGAAGGAAGGAAAGAAAAAAGTGAATACTGTGTAATTAAAACAACCAAATATTTCCATGAAGAAAAGAAAATGAACCTCCCTTCCTTCTTTGTAGAAGTGGAGCCCTAGTAGTGTGGAATGTTTCATATACGATTAGACCTAATTGATAAGTTGATTAGATTTACTGAACTGCCGGTTTCTCCAAATATACACCCCTCCATTTGTTTTCGTTATAAAGCATAGTTGTCTGGGTAGGGGAAGAAGAAAATATATTTGGAAATGAAAGTGATGTTTTTTAAAGTTATCGATAAAAATTTTAAAAGAAATAAAGAAATACAACTAGTTGTGCTATATCGACAGCAGGAATCCCTAAACCTCACATATATAACACTATATGAGAAAACTAGTGCTAACAGATTGGTGACTTGTTCATGATTTTATAGCTAGAAAGTCTCAGAACCAGGATCTGAACCCATGTCTCATGATTATGAGTCCAGTGTGCTTTTCACGATGTCTCATTTTGCGTTCTTGCATATTAAAGATACTCACACATTGTTTGAACATATTATCCCTTCAATCAATAAACTTACTTCAACAGTTTGATTGATCCGTGATCTTATACAGTGCGGCTCCTTCAGTACAGATGGTAATCCATCATGTATGCTTCTCCTCTGGTTATTTCCAGAAATCCTCCGGAGGTCTTCCTCCAAGTCTTTTAATATTTTATGGATCTTGGGCTGCCCCTCTTTCATCCATCATTCTCAAGACATGACTTGGCCTTTTCTCATTATACTTGCAGTAATAAATGACATCTATATAAAGTTTGCAAAGCACCTTGTCCATATCCATTTTTTATCCATAGCCACTTTTTATCCATAGCTCATCTTCTCCTATATACCCTATTAGGTAGGTACATATATGTATATGCATACCTATAATGAATGTATCTAATATATGTATACATGCATATACAATGTGTCTGTGAGTGTATATATATATATATATATATATATATATACATGTTTAGATATGGATATTGATATAGATACAGTTATAAATACACACACACACACACACACACACTTGATGACGTCTTGATGTGTTTTATTCAATTTCTGTAGACCAGTCTTCCCTGGGAATATGCTACCACTGGCTAAAGACCCATCAAGTATCTTTCCATTGTCCTTCGGCTTACCTGCAATTTCTGTTTTTTTTTCTGAGATTGTGATGTTTAAAGGATTCTCAACTATATAATGCCACTGGGAGAATGTTGGTGCTTAAAGATTCTTTTGTGGTAGCAAGATTAGCTCATTAAATATACTGCAAAATTCCCAGTATAGATTCTTCTTATCTGATTCTTGACCCAGCTCTTGGACCTTGCATAATGCCTGTTTCAAGATATATACACTCAAGTGCTGACTCAGTAGAGGTAGCTAGGTGGTACAATGGATAGGGTTCCAGGCCTGGAGTCAGAAAGACTCATCTTCCTGAGTTCATATCTGGCCTCAGTTACTTACTAGCTGTGTGACCCTGGGCAAGTCACTTAACCTTGTTTGTCTTCGTTTTCTCATCTGTAAATGAGTTCAGGAAAGAAATGGCAAACCATTCAAGTACCTTTGCCAAGAAATCCTCAAAATGGATCACAAGGAATTGGACAGACGTGACTGAACAATGACTGACTCAATAAGCTACGTGGCCAACTCTATGCTGTAATCTGGGAAACATGCATTCTTCAACTACTTAATTTTTATGGAATGGATAGATTACTCCCATCTGGTTTGTCCATGGATTTCATTAAGGAAAGCCAATAGTCTCCTGGGGTTGGATTTAATTAAAATAATATTATTGGTGAGTAGAAATATCTTGATAACTATCACATTCATAAATAATTCTTATTCTGTGTGAAATTTGTGCAGGATATTATCCATGACCCCGGTGAATGATTTTGATTGGCATACATCTCTGCTATTTTATGATTCACTTGATGGAGCTACTCAACACATAAATGGATGGATTTATCTCAGTAGTTCCATCCATGAAATTTTATAATTTTGACATGTGCGTGGGAATACTTTGAGGAAAACCTTTAAGGCTCAATTTGTTTATATCACTCAGATACTTGAGTATAATCAATAAGATATACACAGCATGATTTTTATTATCAAACTTCTTGTTTGTTTTATGATTCTGAATACAGTACACAGTATCCTACAGAAAATTAATTATGAAAGCCTGTTTATTCCCTGATCATGTTTTCAGCAAGAGTATTAATAATATTCATATACCTCAATTTTGTACAGTTTGTCCAAAAATAAAAAAGACTATTCATCAGTATATACTGACCCTTTCTTGGTAAATGGTACCAGCCAAGACCTTTTACATTCTTTAAGAAATTTCCCCTCTTTGGAGCAGCTAGGTGGTGCAGTGAATAGAGCACCAGCCCTGGAGTCAGGAGGACCTGAGTTTGAATCTGACCTTAGGCACTTGATACTTACTAGCTCTGTGACCTTGGGCAAGTCACTTAACTCCAACTGCCTTGCCTTCCCCTTCCAAAACAAAAACAACAAAAAAATAAATTTCCCCTCTTTGAGATATCTAAAAAAATGATTCATTATTCTCCTTTCAGTTTTATCTGCACATGCTCTTAAGATCATTTTAATTCGGTGGGTCTCATATCCTACTCTTTGAATGATCATTTCTCCTTCTTTTGATGGTTGCTACTTGCTGATGTCGTATGGCCCACAATCTTCAGTCACTTTCCTCTTTAGAGTTTTGTACATAAATATGTACTTGAAATCAATATTGTTCTTAGTTGTCATATGTCTTCAATTTGGAAGAAAGTCAAGTGAGGCTGCATGGTATAGAACAAAGCATACTGGACTTGAAGTCAGGAGACCAGAATTCAAATCTTAGCTCTAATACATTTTAGCTATTTGGCTAAGCAAGTCACATAATCTCTCTGAGTCTCAGTTTTATCATCTGTTATAAAAGAGATAAGAACCTGTGAATCAAAATGGTATAGTGGAGTGAGAGCTAGGAGACACTTGGATTTGAACCCTGCATCTGATCCTTCCCTTCCCAAACTTGTTCCTGGTGTGCGGTTTCAAAACTATGCCACCACCACTGTATCATCTTGAAACTTCTCTCTGCACTTGGGGCCTCCTCATCCTGGAACATCCAAAAACCTCTGCATCCTTCTGAACCTAGGATATCCCTCTGTTAAAACCTGTCTCCTTCTCCTGCTGGTGAGTTCTTTCTAGAGACTCCATTTTGTGGAGGGGTACAGGCTAGTTTTCATATCACCCCATCCCTCACCTTACTTTTGATTTTTTGTGAATTATCTTCTCCTATTACAGTGTAAGCACCTTGAACTTAAGGATTGTCTTTCTTTTTGCTTGTATTTGTATCCCCATGACTTAGTACAGTGTCTGGCATATTTTTCCTTCCTTCCTTCCTTCCTTCCTTCCTTCCTTCCTTCCTTCCTTCCTTCCTTCCTTCGTTCCTTCCTTCCTTCCTTCCTTCCTTCTTTCCTCTCTTCCTTCCTTCCTTCTTTTCTCTGTTCCTTCCTCCCTTCCTTTTCCTCACTTAATAATAATCTGATTTCTACAAATAAGCCTTAATTCTGCGTGCATGGGATCACACACAAGCACGTGTAGCTTTATCAATTATTAATCAAGACCAAGGAACAATTTATATTCTATATCAAAGGACATTTTACTCTAAAATCAAAGACTGCGGAGATATTTCACTTGAAATTTTAAATATCGTACATAGAGAGCAAAGTACTTCCTTTGCCTACTGGACATGTACTTCTACAGATCTGTGTTTTTTCACTGTGGCCTGACCTCACCACCACTAAAATCAAGCACAGTGGGCAAAGTCTCCAGGGCTCATTTCGATTCATTTGGTTTGGTTTTTCAAGGAGGCTTTGGCAACACAATTTTCTTCAAATCAAGAATCACCCTTGTAGCAACATTAAGTTGTAATGAGTTTAATTATACTAATGCTTTTCTTGTAATCCAGAAGGTGTCAGCAGAAAGGTACAAATAGTTCAGTTCCATTAGATGTATAGGGAAATCATACTACAATATACATGCCATCAGATGTGTAGAGAACTAAATGAGTTCCCTATTGAGGAGAAGCTGAGAGAAACTTTGTAAAATAAGTCCATGAAAAACTACAACTGTGTTTTTATTTTCTAGACAAAGGATTAAATTTCCATCATGTGTAACTGATGGAAAATGTCATCATTCAAACCTAGATGGTAGACTTTAGGAGACAGATGAGAGCTACAATCTAGTCTATTAAGAGTCACTTGCGGTGTCATTGCTATTAGTGTGCTACTTTTAGATCACTTCTTCTGTCATCTACTCTTCACATATCCAAAGTTAGCCACAGAGTATAGTGGAAAAGCATTTAATTTGTTATCACAGGACCTGTTTCCATCACAAATCTGCTATTTACTATCCCTGTGACCTTGGGCAAATCACTTAAGTCCTTTCATCTGTAAAATGAGCAAGCTGGACTAGATGACCTCTTAGATAGCTTCCAGCTCTGATTCTAGTTGTGACTTTATGAGTTACTAAAATGTATATATACATGCTTCCATTACATGATATAGATAGAAAGTTTTGCTGTAATAACTTAATTGGGACATAGAGGTGTTCCTGGGTTCTTGAAGGCTATTCTGAAAGAGGTTAAGTCTTGTTGGTTTCTACAATGTGAGAAAGACTTCAGGTGTGGTCCTAATAGCAGAGTATGTCTTCTTTTCAAGAATCAGCCCGGCAAAGCATGTAAAGGCTTTTCTATAGCAGGCTGGCCATTTGGTGCTAAAGGTCTTAGGCACAGCAACCCAAGAAACAAAGAAAAATGAAAAACAAAAAGGCTCCCAGCTGTGTTCAGTTCCATTCTGCTTGGCAGATGGCAAATGGTGGTAGACTTTTAGAAGGAGGTATAGGGACTTCTGAGAATCACCAAATTTTTAGATATTTTACTATCATTTACTTAATATCACAAAATTGCACCTACTGAACAGATAGAAGATGATTGGTTTTGTTGCTATCATTTCCAAAAGACCTGTATTTGTAGTCAGACAGTTGACTTGTTAAAGCAAAAGTCAAATTCAACACCAAATTTGAAGAATAATTTAAACAATTAAATGATCTCTAAATTGACTTATTTGAACAAGATATTGACACTCAAAAATGAGAAAAGGATAAAGAAACAGAAAATGACACAGGATATCACCTTTTCCTAGAGACATTTCGACAGTACAGAGATGAATTGCCAAAATGAGGAGGTCCAAAGAGTAAGCACTTGATTTCCATTCCAAGTGGAGAGCAATAGCACCCAAAAGTAATACTGGTTTATTATGTAACTTTTTATCAAATCTTATGGAAAAGTATAGTGGAAGATTATGAAAATTATCACCTCATATATCATCAAGATACAATGGAATGAAAAGCAAGCTTAAAGAAAGTTTGGCAAGAGACAACTAATAAAAGTTATTCCATGGGCATTTAAAGATGAAATTGGAAGAAGGACACCATGCCAATGAAAAATGGAAAATGTCAAGATTTCTATGATAAACTCTTTTCTCTAACAACAGAGTTACCATCTTTGAATCCTGAAATTATCACAGAACCAGTGGACAGTGTGAGGACATAGGATTATCACTAAATAAAACAAAGATTAAAAAAAAATCTGGACTGAACTAAATATGCATAAGGGATATTTGTACTGGAGGTGACACAATGGATACCCAGAAGGTGACTGCTACCTAAGATAACTGAAAGTGGGGGGACAATGAAAAATCACAGGCCTAATGATGAGAGAGAGAGAGAGAGAGAGAGAGAGAGAGAGAACTAAGAAAATATCATTAACTATGTATTTGCCTAGTTTATCACTGAATCAAAAATTTCTTTTCAAGTTATTATTTATATTAAACATTGTTTTAAAAAAACTTTTGAGTTTCAAATTCTCTCCCTCCCTCTCCCAACCATTGAGAAGGCAATATAATATGAATTATACAGATGAAATAATACAAAACACATTTTGATATTAGCAATCTTGCAAAAAAGAAAAGCAAGAAAAATAAAGTAAAAAAATCATACTTGAATTTGTACTCAGAGTTCATCAGTTCTCTCTCTAGAGGTGAATAGCATTCTTCATTGAGCCCTTTGGAATTGTCTTAGATCATTTTATTCATCACAGTAGTTAAGTCCTTTACTGTTGATCATCATCACAACATTGCTGTCATTGTCTACGATGATCTCCTGGTTTTGCTCAGTTTATTCCGCATGAATTCATATAAGTCATCTCAGGTTTTTCTGAAACCATCATGCTTCTCATTTTGTATAGCACAATAACATTCCATCAAAATCAAACACCACAACTTTTTTACCATTGAACCAAAATGTTCATGAGTAGTATATACTCCATCTCTCAAGGATATTTTTGATGAATGTTTGAGAAGGGAATAAGCAAGCTTCCGCAAATGATATTCTACAAAATGTCACATCTTTATAACTATACAGTTGACTGAAATGTGTAGCAAATATGAAAAGCCCTCATGAAATATATGATTGTTGATGATTAAAAGAAATTTGATAGGGTAGATCAAAATGCTTTATTAAAGGTTCCCCTCCAAAAGATATAACTCTCATATGTTGTGATCATATAAAATTTCTTAAATGCTAAAACAGCAGAATTATGCCTAATAACCTTTTGATTATCAATACCAAATAGACCATAATAAAAAGAGGCAACCTTACTGCATATCTATATGTATACACACACACACACACATACATACATATACACACGTATGGGGGGGAGGGGAGGAACAGTCACTGTGCATAAACAATGATCCAAAATAAATAGAAAGAGAAAAGTAGGCTGAATTCCCTTTGGGAAATTATATAATGTTTTTAATGGTCAAAAGCTCTTCGTTGAAATAAGGGCCCATATTTTTACTTCAGTACTGTTCTGATGATGCTACAAAGCCATAAATCATAGAATGTCAGTCTCTGATGAATTAACATTTAATGGGGTAGGGATCACTTGAGTCAATCAATTACTTCATTCTACTTAATAATAAAAATAGCAATAATGATAATAGTGGGCACTGTAGCATTTTAAGGTTTGCAAAGTGCTTTACAAATATTATGTCATTTGATCCTCACAACAACGCTGGGATTTTACAGTTGAGGGAAGAAAGTCAGAGGTTAAGTGACTCCCTCAGGGTCACACAGCTACTACTTTAAACAAGTGAAAACACTTCTATTAAATCAATCATTCAATCAAAAGTATTAGACTAAATGTAAGTAATTTGGAAAGAGAGAAAGCCTTGGTTAATTTAAAGTGGTACTTCACAAAATGTGCATTGGTATTGTCTGGGGGAATTCAGCTCTACCCTGTAGGTCTTCTATGAAATGAGCAAGCTATCTTGGAGTCCAAGTATTTAAGCATTTACCACAACTGGAGAGAGAGTCGTTCCAGGCTAGCACCATAGATAGAATCACTGAGAGAAGAATCTGTCTGTTCCCTCCCCATGCCCCACCTTTCCCCTTCCCAACCAGAAGAAAACTTTAGTCTTCTCAAAGTTATCCTAGCAGCACCAATTAAATAGTAATGAAGCGTCTGCATTGGGACATGAATTGTTGTTTGTCCTTTCTGAAAGAGAACAGTGGAATCAGGGAAGTGATGCCATGACTTGCAAGTGAATTGGATTTAAGTGAGGGAGGGATGTGCAAAGTCACCAACCTCACTTTCTCCTCTGGAGCCATCTGGGGAGATAAAGGTGCTTCAGGACTCTGAGACGCTAAGATGCCTAGCAAAAAGTCACAGTATACCTTAAGGAGAATACTTTGAGGACTCTAGCTCTAAGCTTGGGCCCACTTTCTCCTGGATTTGGTGTGTACTTGTGAGGTAGTGGGCCCTGGCTGAAAGGTGGGAGTGGGGTAGGTATAAGAACTGGTGATACTAAACCACTTTGACAAATGCCCTTTCCTAAAGGCTAATTAAATACTGCCTGCTAATTGACATCAACTACTAATCAACAAGGAAAACATTTGTGAGGATTTAGGAACTATAGTGTTATAAATATATCCCAAGTCCCTTCAGATTCTCCTAAAACCTTGAGTAGGGAGGGAGCAGAGACCTTCTGGGCATCCAGTTGGCCAGAATGCATGGGAGTTAGGAGAGCAAATCCAGAGCTTTTGCTATATCTAGAAGATGGTGGCACCAAGAGCAGACAAGAAGGTAGGCTGGTCAAGTAGCGGGAGTATAATGACAGTCCATGTAAGTGCTTAAGAAATATACATTGGAACCGACTGTACTGATGTCTATGCTATATCAAGATAGCTTAAGAAAAGCCTCCAATATTCAGGTTGAAAAACCTCTAGAGGACCAATAGGAGGACACAGTTATTGACTATACATTATGTTATAAGAAGTTTGCTTTTCATTTTTTTATCACAAGGGGGTGAGGAGTGGGAGGGAGAGAAAATAGATTTCTGTTCATTTTTTTTTAAATAGAGAGGGGGCGCTACAGATGTGAAATGTTGTTTGCAATTTCAGGTGAGGTCGCTGTATTATTAGTTTTACTTTGTTACTAGAAACCTCTTAGGAAATGGAAATAATATATGTAATGTGAATATATGTAATATAAAAATCAAACATCAATAATTTTTTTAAAAGATAAGTCATTAAAGGACATATTTAGACCTATGGATGAGAGCTCAGAGTCCATTTAGTCCGCACCTATCTTTTTTATAGATGCAGCTAGAAAGGTAAATAGAAAGGTAAAGTGAGTTGCCCGTGGCCACAGAATGAATGAATGAATAAATTTTTAAAAGCAGTTATTCAGCAATACCTATGCGCTGGGAACTGTGCTAAACACTGGGGATACAAACACAAGTGAGAAAAACAGTCTCTGCCCCAAGGAGCTTACATTCTAACAGAGGGAGAGCACGTAAAGGGGAGCTAGAAATGGGGTGGATTATACAGATGCAGTTCCATGCTTTGGAAATGCCTGGGAAGTGATTTAAGGTCTGGTTGCAAAAAAGTAAGACAAAAGCCCACCCAGCCCATCCCAGAGTCCCACGGCACAGAAACCAAGAGCTAGTGGGGAGGAGGAAGAAGCTAACTTAAGTGGAAGTGGCATGGTTCAGAAATGGCCAGGAAGTCACATGGGGGTAGCAGATGTCAGAGGCAAAATTCGAACTCAGGTCCTTTGATACCAGAGCCTGTTCTCATTCCACTGTACCCTAGAAGCATAGTAATGTATTCATAGGCATGATAGTCCATAGATGGTTTTCACAAAAGGAAATGTTTAGCTACTCATTTCTTAAAGCTATGTTTTATCAGTGTCTACAATGTCCTATATCATTTAATAGAGTGCATATTTGTTTTCTCCAAACTCCTCAATACAACAGAATGCTTACATAAACATTTTCATTTTTTACATAACAGGAAAGCATTTACCTTACCTCATCTTGCTGACTTTTCCATAATGATATGTCTCTCAAACATTGGGCAAACCTATTCAACAGAGAGTTTTGGTCTTAATGTTCCCACTTTGAGACTGCTCCTTTAAAACCCTAATTGTGCCTGGGAGTTGCATTACAGATCATACCAGAGGAATTCAATCTTGCCTTGTGACTGAGCATAGAATATAATTATGACAACCAGCAAAAAGACAGAATCTACAGGATCTTTGGCAAGCAATTTCCCTCCTCTCAGCCTCAGTTCACTCATTCGTATAATAAAGCCATTGGCTCAAATGTGGTTCAAGTCGTTCACTCATTCACATGTTTGCTAAATGACTGGCTGATTACAAAACAAGGGGATATAGATTAAATGTTATACAAGTTACCTTTTCACTCCAACATTTGATGATTCTATGAAACCAGCCTATCACAGGGATATAAGGATAAAAATACAGGGCTGGGGCCAAAGTCTGTCCAATAGGGTACATGTCTTGAGCTTCATCTCCTTTGGTTACTCTGTGACTATTCTGCCCTCAGACTTCCCAGACCTCCTAAAGTGTTTATATAGCCTCACAAATTCAGGAGTAAGGGAGTGGGGGCAGGGATGGCTGTCATGGTGGTGGTGGTGATTTAAGGTGAAATGGTATCTTTCCTTTCTATTTGTTTAAAATATTTCTTTGTCTGTGTATATTGGGCTGATTGAACTGTGGTTGGTACACCGGCCAATGGTCCTATGTTGGTCCTATCCAATTTATACAGGGTCATATAGGGTCTGTGATGGGATTTGTCCAAGGTCTTCCTAACTCCAAGTCCAGTGCTCTAGCCACTACATTCTCCTGCCTCTAATAATATATTTATGTATTTATAAAACACTGTGAAATAGGTAATATGAATATTTTCATCCCCATGGTACTGATGAAATCAATGACGAGAAAGGCTGTGATTTTACTAGGTTAGAGGTATTAAGTGAAAGAACCAGGATTTGAACCCAATTCTCCTAGGTCTAAGCTCACTATACTTTCTATTAAATTGTGTTCTCCCTCTTGCAGCGTCTCTAAATGCTCAAGGGAAGCAAGCAGAGTTCAGTATTCCTTACGCTCATTGGTAGGTAGGAGTCAGACACAATCAGCTCCCTCTGCCTAATGCAGTGTTTCTCTACAAGCAAGTTAATCAAGGTCAAGCTTTCAGAATCTTTTCTTAAAATCCTTGTCCTGCACCAACTATTACTGATAATGGAACTCAATTCTGCTTGGCTAAGTCAGGAGTGGACTATTGAAAAGGACACATGTGTATATCCTTCTATTCAAACAATAGTTCATCACAGCATTTCTTATGAGTGTCAAGAAAAAAAAATCCACTTGGTTTTTTCCTTTAAAGCTTCACAGTTAAGCCTTTGTACCAGCTTTTCCAATTTTCTATTTCTTCCTTTTTCCATTATAAGTGAAACAGCATGTCTGGTAGATAGGACACTTAAGGCATAAAGGCAGTAGATAATGGATTCTAGTTCAGTCTCTGATTTGTTATGATTGTGGAAAAGTTTCTAAGGTGTTCTGTGTCTCATTTTCCTCGTCCATAAAATGGGGTGCATGGTTCAAAGCTAACCTGACCACTTATATTTCCCACCAAACTGCCTTATAAAAATCTCCTAGTGTTAAGATACAGAGGTCAGTGCATAGCTGGGATCACTTGTGCATTGCTCCTGAAAGATAGCAAGTTCTCAGCGAAATCAAGTCTTGGTTGGTAGCTTGATATAGTGCAAAGAGTAAAGAACTGGGATTCAGAAAACCTGGAATACCAATCATGACTGTACTATTTACTGAGGCAGTTAGATGGCACAGGGGATTGAGTGTTAGACTTTGTTTTAAGATTTGAGTTCAAATGCTGCCTCAGACATTTACTAATTGAGTGACCCTGGGCAAGTTATTTAGCCTCTTAGCCTTGGTTTCTTCATTTGTAAAAGGCACATAATAATAGCACCTACCTCCCCTAGGGGTAATTGTGAGAAGCAAATGAGAAAACAGATTCAAAATCCTTTGCAAACTTTAAGGTGGTATATCAATACAAACTGTTTCTTTTTAAATCTGTGACCTTGGACAATCCTCTTAACCTCTCTCGGTTTCTATTTCCTCAACTTAAGAAAAAAAAAAGGAAAGTGGACAATGCAAGCTCCCAAGCCCTTTGATTCTATCATTTGTAATGATGTGATGGGGTCTGGGGGCAGCTCAGACCAAGGGCTACTTAGATTGCACTGGGGGCCACAATTAGCCCCCAGTGTGACAAGGGGCAAGATACCTTGCTGGTAGAAATGAGCAAACCCTGTGACTGGACAAAAAGATTTCATGTGATTACAAGTCCAGAGTAGAGAACAGGATGTCAGAACCAGATTGCTATAACATGGCAGTTTCTAGTAAGTAGGGAATTAATTCTGTGGGAGCAGCCATGTTAAGGCAATTTGGCCTTTCTATTTCTGATATTTTTGGCAGCCACACCAAACATTATCTATTAAGTGCTAACCTCCTCATTCACTATGCCTGGGTGCAGAATAAAAGCAACCATCCAGATGGAAGCATGCAATAAAAAAAGTCACGGCCTATTCCAGCCCTGCCTAGTGTCACAGACAGAACGTTCTGATGCTAGAGTTTGCCAACACTTTCTCTCCTGCTTTCTTAAGATGACCCCTTTTCCAAGTCTTTGGTTTGAGGTTGAACACTTATTCTGTGAGATAGAAGCAACTCTTGTGTTTATTCTGCTTTCTAAGGAGTTTGTTGCCTCTTAATCACTCCCCCAACCAGAATTTACTTCATCTCATCAGAGTAGTGGAATTGCCATGACCTCCACTGAAAATCAGCTTCTCTCCTTATCCCTTTCTCCACCCGCAGCTGGACTGGGGATTCAGAAGTACCCACGGTGGTTTATTAGACAGCCCCTTTTTTAGAGAAGCTGACCCATCTGGACCTCCTGGAGAGCTTAAGATCAGTCCACAGGGGGAATCCATTTAAAAATAATAGTAATGATAAAGGACAAATGACTTTAGAATGGAAATCCAAAGCAACCCAGAATCCGAGCAGATATTGCCAGATGTGGCTGGAATGCAAGCTGGAGATTTTTTACTGAGAGAAAAGCAGATTACTCTTCTTTAAAGTCAATTCCAAATTCTGTTCAGGAAATGACCAGGAGCTTGGGGTCAGGTGGAGGGGAGCCAGGGCCAACCGGAAGCCAAAACCTAAAGCTCCAAACGCAGCCCCATCCCACCCAGCAGGGCAGTGAAAGTGTAGACACTAATGAACCAGCTCTCAAATTGCCTGCCGGGGAATAATCTGCATGTCGCAGTAAGCTTAGTCTTCTCTTTGTCCTTTCCTGAGAGATAGCTGGGGAAATAGGACTCTTGTACTTTAATCACTTGTGTGGCAGCACAGGGTAATATTATTGTATCATCTAGCCAGCTGACAAGAAGAGATTAAATATTATTTCAGCAGCAACACATTAAGACTCCAAATTAGTCCATGGGCCTGGGGTGACCTCCACTGAACTCCTTGGTACATGACTCAGAAGCAAAACACAGACTGGCTGCAGCTGAGACAGATAGACATTAGAAGGAGGCAAATTCGGACTTTTCCGCCTCATTGAATTCAGCACATGCTGCTGACTCAGAAATGCTCCAGCCCAGAGAGGAGCTGATAGATATTCTCAGAAGGCTGTTTTGCTAAATAGACTGAAGATGCACAGGGACCTGAAAAATGAATGCAGAAAACAATTTATAATTGTGTTTCGTCATAATGACAACAAAAGCCTTGCTTCTTATCACCTCTGAATACCTTCTCTTTGGCAAGAAAAATGGGATGCTTATGGACAAAATGCTGCTATAAGAACCAAATCCTGAATCTAAGCAACAGCCCTGAAGCACTGTTTCTTGGGATCAGTTTTTATTTTTCCTTCATGTGACAGATTTTATTACTGTCGTTTGAATTCAAGCCTGCCGACTGATGTTGCTAACAGATCATTCCCCTGGTTACTGAGAGAAGGGCCTGGAGTTAAAATGAGGGACCATGGTCATGGTTGTTAGCCTTGAATCGGGGGAATGAGTCAGCAATTTCCAGATTATGCCAATAACCAGGAAAATCTGAAGCTAAGGCCTCCCTGAGAGTCAGACGTAGCTCAGGAAAGCTTCCTTCTTGTTCCTCCACGTTCTTCCTACTTCACACTGGATTCCAGAATTGGAATCATAGAATACCGGCACTCAAATAGGGACAGAGGAAATCATTTCTTATGACTTCTTCCTTTAAAAATGAGGAAACTGAAACGCAGAGAAATAAAAGAGCTGGCCCAAGGTCAGAGAGGTGGTTAGAAGAAGCCAGTGTTCTAGGTACCTAGTTCCATGCTTATTCCACAATAACATTATTGGCCCATGTATTAACAAATCTGCTCAGATCTATGGGGAACTCATTTTAACAAGGGTTCTTAGCCTGGTGTCTATGAACCTGTCCCAGAGATTCTACTATTTCAAAGAATGTACTCCAAGAAGATCAAAGACAGAAAGAAAGATCCCCAAATACACCAAAATATTCGTAGCAGTACTTTTTCTCTGTAACAATGAATTGGAAACAAAGTGTATGCCCATTGATTGGGGAATGACTAAATAAGTTTGGTACATAATGATAACTATAATAATAGCTAGAATTTAAATAATACTTGAGGGTTTGCAAAACATGTTAGAAATATTATCTAAGATTTTGCCCTCACTTTGGGTGGCAGGTACAGGCCCAGTGCTCTAGTGCTCTATCCACTATGGCACCACCTAGCTGCCGAGCTTGTTGTTTAGTTGTTACTTGAGTCAGACTCTTTGTCACCCATTTGGGGTTTTCTTGGCAAAGATGCCGGAGCAGTTTGCCATTTCCTAGCCAGCTGCCTAGGCCAGGATGGTCTATTATAGTAAATATATTTTCTCCAGCCAGATTTTTCTCCTAGATCAGAATGGGAGACCTTTACTTGTGTCCTTCCATGTTTTCCTTAATCGCTCTCTGTAATTAAACCTCTGTAAGTAAATTCTGCATACTGAAATGTGCTACAAGTGCCTACCTTGATCCAATGGGAGAAGCACCTGGATGTCCATTGTGCAATGAATCTTAACATGTATAGGGTATGGGTATACCAGTTGTGGTCTGACCAGAGCAGAATCAAGCTGAACTCTCACTTCTGTTTTTCTGGACTCAACACCTGCCTTAATCTTCTACATGACCTCATTAACATTTTTGACTGTATGGATATAACTCCAGGTCTGAAAAGATTGCTGAAGGCCTCTGAGTCCACAAATGATTGTGCTCAAAAGACTCACCAATTAAGGATGCTTGAACTCTATTGGCCTGATAGCAATTCATCAGGATAGCCCAAGAGGGGTCTGCTTCAATTGTTGTCAACTGCTTTGCTAAAGTCTAGTTATATCATGTCTACAGCATTATTTTAGCCTACTTGTCTAATAAGACTTTTAAAAAGGAAATGAGTTTGGGCAACTATGGCCATACTAACATTGTTTGACTCCGTGCTTCTGGCTTTCAGTGTTATTGGAAGAATACAATGAGGTCATGTATATAAAGAACTTTATAAACTTTCAAGTGCTATATAAATGTCAACTATACTTGTGTGCTTAGGATTTGGGCTAGATGTAGGGACAAATCTGGGGCCATGCTCTATGCATGCTTATGCAGCTATCACATATTTATTATAACTTATTTTGAATAAACACATGTTGTTTTTAGTGACTAGTACTTCTCTTTTCAAATGTTTACAAGGCATCACTTTAATAATATGATCTAGTTACTGCAAGGAATCAAAATCAAATTTGCTAGCTTAGAGCCTGAAGGTTCCAGCTTTTCCCATTTTTGAAAATTAGGACAATGTTTGTCCTTTTCTATTTCTGTAGCTTCTCTTCCATTCTCCATATACTTTCAAAGATCACTGATGCAGGGCAGCTAGAAGGTAGAGTGAATAGAGTATTGGCCCTGGAATCAGGAGGACCTGAGTTCAAATCCAGCCTCAGATACTTACTAGCTGTGTGATCCTGGGCAAGTCACTTAACCCCAATTGTCTCCAACAAACAAAGATCACTAATGGAAGTTCAATAGCCAAATCTGCCAGTTCTTTAAGTACCTGCAGTATCATCCATCAAAGCTGGGTGAATTGGATCCACTGATGACAGTGAGGTGATGTCACTCATGAGATTCAACTCCCTTTTTTATTTTATTCTCTGTCCAAAGATTTTTCTCCTTAGAGAAAACAGAATAATATCCTAAAGGGACCCCAAAGCCCCTTGTAACTCTAAGATTTTATGATTCTATGAATCTAGCAAGAAAACTTTGTGACTTTTAATAAAGAAATAAAAACTGGGAGGCATCACAGTGGAGTGGAAAGAATACTGGTTATGAAACCGCATGACCTGAGTTCAAATTCTACCACTGTTATATTCTGTCTCTGGGACCTCATAGTCTGGGGTCTCAGGCTCTTCTTCTGTAAAATGAAGAGACTGGACTAGAATACCTGAGATGACCACTTTCAAATTCCTTGAACCTACTTACCAGTGGTATGACCTCATAACTTCTTTACCAGTAAAATAAAGGATTTGGACCAAATAAGCTAGATCTAAATCCTATAAATGAAATTTTCCTCTAAATCAAAATTTTACCTTTCTCCATTAGAAAAAACACCTTTCACTTGTGAAAAAATGGACAATATAATGCTAGGACTATCATTGTTAATACTGTTGTCATTGTCATCAAATCACCAGCCAATCACTCATCCAGCATTTATGAAGTGCCTACTTTGTGCCAGCCATTGTGCTAAGCACTGGAGATATGAAGAAGGCCCAGATCAGTCCCGACTCTCTAGGAGTTCACTCTTATGGGAGACAATATGCAAACAAATTATGTAAAAACAAGCTATGTTCAGTGTAAACTGGAGATAGTCTCAAAGGAAAGGTGCTAGCAATAAAGGAAATTGGAAAAGGGTAGGATATGAGTGGGGACTTGAAGGAAGCCAGGAGGGAGAGATGAGGAGGGAGAGAATTCTAGGAATGGAGGACAGTCAGTAAAAATAGGTGGAGTTGGGTGATGGACTATCTTGTGTGAGGAGCATCAAGGAAGCTAGTGTCCCTGGATTGCAGAGTACATGCAAAGGAATAAGATGTTGGAAGACTGGAAAGCTAGGAAAGAGCCAGATTATGAACGGTTTTAAAAGTCAGATGGAATATTTCATATTTCATCTTGGAGGTGAGCAACCGAAAGTTTTTAATAGTGAAGGTGATGTGATCAGACCTCTGCTTTAGGAAGATCAATTTGACAGCTGCGTGGTTGATAGATTAGAACAGGGAGACACTTGAGGTGCAGAGGTCAACTGGCAGGTGTAATAGCAAGCAGGGTGGGACTTTTTGCTGTTGTTTTCTTTTGGAGTACTTCTCAGCACTAAGGCAATCAAGTGCCTTTGATTGAGTTTTGCCTTTGTTTCAATCAAGAGTCTTTGATGACCTGCTTACATTACAAGAAAGCCTAAACCACATAAGTTTGAGTCACATGGTTGTGACACCCTCTGATCCTGAAGAAGTGTATATATACTCTGAGGTTAGCATTTTGCTTTGGGGCTAACTCATTGGAAAAGTGTTCCTGTGATTCAGCCAGATGAGACTCTGGGTAGCTATTAAGGAATCCCCCAGCTTTGAAAACCCAGATATTGATGCCTCTCTTTCTGGTAACTATGTATGTATGGCTATGGATAGACAGAAGCCCCATCTGCTGATTTGTGTTACTGCTCAGTTTATATAATTTCTGCTTGTAATTTCTGTTTGTGTTTTCTCTGAAGTTCAGGGTGCTGACTTTTTCCCCTGAACAAGGTGAAAGGTATATGTATGTTTAATTAAAGTGAGATTGTAAACCCCTTAAAGTTGTTTTCCTTAGAAAAGCAGATCAAAGAACCTGTGCTAGCAGCCTTCCTGTGTGTTGTTGTTATTGGTCTTACACCTCCACAGCAGCTGCTAATGGCATCATTGTTACAGCAGGCTATTGTAAGAGTCCAGGTGTAAGATGATGATAGTGTGAACCAGGGTGGTGACAATGTCAGAGGAGAGGAAAGGGTTACAAAGGTAAAATCCACAGAATTTTGCAATCATATGCATATATGGTATTTACATATTCAGTGGCCACATTTTAGGAAATCTCTAAGGTTGGTGAGATTTTGACCTTGGTTCCCTATCATCTTACCTTTATATATTTATTTGTTTGTTTATTTGATTATTGCCCTGACTATAGTTTTGTGAGCCAATTGGCTTAGAATCATTCTAGATGATCATACAACCTTAGGGAAGATCAATGTGACATTTGAAGGCATGCCTGCTGGACAGGTTTCCATATTTGGATATTTTGGGGCAAACATCATCTAGAAGAGAGCTTCTTTGCTGGTTTTGTGCCATGGGTGACTTTGGTAGCGTGGCCACCCTTTTTGGAATATTTTTAAATGCATAAAATAAAGCACCCATGATTGGAAAGGAAACCAATTATATTGAAATATAGTTATCAAAATATTTAAAAATAAAAGTTTATAGACCCTAGGTTAAGAACCCCTGATCTAGACCTTATGATAATTATTGTGGCTATGGTAGATACACTGGTGCCATGGCAGTTATGTAGAAATTATGGCAAACTTGAAGATTTCTTGAATGGTAATCAGTTGATGTGCTTAGGATGAAGCTCATATTGTGGGAAAGAGAACATGAAAATTTTACTTAATTTAATATTTCCTTGAGGAGAAAAAAGTAGAGATTATACTTCAAGATTGCCCAAAAGGAACCAGTTTAGCTTGGTTTGAGACCTAATGAAACTGAGTCAAGAAAACAAGGCAAGTAGATGAGTTGGTTTGGGTTATGTTAGGGCCTAAGTAAATCTTTCTTCTACACAAAAAATTATAGTATCTCAGAAAGAAAAGGGACATAGTATCAATTATTAGTTCTTCTTTGGAGAAGAAATTATTTAATTTTATTTTGCTTTATTTTTGAAATTATTTCTTTTAGAATTAAGAGCAGCTAGGTAGTACAGTGGATAGCATGCCAGGCTTAGAGTCAGGAAGACTCATCTGTGTGAGTTCAAATCTGGCCTCAGACCTTTAATAGTTGTGTGACCCTTGGCAAGTCATTTAATCCTGTTTGCCTCAGTTTCCTCATCTGTAAAATAAGCTGGAGAAGAAAATGGCAAACCACTCCAGTGTCTTTGTCAAGAAAATCCCAAATGGGGTCACAAAGAGTTGTTGATGACTAAAAATGACACAGTAGCAAATTTTAGAATTACTTCCTCACTTAGTTCCTTGTTTGCCTAGGGGGAAACTTTATGGAATCTCAGACCTGAAGGTGAACATAAGGAAGATTTGAAATTTAATTCATGAAAAATAACTTTTCTCTTGAAAAAGAATGGAACCCTAAGTCAGGCAATGATACCTAAAAAACCCCAACAACTAACAGCTTAAATGTATGGGATAAATAAATCTATGTCCTCATTGCTCATTTCAGCCCATTAATAAGCATTTATTAAATGCCTCCTATGTGTATCAGGCACTGCTCTAAGTGCTCTATTAAGTTCAAAGTATCTCTGCTCTCAGCCCTTTGAAAACATTCAAGATGTTTTACTACATCTCTCTGGGAGCAATGGAACCCAAGGACAGTGTAACTAGGACAAAGTATTAGCTTATCTTTACATCATATTTTGAGGTATGTTAAGTGTTTTAAATATAATATCTCAATGAATCCTTACAAGTCTCTGAGGTTGGCATTAGAGGTATTTTTCTCCTCATTTTGTAGGTGAAGAAATTGAGGCTTCAAGAAGTTAAGCAACTTGTCCATGGTGATGTAATTAGTAAATGTCAGAAGTGGGATTTGAATGCAGATTTCTCTTGATTGGGTTTACTATTCTTTCCACTAGACCAAACAGACAGCGATGGGATGATGGGATTGGGCAGTGTCATGATGTATTATAATAGGAGGAGTCACCTCTTCCTAACACATAAGAGGGGGTATTTCTGAGAATTAATTAATGGCCAGGTGTCAAGTGGGATACTGAGGGAGCTATCTAGATAATTCATCCTCCCAACCCATTTTTGCTTCAATTGATTGAATGATTGAGGCTGAATGGGTTAAGTTTTTTGATTCTCTATTTTGTCAGTGGAAAATTGGTGTTTGGGTATGACTGAGAGATAAGAAAGAAGAATTTTTAGGTAGTTGTTTTTTTTTTTTAAGAGGAAATGGAAAATGGTCTTTAAGGAAGGAATGACGTTGAAAAAGAGTCCAGAACTCAAATTCTGTTCCAAGGAAAATGAGGAACATATCAATTCAAGGTAAGAATGTGTCAAATCATAAGAGATAGCAAAGACACATATATTATTGGATTTGCCAAAACAACTCATTATTGTCCTCTATGAAGCAAGATCTTAACAGTCAGTACATTTATTTATGTTTGTTCCTAAGGCCATTACAATTCATTAGTTCTCTCTCAGTAAACATATTTCCAACTATTTGCCCTGGAATCTTTTATTAATGCATCAGACCTCGCCATTTAAATGTTCTACCTGCCTAAGATTACCAGGACATCTTTTGAAGTTCACAGTTAAACCTTACAAGTTCCACCATGCTTTCATTGATTTAAATCAGTCTTTAAAATTATCTTTCCTACTTGCTTAGAGGGCATTTTTGGCATATGACCAAAGAATGAGTATGCCTTCTATCTTTCTAGATATTGGGCGTTCTGATAATCCATCATTGAAACCTCCTACTGCTTCCATGTCCTATTTTAGCAACAAGTTGGGAGTAGAGGAGCTCAGCTGGGTAGTTACACACTGGAAATGAGGATCAGGGACTCCACCTGTATCCACTAGGGTAGAAGCTGGTACTTAAGCCAGTTTTGAACCAATGTACGCTGGTCAAACCAGCTCAGCACTCTTGTGTTGTAATGAAATACCCAAGTCAATCCAACAAGTGTTAATATTAAGTTCCTACTATGTAAAAGGCACTACACTGAGTGCCAAGGGTACAAAGATAAAATGAAAAAGCAACCCTTGCTCTCAAAAAGCTTATCATCTCCTAGGGATTCAAATGTAAATATATGAGGGAATGTGTAAATGTGTAGGTGAGGATCTAAGAAATTCATACAAGTTCAGTTGTGGTCTGGGGCTTTTTTCTTGTCATCCCTGGTCTTGTTCTTTGTGACATTGCTCAGTCAGGAGTCTATGTGGCATGTCAGTATTGTCTTGAGTGTCCTGTGTAGCCAGAGAAGCAGTGTCCTAGTGGATAGAGTCAGAGGTTAAGTGACTTGCCCAGGGTAACACTGTAAGAGGCCCAATGATCTGTCCACTGCACCACCTTACCTGCCTCACCTGGAAATTTCCTGTACCAACGAAATCACAGATCCAGTCCTTCTTCTCCTTTCCGTGATCTATAGTTAGGTCCCATGTCTCATGGGAGCCAATACATCCAACGGGATATCTGTGGATCTTCCAGGACTGAGCTCAATTCTTCACTTGCATCTTAGAATACATCTAGTCTTTCGGTCAACAGTAACTTTTAAATCAAAATCTCAAACAGACACATGTTTCATTCTTTCCCACTCCCATTATTAGCATTGCCTAGCTAGGTATACATCTTTTTCTAGGTACTGTGCCTGAGAGATTTCCTAATATTGAGAGGGACTGTGCAAAACCATAAGCCAGAGCACTGGCAGCCAAATTGACTGACTGAAAGAATAAAGAGAACAGTTGAAAGGCAATGGCAAAAGCACCCAACTGCAGCTCCAGGGACAGCTCTCCAAGCTGCTTTTCTTGAGAAATCAGCCTGTGACAAGTGGATGATATTGTTCAGTACAAGTGTAAATGAGTTAGGGTACTTCATCATCAGATTGCCTTGTGCTGTAGCAGGTCCGCATCCAAAGCTATCTCTAAATGCACGTAAATGACTCAGGCTTTTCGAAGCCAGAGAGAATGACAGGACAATGAGATCTGTCAATAGCCCAAGCAAGTGATGCCAAGGAACTGGAGGAAAAAAAAATATGAAACCCTGGGAGGAGGCAAACTATAGTTCAGTCTCAATTCAGAGACGCATTAGCAGGAGATAAGTAGTGAAAAAGTCCAGGCTCGTGTGTCTGGCAAAAGGCCACTTTGGCAAGAAGGTGTCATAAAAGCAGCTGAGGAAGGATATTTCTCTACAAAAGTTAAGGGCATTGCTGTTCTGTTATTGCAGATCATTGTGAAGGAGTTGGGCTGTGTAACCTAACCCCCAAAGGATAGCCAGTAACCCATTTCCTCTTCTGTAAATGTATCACAAATACTCAGGATGATAAAACCATTTTACCGCAGAAGAGAGAAAAGCAACTGGAAAATGCCATTAGCTTCCAGATTGTCCCACTTCACATGCATATCATTCTTTGAATAACAGTCGTGACTTGGCTTGGTTCTCAGAGACCCATTTTTTATGATGGCATTTGCTACCACATTCCTCCCAAAGTGAGGATACAGAGTCATAACTAGGGTGGGACTTTAAGGCTCCAATATCCAGTCACATTCTCTTGTTTCCTTCCCTTTCCCCTGCCCCCCAACACACACAGTTGTATCCGTAGCAAAATAATACATACTTCTTGATCTGATGCTGGACAGCTACTTTAAGGGATCTGAAATCACCTTAACTCTCTCCTGGAGTCTAATCCCCATGACACACACTACCTCCAAACCATTCCCCTATCTGTTGCCTCTACAATTGTCTCCTTCAAAAGGTATAAGGGCCAGATTTTTTGAAGGACAAGTCACCCTTCTCACTGTGTGATGGAATCTAACCATGGTGAATTTGGCTGGCACTCCCATGCCAATTGAATATGCCATGTGTGTGCAAATTTCTAGTTGTAGCTCTGCTTATTATAGGTAGCCTATTCCCATTCTATTGCTATGGTCTTAGGGTCCACACAGCTGCTACAAGAGTTCAAATAGCTACGGTATGGTCCATGCTGAGAAAGGAGAAAATTCAGTTTCACATCTCAAAAGAAAACCTTGAGAAGCTCCCACTTGTCAAGTTTCTGAATGATTTCTCTGTGATCTTCACATAAGAATAGTGATAGTAATAGTGAATCAAACTTGATCACTTCATCAGAAAATCTGAGCTGTTTGAAGTGGCCCCCAGCTAATATTCTTATTTTTCCTTAAAATCTTCCAAGATATACTCATAAGTTCCTAGCCTTATGACATTTTTCATTGACTCAACTACAAATTAATTAAAATTAATTAAGCTAATACTTAATTGTAATTAACCACCATGGGTACTACTGGCCACTAACCTGATCCTATTGAGCAAAACATCTCAGGTTCTGGGTCAGTCCAATGCTCATGCTAGAAGCCATGACACTTTATCAGATTGAGTAGAAATGTTGGATAGGTGCCAACCTCTTTGTGTTTTTCAGAGAGAAAACAACCTTCCATGGCATTGCTTCTCTCTGGGTGGCCATGCTTGCTGACTTGCTCTCTAGAGGGGTGGAGGAAGGATTTACCCAATCAGAGTAGCTCTGCATCCCTACCTCTGGCAAACTCCATCTATTTTTTGAATGTTCTCTGTTTCACTGCACCCTAATTACATGACTATGAAACCATAATGGAATTCACTCCTCATAGATCCTCACAAAAACGGACGAGCTTGCTTAGATACTATATTCAGCATTTTACTTGGCATAGAATCAATAAGAGAAATGAAACAATATACAATAAAATATGTATCACACCTTTCTATTGGCAGCTTCTCTTAGACTCAGCCATCCCCAGACTTGACGTAAGTTGCTCTAAATCCAGGAATTATAGGAAATATACAGTTCAGTTTGATTGGCCCATATGGCTCCACCTCCTCCAAGCAGACAAAGTCACGTAGACAATATAACACAGATCATAACTTAGGTTTGGCTTGCACATCCAGAAGGGCTGATATTTAGATAAAACATTAGGAACCCTGAAAGTGAACTCAGTCTCAGTGCTGTTACTTTCTGTATTTTGTCCTTGGACAAATCGATCGAACTCTCTTCACTTTCCAGATCTTCAAAATAAGGTGGGGATAGATAATGTCTTAGGTCCCCTTTAGCTCTAATTCTATGATGCTATGATTCTGTGTTCTTCTGGTCTAGAAACTTTAGGTCTAGTGGTCTCATCCGCTTCTGTGGTTTCATTAATATCTCTACACAGATCAATGTTTTTAAGTTTCTCTCCTGAACTTTAGTCTCATATCACTCTCTACTACACATTATAAACTGGATGTCCTGGAGATATCATAAATTCAATATGTTTTTTAAAATAACTTATTATTTTTCCCCAAACCTATCCCTCTTCCATACTTCCCTTTCTGTGTCAAAAGCATCATGATTCTTCACTTCTCACATGTTCAAAACCTTGACATTATTCTTGATTCCTCACTCTTCCTTGCTCCACATACACATTTAGTTGCCAGAAGATATCATTTGAAATAGCATTTCAACTTCTACAACATGTCTTATATCTAAACCCTTGTCTCATACAGCTACTTCTTTATTTCAGGTGCTCATCACCTCTCAGAGTATTACAATAGTCATCTAATTGCTTTTTCTACCTCAAATTTCTCACCACTCTAAGGTATCCTCTAGAATGCTGCTAAAGTGATTTTCCTTAATTCCTGATCTAGCCATGTAAGTCCTCTACCCAGTAAATTCCTGTGGCTCCTATTGTTTCTAGGTACAAATATAGCTTCTTAATGCTTTAAAGGCTCTTTGCATCCTGGCCCTGATTTATCTTTCCACCCTCATCATACGTTATTTCTGCTCCTGTGTTCTAAAATCCAGCCAAACTCTCTATTCTACATATACGATCCTCCATCTCCCATTTCTATACCTTTGCTATGGCCATCCCCCTTTCTTAGAAAGCACACCCTTACCATCACCTCAAAGAGTCTTTGTCTTCCCTCAAAATGCAGTTCAGATATCTCTTTCTGTATGAAACCTTTACCGATTTCTCAAATTGCTTGTATCCTCCTTCCCAAACCACCTAATATTTAGCTACTTTTTTATTTATTCTCTACATATTTCAAAGGCCCTGAAAGTTGGACAGGGACCTCAGCAATCATCTATTCTAGCCCACTAAAGAATCCCCACAGTAGTATGCCCAACAAATAGTTACCTCCTAACCTCTGCTTTAAGATCTACAAGGAGAAGGAACCCACTACCTCTAGAGGCAAACCGTTAAACACTTGTTGTTCAGTCATTTTTCAATCATGTCCAACTTTTCATGACCCCCGTTTGGGGTTTTCTTGCCAAGAATATTGGAATGGTTCACCACTTCCTTCTTGAGATAATTTGACAAATGAAGAAACTGAGGCAAATAGGGTGAAGTGACTTGTCCAGGATCACAAAGCTAGTAAGTGTCTGAGGCCAGATTTGAACTCATGAAGATGAGTCTTTCTGACTCCAGGCCAGGTGCTCTATCCATTGCACCACTTAGCTGTCCAATTCTACTTCTGGATAGCTTTAATTGGTAAGACGTTTTTCCTGACATCAAGCCTAAATGTGCCTGTTAGCAGCTTTCATCCCTTGTTCTTTATTCTGCTCTCTGGAGCCAAACAGAACAAACCTAATCTCTTTTCCACATAACAGCCCTTCATATACCTGAATACAGCAATACTGAGTCTTCCTTTTGCCAGGCCAAATATGCCCAGTTTCTTCAACAAACCCTCATATATCATCAACTCAAAACCTTTCACCAACTTGGTTTCTCTCCTTTGGATACTCTCCAGCATTTTAATGATCTTCTGGTTATGTCCTTGGTGCTTAGAACTGAACAAAATACTCCAGACAAGGACTAGGAAGGGCAGAGTATGGTGGGATTATCGCCTCCCTCTTCCTAGAAGCTATACCTCTTCAAATGTAGCCCAACATTATATTAGCTTTTTATTTTTTGGCTGCCACATCACACTGCTGAATTACATTGAGTTGGAATGCTCTCTATCCATCCTTCTTCCATCTTATATTTGTAGGATTGATTTTTTTATACCCAAGAGCAAGATTTTACATTTATCCTCATTGATTTCAATTTTAATGAGTTCAACCCAGTGGTTGAGCCTATCAACATTCTTTTGGATTCCAACT
The DNA here is from genome assembly GCF_011100635.1 of Trichosurus vulpecula. NCBI lineage: Eukaryota > Metazoa > Chordata > Mammalia > Diprotodontia > Phalangeridae > Trichosurus > Trichosurus vulpecula. The sequence continues at coordinate 110,461,444 of NC_050579.1, forward strand.
GTCATCCATTGTGTTAGTTATCCCTTCCAGCTTTGTGTCATTTGCTAATTTGATGAACATGCCATCTATACCTTTTGTTAAAGTCATTGTTAAAAATATTAAACAGTAGAGGGCCAGGCCGGATCCCTGGGATACTATACTGGAGACCTGCCGTATTGACGCTGAATCATTAACAACTACCCTTTGAGTCCAATTACCCACTGAGTTCTGATTCCATATGGGTATATTATTGTGTAATCCATATTTCTCCATCTTCTTCATACAATCAAGAGCTTTGCTAAAATCTAGGGAAATTATGTGTACAGCATCCCTCTCTTCTATTATTAGTTCAACAATACTATCAAAAAAAAGAAATTGGGTTAGTTGAGGGATGACTTTGTTCTAATGAAGCCTCTTTCTAACTACCACCTCCTTTTCTGTTTATTTTTCCACCATCTCTTTAATGATCCTTTCTAGAATTTTCCCGTGACTCAAAATCAACCTCACTTACCTATGATTCATAGATTCTATTCCCTTCCTTTCTCCAGGCTGGTGGTACTTACCCTGTCTTCTATAATCTTTCAAATATCTCTCACAGTGGCTCAGCAATTTCATCTGTCAGTTCTTTAAGACATGAGGATGTAGTTCATCTGGCAAAATGACCTTAATTCATCAAGAGTGGCTAGGTGTTTTCTTACTACTTCCTCATCCATCTTGGGTATCAACTGTTTATTCTGTATGTATCAATATATAATTATTGTATTCCCCATTAGAATGTATGCTCCCCAAGAACTGGTATTGGTTTATTCTTTATATGTGTATTACAGTGCCTAGCACAGTGCCTACTAATGAGTAAATGCTAAATAATTGCTTATCAATTGATCGATGTATAGTGCAGACTGAAATTCTTCTAACTAGTGCTTTTTTTTGATAGATGTCTTTTGATTGGCAGGGACCTCCAGTTCCACCCTGCCACAGTTAGGTTACTACTTATGAAGCAAGAGGTGAGTGGACTGAGGGGCAGGCCTCAACAAGGAGCAGATCACCACTGCAATTCATCCTTGATATCCTTGACCTTGAAAATGTCAGATCCCATTTCTGGCTATAGTTTCCCCGGCTTCATATCCCCAGGGCTTAGCATGTAGTAGGCACTTTAAAATGCTAGTTGATTGTTTGCCTGTGATCTATTTCACAACCAAATCTATGTCCCTAAGTCTAGTGAATTTCTGCAGCTCCACTCTCTTGTTCATAGATGTTCATCACTTCTTGTAGCACACTTCCTTAAACAATTCCTCACTCTCTTTCCACTGGCCAAGTTCTCCATAGAGTTGGGGAAAGGAACTACTACATACATTTCTATAGAATTTTTCTTTCAAAGTTGTCAGGCAGCTTCAAGAGGGAAATAATCTATTATGCTTCAGAGAGAAATAAAGGGAGAAGGCATAAGGGAGAAACAAGAAATGAGGCATTGAGGTACACAGAAAGTAAGAAAGATGGACATCAATTCCATTTTCTCCAAATTCAGCTGGATGACGCAAAGTAATAGTCTATTATTAGGTAGTAATGGTAATGTTAGGCTGCCTGCTCCAGTCCCAAAACCCAGTTCATAAGCAAGTTCTCTCTGTCTCTGGCCTGGTTCTAAGACCACTAATGAGAATTTTCTTGGGAAAGGCATTTTTCAAATGAATGCCATTAGTTCCCGGTGGGAGAAACTAGAACACAAAGGGAAGTAGAGATGCAGGTTTTCAAAGTCCAAGGAAACTGATCAGGTTTGGTGCCTTGGTGAAGTTGAATGTGAAAGCAATTGGTCTGTACAGGGCAAAGAGATTTTTGCCCTAATTTTTGGATATGACTTGATGACAGAAAGTAATCCTCGGAGAACAAGAACAGTATATTTTACATGACTTTATATGAAACATTCCATTTTTGTCCTCATCATACTGGTGATAGTTTGCCCACATTGGGCTTAAATCAATCCATATATCTGATTCAATTAGAGATCAATATAGTATATGGGGCATAGCAGTTGTCGATACCTCCTTCTCCCCTAGATTGGATAATAACTGATAGTGTTCATGTGCATGTAGTGGTGGAAGTTTCCAAAATGAACTAGAAACTGATAAAGATGCAGGGAGCAAGATACAATGGCCACTGTGGACAGGGTATTCTCTCAACCTATCCTGCCATGGGTTGGTGGTTATTAATGATTCTATCACACTATGGTTTGCCAAATGTGGTTATACTCTATCAGGCCTGTGAGACCTATGTCCCCTCTGTCCACAAAAGATTCTGGTCAGGAGTTACCAGAGAGACCTACAGGGTTTTCAGGACTAAGAAGCAAAGAGAAGGTAATGAGAGCTAGATGTCACAGTGGAAAGAATGCTACTCTTGGAGTCAGGAAGGCATGAGTCACAGTGACTCCTACCTTACAAACTTCCTACCTGTGTGTTCTTAAGCCACCTCAGTTTCCTCATTGGGCAAATGGGGATAATGATTGCTCAGACCTAACTAGGTTTTTGATTTGCTCTGCAAATCTCCAAGCACTAGATAAATCCTTACTGTTATAATGGCCATAGGAGACTTCCTTCTTTGTGAATCGCTGACATCGAGGGAAGTTTTACTTTTGCCCTTGGAGAAACAAATAATTGCAGGAGAAGCCACCATTCAGAAACAGTTTTATTTTAATGCATGGCTTAGTTATGCATTTCCAGATGCTAGCCAGATGTTACTTCATCCTCAGTAGGAGTAGAAATGGTTGGTTTCTGATGTCTCAGTAATCTGCAAGGTAATTAGAGCTGGCAATCCAGCCATCAACATGCAGTAATTTTTATGGTCACCAGATAGGCCAGTCATTATTCCAACATTCCTGGTTTCCCTACAGTGACCTCAAGACCAGGTTCACAACCTTTCATCCATGAGGAATTGACAGATAATGAAGTGGTTTGCTTGTTTCTTTTTTTTTATTTTAAATTTATTTATTTAACTTATTTAGTTTTCAGCATTGATTTTCACAACAGTTTGAATTACAAATTTTCTCCCCAATTCTACCTTCCCGCCCACTCCAAGATGGCATATATTCTGGTTGCCCTGTTCCCCATTCAGCCCTCCCTTCTGTCATTCCACTCCCCTCCCATCCCCTTTTCCCTTCCTTTCTTGTACGGCAAGATAAATTTCTACACCCCATCGCCTGTGTATCTTATTTATCTTATTTTCTAGTTGCATGCAAAAACTTTTATTTTTGTTTTTAAACATCTGTTTTTTAAAACTTTGAGTTCCAAATTCTCTCCCCTCTTCCCTTCCCACCCACCCTCCCTCCCTATGAAGTCAAGCAATTCAACATAGGCCACATGTGTATCATTATGTATAACCCTTCCACAATACTCATGTTGTGTAAGACTAACTATATTTTGCTCCTTCCCAACCCATCCCGCTTTATTGAATTTTCTCCCTTGACCCTGTCCCCTTTCCAAAGTGTTTGTTCTTGATTACCTCCACCCCAATCTGCCCTCCCCTCCATCATCCCCCCCTTTTTTATCTTCTTCCCTCTTCTTTCCTGTGGGGTAAGATACTCAATTGAGTAGGTATGGTATTCCCTCCTCAGGTCAAATCTGATGGGAGCAAGATTCACTCATTCCCCCCTCACCTGCCCTCTCCCCCCCTCCCACAGAACTGCTTCCTCTTGCCACCTTTATGCGAGATAATCCACCCCACTCTATGTCTCCCTATCTCCCTCTCTCAATATATTCCTCTCTCATCCCTTAATTTGATTTTATTTCTTTTAGATATCTTCCCTTCATCTTCAACTCACACTAGGTCCTCTCTCTCTCTCTCTCTCTCTCTCTCTCTCTCTCTCTCTCTATATATATATATATATATATATATATATATATATATATACACACACATACATACATATACATTCACTTATATATACATATATATACATAAACATATATATATATGCATATTCCCTTCAGCTACCCTAATACTGAGGTCTCATGAATCATACATGTCATCTTTCCATGTAGGAATGTAAACAAAACAGTTCAACTTTAGTAAGTCCCTTGCAATTTCTCTTTGTTGTTCTTTTTCTTGATTACTTTTCATGCTTCTCTTGATTCTTGTGTTTGAAAGTCAAATTTTCTATTCAGCTCTGGTCTTTTCACTGAGAGAGCTTGAAAGTCCTCTATTTTATTGAAAATCCATATTTTGCCTTGAAGCATGATACTCAGTTTTGCTGGGTAGGTGATTCTAGATTTTAATCCTAGCTCCATTGGCCTCCAGAATATTGTATTCCAAGCCCTTTGATCTCTTAATGTAGAAGCTGCTAGATCTTGGATTATTCTGATTATGTTTCCACAATATTCAAATTGTTTCTTTCTGGCTGCTTGCAGTATTTTCTCCTTGATCTGGGAGCTCTGGAATTTGGCGACAATATTCCTAGGAGATTTCTTCTTGGGATCTATTTGAGGAGGCAATCGATGGATTCTTTCAATTTCTATTTTGCCCGGTGGCTCTAGAATATCAGGACAGTCCTCCTTGATAATTTCTTGAAAGATGATATCTAGGCTCTTTTTTTGATCATGGCTTTGAGGTAGTCCCATAATTTTAAAATTATCTCTCCTGGATCTATTTTCCAGGTCAGTGGTTTTTCCAATGAGATAATTCACATTGTTTTCCATTTTTTCATTCCTTTGGTTCTGTTTTATAATATCACTAGCTTCCACTTGCTCCAATCTAATTTTTAAGGTAGTATTTTCTTCAGTGGTCTTTTGGACCTCCTTTTCCATTTGGCTAATTCTGCCTTTCAAGGCATTCTTCTCCTCATTGGCTTTTTGGAGCTCTTTTGCCATTTGAGTTAGTCTATTTTTTAAGGGGTTGTTTTCTTCAGTGTATTTTTCAGTATTTTTTTGGGTCTCCTTTAGCAAGTCATTGACTTGTTTTTCATGGTTTTCTCACATCCTTCTCATTTCTCTTCCCAATTTTTCCTCTACTTCTCTAACTTGCTTTTCCAAATCCTTTTTGAGCTCTTCCATGGCCTGGGACCAGTTCATGTTTTTCTTGGAGGTGTAGGCTGTTGCACTTTGTTGACTTCTTTAGGCTGTATGTTTTGGGCTTCTTTGTTACCAAAGAAAAAATCCAAAGTCTGAGACTGAATCTGGGTGAGTTTTCACTGCCTGGCCATATTCCCAACCAACTAACTTGACCCTTGAGTTTTTCAGCGGGGTATGACTGCTTGTAGACTAAAGAGTTCTATGTTCCACATTTGGGGGGGATGCGCCAGCTCTGCCACACCAGTACTCCTCCTTCCCCAAGAACCCCCAACCCGGACTGGGCTTAGATCTTCAGCAGGCTGTGCACTCCTGCTCTGATCCGCCACTTAATTCCTCCCACCAGGTGGGCCTGGGGCCAGAAGCAACTGCAGCTGTAGCTGCCCCACCTCCACTGCCCCAGGGGCGGTGGCCAACGTGAACTCCTTCCACTCCCGCAGCTTTTCCCACTAACCTTCTCTGTTGTCTTTGGTGTTTGTGGGTTGAGAAGTCTGGTAACTGCCGCAGCTCACTAATTCAGGGCGCTAGGGCCCGCTCCGCCCGGCTCCTGGTCTGGCTGGTCCACGCTGCTCACACTGGGCTCTGCTCCGCTCCGCTCCACTCCCAGCTCCCAGCTCCTAGCTCCCAGCTCCGTGTGGGATAGACCTCACCCAGAGACCATCCAGGCTGTCCTCGACTGGAGCCCTGCTTCCCTCTGCTGTTTTGTGGGTTCTGCTGTTCTAGAATTGGTTCAGAGCCATTTTTATAGGTTTTTGGAGAGACTCGGTGGGGAGCTCACGCTAGTCCGTGCTTACCAGCCTCCATCTTGGCTCCGCCCTGGTTTGCTTCTTTCTACAGGTGTTGAGAATACTTGCTGATGTTACATTTTCTTGACATTAAGAGCAAGTACAAATTATTCTTGTTCTTTACTATAGCTTGAACTATTTCCTCTTTTTTAGTTTTTTATTAATAATTCTTATTTGTTTGTTTCTTTTTAGTTTTCAGCATTCACTTCAATAAGATTTTGAGTTCTAAATTTTCTCCCCTTCTCTCCTCAATTTCCCCCTCCGCAAGACAGTGTGCAATCTGATATAGGCTATACATGTACAATCATAATAAATATATTTCCACATTAGTCATGTTATAAAGAATTGGAACCAAAAGGAAAAGCCACAAGAAAGAAGGAACAACAACAAAAGAGAAAACAGTATGCTTTGATTGCATTCAGACTCCACAGCTCTTTCTCTGGATGTGGACAGCATTTTCCATCATGAGTCTTCTGGAATTGTCTCAGATCCTTTTATTTCTGAGAAGAGTTAAGTCTATCAAAGTTGTTCATTGCACACTGTATTTCAATAGAAGATTGTTGTTGTTGTTGTGTTTGTCCTTCATTCTCCAAGAGGACCATGACCTCAGGGAAATGATGATATGACTTGCAGTTGACTTTGATTTGAATGAGGGAGGGCTGGGGAAGGTCACCAGCCTCACTTTCCCCTCCAGAGCCATCTGGGTCCAGCGGCCTGATATTCACCAGGACGACTAGAGATGGCCCAGGATGCATTGGGAGATGCTGGCCCTTTCAGGCTAAGGTCCCAGCCCTCCTAGCACAGAGTGTATGTAAATACTAAATAGTAACTGTTTCTCTTTTGGCCAGGAACCCTGAGGGTCTTCTTCTCCCAGTTTGATTTTTTTTTCTGACTTTTGATTGAAGAGGCCATGCCTTGATTAACTTCTCAAAGAGGCCTATTCATTGAATTGACCTTACCTCACTCAAAGTGAGAATCTAAATAGAAGAAGGTTGTATCAAACAGAGTCTAAGTCAAGAGTTCGAGCCCAGAGGACACTCTTGGGAATGAGAGGGAGACACTGATGGGGAGATAGCCCATACATATACTGCCTATTATATAATCATCAACAGCGGAAGAAAGATTAGGAGCTAATTGAAGTGACATGGTTAGAACATGGTACCTATAAAGTCAATGTTTTAGGATTAATTCCCATTAACTTTACTAAGTTACTAAGGAGAGGTAAAGCTCCACATCTTAGTCACAGAGAAGAGCCCCTTAATCCCAGCTCTTAGTAAAAAAAAAATATTGCCCTTTCCTTGAAAAGGGTGCAGAAAAGGTACAAAAGAGGGTATAAGTCATCACAATTTCTAGAAAAACAACATAAATCAGCCATCTATTTGAATCTCAGTTTCCTCATCTATAAAATTAACTGATTGTACAAAAAAAAGGAATTCTTCCCAGCTCTAACATTTTATGGCTCTTTGACCTGCGTCCTATTGAATATGGATTAGTAGTGTTGCCCTCATGAAGAACACTGCTTCTTTTAGTCTATCATAGAATAACAGGACTTAAAATTGGAAGGGTGCTTAGAAATAATTTATTCTAACAGCTTCATTTTATACATGAAGAAAGTGATTGGTTAAGTGGTTTGCCCACAGTCACACAACTAAGAAACAGCAGTCAAGATTGAGACTTACGACAGTAGAGGCTTGACTCAGATTGGAAGGTGAGCTCCTAGGCTGCCCTCTGACACCACAATCAGGAAAGGCGGTTTCATTATGAAGGTAGAAGCTTAGTGAGGTTTTCTGCCTCTTTCTCACTCATTGGTCTTCTTTGAGAATGAAAGATCAATAACAACAAGATTTCTGAGCTATAGGTGGCATAGACGAAGAGAACCCAAGACTCGCAGGTGACGTTCCCAAATTACCCTTTTATTGTGGGTATAAAACTGACTTAAAGAAAACCAAGTGAGACCTTGCTGGGGTAATATGAGGTAGCTCTTGGGAGTCTGGCATCATTGGTGACTTTCTTTTGGCATCTCTCTATTCCCCTACCCTGATCAAATCCTTAGGGAGGGTCTTGTAACTTGGGTTCTACTGTAAACTGGCTGAGGTGCTGGGCAGTTAATATACCAAAGGCTTGGCATTACTGACCCTATGTCCCATCTCTTGGACATAATCATCATAGAGGTTATGGTACCCTAATAGCCCGTGGTTTTGAGCTACTTATTCGCTCTTCTTAATACTTAGATTGTAGAAGAGCTGAATATACACCTGGAGGGGCCCACTCATAGGAAGTGCATGTGACTACTTGAGAGGGAAACCTAGGGAATTCAGGTAGCCAGGGTCAAGCTATGTTTCCACCGTTGCAAATCCGCAGATGTCCCCTGTCATACTGCTCTCTGCTGGGCATCTCTGCTAAGCTTAGCTCTTTTTCCCTACTACCATCTTTCCTCAGGGGAGCCTTTTGGGGTCATGGGCTGCTCTCTGTTACCATCTATGGGATTAGAGCTGCTACCATTCCAACCTCCTCCCAAGCTGCTGGGGGATGGCAAAGGGGAGAGAGGTCTAAGCTTTTTTAGTCATAGCCTAGAGCTACAGCAGCCAAACCCAGCCAACCAAGCATAAAGCAAAAACCAGCAGAAGCTTTCTGGTTCCTAAATTAAATCTTTCTTTTCAACTCCTGCTGCAACTTAGAGCCCTTCTATTTAAACCCTAATCTTCATAATGGTTAAATTTCCCTTTTAAATTCCAATCACATTCCTTGGTCGTTTGTCTCGATCTCCTTCGTATCATTCCAGGGACTTTGCTTAGCTTTGCTTTTCTCATCTATAAAATGGAGAAGACAATAGCTCAAATGAGATAATACATGCAAAGCACTTTTTAAATCTTAAAGCATTAAGTAAATATAGGTGGTTGTAAGACACAGGACATAGAATACTGGATTTAGAATCCAGAAGCCCTGAGTTCAAATTCTGCCTCAGACTCTAGCTCTGTGAACCCGGGGCAAGTCACTTAACCACCCTCTACCTCAGTTCACCCACCTATAAAATGGGGTAAATAACCATTTTCTCAGGGTCATTGTAAACATCAAATGAGATCATAGATGTTTTGCAGATCTTAAGAAAGTACACGAACATTATTCGTGATCATTGTTACTCTTCTTGGCAAGGATGCCAAGAGGATGGGTCAAGGGGATTCTTTCCATATTGCCTTCTACCACCCCACCCCCACCCCACCCCCATAATGCTTCTGCTTGTCACGCAAATCAACTCAGGAGGAAGACTGAAAAGGCCTGGAGGAATGGGGAGCTGAGGAGCTGGGGATTTTGGTCCTACTTTCAAAATTGCTGTGCCCCCTGCAGATGCTTCTGGGCAGCCCAGCTCCAGGACAGATGCTGGGAAAGCTTAGCAGCAAGGACTAAGGAAACAGAATAGCAGGGAAGTTATCAAGGCACTGAGCGTGGTTTTTTGCCAATAGACATTTTGGAATCACAAATAGAAGCTAGAGGAAAAAAAGGAGCCAAATATTGTCCTTCAACTGGAGGAACTTGTGTCGTTTCCTTCTCCTGTCCTGTTAATGTGATTTAAATAGAAGTATTTAGTCTTAAATCACTCTTGGAATCAGGATGGGGACATGGAACTTTGGCACACTTCAGGCTTTGAAGAAGTCCCCTCTGTCTGCAGCATCTGGAAGTTAATCATTCTGACCTCCGGCTTGATTTTTTCATAATGTGAGATTTGGCAGGGAACAAATGTCACAGTGCCGGGCTTTGATGGGGGACTCGCTGCAGATTTGGCAGCGTGAGGTGCGGGTTGATGGAGAGACTAGAGCTGAAGAGGACTGCTTCCAAAAACCAAAGAGAAAGCAGCTATTAATTATTAATGCCATTGCAGAAGGGCAGGCTGGTTTGTGTGTGTCTGTACACAGGCGAGATTTGGCAGGCGTTTTGGTAAAACAGATTTTAGTGCAGTATTCTGTCTTAAAACATATCTCTTCTGATCTCTTTGAAAGGATTCAAAGCAGTCCAAATTCACAACAACAGAAAACAGCTTGTGCATATACACATAAATAATTTAATGCTTACATATACCTATGTAAATATTCCCATGTACATATGTATGCATATATACGCATGTGCATATATATTTGCAAGCACCTACAAAAAGTAACATTTTGGTTGCCTGGGGAGTAGGAAATAGCATGCCCTTGAAAATGATGCTGAGGCTTTTAAGAGATTGGGCAATATTGGTCAAGTAAGTCCGGGGTAGCTACGGGAGAATAATTTGAAGAAATCAATTTGATTTTTTTGCTTTTCAGGATAAAATTAGTATTTTGCAGACAACTGTGATAGGTCCGGTGGTTCAGTGGATAGAGTGCTGGAGAGAAGACCTGAGTTCAAATTCAGCCTCAAACACTTACTAACCTTGTGACCCTAGGCAAGTCGCTTAACCTGTTTGCCTCAGTTCCTCAACTGTAAAATGCATTGTTATTGTTTTATTATAGTTATCATTACTTTGTAGCTTTACATCATATCCCCAGTCCTGGGTCATTGCAATTCTGACTCTTGAAAGGATGGAGAAGTGCGCATAAAGTAACAGGCACTAAGTATAAGTGGAAAACAAGTAGGGATTTTCATTCCTGCTGAAAAGCTGCATTTTTCCTTATTTTTGGTTTGCAAATGAAGACCCACATTTCAAAGATTTAGCTCCTGCTCACATCCTTGTCTTCCTCATGTACTGAGAGGAGTGACATTCACTAGCACATATTTCATGATCTAAATTATTGCAACAAACAATTCCATTTCACCAAAAATTCTCTATTGTATACTAGGCCAGAGGCAGAATGGAAGAAATAGAGATAGCCTTAGAGGCAGGAAGACCAGGGTTCAAATCCTGCCTCCAACACAAAATGTCTACAGATATGTGTACAGGCAAATCATGTTCCCTCTCATTGTCTCAGGCAATTCTCTGAGGCAGTAAATGAATAGAGGAGCTGCCGGTTTACATTACGTGGAGAAGTGGAGAGAATATTGGGCCTGGAGTCAGGAAGAACTGAACTCAAATCCGACCTCAGATATTTACCAGCTGTGTGACTCTGGGTGAGTCATATAACCACTATTTGCCTCGGTTTTCCCAACTGTAAACTAGGGATAATAACCTTGCGGGGCTGTTGTGAGTCTCAAAGGAGACAATGTTTGTATAGCACTTGGCACTGTCCCTGGCATATGGTAGGTGCTATATAAATGCTTGTTCCCTTCCCCTCCTCCCCCCTCACCACACACCATCCAATAGAATGTACGTTCTTTGAGAGCACAGACTGGTTTGTTTGTTTTCCGTTTGTTCTCCCCACGACTTAGCGCAGTACCTGGCACATAGCAGGTACTAAAAAAAAAAAATGCTTCCTGAATTCTTGCTCTGAATAGTAAAAAGAGCCCTGGAATTGGAATTAGCAGACCTGTGTCTGAATCCTTGGACTGCCACTTAATCAGATATCTTATCTTGCGCAAATCACAAATTCTCCGGGCCCTAATTTCCCCACCTCTACAATAGGAAGAATGATACTTACACTAAAGAACAGAAATTGCTTCAGAAGGAAACACAGACAAGCAGGACAGCTTTGAAATTAATATGTTGGATTTATCACATTCTTTTAAAAATGCAAGCCATTAGTTGTAGATATTCATAGTTTCATGCACAATTATCTTTTCTGATATGCAAATATCACATCCTGATGTGTTTATGAATTTTGTCAAGCAAAGAAGAACAGCAACAAAAAAATTCAAAATAAATATTTGTTTCAGAGACCAGTTTGGGAAGTTACAATTAAGGAATTCTGTCAAACTTGTAAATAAGATTTGTCAAGGATGACCCACAATGAGAATAATCCAAAAGTTGCCTTCATACTGAGAAACTTGATTGTCTGGAAATAAAAGCTGATGCTTAAGTTTAAAAATAACAATAATTCTTTATCACATAGCTTAGATGGCTGTTGTGGGGATCTCCAGGCAAGTAAATTGGTTAGAAATGTTACCTATTCTCTTTCTCTTTCTAATTCTCTCTTTCTCATTTCCCCTTTCTCTCATTCTTTCTACCTTTAATTCTCTCTCCCTCTCTCTCCCACCTTCTCTCTCTCTCTGTCTCTGTCTCTGTCTCTGTCTCTCTGTCTCTCTCTCTCTCTCTCCCCGCCCCCTCTGTCTTCTCAAACTCACGTTCCTGTTGTCCAGTTTATAAAGTACAAATAAAGGGGACTAGGAAACATGGCAGAATGTTGGTCAAGAGGGATAGTGAGACTTCTTGCACTATTTGCACAAAGAGAAGCACCAGCAAGGAGTCCATGCTCTGGGCACTGTTTTCCTGAGTGTTATGAATGGTTCTGCATCAATGACAGAACACAGAGCAGAATTCATTTTTTTAATGTCCTTCAGATTTCTCTGTAGGGTACTATAGATTTCTTTGGCTAAAATAAATAACAGGCCTCATTCAAATCATTTTTTTGAATGGTGCCCTTTCCAGGCATGAAAATAAGTGGCATCTCACATGCCCAAGGCAGGCATAAAAGGAATCAGGGAGTGGATTTAACGAAAATAGGTCATCTGGTTCAAGAGAAATTTAATATACTCAGTCCCTTCTCTCCTGTTCTGACCCCCTTTCCTGGAAGGATTAGAGCAATTTAGATCTTTCTCTCTCCACATTCTTTGTCTATGGAATTGTATCTAGATTTTAGGTCCCGGCTCAAAGCCTATCTCTTCCAAGGCAGCTTCTCTTATCCCCACAGCTGGAAATGACCTTTTCCCCCATCAGAACTTTCATAGTACTTTGTACTTCTCTTAGGCACTTCTCATTTTCTGTTTTATATTAAAATTAATGTGTGTGTGTACGTGTGTGTGTGTGTGTGTGTGTGTGTGTGTGTGTGTGTGGTATATCCCTATCCTAATAGATAAAAAAATCCTCAATGTTAAGGACAACTTTCTTTTTAAAATACATTTTTACTAGGGAGTCAGAGCCAGGATGGAGAGAACTCACCTGAGTTCTCTCTCAAACCCCTCCAAATGCCTTTAAAAATGACTTATAGAAATTCTAGAGCAGCAGAACCCACAAAAAGACAGAGTGAAACAAATTTCCAGCCCAAGACAACTTGGAAGGGTGGCAGGAAAGGTCTGTTTCACCAGGGTGAGAGAGGAGTACAGTTCAGCACAGGCTGCACTAGGGCAGACTAAGCTTAGCAAACCAGGACCCAGTCTTAGGATGACTGGATCACTGGCAGCAGTAGCAGTTTCCAAACCTGTCAGACCACAGATTCCAAAGACATCTTGGAAAGTCAGCAGGAAACGTCTGTCACACCTGCAAGAAAGTGGAGCATATTATAGACCATGCCAACACAACCTCAGCCCCAGAAAACTAGGAACAGGCTTTGGGAGTGACTGAATCAGCAGGAGTAGCAATTTCTGATGCTCTCAGGTGACAGAGGGTAAGGGGGTCAAATAATTGGTCAGAAGGAGATCACAGGGGTCTTTTTGCTAGTACTGAAGGAGAACTCTGTTGCTTTGCCCGTCTCAGATCAGGGTCACGGTCTTGCGTAGCAGTTCCAGAGCATGCCAAAGCTTGCGGCCACAGTGGAACAGGGACCCTCCTCACAGTTCCATGGCAGAAAAGAATGCTTATGGTCCCTCACAGACAACAGCACAGGCCAGGAGAGTAGTAAACACCTCTCCTTAGATCATACCACTTTGCAAGAACTGAAAACTTACAGGTCCCTAAAAGTATCTCTGAAAACACCTTCACAAAAGCCCTGAAGTGGTGCTTTCCACCCTGGAAGCAGAGCCCAACTTTAACAAAGAGTTAAAGGTCAAGTAATAGGCTAGGAAAATGAGCAAACAAAAGAAAAAAATTATAGATGTAAAAAAGCAAAGAAGCTAAGATTGTAACTAAGAATCCTCTACCCAGAAAAACTGAGTATAATTCTTCAAGGGAAAAATGAACATTCAAGAAGACAGAGGATTTTCAAGCATTCTTAAGGAAAAGACCAGAGCTGAATAGAAAATTTGACTTTCAAATACAAGACTCAAGAGAAACATAAAAAGGGAGACAAGAAAGGGAAATTTTAAGGGACTTAATAACTTTAAAATCTTTAAATTCCTACATGGGAAGACGATATTTGTAACTCATAAGACCTTTCCCATTACTGGGCTGGTTAGAAGGAGTATGCATAAACAGAGGGCATGGGTGTGAGTTGAATATGAAGGGATGATATCTAAAAAATAAAATTAATGGGTGAGAGATGCATGTACTAGGAGAAAGGGAAAGAGAGAGGTAGAAAGGGGTAAATTATCTCATAAAAGAGGCAAGAAAAAGCTTTTGAAGTGGATGGGAAAAGGCGGAGATGAGGGAGGATGAGTGAACCTTACTCTCATCAGAATTGACTCAAAGAGAAAACAACATTCACACTCAATTGGGAATATAAATCTATCTTACTTAACCTACAAGAAAGTAGGAGGGGAAGGGGATAAGACAAGGGGTATATGTGTGATAGAATGGAGGGCAGATTGGGGGAGGGGATAGTCAGAATCAAAACACTTTTGAGGAAGGCCACGGTGAAAGGAGAGAGAGAATAGAATAAACATGAGAGGGGAATGGGATGGAGGGAAATAGTCAGCAATAGTAACTGTAAAAAACATTTTGAAGCAAGTTTCTCTGATAAAGGCCTCATTTCACAAACATACAGAGAACTGAGTCAAATTCATAAAAATAAGAGCCACTCCCCAATTGACAAATGATCAAAAGATATAATCAGTCTTCAGATGAAGTAATCAAAGCTATCTATAGTACTCTGACTCACTACTGATTGGAGAAATGCAAATTAAAACAATTTTGAGGTAATACCTCATACCTATTAGATTGGCTAATAGGGCAGAAAAGGTAAATGACAATTGTTGGAGGGGATGTGGGAAAAATAAGACCCTAATGCACTATTGGTTGAATTATGAACTGGTTCAACCATTCTGTAGAGCAATTTGGAACTATGCCCAAAAGGCTATAAAAACATGCATACCCCTTGACTTAGCAACTAGGTCTGTTTCCCAAAAGAGAGAAAAAACAAAAAGGAAAAGGACCTATATGTACAAAAATAGCAACTCTTTTCGGGGGGCAAAGAATTAGAAATTGAGGGGATGCCCAACAACTGGGGAATGGCTAAACAAGTTTTGTATGTGATTGTGATGGAATAGTATTGCACTATAAGAAATGATGAGCAGGCTGCTCTCAGAAAAAACCTGGAAAGACTTACATGGGCTGAAGCAATGTGAAATGTACTGTGTACAAAGTAATAGCAATATTGTAAGATGATCAGCTGTGAATGACTTAGCTATTCTCAGCAATACAATGATCCAAGATAACTCTTAAGGACTTATGAAAAATGCTATCAATCCACTGGGAAAGAACCTGATGGTTTCTAAATGCAGATTGAAGCATACTTTTTTTTTACTTTATTTATTTTTCTTGAGTGTTTTTTTGGTCTATGTTTTTTTTTTCCACAACATGACTTTTATTGATATATTTTGCATGACTACACATGTATAACCTATATCAAATGGCTTGCCTTCTCACTGGGGAGGTTGGGGTGGGGAGGAAAGAAGAGAAAGAATTTGAAACTCAAAGTTTTAAAAACAAATGTTGAGAATTATTGTTACATGTAACTGGGGAAAATAAAGTACTAAATAAACAATAAAAATAGAAAAAACAAACAAACAAAATGCATTATAATTTATTTCACTAAATATTTCCCAAAATATATATATAAAAATTTTTAACATTAATTTTTAAAAATTTATTTTATTTTTAATTTGTGGAATAAAACAAGCATAATATAGTACAATAAAAAATACTATTGCACACAAAACTGTAAATATACTATGTACAACTTGCTATTATTTTTAAATATACATTATCATGTAAATTTATTTTTTCTCCTTTTTCTTCCCTCTCCCCACCCTAGAGATGGGTACCATTAGACTACACACACACACACACACACACACACACACACATACATACACACATATATACATATATACACACACATACATATATGCACACATACGTATATATGTATATGTAAAATTATTCTATACATACTTTTATTTATCAGTTCTTTTCCTGGATGCCGATAATGTCTTCCTATTTCCTTTATAATTAATTTGGGTATTTATAATAGTTAAAATGCCTTATTTGCTCAAAGTCATTCTTAAAATAATATTGCTGTTACTACATACAATGCTCAGTTCACTCTTCATCATTTTGTGCAAATCTTTCCATGTTTTTCTAATATCACTGAGCTTATCACTTCTTATAGCACAATAGCACAAATACTCATTTTTAAAAATTTTGAGTTTCAAATTCTCTCCCTCCCTCTTTTCCTTCCCCCACCCCTTGAGAAGTCAAGCACTATTATATTGATTATGCAGGCATAACTTATTTTATTGTGCTTTGCTTTATTGTGCTTCACAAAGGTCTATCAGTGCCATTTTTCCAACAGTATGTGCTCACATTTCCATTATTATACTTGTTATGGTGATTTGTGATTAGTTATCTTTGATGTTAGTATTTTAATGGTTCTGGTCTGCCCCATACCCATACAAGACAAACAGTCTATAAATATTGCGTGTGTTGTGATTGCTCCACCCACCAGCCATTCCCATCTCTCCCCCTCTCCTCAGACCTCCCTAATCCCTAAGAAACAATAATATTCAAATTAGGCCAATTAATGATCCTACAATGGCCTCCAAATTTTCAAGTGAACAGAAGAGTCAATTGATGCAGCAAACTTTGTTGTTGTCTTATTTTAAGAAATTGTCACTGTCATCCCAACCTGCAGCAACTGTCACCCTAATTAGTCAGCAGCCATCAACATTACAGCACCAAAGATTGCAACTCACTGGAGACTCAAATAATGGTTAGAATTTTTTAGCAATTAAGTATTTTAATTAAGATATGTACATTTTAAAAGACACAATACTATAGCATACTTAATAAACTATAGTATAGTACGAACATGACTTTCATATGCACTAAGAAACCAAAAAAAATGTCACTCATTTTGTTACAATATTCACTTTATTGTGGTGGTCCAGAACAGAACCTCAATGTCCCCGAGATATGCCTGTATGTTAAAGTCAATTTCTCTTTCTATCTCACTTATTCCTCATTCAATACTCTGTGCCTGTTCAATTCAGTTCAAGCATTCATTAAGATCGTACATAGTATTAGACACTATACTGGATACTGAGGTTACAAAGCAAAAAACAAAGCAAAACAAAAAGCCTGCCCTCAAAGAACTTACATGCTACTGCGTGGGGGTGGAGGACATAGTATACACAGGTAAGTAAATACAAAATAATACAAAGTAAATGCATAATAATTTGTTTGGGGGGAATGAAGAGCTAACAATTTATTAGGTGCGTGATAAATATTTATTTAATTGAGTGGAATTAGAGGTGGAAAAATCATACCTAATAGCTCATCAGGGAAGACGACTTAGAATTTCTACACTTTTGATACCTGCTAAGAAAGAGAAAGAAGACAATCTGATACTAATATATTTCAGTATTTCAGTTGTCCAATGCAGGTGGAAAGAGTAGCCAACCAGTAGTGTAATGGCAAGCAAAGTGGGACTTTTTGTTGTCTGTTGTTTTGGACTGCTTCTCAACAGTAAGGCAATCAAGTGCCTTTCAGTCTTGCCTTTGTTTCAGTCAAGAGTCTTTGATGACCTGCATAAGTTACAAGAAAGCCCCAGGCCTATACCCTTTACCTACTAAGTGCTAAGCCCAGGACTACACTCTTTCACTGATTGGGTGTGGAGCCCTCTGGGCCCTAAGGAGTGTATATATGCTCTGAGGTTAGCGTTTTGCTTTGGGGACTCACTCACTGGATGAATATCCTGTGATTTGACCATATGAGATTCTGGGTAGCTGTTAAGGAGCCTCCCTACACCCCAGCTTTGAAAAACCCAGATGTTGGTGCTTCTCTTTCTGATAACTATGTATGTAATGTCTTGGTCATATGGCTAGAAGCCTGTCTGTTGATTTGTGTTATTTTGCTCTGTTTATATAATTTCTGTTTGTGTTTTCTCTGAAGTTCAGGGTGCTGACTTTTTCCCCCAAACTAAGTGAATGATATATTCATTTTTAATTAAAGTAAGATTGTTAACCCCTTAAAGTTGCTTTCCTTAGAAAAGCAGATCAAAGAACCTGTGCTAGTAGCCCTCCTATGGACTGGTGTTATTGGCCGTATACAGCCACAGTAGTAGCATTGTTGTTACAAGTAGTCAGGAGCCCTGGGCTCTGTCATTTTCTTCTTTGAATAACTTAGCTCACCTGCCTACACATCTGTTTTCTCATCTATAAGACTGGTCTTTATCATAACTGCCCTCTTTACCTGATGGGTGAACATATGAGTGTGGGAGGATTTAATGTGAGAATGGAAATGGAAGTGTAGACTAATCTAATACCTGGGGAGTCAGGTTAGCTGTGGCCTGTTCCAGAGACATATTCAATTCAATTTACCATGTGTTTAAGAACCTGTTATGTATTAGCTGAGTATGGCTAGATAGTGCAGTGGCTAGAGCTGCTAGGCTTGGAATCAGGAGGACTCCTCTTCTTGAGTTCAAATCTAGCTTCAAACACTGTGTGACCCTGCAGGTCACTTAACCCTGTTTGCCACAGTTTCCTCATCACTAAAATAGGCTGGAGAAGGAAATGGCAAACTACTCCAATATCTTTTCCAAGAAAATACCAAATGGGGCCATGAAGATTCAGACACAACTGAAGCAACACAAAAACATAAAAGTTTGTAAAGCACTTTACTCAATTACCTCCAGATCAAATATAAAATCATTTACTTGATGTTCAAAGCCCTTTATAACTTGTTCCCCACTCCCAATCTTTCCAGTGTACTTAACAATGTACATACCCACCCACTACTCTGCCATCCAATAACAATGGTGCTCCTTGATATTCTTTAAATAAGTCACCTCATCTCCCAATGCCAGGCATTTTCACTAGCTGTCCCCTATACTCATACTTTTCTCTTTCCTCGTCTCTGAGTCCTGCTTTCCTTGGCTCTTAGTGAAAATCTCACCTTCTACAGGAAGCCTTTCCCCACCCCTCTTAATTCTAGTGTCTTGCCTCTGATAATTATTTCCAGTCCATCCTGTATAGAACTTGTTTGTATATAGTTGTTTACATGTTGTCTCCCCTGTTAGACGGTGAGGTCCTTACTAATAGGAAATGTCTTTTACTTTTTTCCTATAGCCCCAGTGCTTAGCCCAATTGCCTGGAACATAGTAGTCAGTTATTATATGTTTATTGACTGACTGTGAGATAGGTATTGCATACATTATTTTCCCAGTTGTATGGCAAGGTGGAGGGTTTACTTGCAGGTACACAAATAGGAAAGGTCAGAGCTGGGACTTAAATAAAGGTCTCTTGATTCAAAATGACTGAATAAATGAATGAGGAACATTTATTAAACACTTGGTATGTGCAAAACATCTTCATAAGGATTGAGGGAACTAGGCGGAAAGGAAGGTTCATGCTGGAGGATGGGAAGTAGGCAGGGTGCTGCTGTTCCAAGGTTTTTGATTTTGCCTGACTGTAGAAAAATATTGACAGTTGGCATTGGTGGTAGTAAGGATGGTAGTCCCCTTCTCTCCACGAGGGCTGTTCCCTTGGATAAGAGCTGCCAAAGCCAGTCTGGAGGCAGGAGTGATGAGGGTAGAGGAATACTTTTGCGTCCTCAGGAATCTATCTAGTGGCCTTTCTACCGGATCATATTGATTCAGGATATTATAGCTCAGTTCCCTTATTTCACTTCTTTACATCAGGATTTCTCTGTATCTTCACCCATCATTTATTCCTTCCCTCCTTTCAAGGAGCGAGATTCTATATATACCCACATAATCTATATATACCTGTATATGCTACATATACATAGAACCAGTTGTTGTTAAGTCATTTCAGTGGTGTCTGACTCTTTCTGAAATGACTGCACAAATCAGTAGTGTACTGGTAAATATTTATCAACCTGCTCTCATATGTGTGGTGTATATGTATATGAACATATACACACATATACATATATATGCACACATGCACACATGTGTATATAAGTATGTGCATATACACACTTATATACCTGTACATATACACACATATATATGCCTGACACACTTCAGAATTTAGTCTGTATTATTAATAATTTCTTCATCATTTGTTTAAGTCAAGAAATCAACAAAACAATAAATCAAGCCCTGATTTGTAGTGTTTACCAATTTCTGAGGTATGAATACTTACATTGAGAATTTAACAAATGGTTCTCATGAGCCAGTTTGAGCCACCTTCAGGACATTCCCATACCCAACTCTCCAATCTCTTCTAGGACTTTGCAACATTTATCCTTTCTTCCTTTTTTAAATCTTTCATCTTTCCCTTTCTATTGGATCCTAATCTTCTTGCCCCTGGTTTTTGCACTTCCTCACCATATTCTTTCCTGATTACCACCTGCAATTTGGCTTCTATCCTCCCACTCTATTAAAAGTGTTCTCTTTAAGACATATTGTAAGCCCACTTTTATAGCTTAGAAAATAGAAGGAGGCTAGGGAAAGTCAAGTTAGTTGCTAAAGGTCATGTAGTTCATGGAAGAAACTAAACAAAAGCCTAGGTCTCCCAACTCTTAGTCTGCTGATCATTCTACCAATCTACTGGTAGACACTGAAGTTCAATGGAAAAAACGACTGGTTCTGGAGTCATAGTATTGGGTCCTAATTATACCTCTGCCACATAATACTCGTGTGATCTCAAACAAGTCCTTTAACCTCTCTAGTCCTCAGCTCCCTCATCTATAAAGTGAGAGAATGGACTGGCTGGCCTGTGGTCCCTTCTAGTTCTGGGTCTACAATCTTTTATGATCCTGTTCACATCTGCTTTACTCAGTATGAATTATTCAAATTCTCCCCTCATGTTGAAAATTAATCTTTCCACCTTTTGTAATTGATGATTAAGTTAGCTTTGCAGAATATCATTTTGAGGTACAAAATCATTTCCTATCTTTTTGAAATTTCATATTCTAGCACTTTTTTCCATTTATCATGGTCAAGAAATAGTCTTGTGCCATCTAGACTGTAGGCCCTTGATGTGTGAGTTTCTCTTTCTAGCTGCTTGCAAAATTCTTTCTTTTTTTTCGATGTTGCAACTCTGGAACATGGCCACTATGTTTATCAGTGAGTCAGATTTCAGGCTTCTCTCTGCCAGCATTATATGGAGTCTGTCAATTTGTACTTTGCCTTCTGTTTCCACTATTTCTAGGGTGTTATTTTATGGGTTTTTTTTTCCCTGAGGTTTAGCATGAAGACATTTTGGCTTTTTGAGAGATGAATAATTATCAGATTTTCTTGCCAATGTCTGTCTTTAAGGTCAGTGTATTTTGCTTATATAAAACACAAGTATTTTTCCCCCAAACCTGTGGTCTTTTGCCTTTGCTCTAATATTTCATTTTATAATGCTAAATTTCTTGCATTTAGCTTCTAAAATTTTATTTTAAGAGCATCTACAATTTTATTAAAATGTTTGTTGTTATAAAATCTTTTTTTAATCTTCATTAAAAGCTCTCATTTCACACTGTTTTCTCCTTTAATTTTTATTAAGCTTTTTATCCTCTCCATGATTCCTTATTATCTACTCATATTTCTTAGGTTCAGTCATAGTAATTGCAAGCTCCTCTCCCCTGAGTTTTTGAAATTTCTCTCCATATTATTTCAATTCATAATTATATTCTCACCGTATTATAACATGAGGGTTTTTATTTACTCATTTTTAAGTTTCCTTGTTGATTTTCCTAAGGGATTTTCTTTATGGTGATTACTTTCCTCTCTCCCCTACCACCCCTTTTACTGTTTTGTTTTATTTGATTTAATATAATCACACTGTTTTGAGGTGACTAATAATAATTATGATTCCCTATAGTTATTCAAGTTTTGAAAAGAGTTGTATTTACTTTACCTCATATTATTTCTCCCATTTTACAGGTAAGTATATTGAGATTCAAGTTTAATGACTTACCCAGGTCATGTGGCCAGCAAGCATATTTGAAAGGTTTTGAACTCAGGCCTTCTTAATTCCAATTCTGGTAGTCTATCAATTATATTACATTACCTCATTCAAAAGAAACTGGCTGTTTATTTAAAACAACTTCACAAAATTTTACTCACTTCTATTTCTCATTAAGGCCTATACTTTATTAAAAGTTGGTTATTCAACAAAATTACCTTTATTACTGTATTTGTCAAGTATTCTTGCATGATTTTTACATATGCATAGAGGACACTTTCCTGGAAGAAAGACATTTAAGGCAATGCATTTTTTTAGGTGGTGTTTGCCAAACTATGCAGTGGGCCAAATCTGCCTACTACCTGTTTTAGTAAGGCCCTGAGCTAAGAATGGTTTATACATTTTTAAATTAAGTTTTATAGTATTTAAAAATGTTTTAAAAAATTCTTATCTCGGAGGCCATACAGAAACAAGCAGCGTGCCATATTTGGCCCTCAGGCTGTGGTTTATCTAGCCCTGCTCTGGAGAATCACATGCTGTTTGATAATCCACAACCAGCAAGCACAGTGAGACAGAATTCTTTGGACATTGCAGCAAAATGTGATATTTTAAAGAAGTCTATAGTAGAAAATCATTTATTAAAACCTTCTCCACCCACACTTTATTGAATGATGGTCTTGATGTATGTGCATATTATTCTCATAGAGATGTTTTAGAGATGAAAATGTAGGTATACAGGTGGCATTGCTGTTTTCTTAATTTTCTTTTGTTTTCTTCTGGGAAGGGGAGAATAAGGGTAATATTAATATCTGATTTTCCCTACAGATTTGGTCTTATCTACTTCCATTTATCTTGAGAGATGCATTCAAAATTATATTACCTCCAGAATGGATAATCCTTCTCTGTGGATACTTGGTCTCGACCAGCTTTGTTTTCTTTTTTGTTATTTTTCACATAGTGTATTAGAAACATTGGTATTAAACCAAAATGTAGTGGTTCTGTTATTATTTAGAGGGAAAACAGATTCTTATTTTACCTTTAATAAGCTTTTCCATTCTTTATTTGCTTGTTGTTCTTGTTTAATTCCTAAATGCTCCTAGAAGGCATTTTCAATTGTGATCAGACTTTCTTGAAATTTATTAATATCTTGACTAGCAGGAATTATTCTTAGAAAGTTTCAAAGAATTCACTTTCAATATTTTATATGCCTGTTTGGGGAAAGTAATTTATAAAAACTGCCCTGGTTTTTACTCTGAACCTGGCTTATTTAAATTATTAACTATTATGTCAGTTTGGGTAATTAATTTTTAAAAATAGATAATCATCTAATCCCTTTAAGTTTTCCAAGGCTATAACTATTTGCAATATGACCTGATAATAATTTTAACTTTTTCAGTTAATATGTTTCCTTTTTTAAAATTTGCAATCTTATTAATTTATATTTCTCTCCTTTTTATTGTTCATTAATGATTTGTCAATTTTTTTTTATTTTAAAAGCTTTTAGAAGCTTTTAATAGCTCCTGGTTTTATTTTACAATTTAATTGTTCTTTACTGTTCTATTCATTTCTGTTCCACCTTATTTTCTTTCTAATATACATTTTAAATCATTCCTTTAATTTAAACATTCTGTATCTTTTTTTATTAAATGCGTTAATACCAACGATTCTTGTTTCTCATTGTATTCTATCACTCTTTTAATGGAAAATTACAGAGAATGTACATTTATTGTTATAGTCAATACATTTGATGTGTTTTCTGTTATTCTTACTATTGCTTGGATAAAATGAAGACTATCTTAATTTTTTAAAATCTATTTCAATGACTAAATTTGAAATGAAATATGTGAGAGATTATGTGGCATGATAGGGAGCTGGCTATTGAGTTAAGACTTTGGTTCATAGTCTGCCTTTGACCCGTGCAAGGTGCATGACTCTGGGAAAGTTATTTTCAATCCAGGCAATTCTCTGAGAGATAGGTGCTAATCTGTATTGGTAGGAGATCCCTCTACCTGTGAAATCACAGGTTATAAACAAAGATAAATAAATAGAAAAACAAATGAAATAATAAAAAAGATATATGAATGAATGAATAAATAAAATGAATGCTTTTGGTTTTAGACCATAATTTTTTGTATTTCTCTGGGATATAACCCCCTTTTTATTATATGTTGGGGTTTTGCCTTTGGATTCGTAAGTTCTTTTCTCTTTCCCTCCTCTATTTAAAAAAATCTACTGTGTTAAATATATTTTTATTAGTATATGTGCATGAATTTTAGTATTTATCCTTTATGTTAATTATAATATGCATTTTAACTCAAACTGCAATTTAAATATTACTACTAGAAAAGATAACATGTTTCATTCCTACAATTATTTCCATATATGCACATGTATTATATATCTTAAGAATAAGTTAAAGTTAAAGCATAAGTTAAAGTATAAGCCTAATTTATTTTGTTGTTCTTAAGAACTCATTCAATCAGTCATAATTTCCTCCTATATTGCTTATAGCAATCTCTCAAGGTTGCAGACTTAAATTTTTACTAGGGTCTATTTTTGTTCTTTAAAGATATTCCATTGTTTTCCAATAATATGGACCTTTTGTAGGGTCTTGATTTGGTGATCAAATTCTATGTTTTAAATATATTTATATATTTTACTATATTTATTTATTATATTTATTATGCCATTATATTTATTATATTATATTATTTATTTATATATTAAATATATTTTCTATATTATCAATTTGCCCTATTGTTATTATTTTGTTTTATTTTTCTAATGCCAGATGATACTCTAATTGGCATTTTTAAATGTAACTTACTTTTTCTTTCTCAATGCTTGTAGGATATTCCTTGTAATCCAGTAGTTTAACAATTATGTGCTTTGGAGCATTGTAGTTAGAGGTCTTATGTATTCTTTCTTCTTGTATCTGCTTGCCGATTGTGTCCATTCTGGGAATTTTTTTCTAATTACTTCCCTGAATACAGTGTTTAGGGTTTTTTTTTCTTTAGTGTCTTCTGGGATCCCAATGAATTTGAGTTTTAAGTTGTTGCCTTCCAAATATGTTACTTTGTCCTGTATGTCCATTAGTTGCTCTTGAAGTTCTGTTCTTTTCTAGGCTTGTTTTGCGATTATCTTATCTTTACCTACCTTCATTTATTCTGATATTGACTACTTGTCCCCCCCCCCCATATTTTTATAATTGTCATTCATTTTGCAATTTTCCTTAAAAAAAGCCTTCACTTTTTCCTATATGTATTCAATTGTGTGTTTGTGCACATATATTACTAAATTAGATGAAATGTTTGTTCATGTGGCCACTTGCCCATATTATTCCAACATCCTCTGAAGTCATCTATTTTCTTCCACTCTATATCTTTCATGCTATCCTACATGCCATTGCCAGATTCATCTAACCAAAGTTCAGACGTGATCATGCCACTCACCTGTTCAAATACATTTACTGGTTTCTCAATACATAGTGCTGTGCATAAAATACAATGATATAGTAGAAAGAGTGCTGGACTTGGAATTGGGAAAGATATCTGTGTGGTATATATCCTGCCTCCAACACTTACTAGTTGAGTCATGACCATCAGTTCCTTCAGTCTCAGTTCTCCTATCTATAAAATGGAATGACATCACCTATGGTGCTTATCTCACAGTGTTGTTGTATTAGTCATATGAGAAAATCAATGTGAAGTGCATTGTAATCTTCAAAGAATTACATAAATACCAGTTATTATTGGGTGCTAAATATGAAATGAAGCCCCAACTGTTTTACCTTATCTTCAAAGTCCTTATCAATTTCCCTTTCTACCATCTTCCCTTTCTCTCCTTCATATACCTTACACTCCAATTAAAATAGACTACTTGTCTCTCAATGAGCATGCTTTATACTTTATTCTTTTAATACATTTGCTTATTATGTCCTCTTGTATCGTATATCCTCTTCAGCTCTGTCTAGGCAATTCCTGCCCCTCCTTTGATGCCCAAATCAAATGCTACCTCCTTCAGGAAGCCTTCCTGGATTCCTCAAAATGGAACTAATATTATCTCTCTTTGAATTCCCAAAGTACTGTGTATCTTCTTACACTTATGTATTCTACTTTCTAATATAGTCATCTATAAACAATAAGTTCCATGAGGAGAAGGACACTGACAGGGTCTGGACGGCCATTATTCAGAGGGCATCTGTGACGAGAGAATGTTGTCCCAATTGGCCACTTGTTTGGAGTGCATGCAGGGTCATTCCTAGTTAGAGCTTCTAGCCTGCTGATGTAGACAAATGGGGTTGCTACAGGTTGAGAAAGTAGTATTACTTGTTTCCCCACTTCGATTAATGTTGATGTCTTCTACGGGGTCTATATTCTTGATCTCTCTTCGTTTAGTGTTACTGCCACAGGAACAAGTTTATGTCTTATAAATCAGTGACCGCTGATAATTCCCTATTTGGTTATTACCATGAATTCCTGCCATCCCACTGAAGGAAGGCATAGATGCAACATTTTGAGAAATGCAAAGGAGAGAATGTGCAATGAAAACACACCAAGTCTTCAGTAAGCAAGCCATTATTTTAATACAAGTGCACTTAATAACAATGGAGGGAGGGAAGCACAGGACTCTAGATCACTCATTACAGAAGCAACACTACTCCTAAATGATTATTTCCCCCTTTTTTCCCCTGAGGCTTCACCAATTTGTCACACTACTGGCTATTTTCTGTCCTCCCAATCCACATATACAGGCTTCCTCTAAAGAGAGTGTCTCTTTACCTTCCTTATTTATTTGTTTGTTTATATATCTCACTTTCGTTGCCTTCCCTGCAGCCCTACAGCCCATTTTTTGGTCCCTGGAGTGAGTCTTTTCTATTTTTAAAAGTTGTCCTCCTGCCTTTCCATCCACTCTTCTATGATCCAATAAATGTTTCACAGACAAATACAGCATCTGTGTCTTACACAGTGATGTTCCTCAGGGAATGGATTGTGTTCATGGGAACAGCTCTCTTGAGACTCATTAGAGGATGCACCCATGACTTCCTTCAGCTTGAGGCAGTAAATCTAAGTGGAAGCCAGGAACTTGCAGATATATGATAATACAACCATGTATATATGAGCATAACACAGCATTCACCGTGCATTTTGCATATGCTCTGAATCTGCTACACCTTTTTGTATAATTTGCAGAACACAACCACTCAGAATAAAGAGGCATTGTATGGCTGGTATTACTTTCGTGTCCCTGTACTTCACTAGATTTTCAAAAATCAATCTAATGGGTTAAAAAAATGGGGAAGGAAGGGCTAGACAGCAGGTCATCTGTAAAAGATATGGGAACTATAGTAGACCACAAGCTCCATGTGAGGCAATAATGTACTATGGATGCTAAAAAAAATTAATGGGATCTTGAGCTACATTAAGAAAGGCATAGATTCAATAAATAAAGAGATAACACGAAGACTGCTTCCCTTACTTTCCCTGGTTCAGATCACATCTGAAGTACTGTGTTAAGCTCTTGTAGACCCATTTTAGTCAGACCATTTCTAAATGGAAACCTCTCTCTAGGTCTTTTATTGTTGTGAGGCTACTCACTCTCTCACTACAGGACCAGTCTAACTCTTTTTATCATCAGAAATTTCCTGCAAATCATGTTATTTTCTCTGTTACTTCTACCCTATAAATTGTCACAGGCAATATGTTGTATCCTGATTACCCACAGAAGCAAAATCCCCCCAATCTTCCTCCCCCTCCCCAATAGTACACCCATAAATAAAAAGAATGTGTTATCAGATGTGCTGTACTAAACCTAAAAAAATCCAAGTCCCAAACCAATCAAACAAATCAGAAGCAGGCAGAAAAATAGCAGAGGATCAAGTCAAAACAGAGTCTCAAGCTTTGAAGAGCTCTAGCTAGTCCCCATTCTACCATTAGTTAACTCTGTGACTTTGGGTAAGACACTTTGCCTGACTTTAATTTCCGCATCCATAAAAAAAAACAAAACTTGAGTTGAAATAGATGGCCTCTAAAGTCCCACCTAGCCAAACATTTCCAAGATATCCTTATATTACACACACAAATACATTTACACATGTACCATTTGATTTGGATGTGCTTTCTTCCACTTAATTCCACCAACTCATCGTTCCTTCTGCAGCCTGGGTGCAGTCTTTCCCCTCCCTTTCTAAGCAGTGCAAAATGACAAGCATTTTTGTCATTGATTCTGCAAAATGGGCAACGGAATATAAGTAAATAAAGGGATAATAAATATAAATAAAGGAATGGAGATTATGGTGAAATAAGGCATATAGAGTTTGCCAGGGAATCTCAGAATCCGTTTAAACCTAAGTACCTTGAAGACAGGAACTATTTCTCATTGATTTTTGGATGCAAGGTGCCTAAAATGGTGCCTTGCATAAGGCAAGCACTTAACAAATGCTTCTTGAATTGAGTTGTACCTTCAAGCAGAAGACATGATGTTTACTTTGATTAATCCACATTCAATCTGACATATGGCCCTAGAACAGTCTTATCAAATAGGAAAATGAAAGGAGTAGATTACATAGGCATGCAGAAGATATAGGATTATTAAGTCTAAACTATATGATAATAATAATATATTAAAATTGTATGTCATTTTCACATACATTAGCTTATTTGATCCTTACAACAGCTCTGTGTGGGAGGAAGAGCTCCTATTGTTTTCTCCACTTTAGAGATGAGGTCATTAAGGCTCAGAGAGAGACCCGGGACTCAGTCAGAAGACTTAAATGAGAATATGAGCCCTGTTCTTTCTCCCTCTCTAACCTTAGTCAAGTCCCTCTTTTTTTCCTCTGTAAAAAGAGGGGCTTGGAACAGTATGATCGCTGATGTTCCTTCTAGTTCTAGATGTTATTTGGTTCTATGAAATGTGATAGTCTCAATAGGAGATTTTTTTTCTAGGCTAAGCTCTGAAACATCAAAAGATAATTTGGGGTTTTTATTCGGGGAAACATTTTGTACTTAACCCATTGACTATGTTCTTTTCAGAGACCCAGGTACTGCATTTTAATGTGTAATCTCAACTGATTTTCCATGTTTTTCATATTTAAATTAGATCTTATAAGCAAATCAAATATTTTCACAGCGTTTGGCACCTTTGCTGTAATAGCGTAATTACCCGCTGTGCGCCTGCGGATGGATGCTGTGCCTGGGTACGCATAGCACTGCTGATGAGCAAGAATGAAAGAAGACTTAACTGTGTGACTGCTGGTCTAATGAGAATCTCGCCATTGGGGGCACTTTAGCTGAGCTGTCTGTCTCATTACCAGATTTGTGGTAAAGACCAAAAGCAAAACACCTAACATGCAGAATGTTCATTTGAAACCAGCTCCTTTGACTTTAAATCCAGTGCCCTGACTCCCAAAGCCCTGTATCCTCTACACTGCTGCCTCTCCAAGAGATGGAAGGGAATTCAGAGGTCATTCAGTCCAATCCCCACCTGAGCAGTAATGGTGCTCTATGCTGTCTCCAAAACTGGACTTTATCTAGTACAATTGCTTTGTTCCGGTTTCCACTTTCTGGGGCCAAAAAGGAGAAGTTGCATCTCTCTTCTATATGACTGAACGTTAGATATTTAAATACACTTATCATGATGTCTCTAAATCTTCTTTACTCCAGGTTAAACATCTGAGTTCTTCAGCTAATTCCCTTATGCCACAGCTCCCTGTATTCTCATAGCGCTGGTTACATTGCTCTGGACATCCTCCAGCTGGTCAATGTCATTTCTAAATGCAGCACCCCAAACTGGACACAATATTCTCTGGGCATTTTCTCAGGCTGTCCCCCATGCCTGGAATACTCTCTCTCCTCAACTACCTGCTGACTTCCCCAGCTTCCTTTAAGTCCCAACTAAAACTTCACCTTTTACTGAGAAGTCTTTGAGAATCTCTCAATTCTCGTGCCTTTCCTCTGTTAATTTTCCTATGTATCCTGTATATAGCTTGCTTTGAGTGTGTCTGTGTGTGTATACATATGCATATATGTATGTAAGTGTGTGTATATTTTTTGTTTTCTCTCCCATAAGATTGTAAGCTCCTTGAAGAAAGGGACTGTCTTTTGCCTCTTTTTGTATCCCCAATACTTAACACAATACCTGGTGCATAGTAGGTGTTTAATAAATATTGACTGATTAATCCAAGTGTGGTTGAACCAGAGTAGAGTATAAGAGAATTTTCACCTCCTTTATTCAGAACATTATATTTTTCTTAATGCAGCCTAAATTATCATTGCTTTTTGTGACTGCTATATCATATTGTTGACTTATAATGAGTTTGCCTTCCAGTAAAATGCCCAGGTCTTTTTCACATGAACTAGTCATTCTTCCTCCCTCTTATGCTTCTGCACTTCATTTTTGAATCCAAAAGTATGATCACAAATATATACCTTTTAAATTTTATGTTATCATAATTTGTCCAACTTCCCAGCCTGATGAGATATTTTTTGGATACCAAGTCATGTATATACTTGATATATACATGCCAAGCATGTCAGCTACCCTTTCTAACTTTGTTGTTTGCAAATTTAATAATCATGACATCTTGCCTTCTTCCAAGTTATTGACTTCTAAAGATGAACAGAATTGACCCAAGCACAGATCCCTCTGGCACTCCAATATAGACTTCCATCCAGTTTAACATTGTTCTCTTAATCACAGCACTTTGTGTGTATTAATTTAGCCAGTTCTGAATTCCACTCACTGTACTATCCTAATGTTTGCATGTCATGAAAGCCTTTTCAAATGGCTTGCTGAATTCCAGGGACACTATGTCCACGGTCTTCTTTAAGTCGAATAACCCTGCTAAAATTAGAAACTAGGCTAGGTTTGGCTTCATCTGTTCTTGATGAACCTATACCAGCTGTTCATGACCATTGATTTCCTAAGTGGGCAGAAATAATACCTTTAATAATGCTTTATGGAATTTTGTTAGCAATCAAAGTCAACTTTGGTAGCTTAAATAATCTGCCTTTATATACCTTTTTGAAAAGTGGCATATTTGCCTCTCTCCAATCTTGAAGCATCTCTCCCATTCTTCATAATTTCTGAAAGACCACTATATACCAGTTCAGCAGCAAAATACCAAAGTTATTTCAATGTTCTCTTATGTAGTCATCTCAACCTGCTCACCTGAATTCAACCAGTATAGATAGGTTCTCTTTTATCCTCCCCTTACTTATCTCGGACTTCAATTTCCCTTGACCTATTTTCTTTTTTCTAGTCTGAAGACTATTCTCCTTGATAGGTTATCTAAATACAAAACTATCAATGACATTTTTTAAAGATAAAGAAATATCCCATGCAACTCAGTCATATCTTTTCTATTGTGATATAGTAGAAATGAAATTGAATAAGTTCTATAAGTTGGATAAATGACATTTAGAATCAGAAGACCTAGGCTTGAATTCCATCTACTAGTTGTAATCAACTCATTTGGGAAAGTTATTTAGCTTCTAAGTTAAATAACTAAATAATTTAGTTACTGCCTTAGTTTTACATCTGTAAAATGGGGATAATAGTAGCTGTCCTACCTATATTTCAGTGTTATATCAAATCAATTAATGAATTTAAATTATATATTTATCTTTAAAAACTTTAAACTATAAAATCCACTGTATTTAAAAGCCACCATATTTGTGTATTTGTCTTATTTCACTCAATAAACTATCATTTACCTGTTGCACTCGCTGCTGTTATCTCCATCAGAGTCCAGCAAAAGTCTTCAAAAGTTATAGTTAGCATTTGTATAACATTTTAGAGTTTTCAAAGCCCTTTACATTAATTGTTTAATTTAATCTTCATAATAGCATTCTGAGGTAGGTGTTCTTATTATCCCCATTTTATAGATGAGGAAACTGAGACATGGAGCAGTTATAAGTGACTTGCCCAGGATCATATAGCTAGCAAGTATCTGAGGATGCACTTGAACTCAGGACTTCTTGTTTCCAGGTTCATCAGTTTATCCCACTGCACCACCTAGCTGCCTAGGTCATAGTAGGTGACCAGTAAATATTAGCTGAGTGAATGAATAAATGAATGGATGAATGAGAAGTTCCCAAGCATTTATTCTTCCCTTCAAAATGAGTCTTTAAGAGGTACTTGGAGTTCTTTATATATTCCTTGCTCTGAGGGAATTTCTGATTATTCTGAGAAATCTTTCCTTTCCACTTATTCTCTATTAGATTATTGACAGATACCTCTACCCGGATATGTCAACAGAACCACATACGCAGACATTCTACAAGATATGGAGAACTAGAGAAAATAGATGAGGTTTTTCTATCAGATGTAATTGGATGAGGATGAAATTTCTCAGAGTGTGAAAATGTTTAGTACTTCAAAATCATTTAATGTACAGTATATACCTTACATGCCATCTTATGTATAGAATGAACATGAATTGTGCAATTCATTTACATAGAAATTTTTTATACATTATGTTTATTCCCTCCATCAGCAGCAGCAGTGGCACCATCCATGAGCCACCAGATGCTACCCCTTAGCCGTTTGATCTTTTGGGAGGATTATTTTTGGCATAGGCCATGGAAAGCTCTGAAATGGGTGATAGCCAAGCCCTCATCTTCACCACCGCAATTCTCTTTGCTTCATAATTGCCTTGGATCTGACATATCCTTCCTTGTTCCAAGCCTGAGGCAAGGTAACTTAATGTGAGCTGAGGTCAGCCAGCTCATGGGAAAAGGACCACTCCTGTAATTAGAATCTCAAAAATAGATCTGGTCATTTTTCATTTTAAATTGCTCATTTCTCTTTAGAGAAGGAGAGAAAGATTGAAAAACTGTGGCTTTACTACCATGGAGTAATGCTCTCAATTCCTTTTAGTCTCATGGCTAGAAAGGAACCTTAAGAGGCTGTCCAGGGCATCTGCCCACGTGCCTTGGACAAATGAAGCATCTCAGGAAGGTCGGTATCAATTCTGTTTCTGAAGACTTCCAGAGATTTTCACACTTTCTTTCTATAATAACCCATTTCAGTATTTAACACCACTTACTGTCAGAAATATTTTCCTTTTATATAACTTAAAGCCCTCATTCTGCTCTTCAGAGCCATTTTTTCTTTTCTTCTGTTATTAGTGGAGATGGAGAAGACAACATCATCACTTCCTGTGTTGGCAATTAATGATGGACTTGAGAACCATGAGGATAATAATTCCAGGTCGCTCTCTCCCACCCACATCTCTGTCATTCCCCATCCCCCCACCTTGTGCCTAGAATCCAAAAGCACACATTTTGTAGTAACAAGGTGGGAAATATTAAATAAAGCCAATATTTTATGGATCATTCTTTCTTGCCTTTTCTACATAGGGGATAAGTCACTGGGCCTGAAGTTAAGAAGACCTGAGTACAAATGTGGCCTCAGACACTGTGTGACCCTGGGGTAAGTAACCTAACTTCTGTTGGTCTCAGTTGCCTCAACTCTAAAATGGGATAATAGCAGCACCCAGGATTATTGTGAGGATTAAATGAGATGATGTTTGCAAAGTTCTTAGCACAGTGCCTGACACCTAGTACAATGCTTAATAAATGATTATTTCCTTCCTTCCATGTCACGCCATGGTTGATAGACAAAGATCATACAATCTCACATGTAATCCAACCTGTACCTGAAGAAGAATCCCTTCTGTAATATACCCAACAAATGGTTGTCCAGTCTTTGCTTGAAGACCCCTGGTAAGGATGGGGGATGACATAACTCACCTCAGCAGCCCATCTCACTTCTTAATAAATGTAATTACAAGGCAGTTTTTCCTCATATCAAGCCTAAAACAGCATCTCTACTACTTCTACCCATTGTTCTTGGTTCCCTCAGACTGAGAAAGATAAATTCAATCCTTCTACATGACAGCTCTTCACACACTTGAAATAGATTACTACCATGAGAGGAAAAGGTCAAGATTTTAAAGACAGAAGCAGGCAGATAGAAAACAACAGACTTAAAATGAATATAATTGTTAGGGAGGAATTGAAAATACCATTTACTCAGAACTGGACAGAGGCTTTTAGAGTTAAAAGCAACTTAAAGCATCATGGAGACTAAGGTCACACAGCTGACTAATGGGAGATGATCCTTATTTCCAAACAGACTCAAAAAAGAAACTTTTACCTCCTTTCCATTCTATTGGTTGGGTGTCTTGAGCTGTGGAAGAAATGCACTTAAGTATAAATCTTACCACTCAGAAAGACAGATCAGAGAGCAGCACCAGAAAGGGAGGAATGCTTGGCACCCTGTGCTATCTTCAAAAGAATTGTAAATATTTCAGGCTTTTGCTTCTATGGGTTGGTATTTTGGATGCTAGAAGAAAAACAATACATGGTACTATTTGGGCCAGTGAAATCAGGACAGGCCCCTCCACAAGATTCTTCTTTAGCATTCTTTCCAAAAGACTGCTTCTCTTTGTGTATTCTGATGTTCCTTCTCCCTTCCTCCGCTTAAAACAATATCTTGCAGGCAGCATACTTCCTCAGAAGAGATAAAAGGATTTGAGGTTTTCTGAATGCAGTACCATACAGTATTGTCTCTTATCAGTTCAAATTCCCTTGTCTTCATTAATTAGTAAGTGCTAACCTTTGGGAAGATAACTAGAGGAGACTCTAATTTTCTCCAGCCTGATGACAGAAGCTTCTGGGCTCACTAAGGCCATGCCTTTTACATTCCTGGGGATCTTTTTGCTATCAGCTTTTCACTCAGGGATACAAAAAAAAAGTGGTACTATGATATTCATAATAGCAATTCTACACGCTGGACTGATACCCTTGCCACAAAATTTGCCCTGGCATTGAATTGGAAGGAGTTAACTGACTGGAGGCATGCTCTATGGCAGCACTTAAAGATGCCTCCATTCTTAACTCTCAGGTGAAATGCTGCCTTCGATAGCTTGCAATGATTTGGTCCTTTATGAGCAGCCCTAACTATCTTCCAGGAACAAATCCAGGACTCCTGATCTGTAGTCAGGATTGTTATGCTAATGTACATGCATACACACAAGCACATGTATTATTTCATTATATATGTGTATATATATGTATATATATATATATTAAACTCATATGTATGTGTGTATATGGCAACTATCATATGCTACCTTGGATTACAATTATTTTTTACATATCCTATCTTCCTAATAGATTTTTAGATGCTTGATGGCAGGGTCTATGTTTTATTCATCTTTTCCGTGAGTTTGAGATGTCCAACAAAGTGAAACTATGTTCAAGTATATGGTAAACCCCTGAACATTGGAATAGAATGGCCAACATTTTGTTGTTGATGTCATGCAGTAGAAGGCAAAACATGCTAGACTTGACATTGAAAGATGGTTGAGAATCCTACCTTAGATGTACGCTAGCTATATAGTTAGGTGGTTCAGTGGATAGTGCACCTGGAGTCAGGAAGACTCATCTTTGTAAGTTAAAATCTGGCCTTAGACACTTACTAGCTCTGTGACCCTGGGGAAGTCACTTAATCCTGTTTGCCTCAGTTTCCTCATGGGTAAAATGAGTTGGAGAAGG
The DNA here is from genome assembly GCF_011100635.1 of Trichosurus vulpecula. Classification (NCBI taxonomy): domain Eukaryota; kingdom Metazoa; phylum Chordata; class Mammalia; order Diprotodontia; family Phalangeridae; genus Trichosurus; species Trichosurus vulpecula. The sequence goes on from NC_050579.1 coordinate 110,496,901, forward strand.
AAATGGCAAACCCCTCCAGTACCTTTACCAAGAAAACCCCAAATAAGGTCACGAAAAGTCACTTATGACTGAACAACAAAAGTTCAACATGGACCAAAGGGAAATCTCAGTTTCCTTATCTGTATCTGATCCACCATATTTGGTTGTTGTTAGGCTTGAATGAGGTAATGTATGCGAAGTATTTTTTAAACCTTAAAACATCACAAAAGGGCAACTTACATTATTTTTCGCGGATAGAGACATAGCCCATGTGTTCTTTTGCCTTTGGTGGTGTAATGGCTAGAGTGCTACATGTAGAGCCTTTGATATATACTGAGTCTTTGACACATACTAGCTTCATGACCCAGGTCACTTAACCACTCAGAACTCTATAACTTTCTAAAACTAAGTTTCAGAGAAGGTAATAAGCTGCACTGGCAGAGAGAATTCCATCTTCTAGGGTTCTCATGCCAATCACAGATTCAGTTCCCTTCTTTTATCCCTATCTCATACCCATGATTTCTTTGACAGAAATTTTCCATTGTGGAAATTCCTTCCATAGCTATAGAATCATTTATCTATAACTTGGAATTTTCCAAAGTGGTTTCATGGCACTTAGAGGTTAAATGGCTTTTCCATGATCATGCAAGGATAAAACTTAAACCCAGAACTTGAACCCTTTCTGACTCAAAAGCTGGGTAAAGTCTATCCAACATGGCACATTTCTTCTGTCTAATAAATTATCAAACAACTTAAAATAATTGATTATTTCCTAGGAGAATGACCTTTTGGGCCACAAGGGCCTGATATGCTATTAATTATATGATCTAAAAGATTTGTTGCACTAATGGCATCACATGGCCCCCAAAAGCTAATGGGCTTCCTTTTAGCTCATTAATTTACTGCCAGGAAATGATTTAGATATCAAGAAGGATAGGTCCCAGTGAGAAATCTTGGCAGGTAAACATGCCGAGAATAGTTTGAAGAGGCAACTCTCAAAGATAGTGGAAAAGAAAATTATTACCTAGAATTTTAAATGTCCATTAAGTAGCAAGAAAACATGAAAAAATGTGTGGAAATAAGTGAAATGTTCTCTATATTAAATAATCATCACAAAGCTCTTTAAAATATTGTTGTGAGTAGTCCATGTTTTGTTGACCACTTTGGACTTATCCTAGTGTTAAATTGATAGAATGTACATTTCTTGAAAACAGGGGCTGTTTTGCTTTTGTCATCCTATCTCTGGTGTTCACCACAGTGACTACCACATAATAGGTTGCCTGATAAATGTTGATTCATTGATTGGTTGATTAATCAATGATAATGATAGAAAAAAAGAATCTCTGAACCCTAGTACAGGAAGAAGACTCAGAGCTCATCTTACTTTATCCTTGGACAGAACATGAATTACCAATATGAATAAACAGAGTGAGTAGCCATTGTTCCTCTGTTTATACAAGCCAACAATGGCGCTACTTCAAGGATCAGTTGACTCCATTTAAGACAGACCTAAAGGTCCTTAATATATACTTGAAATTGGCTTCATATGACTTTTATCCGTCATTTTAAGTTAGGCTCCTTAGAGCCAAACAGAACATGGCTAATCCCTTTTCTACATCCAGGATGTCTAATTCTTTCTTCACATGACAGCCTTCAAATATTTGAAGACAGTTATCATGGAATAACTAACAATTGCTTTCCCCAAACCCCCTAGTATATGTATCTATTGAATTATTAATCACTTTCTTAATTAGCTAGCTGGGGAAAAGCTCTTAGATTAGAAAAGAATATATATTTGGCTTTTGTGTAAGGGAAGTAGTGTTTAATTCATTTCTGTCTTTTTCAATTATTATAATACTGGTATTGCTACTAGTAAAAAGAACTCTATTTTGGGTTACACATTACCTTTTCCTGAGGAGTTTTAAATACCTAACAAAATGTAATTCGGAGAGCATTGTCACATAATAGGAAAAGTACATTTGTGCTATGTTGTGGTAGTGGTGGCAGTAATGGTGGTAATTGAGAGAGTCTGAAAAAAATATACATTTTGAATGAGACACAAAAATGGGCTTTTATCCACCTAGGCTGAACAGAGTAGAAATGAACAAAAGCACAAATTAATTTTAAGAAATGTCCACAATATTTGCATGTACTCCTATTATCTAATAGACTGTTTAGTTAAGATTATGAACCCAAAAATGTGGACAATTAAATCTTTATCTGATTTAGTTTCTTTATCTGTGAAATGGGATATTTAACTTTGCTAGGCAGTTCACAGCATTTTGAAGCTTTAACCCCTTGGATCCAAAGGCAAAAGAAAACTCAATTATCATAATTCTGATTCACTTTGCATGAATGAATTCCAAAGTCTATTTTCTACATAATTGGATCAAACTAAACACAAGGACTAATCGTGTATATATACCTAAGTTGAAAAGCAATTTTGCATTACGACCATGCCCTAGTTGGAAATCTTTCTTTATTATATATGTGTGTGTATGTATATACATATATATATATATCAGCAACTAACTTACCATTTAATATTTAAATAAATAACCAGAAAGAGTTAAAGGCAGATTAATTAATTATAATAACAAAGGCATACCTTTCCCAAAGCAAAGCGATGAGTACAGGTCAGAACTTTGTCCTCCCTTTGGCTTGAATTGCTCTCATTATAATCACTGTCTCAGAAAAAGATTGCATAGAAATGCAAAGAAAGCTAGGCTGGAGAAACACCAATTCTTTTTTTGAATTGTGGAGAAGAGACAATTATATAGAATGAATCCAAATGATTTCTACAGCATTAGAGGGAAAAGAATAAAAACAACTCATTGAAATACAGTGGGGAGATCTTTTATTAAACACATTTTCACAGTACTGGTTATTCTCCTGACTTCCATTCTCACTCTCAGGTAAGACAAAGAGCAGGGCTCAGAAAGAATTCTAGCCTAAAAGCTTCCATGCAACTTGCTACCGTACTCAGAGGCTAGCCTGATCTGGTTGGGAAAATACATAGTAAACACATAGAAATAAAGCCTGTGTCTGTGAAGGGCCAGAAGCAAAAGGTGAATTATTTGAGGAAAGGGTCATTTGTAAGATGTTAATTGAACGAAGAAGAGCAGTTTGGCTATTGGACAGCAGTGGAATCCATGGTCAAACAAAAACATAGTCCAAGGTCAGGCAAGAATTTGAAAAAAATGAGTGTCTAAAGTTGCCTGATCTTGTACCAATTATCATCCTTGTCTCAGTGTGGTCACTTTCTAGGATTCTTTAGATCACTGGTGTCAAAGTTCAAATACATAAATAGGGGCCACTCAACAGTATATAAGGATACTTGCCTAGCATATTAAACTAGAAAACCATATAGTAATATCACCTATGTTTTATTTTATGATTATTTTTAAGTATTTGCCAATTATATTTTAATCTGATTTGGGCTATAGTCAGACTGTTTGGGTTACATGCACACTGCAGGTTTGAAATCTCTGCTTTAGGGAAGGAGGTCTCGTTGTAGAGTCTGTGGACTCTTAAGAGACTTGTGGATAGATTTCAGTGGGTCCAGGAACTTGGATGAAGAAAAAGTGTACATTTATTTTCACTCATCATAACATATTTCATTTTCTTCAATTATGAATTAAAAAGTGTGTGTGTGTGTGTGTGTGTGTGTGTGTGTGTGTGTGTACTCTGAAAAGAGGTCCAATAGGTTTCACCAGACTGCCAAAGGGATCCATGATGCACACATGAAATGTTAAGAACCCCTGCTTTGGGGGAAGTTGGAGCTGGTAATTTCAAATGTTGTTTCTGGCTTTAGATTCTATAATTCCATGCAGCCCTGGCACTGTAGTGCTAGCCCTAACCCTCTTTGTTGTGCTGAATGTGTTTCAGGTATGGACAGCTCCCAGCTACCTTTAGAAATTTTCCTGTGTGGTAGAGGACATTACTCATTTTGATTGATATACTGATGCAAACAGAGGCATTCATTGAATTTTAAAACAAAATATGAAATGGTAAAATGAATTTATATGCCATGAATATTTACAAATAACTGCTACAAATTACTGAAATGATGAGTTTGATCATTAAAAAATATATTGGCTGTTTACCAGAATAAAAATCCATCTCATTTGGATACCCACTTGGTGTGTCTTTTTGATATATCAAGTAACAATAATAACCGTGTGTAGAAAGATGAACACTCCCTTGCCAAAAATGAGAAAGAGGACCGATGGACATTGATAGGGCATATGATAAATAGACTTGAAACATACTGAAACACTTTTGGAATAAGCAGATATCACTTCACTGAGCAATAATCTGGGATGATAATTCATATTTGTCATTGGATTTGTTTAATACAACTAATGGTAGGCTACCTTCAGATGGAGCTTATGAAAAAGCCAAGATCCAAGGATGACAACTGAATAAACTCAGTCTTTAATATGTTCACGAGGAAATATTGAATAATTGGTTCAGTCTTATGGTGTTGTTTGGGCAAATTAAAGGGTTTCTGATGTCAATTCAGGACCAGATCATTGCCACTACAGATTAGAGAAGAGTTTTCTTTAAGGAATCTAGACTTAGTGATTGATGTAGATTAGAAGGGGAAAAAACTGTTAAGTTGCATAATAAAGCAATTTAGAAAGTAAAAATTTAGCACCTATTGAGTATCTTGCAGGATATGACCTGATATCTAGAATTATACATCAACTCCTCACTTTATTTCATGTACTGAGAGAAAAAAGCCATTCTATTTAGTTTAGAAATGATTGAAACCTCAAGAGAGTAGTTCCACTCAAGTGTGAGGTCAAAAGGCATATTTCATGGGACTATAAAGTGAGTGATTGATGAGGAATTAGAGGCAACAGTGTAAATGATTCTTTGTGGAAGTTTGGTAGTAAAAGAGAGGAGAAAAATAAGGTGATACTTGTGGGGAAATGTAGGGTGAAGGAAATGTTTTTTGTTTTGGTTTTTTTTTGTTTTCTGAATGGGATAGGCCTCAGCCTGTTTATAGGCCACTGGGAAGGAACCAACAGGAGAAGGAGTGATTTATGGTAAGGGCGAGGATTGAGAGCACAAGAAGAAAGCCTTGGTAAGGGAGAAGGGCAACCTCTTCTGAAATAGAGAATAAAGATGGTGAGGTCCTCTGGAACAGAGGTACAGCTAGCAACATTCTTGAGTGTGGCCTAAACCAGATTAAAATGGGGAAATTTCAGATGGGCAAATATTTTTAATTTTAATTTTTAACTTTAATTGGGAAATATTTAAGAAAATAAGGACAAATACAATTGAACATAGATAATGTTAATATGTGGTTTTCTAAATCAATATGAAGCCTATAGGGATCTTATATATGGTATAGTGGACTCTGCTTTTATTTGAATTTAACACCACTGCACAGATATTTCTGTTAATACATGTAATATTATTAAGCATAAAACATCAGATCATAATACATCCTAAAGAACTAAATCACTAAAAAGAGTTTAACCCAACTATTCATAGAAGAAAAACTAAGTGGATGAAAATTAACTACTATCCAGACAAATAAATGCAGATATGCAAAACTAGTCCATCACATATCTTAGACAGGTATTGTATATGGATAATATACTGGACACAGAATTGGATAAGAGGAAGAGAATGAATTAGATTGTATTTTAAAAATTAATGCGTTCGTGACCAGACATTTTTCCCTTAAAAAGGCTCATCAACCCACATGTAGAAATATATTTATAGTAGCTCTTTTAGTAGTGGTAAAGAATTGGACATTGAGGGGACGCCAATCAATTAGGGAATGGCTGAACCAGTTGTGGTATATGAATGTAATGGAATAATATTGCACTATAAGAAATGATGAGCAAGCAGATTTCAGAAAAACTTGGAAACTTAGATGAACTGATGCTGAGTGAAGTGAGCAGAGCCAGGAGAACATTTTATACAGTAACACATTGTGTGATGATCAACTTTGATAGACTTGGCTCTTCGCAACAATACAATGATGTAAGACAGTTCCAAAAGACTCATTAAGAAAAATGCTATCCACATACAGAGAAAGAACTATGGGCTCTGAATGCAGATCAAAGCATACTATTTTCACTTTTTTGTTTTTTCTTTCTTGTGGTTTTTCCCTTTTGTTCTGATTCTTCTTTCACAAAATGACTAATGTGGAAATATGATTGTATGTATATAGCATATATTAGATTGTTTGTCATCTTGCGGGGAGAGGGAAGGGAGGGAGGGAGAAAAAATTGGAACTCAAAATCCTATAAAAGTGAATGTTGAAAACCAAAAAAAAAAAGATTAAAAGGCTCATTTTTTAAATTCAAATGTTCTTCCAATGGTGTATATGATATATAGTAACAAAAATTGAATATTACAATTTAAATTATTAGTTAGCTAATAATTATGAAATTTTCAAATGAAACAAAGCTGCCACACAAGATGAAAAGGGGCAATATGGAAATGCCTGGTGGGCAGGTATATCTTGTTGTTCAGTCATTTCAATCATGTCTGACTCTTCATGACCCCATTTGGGTTTTCTTGCCATTTTCTTCTCCAGTTCATTTTGCAGCTGAGGAAATTGAGGCAAACAGAGGTAAGTGACTTGCCCAGGGTCACACAGCCAGTAAGTGTCTGAGGTCATATTGGAGTCAGGTCTCCCTGACTCCAGGCCCAGCACTCTATCCACTGCACCACCTATATTACAACATAAACCAGTGATGAATTATGAAGGAGAATTATAAAATCATGGAATGGCATAGAAGAGATAATTTGTACATCAATTTGAATTCCTTCTATGGTATACCCAACAATTTGTCATCTTTCTTTCGTTTGAAGATATACAATGGGAGTTGGATAAGAACCCAGTAGCTCCTGATCCAACCCATTCTACTGTGGTATAGCTCTCATGGCCTATAAATAGGCTCAGGCCTATCCAATTCAGAAAACAAAAAACAAAAACAAAAACATTTCCTTTACCCTACATTTCCTCACAAGTATCACCCTATATGACTCCTCTCTTTTACTACCAAACTCCCACAAGGAAGTTGTTTTTTTCCCCTATACATCATGCCTAAATTCTTTACAATTTCCACACATGATCCTACTTCTGCCCTCTGAGGCCAAGTATAACAAATCTGATTCTTCTTCTGTGGGACAGCCTTTCAAATATTTGAAGACAATTATCATTGCTCCAAAGTCTTCTTTTCATCATGCCATATATTCCCACATCTTTCAACTGATCTTCATATGATATGATCAAGGCCATTTGATTGTGACTGCCCTTCCCTTAACATTGTTCAGGTAATTGAAATTCTTCCTCAAATGTGTTGCCTAGAACACAACATAATCCCCATGTTGTATGACTCCATCAGAGTCTAGTGGGACTATTACTCCTTTACTCTGGCATACTATGCCATTTTTAATGCAGCCAAGGATTTCTTTAACTTTGGGGTCTGCCATTTTTCTGTTGACTTATAATGAGTATGCTGTCCACTAAACACCTAAGATCTTTTTCAGAAAAAAAACTGGTCTAACCATGCCTTACTCATCTTGTACTTGTCAAATTGATGTTCCTGGACATGAAGAAGACTTTACATTATGCCTATTAAATTTTATTTTATTAGATTCGGATACTGACTGTCAATTAGTGTGTTAACTGTCTCTTCCAGCTTGTTTTTTTTTACCTGCAAATTGGATCAGTATGCCATCTACGCTTTTGCCTGTCATTGAGAGCAAATTTAAACAGCATAAGGCCAAGAAGAGATTACTGGGACACCACACTGGAGACCTACTTCCATGCTGAAATCTCTTTAGGTCGGTAATAACTACTCTTTGGGTCTGACCATTCAACCAGTTTCAAATCCATTTAACTGTACTATCTTTTAGTTCACATCTCTCCACTTTTTCCCATAAGAATATCATGTGAGACTTTTTCAAATGCTTGATAAAATCTAGGAAAACCATATCTACAACTCTCGGCTACCAGTCTAGTAATGCTGTCACAAAAGGAAACTGGTGTAGTCTAACATGACATATTATTGATGGAGCCATGCTGACTCTTGGTGATCATCATTTCCTTTTCTGTACATTTGCCACCCATCAGGTTACTAAAACATTCTTAAATGTTGGCAAGAATGAGAGTTGGGCCTCAGTGGCCTATAATTTTCAGTCTTCTTTCTCTTACCATCTTTGAAAATCAAGACATTTTGCCCTTCTTCAATCGTGTGGTATCTCTATTATTCTCCATGATCTTTCAGTGGGCTCAGAAAATATATTCACCAATTCTTTCAGTCTTCTAGAGAACAATTCATTTGGGCTCAGTTATCTTTGAAGGTAGCTAGGTGTTTCCTTAGTTTTTGCTGACTTTTCTTGCACACCAATTCCTTATTAGTCATTTTAGTTTTGTTCTTTTCATTCCAAAGAGAATTGTCCTTGGCAAATGAAATCAAAGCAAAATAGAGCTCCACCTTATCTCTATGAATTTCTATCCTTATCTCATCTTATGGTCTTATATCTCCTCTCGTCCTCTTTTCTTTCAATATAAGTGCAAAAATCTTTTGTTTCCTTGGTTTTCCCCATCAGTCTCATCTTTTTTTTATCGTGGATATTGTATTTATTGCCCTGCTGTTACATTTTCAAGTCTACTTACAGCTTACTCCTCCCTCCCCTCAACACCACTCTACTCCATGCTCTGCTATCCAATGACATGGACTTCTTTGCTGTTTCACAAACAAGACACTCCATCTCCAGATTCTGATCATTTTCACTGACTGTCCCCCACGCCTGAAAGGCTCCCCCTCTTCACCTCCACTTCCTGGCTTCCTTAGCTTCTTTCAAGTCCCAACTGAAATCCCAATTTCAACAGAAAGCCTTTTTTGATCCTCTTTACTGCTAGTATCATCCTTCTGTTGATCATCTCCAGTTTATCATGCATATATCTCATTTGTACATAGTTGTTTGCATGTCATCTCCCCTATTAGACAGTGAACTCCTTGAGAGCAGAGACTGTCTTTTGCCTTTCTTTGCATTCCCAGTATTTAGCATGGTACTTGGCACATAGTGGGCACTCAATAAATGTTTGTTGACTTGAGTTGCTGATTTCATTTTTTTTAGTTCCTTTTTTTAAAATTTAATTTATTTATTTAGTTTTCAGCATTGATTTTCACAAGAGTTTGAATTACGAATTTTCTCTCCATTTCTACCCTCCCACCCACTCCAAGATGGCGTATATTCTGGTTGCCGCGTTCCCCAGTCAGCCCTCCCATATGTCACCCCAATCCCCTCCCATCCCCCTTTCCCTTCTTCTCTTGTAGGGCAAGATAAATTTCTATGCCCCATTGCCTGTGTATCTTATTTCCTAGTTGCATGCAATAACTTTTTTTTTTGTTTTTCAACATCTGTTTTTAAAACCCTGAGCTCCAAATTCTCTCCCCCTTTCGCTACCTGCCCACCCTCCCCAAGAAGGCAAGCAATTCAACATAGGCCACATGCGCATCACCATGTAAAACCCCTCCACAATACACATGTTGTGAAAGATTAACTATGTTTTGCTCCTTCCCAACCTATTCCCCTCCATTGAATTTTCTCCCTTGACCCTGTCCCTTTTCCAAAGTGTTTGTTTTAGATTACCTCCTCCCCCCCATCTGCCCTCCCTTCTACCATCCCCCCTTTTATCTTCTTCCTCCTTCTTTCCTGTGGGGCAAGACACCCAATTGAGTGTGCATGGCACTCCCTACTCAGGTCAAATCCGACCAGAGCATTTACTCATTCCTCCTCACCTGCCCCCTCTTCCCTTCCCACAGGAAGCCTTTTCTTGCCACTTTTATGTGAGACAATTTACCCCATTCTATCTCTCCCTTTCTCCCTCTCTCAATATACTCCTCTCTTATCCCTTAATTTTATTTTATTTTTGTAGATATCATCCCTTCATATTCAACTCACCCCATGCCCTCTGCATATATATATACATATATATATATATATATATGTACACCTACGTATATACATACATAGACACACACATATTATATATATATATATATATATATATATATATATATATATATATATATATACATACACATATATATGTGCATATTCCCTTCAGCTACTATGATACTGAGGTCTCATGAATTACACACATCATCTTTCCATGTAGGAATTTAAACAAAACAGTTCAACTTTAGGAAGCCCCTTATGATTTCTCTTTCTTGTTTACCTTTTCATGCTTCTCTTGATTCTTGTGTTTGAAAGTCAAATCTTCTATTCAGCTCTGGTCTTTTTGCTGAGAAAGCTTGAAAGTCATCTATTTCATTGAAAATCCATATTTTGCCTTGGAGCATGATGCTCAGTTTTGCTGGGTAGGTGATTCTTGGTTTTAATCCTAGCTCCATTGACCTCTGGAATATTGTATTCCAAGCCCTTCAGTCCCTTAATGTGGAAGCTGCTATCTCCTGTGTTATCCTGATTGTTTTTCCACAATACTCAAATTGTTTCTTTCTAGCTATTTGCAGTATTTTCTCCTTGATCTTGGAGCTCTGGAATTTGGCAACAATATTCCTAGGAGTTTTCTTTTGGAAGTCTTTTTGAGGAGGCGATCGGTGAATTCTTTCAATTTCTATTTTACCCTCTGGCTCTAGAATATCAGGACAGTTCTCCTTGATAATTTCTTGAAAGATGATATCTAGGCTCTTTTTTTTGATCACGGCTTTCAGGTAGTCCAATAATTTTTAAATTATCTCTCCTGGATCTGTTTTCCAGGTCAGTGGTTTTTCCAATGAGATATTTCACATTGTCTTCCATTTTTTCATTCCTTTGGTTCTGTTTGATACTATCTTGATTTCTCATCAAGTCACTAGCTTCCACTTGCTCCAATCTAATTTTTAAGGTAGTATTTTCTTTAGTGGTCTTTTGGACCTCCTTTTCCATTTGGCTAATTCTGCCTTTCAAGGCATTCTTCTCCTCATTGGCTTTTTGGAGATCTTTTGCCATTTGAGTTAGTCTATTTTTAAGGTGTTGTTTTCTTCAATATTTTTTTCAGTATTCTTTTGGGTCTCCTTTAGCAAGTCATTGACTTGTTTTTCATGGTTTTCTCACATCACTGTCATTTCTCGTCCCAATTTTTCCTCTACTTCTTTAACTTGCTTTTCCAATTCATTTTTGAGCTCTTCCATGGCCTGAGACCAGTTCATGTTTTTCTTGGAGGCTTTTGATGTAGGCTCTTTGACTTTGTTGACTTCTTCTGGCTGGATGTTTTGGTCTTCTTTGTCACCAAAGAAAGATTCCAAAGTCTGAGATTGAATCTGAGTGCATTTTCACTGCCTGGCCATGTTCCCAGCCAACTTACTTGACCCTTGAGTTTTTTGTTGGGGTATGACTGCTTGTAGAACAAAGAGTACTTTGTTCCAGGCTTGAGGGGATGCACCATTGATTTCAGAGCTATTTATATATAGCCAGCTCTGCCACACCAGCACTCCTCCTTCCCCAAGAACTGCCAACCCGGACCTGATGCAAATCTCAAGCAGGCTCTCCCCTCCTGCTCTGATCCGCCACTTAATTCCTCCCACCAGGTGGGCCTGGGGCCAGCAGCAACTGCAGCTATAGTTCTGTAGCTGCCCCGCCTCCTCTGCCCCCAGGGATGGTGGCTGAACCATGAAGTCCTTCCCTGTGTCACTGCAGCTTTCCCCACTAACCTTCTCTGTTGTCTTTGGTGTTTGTGGGTTGAGAAGTCTGGTGACTGCCACAGCTCACTGATTCAGGGTGCTAGGGCCTGTTCTGCCCAGCTCCTGGTCTGGTTGGTCCTGCCACCACCCATGATGAGCTCCCCTCCACTCCATGAGTGATGACCTCATCCAGAAACCATCCAGGCTGTCCTGGGCTGGATCCCTGCTTCCCTCTGCTATTTTGTGGGTTCTGCAGTTCTAGAATTCGTTCAGAGCCATTTTTATAGGTTTTTGGAGGGACCTGGCAGGGAGCTCAAGCAAGTCCCTGCTTTCTAGCTGCCATATTGGCTCCGCCCCCCATCAGTCTCATCTTACACTAACTTTTTGTATTCCTAATATTATTCTTACAGGACTGTGCCATTCTGTTCTATTCTCCTTCCCCTGTTTTTCCTTATTTCTGGATTCTGCAGTTCTTTTAAAATCCAAATTGTTTGGTAAGTTTCCTGTGCATTCACATAAGATTTCCTGTTCCAATCAGTATTGATTATTTTTGTGTCTTTGGAATTTCATTTCTGAGAGCTTTCAATCATTCCTAGAATGACTTCTGTAGAATTTTTGACAGTAAGATTTTATCTTTTCTCTGAACTCTTTGAAATTTGTTCTCTAGAAATATGAGTTAACACATCAACTATGCTCAACTTTCTTGGCCTTCACTATAATGAAAAGTAAGATGCAGTTGTCACTTCTCTGAAAGTTCCCATCATTTCCATCCCAGCAGTCATTTATTCCTTATTGTCAAACATCAAGCCCAGAGCTGAAATTCCCCTTGTTGGTTCCTGAATGTTATAAAGAATAAAATAATAATTAGAGTCAACAAAATTTTTAGCTGCTCTGCTTTGGATAAAAAGTTCCTGCAGATGTCCAGATAAATTAAGTTCCCTTCAGTACTATATCATGATAGTGTATCAGGCTTATGATGTGTTTTTCAAATCCTTCATCTCTTTCACTCTTTGTGGATGAGTGGCTTGTATTACATATTCCAATAATACCATTCCTTCTATTTTTGCCTAGAGCGTAAAAAATATGGTATTAAAGAAAAGAGGCTGAATCAGTCAAATATTGAGAGAAGAGATGGCTGATTAATCAACATTTATTAAGTGCCTGCTATATGCCAGGCACTGTGCTAAGTGCTGAGGACACAAAAAGAGGCAAAATTCTCTGTCTTCAAGGAGCTTATACTCTAAATGGGGAGACAACATATAAACAAATATATACAAAGCAAGCTATATGCAGGATAAGCAGGAAATAATTAACAGAGGGAAGGAATGGGAATTAAGAGGAATCGGAGAAAGCTTCCTATAGAAAGTGAGATTTCAGTTGGGACTTAAAGGAAGCCAAGGAGGTCAGTAGCCAGAGTGGAAAAGGAAGAACATTTCAGGCATGAGGAACAGCCAGAGAAAATGCCCAGAACTGTGAGATATAGTGGCTTGTTCATGGAACAGCTAAGAGGCCATCACTGGATCAAAGAGTACCTGTCTGGGAATAAGATATAAGACTGGAAAAGTAGGAAAGGGTAGGTTATGAAGGGTTTTGCATGTCAAATAGAGCATTTTGTATTTGATCTTAAGGACAATAGTGAGTTACTAAGTATAGAGGGGTGTGTGTGTGTGTGTGCGCGTATGTGTTTGTGTATGACATAATCAGTCTTGTGCTTTAGAAAAATCATTTGATGGGTGAATGGAGGATGGATTGGAGTGGGGAGAGACTTGAGGCAGGCAGACACACCAGGGGGCTATTGAGATAATCCAGGCATGAGGTGATGAGGGCCAATACTAAAATATTGTCAGTGTAAGAGGATAGAAGGGGGCTTATATAATAGAGATTTACAATAAAAAGGCCTTGGCCACAGATGGAAGGAATGAGAGATAGTGAGGAATCCAAGATGACTCCTAGGTTGAAAGCCTGAGAGACTGGGAGGATACTATTGCTTTCTACAGTAATAGGGAAAATAGAGGTGGAGTGGGTTTAGGGAGAAAAATAATAAGTTCCATTTGGACATACTGAATTCAAGATGTCTACTGGGTATCCAGTTTGGGATGTCTAGAAGACATTTGGAGATGTGAAATTGGATGTCAGTCAAGATATTGGAGCAGGATAGGTAGATTCGAGAATCATTAGCATGAAGATGGTAATTAAATCCATGGGAGCTCATGAGATCACCAAGTGAAGTTGTATAGAGAGAAAAGAGATCAGGACCTAGGAAACAATCTGGGGGACACCTACAGTTAGTGGTCATGATCTAAAAGAAGATCCAACAAAGGAAACAGAGAGGGAGTGTTTAGATAGGTGGGAAGAGAATCAAGAGAGGGTAGTGTCCTAGAAACTTAGATATTGGTCTCCAGGCAACATCAAGATATTTAGAGGACTGCCCCCAGTATGTTAAGTAATGCCCCACCTCCCACATGGAGAATTATTGGGATGGCACAGAAAAAAATTTGCATGGGATCTGTGAATCCTTAGAAGATGGTAGAGTTGGAGGCAACCAAGAGTGCAGCTTCCCCTACCTCCCCAAACAAATAAGAAAAATGTCCTCCTCCATGTAGCAAAAATAGCAATGATAGAAAGAGATTTGAAGAAAGTCACTACATTATAATCATTCCAGAAAAAAAGTTATATTGATGACCAACTCACTGTAAATAATAGTTAATAGTCAACAAACATTTATTAAACAACTAATATGTGCCAAGCACTGTGTTAAGTCCTAGAAATATGAATAAAAATAAAAAGATAGTTCCTGCCCTCAAGGAGTTTACTTGATTTAACCCCATTAGCACTTCTGTTTCTAGCACCACTAACTCACATACCTTCAAAGTCTTGCCCTTCATCCTTTCTGTCATATTAGCTATAATTCTAGGCATCAGCTTTTAGAGTTAACCCTTTGTTAGTGTCCAGAGTTGGTTTAGGCTCAGGAATTTAGCTAGCCAAAGTTTGTTATGGAAGAGAGGGGGCAGATGTAGAGAAGTATGGAGTCAGAGGGAGGGTAGATATTGAGGAAAGAACCCAGGAGGGCAGTGTTATAATTGTAAAGGAATCAATAGCCAGACAAAAAAGACTGAGAGGAAAGTGAATGAGAACAAGGTGCAAAGGCTAAATCTCTTTGTGGCTAGTACCCTGGAGGAAGCCTAGGACTAAAGAAGGTTGATCGCTTAGAGAACAGTGAAGGCCAGAAAACTAGGTTTCTAAAAGACAGAAATGCAGCCCAACTCTCATGGCCTCTCAGATTCTTCTTACAATGGTTTCCCAACTGGTTACCCTTACTCCATGAAGGCCACATAGCCTGTTCAACCCTAGTGTTTAAAAGAAAGGAAAACAGGCAGCAAGGGCAGGGGAAGAAATATCGCAGGGTTAAGTCCTATCTCATAGTCATCTAATATGGTAGGAAAGGATCCATAATAAGAAAAACCATGTACAAAGATGTTATACAGAAAAGCAAGATGAATAACAAAGACAGATAAAAGATAACAGAGTAGGGAAAATGAATCATCAGAAAAAAAGAGGACCACAATAAACAGGTATTTCAAATCAAAAAGAGCTAAAATCTCCTTAGGCAGGAGAGTGCACTGCAACTAATTTTGTGAAGGTTACATTCAACCAATTCCAATCACTTTCGGAATGGTTCAGATGAGCAAAGAATTAATTGAAAGTATCAAAGAAAAAGATGAGGATGTTAAGAGATAAACAGGAAAACTTCATTCTGTTTAAAAGTACCATAAACAATTAAAAATAACATAGTTACTCTGTGCCAAATTTCATAACAGCTAAGTTCTTAAAAGAAAAACTAGGTGGATTACAAAAAAGATATTGATACTAACCTTAACATTCTTCTTTCAGAGCCTGACAAGTCAAACAGAAATATAAATAAGAAATAAACTATCAAGACGAAGAGGTATTTAGGAAAAATTAGATTTTACTTACCTGTGAAGATTTTTAATATGAATATTAAACTTCTCTAAAACTTGATTTTTAAAAACTACTAAAATCAATTAGCAAAACAAGTCAGGAAAAAGAGAGAGAAAATGAAATTACCATATTTTTTAAGAGAGAGAAGATAAACAGAGGAAAAAATATTGAGAATTATCAAAACTACACTACAATCTCTATTCCAATAAAATTAAAAAGTGGATAAGCCACAATTTGAAAAAATAAGAAATAGGTATGTTAGCCCAATCTCAGAAATAGAAATCAATCAAGGTATAATGAACTGCCAAAAAATTACTTGACCAAATGAATTTACAACGACATTTTGTAAAATATTTAAAAAGCAACTTGATACCTACACTAAAATTTTTCTCCACAATTAAGAAAGAAATCGCCAGATTCCTTTTATGAGACAAATATCATCCTAATACTCAAATTTATGGGAAATGATGGAAAAAGTAGGTGTAAAGGGGGCATAGTATATCAGTATATAGTATGTCAGACCTTGAATTTTTATCAATTAGCAATTTGTAAAAACTGTCAGTACTATTTAGAAATAGAAAAAAATGGTTCTCAACAAAGAACTCAAATTAAGGTTGATGTCCACCATTTGGGGAATAACTGAAAACATAATGAAAGAAATTATAAATATTAGGAATTCAGAGACATATCGAATGATAGATATGAACTGATAACAGTAAAATAAGCAGAACCAAAAGAAAAAGGTACTCAATTACAACAACAAAATAAATTTAATGATTGCCAAAAAGGAAATGGGACTCTTAGTAACTGAAAAACCAAAAATGTTCCCAGTGATGGTTAATAAAATATATTTACCTCCCCTAGTTAGAGAAGTAGGGAATTAGTATGGTAGAAAATTGTATACATTGTCATAATAATTTTGTTTCAATTTCCTGTGTGGCTTGAATATCAAACTGCATCAGTGTTATGTGATGCAGAGACTATCCTATTAATCTATATTCAATGATTTTTGTGCACTTCCCCCCCCAATTTTATATACTCAAAAGGTCACTACATTCAATGTTTCTACTTAACAGGAAGATGACATCAGCATGACAAAGAAGCTTAGGGGTCAATACCTATACGGAGCCTTTCCTGTTCTTACTAATGGTTAGTATTCTCTCCAACATACATGAGTACAACTCCTAGCTGTCTCAATTATACATAGCATAATATTAATGACATATGTCATAAATAATATAGGTGATCCTCTTCAAAAATGAATGAACAATAATAACAAGATTATATATAATGTACGTCACTTAGTATTATGACATACATATGTCATGACAGCTAGGAGATTCAGTGGCTAGAGTGCTGGGCCTGGAGTAAGGAAGACCTGAATTTAAATCCCATCTCAGACACATAATAGCTGTGTGACCCTGGGAAAGTCAGTTTACCTCAGTCTATCTAAGTTTCTTCATCTATAATATGGAGATAATATAAGCACCTACCTCCCAGGGTTGTTTTGAGGATAAAATGTGCCAATTCTGTGGCCCTCAGCTTCTCTTGCAGTTCATCTCTCACAACCATACATTAGTACTGGAAAAACCATAGTTTTGAGTATATAGACCTGTGTTGGCAAGGTGATGTCTCTGTGTTTAGGTATGCTGTCCAGATTTTCCATAACTTTCTTTCCAAGGAGCAAGCATCTTTTAATTTAATGGCTACAGTCACCACCTGCAGTAATCTTCCTCTCTCTATTTACCAGGAAGTGATTGGACCAGTTGCCATGATCTTAGGTTTTTTTTTTTTACATTAAGCTTCAAGCCAGTTTTTATAGTATCTTTTTTCACCCTCATCAAGAGGTGTAATTTTTCTAGGTAATTTTTCTTTATTTTCTGCTATCTAAGTGATATCATCCACATATTTGAGATTGTTGATATTTCTCTTTGAAACATTAAAATCATCCAGACTGGCATTTTGTATGGTGTACTCTACATGTAAGTTAAATAAGGAGACAATATTCAGCCTTGTCTTCCTTTTCCATTCTAAACCAATCACTGTTCCATGTTCAGTTTTAACTGTTGCTTCTTATCCTCCACACAGGATCCTCAGAAGACAAGTTAGATAATCTGGTACTCACATCTCTTTGAGACTTGCCACATTTTGTTGTGATCTACACAGTCAAAGCCTTTAGTATAGTCAATGAAGCAGAAATAGATGTTTTTTCTGTAACTCCCTTGTTTTCTCCATAATCCAGCAAATGTTTGCAATTTGGTCTCTCGTTCCTCTGCCTCTTTGAAAACCAACCTGCTCTTCTGGTAATTCTCAGTTCACATACTGCTGAAGTCTAGCTTGCAGAATCTTAAGCATAACCTTGCTGGCATGTGAAATGAGCACAATTGTTTGGTAATTTGAATGTTCCTTGGCACTGCCCTTCTTTATATTATTGTGACACAAACTGATTTTTTTCAATCCAGTGGCCACTGTTGTATTTTCCAAATTTGCTGGCATATTGAGTGCAGCACTTCGACAGCATCATCTTAGGATTTTTAATATCTCAGCTGGAATTCTGTCACCTCCACTAGCTTTATTGTTGCACATAGTAGTCATTTAATAGATTCTTATTCCATTGGGCTACACAGATTATACATATTAATATGATCAAAGAGCACTTGAAATATGAAAGAAATGGTGGTGATGGTGGTAATAAAATATATAGCAGCATTAGATTTACAAAGCACTTTTTTCACAAGTATCCTACAAGGTGGATAGTACAAGTATAATTGTGCCCACTTTACAGATAAGGAAAATGAGATCCTGGGAGGCACTTGTAACCGGAATGGCCTTTGTTTTCTTTGAGTGACTCAGCTTACCTCATTGAGCCTCTGGACGCTGTGGCTTGCTCTCCCGGGGCAGGAAGTCCAGCGACCATACCAGGAATCAGAATTTCCTGTGTGATGAGTCATGGGGCTGGCTGAGGGGAGGTGTTAGCTCCAGAACCCGGTCTTCGCTAGGGGGAGGGGCCAAGTCAAGAACCAGTCAGCCCTGGTCATTCAGGCAGCGCTTGATGATGTCAAAAACTCTATGAGAGGGGAGAGGACAGCTTGAAACCCTCTTTTTCCTCTTCCGGTTGGTGTGGGAAGCAGCGGCAAGCAAGCGTGACTCTGGGCCAGCCCTTGCTCTCGGGTCGAGCCCAGATGTTGCTAACTATGAATTGTATTGGGTCTGTCTGTTGATATTTGTAATTTGTTTGTATTTTGGTTTTGAGGTTCGGGGCGCTGGTTTGTTTTTCCCCTGAACTAAATGAATGTTTTGAACCTCAGGGTGCTGGTTTTTTCCCCTGAAGTAAGTCAATGAATCTGTATTTGGTCTGTCTCTTGATGCTTGTCTGTATGCTCCCCTGAATTAACTGAATGCTAACTGAATGCTGGCATTTTCCCCTGAACTAAATGAATGTTGTCTGTATGCTAACTGAATGCTGGATTAAAGTAAGCTGGTCAACCCCTTCACCGTGCTTTCCTTGTTTAAGCAGATAAAAAGAACCTATGCTTTCCCGGCAGCCTCTTGGGTCCCAGCAGCCCCCTGGGTGCTGGCTGTGGGGGAGGGATCTTACACCCCCACCGAAGCTGCTAGCTGGGTTGTTAAAACAGCACTTCTCCATAATTACATAGCCAGGATCTAAGTCATGATTCCAACTCAGCTCCTCTTTAAGTCTAGAGTTCATTTCACCACCCTGGGTGTCATACAAAGCTTTGTTATTCTGTGACACAATATCACTACATGACAGAGAAAGAAGGCCACCCTGGTGAAATAAGGAAAAACAAAACAAAAACCAAACTACCAGACCAAAACTCAAACTAGTTTGATTGCAAATTAAGGCAAACATTGAGTAGCAGGGTGACCTTAGATAAGTCATTTAATTTCTCTGCATTTCAGTTTCCTTACTTACAAAATAAGGCTATTAGATGAATGGTTTCTAAGATCCCTCATAGTTATAAATTCTTGGATGCTATGAAGAATGGAGTTAGTACTGAGAATTTTAGATAGACTCACAAAGCAGGTTGGGAAATTCCTTTGCTGCCAAATAACTAGGCTACTTCCATTTATTTTTTTTTACCAAAAAAGTTAAAATTCAATAAATTAAGATCTTCCCTTATACTACCAGATGGGATTTCCTGATTGCCTTTGGGGATAGTTCCACTCCAACTCTGCACAGAATAAGAGATGGGACAATCATCCATAATTGGTCCTTGGCAGGCCTGGTTGGCCCAATTAGAAGGAACATGGCCCTGGTACAATGACATGTGTTCATAGAAGAGAAAATCCCAGGCCCTACCCTCAGAAGACTGCCATAAGCATTATAATTTATCCCTAGTTAGTCTTAATCAGTAGATTCCAAATATGAAATATTAAGCATATGTTGTACAGTCACACTGTATTCCCTGGACATTGGCCATTTCATGCTGCCTAATCCATGACAACATAAACTGGCCAACTGCCTTTGCTTTTTCATTAATTTCTCAACTAGAGATTTGAACCTTTTTCTATACACAGGATGCTTTCTTCCCTTGCCTCTGGGGAAAAAGAAAGGATTACAAGCATACCTTTGTTAATGTGGTTAATTAGAGCTGTGAAAATACAGTATTAGGTGAAATGATAAAAAGAGGGGGAAGCAGTCAGTTCCATGGGAAGAGAGTTATAAATGGGCTGGTAAGCAAATTGCTTTCTGTTTGAACATCTGGGGCTCAAATGCTAGCTTAGATCATTGCCAAACATCTGATTTGTGGCTTGAGTTGTCAGCCAAATGGCATTACAGTGAGATTTTGTGATATTACAATGGGTTTTGGTTATAATGTATTAACAGTGTAAGCAACATTGACTGAAATAATTTTAAGTATGGTGCGTCTAGAAATCCTTGGTACCAAGAAATCAGAATAATCCTCTAGGACTGCATGAAAACCCACAGTCATGATGTTGGGGGAATAAACATACCTGAGTAAGAGAAATAACTTCGAACCTTGTTGAGAAGTATTTATTCCACCAAATACAAATTGATTGGTTTTCAGATAAATTACTTGTGAACACATTCTCAGGCTCCCCTTTCTAATGGTCAGTCAATAAATCAGTATGCCTTTCATTTCTTCTTCTATCTTTGACCCTTTTGCACCCATCTTGGAGAACTCTTGTATAATATCACCAAAGTACAAAAGAAAAGGAATTTAAATATTTGAATCTAAACCATAGGTATTTTGACAACAACCAGATGAAGCTCTCAACATATACAAAGATTTATATGTTTTCCCTTTGTAGAAGAGTTTCAAAAGTCAGACTTGTTTTCTCTTGTCTCCTCATTTGTGTTTTAAAGAAGAAGCTTAAGAATGGTTTTTCCTAGTTCTCTTCCTACCTATCTGGGCACTACTTCTCAGTTGCTTTCACTAGCTCTTCTTCCAGATCACACCTACTAACCATGGGTGAACCACAGGCTCTAATATGGGACCTCATCTTTGTATATACTATCTTGGTGATCTAATCAGCTCCATGGATTCGATTATCATCTCTAATGCAGATGATTCCTTGATCCATTTATCGAGTCCTAGCCATTTTTCTGAGCTCTAGTTTCACATTCCCTATACCCATACTTATGCCTATACCTATACTTAAACCTCACATACTGATTAGAATCTCAAACTAGATGTGAAGTGTCACAAAATGAATGTGTCCAAAAGAGAACTTACTATATTTCACCCCAGATCTTCCCCTCCTCCCTACTTTCCTATTATTGTTGAGGATGTCACCATCTTTTCCAGCACCCAGGCTCACAACTTTGCCATCATCTTCATTCTCTCTCACTTAAATTTACACAATATATCCAGTCTGTCAGCAATACTTATTTCTACTTTTGTATCTCCTGTATATATCTTCTGCTCTCCACTCACCCAAGTGCCATTCTGGTACAGATTCTTATCACCTTATGCCTGGACTATTGCAATAACCTGCTGGTACATCTAGCTGCCTCAAGTCTCTCCCCATGCCAGTCTACCTTCCTCTTAGCTGCCAAAGTGATCTTTCTAATGTGCAGAGGTGACCCTGATACTCAGTAAATTCCAATGATTTCCTGTTATCTTCAGGTTCAAATATAAAATCCTGTTTGGCTTTTAAAGCCCCTCCTAATCTGCCCCCTTCCTACCTTTCCAGTCTTCTTGCACTTTACTCCCCTCCACAGATCCAAGAACACTAGATTCTTTGTTATTCCTTGAACATCTCCTTACTTCATGCCTTTCACGAGGTAGCTCCCAAGCCTGGAACAAACTCTTTGTCTCTGCCTCTGTCTCTCTGTCTCTGTCTCTGTCTCTCTGACTCTCTCTCTCTCTCTCTCTCTCTCTCTCTCTCTCTCTCTCTCTCTCTCTCTCTCTCTCTCTCTCTGTCTGTCTCTCTGTGTGTCTGTGTCTCTCTTTGTCTTTCTGTCTCTGTCTCTCCCCCTCCACCCCGCCCCTTTCCCCCTCTGTCTCTCTCCTCATTTCTGCCTCCCAGCTCCTCTGGCTTACTTCAAGACTCAGCTCAAACAAGACGTTTGCCCCTCTCCCTCTCCCTGCTCCTCAGTGTCTTCCCTCTGAGATTATCTTAAATCTAGTCTGTATATGTCTTCTATATACACTGTTGTTTGCATATTTTCTCCTTATTAAAACGTAAACTGCTTGAGGGTAGGAACTGTGTCTCTGTGTGTGTGTGTGTGTGTGTGTGTGTGTGTGTGTATTCTCCATTTGTAGCATGGTACCTGGCACATACCAAGCACTTAATAAATACTTGTTGATGATAATGACGAACATTTGCCAGCGAGAAAAACTTTGATGCACAATCACTTGGTTCATAAATCCTTGCCATCAGTGTTCTGGGCCACTCTATTGCTTGTCTAGGGAACATCGAGGGCACTTACTGGCTCTCTGCTTCTCTAGATCTGCCTTCTACTCTTGTGAACCAAAAGCACTCTGCATGATTCTCATCCTCAGGCAAAATGTCTCTTTTAATTTGTTTTGGCATTCCTTGGGAAAGCATCCAGGAATTTGCATCAAATTGACTTCATGCCCTGGGTTTGAAGGTTATGAAATCATCTGTGCCTAACTAGTCAATGTGAGAATTTATGCTGACTGTCAACTTAAATATTTGATTCCTATCTGAGACCCTGCTACACCTGTGGGCACCCAGAAAGATTTCCAGATTCAAGATACTCTGAAAGTCAGCCCTCAACCCAAACCATGGTTCATAAGCCCACAGAGGTGCATTTTCTTGTGCCAGCCAGACAACATGATGATTCAAAACAAAATATATTTTGAGAATGGCACAGCAGGTAAAATTAACAACTCTCCCTTCACACTCCCTTCCCTGGGAAGTATATTATCCCAGAGCTTCCCACACCCACAGTATGGGAGGGCATGTAGACTGAAAACACTTATGATCAGGAAATATGTGTGTGTGCCAGGGAACCACATGGTGACGGCAAGTCATACCTTTGATGCTCTAGAACTGCCAATGTTGTCTAGTCGTGCCATTGTGCTTTCTGCTGTGTTCAAGTTGGGTGCCATATCCCCATTCTCTATCATGTTCTTTCTACTAGGTGGTTGTCCGACTCTCTGCTACCTTTCAATGGCCTTTAGCTATCTAACCTTTTCAGGACATCTTTTGAATACCTTGCTCTCACCTACTGGCTTTCAATGGCTAAAAAGTCTGTCTGACCTTGTTTAGTGCATAGTGTAGTACTATGAGTCAGCTAATGATCCTCCACTTTTTTGACCATCTACTTCCCAATGCTGACTTGAGGTCCTTGGTTCCAGGTCCAAGTATTTAATGTCACTTGGGGTTAGAAAATTCCCTTTTAAACTTATATTAAATCTCTTATTGTAAGTCTGTATCTCTAAAACATCCTTTGGAGAATCTGCTCAAAAATCCTTCTGGCAACTCTGGCAACTGGGCTAATGAGGGTATACTCTCTTCCATGATACTCTGATTAGCATGAAAATTAATTTGCGGCATGAACAAATGGGCTAGATGCAACTAAAAAGGCTGTCACCTTCTACTCATCTTCCACATTCCTGCCTCTATGATGCATTATCTTCTAGCATTAACATTACTGGCTTTTGTTTTGGCTAACACTAACCTTGCCATTTCCCATTTATTTGTAACACACTTATTCTAAATGTAATACTAGGGGGTCATATCATCATGGCCTGATGGTGCTGACTGAAAGACCCAGGTTAGTATTAGTTCTTTCCTTGGGAATATACTTACAAAATGTATGAATGAACATATGAAAACTTGGGGTCCCAGCACTGCCCTGGGAAAGAGCACTCTGTCCTGTGACTCCCAGAGCTATCCCAGTCCCTCATCCCCTGAACCAATGGACATAAGGAAATGCACCAAGTGGGCTCGAGCTTTTGTGAGAAATGGGATTACAGAGGTTGGACACAACGTTTAACAGAGTGAAGAAACATCCTTAGGACTAAATGCCAGGCACAACCAACTGAAGTAAGGCAGAGGAACAGGATAAATTCCACTAATTCCTACATATTCCTCACAACTTAACTATTTTTCCCCTCAGTGCTCTAGCCACCTGGGCAAGCAACAATTATTAAAAACAAACAAACAAAAGCCAGCCTTTAGATTTTTCCACTTGACCTTTTATCTTTCACTTCTCTGGTCTCCCTGGAAGCATAAGGACAAAATTGCTTCATTGTTCAAATCACTACTGTATGTGGCTGCTACCTCTGTTATTTCTCAATGATCCTAAAAACCACACTAGCAGAGAACTCTGCCTTATGGTTTAGAACCTGCAGTAGCTTCCTGTCTTCCAGAGCTGGGGGGAAAAATAGAACTCAAGCATCCTTCGTGACCTAGCCAGCATCCCAAAACAGCTTTCAAGTGGAATTTTGTGAAACAAAAGAAGAAAGAGGGATGTGGGTTTCATGTAACACAACTAAAGGAGTCCGATATTTATCATATAGCAAGAATTTTGCAGAGGTCAGTGTGAAAAAAAGAGGGGAAACACATGTATTATACAGGGGCAAATCTGCTGCCATGAGGGTCTTCTTGTGTCTCTTTAAAATGACCACAGTATTAGGAGTTCATAATCCCTGACAGAACAGGCATAATTGTGAAAATAATTCACTTTTTAATTCCTCCGGGGTTTTCATAGTGTTTTCCTCACAAAACTACATAAAAGTAACTGGTGCAAATAGTATTCCTCTATTTAACAAATGGGGAAACTGAGACTCAAAAAAGTTAAGCTCGGAGGAAAGTACTTTGCAACCTTTAAAGCACTTATGGAAACACGAGTTATGGTGTTGAGGGTGATCAGATGGCTTGCCTGCGGTCCTATAACTGAGCTAGCTCTCCATTTGTCTTGACTCTGAGTTCAGTCCACAACACCATGCTGCTTAATTAGTCCAGAGGATTCTCTTTGCTCTTCATTTTCTTGACTTTTTAGGCACTCCCCTTAGTTCTAAAGATGTAAGACCATCAATCCTGTAGTTTCCCTTTCATTTAGTTTTTTTTCTTAAAAAAATAATACATTTTTTTCAATTAGCAAAAGTTCACCTTCTCTTCCTCCTATCATCTTTCATTTAAAAAAAGAAAAACAAAAAAGAGACTCAAAATAAATACGCCTAGTCAAGCAGAACAATTTCCCACATTGCCCATGTCCAAAAAGAGTCTCATTTTGCACCATGAAGCCATCAATTCACTGTCTGGAGGTCATTAGCATGTTTCATCATGAGTCCTCTAGAATTGTGATTGGCCGTGGCATTAACTAGAGTTCTTAATTCTTCCAGGTGTTTCTGAAACCATGCCCTTGATAATTTCTTATACCATAACAGTATTCAATCACATCCATATGCCCTAACTTGTTTAGCCATTCCCCAATGGATAGGTACCCCCTCAGCTTCCATTGCCACTTGAAAAAGAGCTGCTATACATAGTATTGTCCTTATATGCCCTTTCTGTTTCAAAGCCAGCCTCCTCAGTACTCCACCCCTTACTCCTGGCCCCCTGAGAACTTTCTTGTCCTAGCCTGAATTTCACTGGAGTTCATATGAGCCTTCTTTCAAACCCACTCTTTCTGGGGAGCCAGTATCATTCCTAACAAGTCTGGGCTTTCTAGCTTGAACTAACCAGAAGTTTTTCTTATTCTCTGAAAAACTGGAGGGAGAGAGGACTGGAGAGTGGGAAAGTTCTAGCTGATGCCCCTCTCTCTGGCACTGTTTCAAACCATTTGGAGGGAAGGAAAGGAAACCAGAAACCTGAAGCTCATTAGAGGGTGGGTTTCTGAAATCTAAGACTGTTTGGAGTTTGGAGACCTTACTTGTTTTAGAATAGCATTTATTTCAGAAATGAGTCACCTGAAGAGCTCTTTTTCATTTTATGAATGTTCCATCTCTCAAAATGATGTAATTGCAAGTTAGGATTCTCAGATAGAAGTTTAGTTTAAAATTTGTTTCAACAGAGAAACTAGCACAATGTGAGTACCAAGGGACATTTCATAGAAGATTTACTGGTTGTGTTATAAATGTGGTGCCTGAAAAAATGGAGATCAGCCTGAAATAGAATACTGGAGGAAGTTCGAGTATAGGATTGGCCCTATAGCAAGACTCCTATACACATACAGATTGCCATCCATGAAGTATGTGTGTGTATGATTTAGGGAATCTATTCCTGCCTGCTCTTTCCAGGAGGATCTCCTCATCTCAGAGGACGCTACATCATTACCTGCCAGGAGGGTAGACCTTGAGGAAGACCTCAAACAGTCTGATCACCTGCCTCTTTTAATAGATTTCCCTGCAAACATTAATACTGGACTTACTTCTCAATGGCTAGCTTACTCCTGGCCCCTGATGTTCTCCCTATCCCAGTGATTCTTAACCCCCAGCTACTGACATGCAAACCTGTTCCCCATCTACAAATCACCTTATTCTCTTCTACCTCATTCCTTCTGAACACTGCCTTCTTTTACTGAATCCTTTTCCTTCTTGTAAACAACAAATATATTATCCCTCATGCTTATAACCCAAATACCATCCCTAAATTACTCCCATCATGTTCCACTTTCATTACTATTCCCACAGTGGTGAATTGGACTGGAGAAAAAAAAAAACCTCAGAGAACCATAGTGACTGTGCTCATCACAAATGTGTTACATAATACCAATTGGGCCTTCATTACAGCAAAGCAATCCTTCTATTCCTGCCCAATTGATTCATTATCCCATTTGCCATAGCAGCTGTTCCAAACCTTCTAGTCTCTCCTTAAATCTCCCACAGCATCCACTTCCCCACCTGACTTGTCATTCACTGAGAGCTTCCTCTTCTTTGTTTCATATTACTCATCCACATTGCCTTACTATCTTCTCCTTCACTCTTATCTCAGATAAAGACATGGCCCCTCTTCTTGCCAAGGTCATTACCTCTACATGTGCCCTGGTTATCATCCCCTTCCATTTTCTCCACTGATTTTACCCTGCTGTCATCACTTCTCTGATATTAATTCTCCATCTCTACTGACAATTCCCTGCAATCTGCAAGCATGCTTATATTTCCCCCAACTTCAAAAAAAAAACATTCACTTGTTCTGACTATCTCTGATACCTACTATGTCACACATTTCCTCCCTTTCTTACCTAAATTTCTTGGTGGGGTGGGTGCAAGAACTGTCTCTATTAAGTTCCTCTCTTCTCATTCTTCTCTGAATCATCAGCAATCTTCTGACAGCATCATTCCATGGAACCCATCTTCTCCAAAGGTATTAGCGCTCTCTGAACTGTCAAGTCTAATGGCCTTTTCTCAATTCTCTTCCTTCTTGATGTCTCTATAGAATTTAATACTACTCATTTCCTTCTCTCCCTGGATACCCTTTCTTCTTTAGATTTTCATGACGCCGTTCTCTTCTGATTTTTTTCTACCTGTCTAGCTGCTCCTTCTCTGTCTCCTTTAATTCACTACATTATTCCTACTAACTGAACATCCTCTAAAGATCTATACTAAGCCCTTTTCTCTTTTTCCCTTTATACTCATGGGTTCCAAGTGGTATATTTCCTATTAATTATTAGTCAGGATTGTCAAATAGTTTTT
The DNA here is from genome assembly GCF_011100635.1 of Trichosurus vulpecula. Lineage (NCBI taxonomy): Eukaryota > Metazoa > Chordata > Mammalia > Diprotodontia > Phalangeridae > Trichosurus > Trichosurus vulpecula. Next base: position 110,524,604 of record NC_050579.1, read on the forward strand.
TAGCAAAGGCATTTAATAAGGAGCATAGTAAGAAGAGTTTTCATAAAACATCTGCCCAAAGTCTGAGTTATATTCTCCTATACACATGGTCTATGGAAAGAGTAAGCTTAAACAGAGATTACTGGTAGGGAAACACACATAGAGAACACACGGGGCAAAAGGATAACTCATAATTCCTGTTTACTGGAATTCCTTTTCTCCTTTTATTAAATTCTCATGAAGTAAGCCTTAAGTGTAGGTCTTTTCTGGGACAGGGGAGATGTTCTAGAACATGGGTGGGGAACCTGCAGCCTCAAGGCCACATGTGGCTTCCTAGGTCCTTAGCCTTTTGACTGAGTCCAAGTTTTATAGAACAAATCCTTTTATTAAGGGGATTTGTTCTGTGAAGTTTCGATTCAATCCAAGGGCCACGCTTGAGGACCTAGAGGGCTACATGCAGCCTCGAGGCTGAGGGTGCCCCACCCCTGTAGAAGCTGGGGCTCTGTCATGGAGAAAAAATGTCTTGGATAGAGTAGGAAGATTCCCCAAGGGTGAATCTTAGCTTTACTGCTAACTACCTGAAATTCCTCAAATAAGTCTCTTCACTGTATTCTTCACACTCCACACTCACCCCCATCCCCATAAAAATGAATGAGTGAAAACGTGTTATCCCTTCAAACCAAAATCCTTTAAGACCAGATCCAGAAGGGGCAACTGTTAGAGGGAATGTTGTAGAGTCTGGAAACAACTTCCAGGGCTTAGGAATGTAGGCCCTGAAAATATAATGTAGTGTGACCAAAACAAAGACTGATTTCACCAGACCATGGATGGGAATTCCTTCCACTGCTATAAAATCACTTCATAGAGTTTGGGATTTTTTAAAAATTATTTTCTGGAGCCAAAGGACATCACTGCCTCTGCAAAACTGCTCTGGTTTGGAATCCTCTAGAGTGGTTCTAAGTGTGCATACATACATGTAAATGAACAGCCCAAATCGGCTAATATTAAAAATCATAAAAGGTTCTATTTAAAGCTTGCCTGCAGTAAATAGGGCCTTTTAAACTGAACCATCCTCTAGTGAAATGTCACACATTTCATAGCCAATGAACTTTAACAAATATGTTTGGAGCAATGGCATATTGCTAATGTGTTTATTATTAATGACGATGACCCACACACCATTTTTGTCTTCATTATACTTTATGAATATTAGCTGATTCACCTACATTGTACCCTCTGTGGAGGGAAGTTTTATTTCTGTTATCAAGAAGACAGAAAGACTGACGAAAGGTGTAGTGTCCTGATTCCCAGTGGTCCAACTTCTGAATATCTTTCTGACTGAAGTATCTCCTTCCTCTGATCTGTTCTTCACACCAATACCAAAATTATCTTTCTTACTCTTGATTTGGTCACGTCTCCTCTACTCAAAATTCTCTCCCATGGCCTACTGAGCAAAGTTCAGACTTCTTTGTTTCAGATTTAAGATGCTTCAAAGTCTGCTCCCACCCTATCTATTTAGCCTAGTTTCATATTACTTCCCCCTGCCTCAGAGTGCCATGCTCCTCCCTGTTGCCATTTCTTTGTTCCCTTTATTCCTGATGCCTGGAATGTCCTTCCGCATTCTCTTAACCTGTTGGATTCCTATGCATCCTTTAAAGATGAACTCACATGACATCTCCATGTTGCCTCTTTTATCTCTGTACTCCCTCCCTACCTTGCCCTCACTTCCTATGCTACTCGGTTTCACTTATCTAATGCATTATAATGTTGTGTTTAACATTAGATATAGATATGCGTGTCTATTTACGGGTATATATGTTTATACATGCATAAACTTTAATGGCTTAAAACTACATTGAGACTTTTGGGATACTGTGTGTATATGTGTATGTGTGTGCGTATATATGCATATATGTATGTAACATAAACATATATAATTTGTGTTTGTGTGATTCCCTACTAGAGCGAAAGCTCCATGAAAGCTAGGTCACTGTCTCATCTAAACTTTGTTTCTCCTTAGCACTTGCACAGTTGAAGTGTCGTTTGTCCTTTGTTTCTGAAAAGGACCAATGACATCACAGGATGATGTCTGGACTCATGGATGAATTGGGATTTAAGTAAGGCAGAGCCACATAGTCATCAACCTCACTGTCTCTTCCAGAGTCATCAAAGTCCAGTGGCGAGACAAAAGTCGGGAAGACTGGCGATGGACTGGGATGCAACAGATGACCTTGGCGTCTTTGATGTCCGATGAGCTCCAGCATGCTACAGCTTCTTGAAGCCACAGATGAGAGTTGCGTGCCAGGTGGACACCAAAGGTAGATGAGCAGCCCTGAAACAGGCTCAGCAAGCCCTCACACCAAAGCTACTAGTCCTCCTTAAACACACACACGCACCACACTCACACAGTACCTTAGACATGTAGGTCCTCAGTACATGTTTGTAGATGGTAAACAAAAAGAGAAGGAAATATTTCTTCATCCAGCTTCCAGTTTGCAAGCCTCATTTTTTTTTCAGTAAGCTTTTAGCTATCTCCTTTTGCTTTTTTTGTTTTTGACATTTTTTTGCTCAAACAATAAATCTGACCAGGGACTAATCCCTGGATAGAAATGTTCCTGAAGAGAACAAGGTGAACCCAATATTTATTCACAAAAGTCCTTTTCAGATTGTAAAGCACCATAGAATTTTGAGTTGTTGCTGGTTTGTTGAGGTCATTGTTATTGTTATCTAAGTCTCATCTTTTTAAGTGGAGTTGAAATAGAAATAATCCTGGCACAAGTTACTATCCTGATACTAATCTACTATATTCAGTGTTTTCAAGAGATGACTTGGATAGTTTCTACAATTTTTTTTAAAAAATTTGCATTGATCCCGAAATCCAAGGTCCTTAAGGATTACCATTCTATAACTTCTTGTGGCAATGATCTGGATTGGAATTGCCATCATTAACTGCTCTGTTTCCAAAAAACCATTTCTCATGATTCAGCCATTTGTCATGCATATTTTTCAACATATCATAATTTATCCCATTCTACTTCTTCCTTCCTTCTCCCAGTGTATTCCTCTTTCTTATCCCTTAACTATTTTTTGTCATTCCCTTAAATTCACCACTTACCCATACCCTCTGTCTATATATATATATATATATTCCTTCTAGATGTAACATTAATGATACAACTTTCAAGAATTACAAGTATCATCTTCCCATGTAGGGATGTAAACTGTTTAGCTGTATTGAATCCTTTATGTTTTCTTTCCCCTTTTTTCCTGTTCATGCTTCTCTTGGATCTTGGTATTGGAAATCAAATTTTTGATTTAATTCTGGTGATTCTGGTGGTCTTCTTATGAAAGCTTGAAATCCTCTTATTTCATTGAATGACCACTTTTCCCCTTGATATATTGTGTTTAATTTCTCTAGGTAAGTGATTCTTGGTTGTAGTCCTAGCTCCTTTGCCTTCCAGAATATCATGTTCCATGAACTCTGATCTTTTAATGTTGCAGCTGTTAAGTCCTATGTAATCCTGATGGTGGCTCAGTGATATTTAAATTGCTTCTTTCTGGACACTGACAGCATCTTTTCCTTGACCTGATAGTTCTGAAATTTGGCTATGATGCTCCTTGGCATTTTAATTTTGGGATCTCTTTCCTGAGGTGATCAGTGGATTCTTTCAATGACTATTTTGCCCTCTGGTTCCAGGATATCAGAGCAGTTTTCTTTGATAATATCTTGAAAGATGCTGTTCAAGTCCTTCTTTTGATTATGGTTTTCAAGTAGTCCAATGATTCTGATATTTTCTTTCCTGGATCTATTTTCCACATCAGCTGTTTTTCCCATGAGATATTTTACATTTTCTTCTTTTTTTTCATTCTTTTGAATTTGATTGATTCTTGATGTCTCATGGAGTCATTAGCTTCCACTTGCCCAATTCTAACTTTTAAGGATTTGTTTTCTTAAGTTAGCTTTTGTACTTTCTATTCTGTTTGGCCAATTGTACTTCTTAAGGAGTTGTTTTCTTCAGTGGATTTTTGTATCTCCTTTTCCATTTGGTCAATTCTACTTTCTAAGCAGTTGTTTTCTTTTTCCAATGTTGTTAACTCTTTTTTTGTAATTCTTTTGCATCACTTTCATTTCTCTTCCCAATTTTTCTTCTACCTCTCTTATGTGATTTTTAAGCTCCTTTCTGAGCTCTTCCATTATTTCTTTCTGGGCTTGAGATCACTTCCTGTTTTTCTTTGGGGCTTTGCCAGTAGGTGTTTTGACGTGTGTCCTCTTCTGAGTTTGTGTCTTGTTCTTCCCTGTCACCATAATAAATTTCTATGGTCAGATTCTTTTGTTTTTGTTGTTGTTTGCTCATCTCTTTTGGCCTTTTTCCTTTTTTTAAAAAATTTGAGCTATTCTCCTGGATTATAAGGGGCAATGTCTTAGGTTTCTTGTGGCAGGGGCTGCAGGCCCTGGCTGTTTACCTGGTGCTCCATTAATGTTGCCCTGAGGCCCATGGAGAACCCTCTGTCTGGTTCTATGCTGAGGGGGTGGAGTGAGGGGTGGCTGGGGCTGCTGGAGCTTATAGAGGTCTGACAACTTACCTGATGCTGAGCTGGAGTCCTAGTGCTGGTTTCTGGTATATGCTGAGGCTGGTGGGGTATTTCTGCATTTCCTCAGAGATACACTGAAGTACATGGTGGTCTGGCCACTGCCTCCTACTTGCTGAGGGCTATGCTGAAGCTCATGGTGGTGGCCTGGTGCTGGTGGCTGCAGCTTGTTTGCTTAGGCCTCAATAGAGTTGGCACCTACCTGTTTAGCCAAGGCTGCGCTGAAGCACGTGGTGGTTCTCAGGGCTGGAGTCTGCCCATTTCCCTGGCTATGCAGAGGCACATGGGGTGGGGTGGGTCCTGGTGTTGGTGTTTGCCTGCTCCACTGCAGTGGGGCTCAGGGTCTATTGCTGGTTTACTGAGCTAGCGTTTTCTGCTGGCTTACTATGATGCTTCCTGTCTTGGACTATACTCTCCTTTTACCCAAGTGAGACAGACCTTTCTGGCTGATCTTTCAAGTTTCTTGGGCTCAAGGATTGTTTCACACCAGCTCTTTGCTGGTTCTGCTATTCCAGAATTTGTTTGGGATGCTCTTTTATGACTGTTTGGAGTGAAATATGGGAGAGTTACAGTGATTTACTGCGTACTCTGCCAGCTTGGCTCCCAGAAGTCCCATCATCATCAGGACTTCTTTCTCAGAAGGAATTTTACCTTGAATTTTGAAAACACCTGGCATTCTCTGCCTGACACATTCCCCAGGCTTTAATCTTCATAATGTCCTTGTATCTGCTACCTTTGTGTCACACAAAGGCCCAGGTATGTGTGCTTTGGGTACCTTTCATTTCTCTTGCTTGTTTAGCTCGCTTAGATGATCTTGGACCTTACATATCTAGCAGTCCCCAAGAATAGATACTAGCTCTCTTTTGAAGCACACATGATCATAAGGCTTATAGAATGAACAGTTTTAGTTGAAAAACTAATGGATCCAGATCTTCCACTTAAAGATTTAATTATTAAATAAAAAATTATCCTTAGTGAGTATCCTTCCCTAAGAACTCAATAATATCCAAGCCTTAGAGTACTATCCTCCTTAGGGCTCCAGGTGGGGGGAGTGGGAATTCATTTTCCTGCATAAGTGTTCTCTTCCATATCTCCTTGGTCTTTACCACTTCATTTGTTTCCTGCAGTTCGCATTTACCCCTAATTCATTCAAGAAAACTCTGAATGATATGGGACGATAATGCTTGTTTGTTTTTTTATAGCTAAGGTAAAACACCACTGTCACTACTAATCCTGCTTTTGTACATGTTCCATAAACTAGAAGCTGTTCCTGTCATTCATTTTCGGTCACATCCAACTCTTTGTGACCCCATTTGGGGCTTTCTTGGCAAAGATACTGGAATGGTTTGCCATTTCCTTCTGCAGCTTATTTTACATATGAGGAAACTGAGGCAAATAGGATTAAGTGACTTGTCCAGGGACACACAGCTAGTAAGTGTTTGAGGACAGATTTGAACTCAGAAATACGAGTCTTCCTGACTCTAGGCCCAGTGCTCTATACATTGTGCCACCTAGCTTGCCCCTAAACTAGAGATAATATCTTCACAGTCGGAAAGTGGGTTGGGTTGAAAGGGCCTGTTTCTCACACAAATTGAATCTCTGTCTCTAATCCTATGTTGACTTATAGTAAATTATCACTATATCCTTCCTTTCTCTGAGCAGTATAACTATTGCTTGTGCCAGCAACTCCTCCATGATATTGCTATTTGAGGGAGCACCTTTCTCTCCCCAGCTCTTCTCCATTGCCTGTGTCCTTTATGGGTAGCTGGACTAGGTTATTCAAATTATTCCAGGACTTTTTCATGAACATCCATCCAAATTCCCCCAGGGCTTCCTCATAGAGCATTTGCAAAAGATCTTTGCAATTTGGTTTTCTTTCCAAAGAAAGACACGGTTTGAAAGAGAGAGAAAAAGAAATAGAGAGACGGAGACTTTCAATCCTTGCTCCATACCATTCCAGTCTTCTGCTTTGCTATCACCATCAGCTCATTTCTCATCAATCTTCTAGGCATTTCTGGAACCAGTAATCTTCTTTCATAATGATCATGGCTCCCATGTCTTTTATGGACTGATCTTGTCTTGTTCTGCTAAATTAGGCAACTTTAGATGGAGTGACTTGCCCTGGAAGTTAAATAAGTAAGCTATAGCAGGACTGAGGACAAAAAAACCAGAATCTCATTCTTGCTTTTGGACTCTTGATCTGGAATCTGAGCCCTTGCTGACACAAGCCTTTTTCGGTGAAGTTTTTCTGCACTGGATAATTCAGCAGCTGCTTAATGTCTTTAGAGTTGCAATTTCGGGAAGGAAATTCCCTTTCTTTTCTTTAGGCTAATTGCACATCTGCAGTATTCAGATGATTTTGGAAAGGTGTTTGTTTCTCATTTTCTTGTGTGTATTGATAGGTCTTAGGGGAAAAAATAGCACGCTCCTTTTTGAAAATAAAAATGTCCTACCAGGAATCATTTTGATCCACTAACTGTGAGGTAAGGAAGAAAAGAGACCTGAGTTTGAATCGCATTGAATCTCTGGTCATTATTACTTGTGTGACCTTGGGAAAATCACAATTTCTCTAAGATTTGGTCCCTTCATCTGTAAAATAAAGGAATTGTACTAAATGGCCTCTCAAGCCCCTTCCAACCCTGGAACAAGTCCCCTCACCCCCAGTTACTTTAGCTGTCCAGTCACTGCTTCCATTCCCCAGTCATCACTACTAATGATTACTACATCACTACTGATCTGTCATCCACCTTCCTTTCTTCTATCCCCTTCACCTTAAATGACAGAGAGATGAGTTATGCTGAGTACAGAGGAGTAGACTACAGCTATTAAGGGAGACCTATTGGGGCATCAAGTATGGGAGAAGGTTAGTGAATAAGAAATAAGTCATCCTGGCAGAGAGGAAATCCAAATTTTGACTTTCCTTTAATTCTGTCTTGATCTTTTTTTCTCTAATAAAGAAACCTTATCTGTTACATTTCTCCTGACATAAGCAGTGAAAAAGGGCATCCGAGTTGCTTGTATTAATTCAGATGAAGGCCAGCTGAAAGGCCATAGAGCTATTTCAAAGTTCACAGGGGACAGTTGATGGTTTAAAATAATTTTTTTAAAGGTATGAGAAAGATTGAGAGCAGGGAGAGAGTGTATTGCCTAGCAAGTGAGAAGAATTGGTTAGTGTTAATATTGCATCTTTTATTGTACTATAAAGAAAGCAAGAGAAATTCTCACACTTCAGAGGACTGATGGTGTACTGGCTTTCTTCTTCTTGGCTAGGTGGTCATGGACTACAGCTATAGAATGAGGTGGATGTTGTCACATATGTCAATGCATTAACTTGCTTTACTGGTCTTCTTTGTCATAAGAGAGAGTTCAGAGTTGAGGGAAGGGGCTGGAGAGGAAATAATTGGCAAGTGAGAATAATGTAAAAAGAGAGAATCAATAGAACATTCAATTGAAAGGGGAAAAAAGAAACTGCCATTTCTTAATATTTACTATACTTTGCCAAGACCCTTCCACTTACTTGAATAACCTATTTGGTAATATAATTTGATGTCCTTCTTAGAAGCTCAAATCACCCTGATTTTTCTCCCTTTCCTTTTGGGGATACCCTCAATTTGAAAGCATTAAAGTTCCTCAAGACTATTTTAAAGTGTCTATGTACTGTTTCAGTGAACTACTGGGTTGGGCTGGTGAGTTTTGTTAATTATTTTAATGACAGTAACTCACATTCATGTAACTTTAAGGCTTACAAAATACTTTCTTTAGGACCCTGTTAGCCAGGCATTTTTATTTTATGGATTCATATTTGCTCTTCCCCAAACCAATTACCAATCTGTGCACTTGATCATATAGAAAATCTGGTAAGAAGGCATGACTACACGATGAAGCAATGGGGTAGAACTGCAATTTTAAAGCATCAGCCTTTGGATAGTCTATAAGGACCACTGTCTTTGCTTTCGAAAAATAGAGCTATTTTTATAGGGCATTGCTTGTGGAAGACAAGTATTGAAAATGAACCACTAAAACTAAACTACTAGAGACAACCATTAAAACTTTTCATGTTTGATACCTCGTTTGTGTTATTGAGTTGACCCAGGGTTCTCCAAGGCTATTCCGTCAGACTACCAGATCTCACAGATCCTACCAAATAAAAAGGTTTGGGTATGGGCCCAGCGATAGAGTATATGCCTGCCTAAGTTCTGAAAGGTTCGTTACCTGGTTGGCCCCAGGATCAGAAGTCTATATGGAGAAATGAAAAGGGGACCGGATTTGGTGTTAGCTCAGAGAATGTGGGCAGCTGGGTGGCTTGGTAGAGAGAGTGCCAGTGCTAGAATTAGGAAGATTCATCTTCCGAGTTCAAATCCAGCCTTGGACACTAGCCATGTGACCTTGGGCATGTCACTTAACCCTGTATGCCTCAATTTCCTCATCTGTAAAAATGATCTAGAGAAGGAAATGGCAAGCCACTCCACTATCTTTGCCAAGAAAATCCCAAATACGGTCACGAAGAGTCGGATACAACTGCATAATGCCTGAACAACAACGAACAAAGAATGTGGATTTGAATCCCATCGCCTCTCCTTACTATGATCTTGAAATGACAAATCATTTCACTTCTGCGAGCTGTTCAGTTCTTCATCTGTAAAAGGAGAGGTTTGGGCTAGACGACCTCTTGAATCCTAGCCTGCTCTACATCTGTGTATGATTCTACAGAAAGGAATGAGGTAGTGTAGTAGATGGAGTTCTGGGCTTGGAGTCGAGGAGTCCTTAGTTTGAGTCCTGCCTCAGACACTTATGAGCTGTGGAAACCTGTGCCAAAAATTACAATTTCTCAGAGCCTCAGTTTCTTCGTCTGTGAAATGGAGATCATATTAGTACCTACTTCATAAGGTTGTTGTGAGGATCAAATGAGGTAATATACGTAAAATACCTTACAATTCTTCCGTGACTTTATGTTGCTGTTCAGTCATGTCTGATTCTTTGTGATCCCATTTGGGGTTTTCTTGGCAAAAGTACTGGAGTGGTTTGCCATTTCCTTTTCCAGATCATTTTACAGATGAGGAAACTGAGGCAAACAGGGTTAAGTGACTTGCCCAAGGTCACACAGTTACTGTCTGAGGTCAGATTTGAACTCAGGAAGATGGATCTTCATGACTCTAGGCTCAGTGGACTCTATCCACTGCACCACATAGCCACCTGAGTAACTTTATGGATGTTGGCTCTCATGGTGTTATTATTGATGGAATCTTTGGTTTCCCTGAAATTCAAAGTCCCAAAAGAGCAAGCTAGAAAAGACAAGTTCTTCAGGAAGTGGGTTATTTTAGGAAGAGGTTCCCTTAGCTTTGGCAATATCACTTGAAAAAAAAGTTATATTTGTTTGTAAGTTGTTTTTTAACAAGTGCTTTGTGTTGGCGAAGAAGTAGAAATTAAGGTGATAGCCATCAATTGGGGAATGACTGAAGAAGGTGTAGTATATGAATGTAATAGAATACTATTGTTCTATAAGAAATGATAAGCAGGCTAATTTCAGAAAAACCTGGAAAGATTTACATGAACTGATGCTGAGTGAAGTGAGCAGAACCAGAAGAACATTGTACATAGTAACAACATTGTGTAATGACTAACTTTAATAGACTTAGCTCTTCTCAGCAATGCAATGATCTCAGACAGTTCCAAGGGATTCATGATGAAATATGTTGTCCACATCCAGAGAAGGAACAATGGAGTCTGAATGCAGACCAAAGCATACAATTTTCTCTTTTTATTTTGTTTTTTCTTTCTTATGGTTTTTCCCTTTTCTGATTCTTCTTTCACAACATGATTAATAGGAAAATATGTTTAATATGATTGTACATGTATAGCCTATATCAGACTGCATGCTGTATTGGGTGGGGAGAGGGCAGGGAAGGAGAAAAAAAAATTTGGAACTCAAAATCTTGTAAAAGTGAATGTTGAAAACTATCTTCACATGTAATTGAAGAAAAAATACTATTTGGTGGGAAAAAGCAAGTGCTTTTGTTAGTACCTCAGATCTCTAAATCTCAGTTGAAATGAGATCTCACTGGCTAAATACCTCAAAATGAATTCCCTCTATAAAATATTATATAACTGGTCATCTAGCTTTTGCTTCAATATTTAAAGACTTCCACTCAGGGAGACCCCACTACTTCTGGAGGTAACATATTCTAGTTTGGGAGAGCTCTAATTGTTAGGAGGTGAGGTTTATCTCCTTAAAATTAAACCTAGAATGTACTTTACTGCAGCTCCTGCCCATTGTGCCATTTATGCCCTTGGACCAAGCAATACCATTTTAATATCACTTACACCCAATAGTTCCCTTGCATGTAAGCGCAACATTAAAGCATTCACAGAACTTCCCTCAAATTGCTTGTCTTCCCCATAGTTTCTAGGCTTAAAGAACTTTCACAGCAAAAAAGGACTGACCTCAGACAGAAGTCAAGAAAATTCTCAGAAAACGAAGAGACAAAATGTAAAGCGTGATGAGTGTGCCTATCATTTTGAAAGATGTCTTTGTTTTCTTTCACACTTTGGGGGTGGGTGAAGTTGTGTGTGTGTGTGTGGTGTGTGTGTGTGTGTGTGTGTGTGTATGTGTGTGTGTGTGTGTGTGCATACACAAGTACATATGTTTCAAACCCCCTTTGGAAACCCTGCCCTTGTTTCTTTCTTTGACAGATGCAGCTAGGTGGCACAGTGGTTAGAGTGCTGGGCTTGGGGTCAGGAAGACTCATCTTCCTAGGAAAGCTCAAATCTGGCCTCAGGTACTAGCTGTGTGACCCTGGGCAAGTCACTTAATCCTGTTTGCCTCATTTCTTTATCTGTAAAATGAACTGGAGAAGGAAATGACAAACCACTCCAGTATCTTTGCCAAGAAATTCCCAAATAGGGTCACAGAGTTGGACACATCTGAAGAATGACTGAACAACACAACATAAATTATTGTTTGACATAGATATCTCTGTGAGATAGTCTTTAAAGAATGAAAAGATAGACTCCTTCCGTCTCTTAACTCTATATTGTACACTTCTAATCTATCCAGGGAGATAAATAATACCAGAAAGAACCCAAGACCAATTACCCTAGAGCTGATGCCAAACACCAAAGTCAACTCAACTTAGTCAACTCAGCTTGGACTACTTTTAGACCAATTTTAGACCAATTTTCTATGAAAATAGATATTATAACTGTTCACCGAATTTGCCTCAGGAGCAAATAAAAGGAACAGACTTAAGTCCTATCTTCACTTTGCTGGTGGAATTTAGAGAAGTCTCTAAAACTTTTTGGACCTCACATCTTCTACCTACAGCACAAGCACGCCCCATTGTAACCAACACCAACCACTGAGCAACTGCCACCCATGGGCAGGTAAGCCCTAGAGCCCTGGGAATGCTAGTGCCTTCTAGACTACTTATCCTCCTTCCAACCAAGCACTCACCAGGGGAGCCATCATCTCAAGAAGAAATCCCTATGGAGATGAAATATAGCAGCTGTTTCTGTACATGCTCTAGCTCCCACTTTCTCAACCACTAAAGGTACTAAACATTCAGAAAAGAAAGTTAACACCAAAGTCCCCTCACTATCAAATGAGTCAGAAACAGATACGATTTTATCAGCAAAAATGAACATTAAAGAAGATACATTAGCATATGTTTGTGGTTGCTGCATGTCAAGGAATATAGGACCTTTTCATCTGATTTACAGGTGAAACATCCTACATATGACAGCTGTCCCATTAGAATATGAATTCCTCGACATCGAGGACTATATCTGCTTTTTCTATTTGTATCCCTAGCACTTAGCACAGTGCTTTGTTCACAGTATGGACTTTATATATGTTTTTCTTTCATTTATTCATTCATTCATTCATTCATCCATAAAAGGTTCCCTGATTGTATGGATTCTAATATGCTATGTGTATTATATCCCTTAAATATAAAAGAAGTCTGATATGGCACAATTATTTGAAAACTACAGAATGACAAAAATATAAAGTGGTATCATCATTACTATTACTGTTTGTTATTATTATTACTTTTGTTGGACAGGGTTAGATCCCCCATCCCTTTGAAGTCTGCCCTGGTCCCCAGCTGTAAGCGATCTCTTGCTGATTACAGTGGCAGGTGCCTATAATCCCTCCTGCTGGAGAGGCTGACGCTAGTGGAATAACTTGAGCCTGGAAGTTCTGAGCTACAGTGGACAGGCAGAGGTGTGAGGAATTGTTAAATATTCAATGTGAGAATTTATACCTCAGAAATTAGCAAGTAATACAAATTAGGGCTTGATTAATTGCTTTATTATCTAGACTAGATTGAAAAAATGATACAAAAAATCTTAACATTGCAGGTAAAACTAAAAAGTGTTTTTGGAGATCCAGTTGTTAAATTTTACCAGCATACTCCCAGCAAAAGACTGACAGACATCTGGAAGGATCACCAGGCTGCCTAAAGAGGAGCAAGCCAACCCATATCGGAAACAGAGGTGATTAAAGCTTCCAATCAGTGGTGGGGTCAGGCCTGTGACTGGTTGCTGTACTTCAAGCTTGGGTGAGTTAAGAGACAGTCTTTAAAAATGTTTTTTCTCCTTTATCAACTTGTTTTCTAGAATTTTATCTATATCTACCCACTGTCCTTATCACAATCAACCTTGAAATCTAATTAATTATGCATCTGTCATAGCCCTCCTATTAGAATGTATTTTCCTTAAGTATAGTTATACTTTCTTTCCTTCTGTCTTCCTTTCTCCCTTTTTCCTTCCTTCTTTCCTTTCCTTCTTTCCTTTCCTTCTTTTTTCTCCCTTCTTTCCTTCATTTCCTTCTTTCCTTGTTTCTTTCTTTCTTCCTCTTTTTTATCTCTGCATTCCTAGCTTTGCACTGTGCCTGTGTTTACTTGATATATGTTTGTTGGATTGAACTGTATTGAATTATTTTAGCCAATAATGTGATCTTGTGCCCTGTCATTCAAAACCAGGTTTCCATGGGAACCTGCTTATAAAATGTTGTAGAGAACTCTGAGGAAGGCTATTATGGTAGAAGAAAACACTGTTTCAGAAAGAAAAATACTTAGTATATGGTGGTTTCTTAATAAATGTAAACAAGAACAAAGCTTTGCTTTGGTGTTTCCAGTGCAATGTCAAATCCTGAGACTCCCTCTTTCCAGCCCATGTAAGGTCACAAGTATATATATATATACTCATATGTATATATGAGTACGATAGACTCAGATTTGAAAGTTGCCTCAGGGGGACTGAATTATATCCACAGCAAACAATATACTGCTGAAAGTTCAACATAAAAAGCTATTTCTGCCCAAAGTGGCCAAACATGATTAATATTCATATAAACCTTCCCATTGGCTTAGGCTTTTTCCTTTTACTAGATAAAGACTTCATGGACTTTGCAGATCAGTCCTTCAGGCATGAGGAGTACTTCTTGGACCTCTCAAATGTTTCATTGTTGGGTGGGTATTGAACAAATCCAGATATAGCAAGGATGTCAGCTCCAGATGCACATTAAAGGACATATATGTGGGTTGGTGATGAGGTGTATGGAAAGTTCTTTGCAAGTCTGTTTTATCTCTGAGTGACCTTGTAAAAATGCCCCCTTTTCCAATGTTCTCTCATGAATCCCCAATATTCTCTGTAGGAAATGAGGTAGATGACATTTATTATCCCAGGTTGAAAGATTAGACAACCAAAGAGAAGAGTCAATGGACCAAATCAATAAGCATCTATTAAGTGCTGACTATGTGCCAGGAGGTATGGTATTAAGCACTAGGAATACAAAGACAGGCAACGACTAGTTCATCCTCTCAATTCTAATGACCTAGTCCAAGTCATACCTTGAGAAGTGAATTGGGCCATCTACATCTATTTCACTCCTATTCTGTAGAGAACACAATAAATACAACTGAGGAAAATTACAAAGAAAGGAGAGTATATGGTAGTATTAGTCAGGGAGTTTTAACATAATGGAAGAAATTTGTTAAATATAAGCATATCCATAAAAAATTGTCAGTTTTTATATGGTTAGAGAGTGGCGTCAAAGTAATTATAGAAATTGCACCTGGCAGAAGAACTTAAAACCCAGGATCTGAAGTATTAATTAAAATGTGCAATCAGGAGCCCACTATAGAGTTCTGAGAAAGAGAGGGAAGTGATGAGGTACATGGAGTGCTGGGCTTGGGGTGAGGAAAACCTGGACAATCTCATCCATCCTTCAGTTCAATGTAATTCAGTAATTGATTATTAATGTAAGAGAGAAATAATCATTTCTCCCAACTCATATTTACCAATTTCCCTTACAGAGGAAATCACAGATCTTTCCTAAAAAGATCCTTAACATGTTAGTAACAAATATACCAGTTGCAACCAATTCAAAGATAATGGTGTGTACATATACATGAGAGAATAGGGAGAGACTTTGTTGGTTGATTCTAACTGCTGCCAAACCAGCCTTTCTAGAGTCAATATGGCAGAAGGTCTCCAGTTTTATTTTATTTTGACTTATTTTGTTAAGTATTTCCCAGTTATGCTTTAATCTGGTTCAGGCTACAGTGGCCATTTGACACCTCCACCCTAGACCCTGGAGATGGCTGAAGAGACTTTATCTTTGGTGCATACCTTCTGTTTTGAAGAGGTTTGAAAGGTCATGGGCTTCAGAGAAAATGTCTAATCCTTCATCTTATTGGTCATGTTCCCCACCTCTCACTCCAATAAAAATCTATTTTTAGAAAAAGAAACTGTAACCATTTAAGAAAAACCCTTAAAGCCCATGCTTAGGAATTTTAATTGGATGCAAAAAGAAATTGAGAGTCACTGAAGGCTTTTGGGACAGGGAAACAGGTGATCAAAATCTTTCTTAGGAATTGTGATTCTATTGTTGAGGGTATAACTGTGGCAGATAGAAGGAAGCTATAAGCAGTGAAACAAATCATAAAGTTGTAAGAGCAGTCCAGGTTCAAGAGAGTAAACACCTTGATTTGACTAGTGGTTGGAGGACAGAAGATATAGGTTTCAGAACATGGATGAGGACTATGAGTACTCAGCATGGTTGTCAGTCAGAAACTGAAAGGGCACTGGTGTGATTTGTCAACAACAACAAAAATACGCAAAAAAAAAACAGGTCCAGGAGGACCGTGGTGCTGTTGAGAGTGTCGAGAGGAGATTTCCGGGTAGGGCTTCGGACATGATTGTTGAAAATGGAAGTATAGATATTTTTCTAAGGAACACAGGATTAGTGAATGGGTTTGAAGCCTGAGCTTCAAATGTAAGCTTGAGAGGTAATTGTGGTGAATACAGGCAAGGTAGGAAGCCAGAGGAACCCCAGAAATCAAGGTTTTGAAAATCTTATCACCAGTGGTCAGCTTGAGAAAACAATTGCTCAGTAAATGCTGTTCTCTAAAGGTCATATAAAATCCTTCTTTCCCTGTGCTTGGTGTCAGCCTACATGCCAGCTCTCTAGAGAGCTAATGTAGCCAGCAATGAGTTTACCAATCTCTTGCCCCATTCCAGTGATCTGCTACTGTGTCTTTATAAGTGAATGAAGGCAGACAGCATAGAAGACTCATGAATAGAACGACTAAACATCGAGACTGATCTCTAGAAAGGGCCTTCTGCAGGCAAGAGGATGGGATTTCATTTTCTCTTTGTCCTTGTTTCTCCCTGGAGAGTATGGACAGTTTTGTCTTTATGCCACCATCTAGCATGGTTCTTGGCACAAAATAGGTGATTAATAATAGCTGGTTGATTGCTTGAAGCAATGAAGTACAGTGTTTTGTCAATGGTGATGTCCTTTACTCATTAACTAAAACCCTACATTCCTATTTTTATATTTATATTTATTTTATATTTATATTTACCTATTCATGAGCCACCTAATATATGTTCACTTTGCCACTTTTCCTCCTTTGATTATATCATTCTCCCCTGGTTATAATGTTCTACCCTCTCAAATATCACCTCCTCCATAAAGCTATTCTTTGCCATTGTTGTTGTGGTAGTTGTTGAGTCATTTTCAGTTGTGTCCAACTCTTTGTGACTCCATTTGGGGTTTTCTTAGCAAAGATATTGGAGTGGCTTGCCATTTCCTTCTCCAGCTCATTTTACAAATGGGGAAACTGAGGCAAACAGGGTTAAGTAGCTTGCCCAGGGTCACACAGCAAGAAGGTGTCTGAGGCTGCATTTGAACTCAGGTCCTCCTGACTCCAGGCCCAGCACTTCACCCACCTGGCTGCCTTCTTTATCATACCAAGTGAATTACTAGGATTTATAATTATTATCCTCTTTCAAGACTCAGGCACTGTCTTCTGTAGCAATCCTTTCTTGATCCCTCCAATCACTAGTCCCCTCCCTCCCAAACTACATTGTATTTAGCTACTTTGTATTTATTATAGTTATGTTTATTATGTAAATACTTATACATGTTATGTTTGTCTCCTGCACTCAAATTTAAATTCCTTAAGTTTAGATTTTGTTTCAGTCTTTGTAACTGTATCCCCAGAACCTAGAACAGTGCCTGGCACATAACAGGTGCTTAATAAACGCTTGTTGGTTGGTTGATTATCCATGCCATTTATATGGCACTTACTGTTTATTTACTGCCTTGTAGACGTGTGTAGAGTGTTCAGGGCAGACTAACACCACTGGTGTGAGGGCTTGCCATACCCTTTTCAGAGCCGCTCATCCACCTTTGGTTGTTCACCTTCATCCAACTCTTACCAATATCTCTAAGAAGCTGTAGCATGCTCAGCAACCACAATCTGGTAAAACCATCTTGACAGATGGACTAAACCAGGTTGAGGATAACCTACAGGCTTCAAATCTGTTGGTGAATTTGGAGGATGTCTACCTCAATTATGTGAAAGCTTTTCCTATACAGTGGGCAGATGAGAAAAATTTGTTCCAATAGCCACGAAGGCAGCTGAAGTAGGCTCTGTGAAGCACTTAGAGCCTGGGCAGACATCGAAGATGCCAAGATCATCCGCTACATCCTAGGCCATCACCAGGAGTCCGGACTTTTGTCTTGCCACTGGACTTTGATGACTTGGGAAGAGAGTGAGGGTGATGATTTTGTAAAAATCTGCCTCATTTCAATCCAATTCATGTGCAAGTCAAGACATCAACCTGTGACATCATTGGTCCTCTTGGAAAGGAAGGGTGGACAACAACGCTGCCTTGTATTATCTTTCCATGTTCATTCACTTTGCAAACACTTTCTAAGCACCTACAGCTTATGACATAAAATATCAACAACAAAAAATCCCAAGTTCCTACCCTCTTATCAGTATGGTTCCATTGAAAGAAAGCTGGATTTGGGATCAGAGAACTTTGGTTCAAATTCCAGCTCTATGACTTTGGGCAAACCACTTAGCCTCAGTTTCCTCGTATGTTAAATGAGGGAGTAGGAGCAGATGGCCTCAGTGATCCCTTCCAGCTCTAATTTTATGATCCTGGGAGCCCATGACAATCACACAGATAAACATGATACAAAATAAGAATTCAAGGGGACAAAGGAGAAAAATCAAGAGACCATTTTAAGCCTGGGAGGATCAAGAGAGCTGCATTAGTCAGGAATTCATGTATTCATGTTTTGTCTCCCCAACCTGAGTGCAAATTCCTTGGGAAGTAGGGTCCTCTCACATTCACCTTTGTATTCCCCTATGTCTGCCTAGCAGGAACTCAATAAATGATTATGGATTGTTTAATAATGAGATAGCCTAGGTTAGCACGTTCAAGATGCTCTTAAATTCCTGGTTGTCTCTCTTGTAGACCAGCGTCCTAAGAAGGTACCCATCCTTAGTTGTTGTGTTGCTCTTGGCAGGGAGGCCCAGATCACGTCAAGAGAAAATTCCAAATCTAGCTCTTGTTCCACTGGGCCCCCTGCCTCCTTAACTCAACTCCTTTTATTATCAAGGTGATAATTGATGCTATAGGGGTACCTCCTAAAATGTCATGTCCTGTAAAGATGAGCCTCTCCATATCGAAAGATTCATGGTCTTTACATGCTAGCTCCAAAGTAACCTTGGCTTCTAAAGAATTGGGTAAGAATCCTGGCCCTGATATATGCTAGCTGTGTGAGTCAGAATCACAGAGTCTCCTAAGTGGCAGGGATCCCAGAAGCCATCTATTCCAATCTGTACTTGACCAATAACCCGCAGTGCAATATTCCCAACAAATGGTCATCCAGCATCTACTAGAACACCTCTATGATAGATTGTTGATGAGACCCCTATTTTATTCCGATCAGTATTAATCAGTTTGGTATGATTCCATAGGGGTTGTGATTATAAGTTTTGTGTATTAGGTCCCAGAGCTATGAATTGCAGATTGTAAATTCACTTACTTAATCATAGGAAGCTAATTAGGACCTCCACATTTGTTTTTCCTTCTTAGGGTGACCAAGCCCAGCATGGCAGAGGTCACTCAATGACATGGAAAGTCCCCCAGCTATTTTTGTTGCCCCTCTGTCTCTTGTCATCCCTCTATTGCACAACATGGGGAGACAGCCATAAGCACTTGACAAGTGGCCCTGTTTGCTGGCCTGTGGCTTGCCATCTACTGGCCTATCAGCCTATGTAGATGTTTTGACAACCCAGCCCATGGGTCTGCTTGTTGGCTAGGTAGGACCTCTGGAAAGGTCAAGATAGGTCTGTCAAGGTCTGCTCGTAGGCTTATTTGTCAGCCAAAGGGATTCTGGATCTTGTGTAGACTCTCCTAGAGAGTCAAGGCCAAGATCTATCAGCAAATGGACTTTGTATTTTACTGTGCCTTTGCTATATCATCTGGGTATCAAGCATTATAAAATTAAGACCCTGGAGGAAGGAGACATCTCAGATCATGAGGAACATCTAAGGTCCTCTTCATTAGAGGGACCATTGACCCTTCAATAAAGTGCTATTGGTTTGGAGCGCTGCTTCAGTTTCCTTAATTGTAGCTTGGACAATTTTGGACCCCACACCTCTAGCAAAGAGGAACCCATTAATTCCAAAGGCAAGCCATCATACTTTTGAATAGTTTTAATTGTTAGGGAATTTTTCACTTCATCAAATCTAAATCTGCGTTTCTACCCATTGCTCATCCTCCTTTCTACTGGGACAAGAAAGAATAAATCTCTTCCAAATTATAGGTTTACTTGAACCCAACTATCATGATTTCCCCCCACCCCACTAGCCTCTTATGCTGGCCTAAACATTTTTAGTTTCTAAAACTGCTGTGTATGGCATCACATCAAGGTTTCTCACCATCCTGGTCATTCTCTAGTTGGTCAATGTCCTTCCAAAAATGTGTAACTCAGGACCGAATGCAATACTCCATATATAGTGAGACCAGAGCACCATACAAGGGTACATCACCATCAATGTTATAGACAGTATATCTTTTTCAATGCGGTAACTTTTTAGCTGCCATGTCATGCTATTGATTCATATTGAATTTACAGACCACTAAACCCTCAGATCTTTTCAAGAAAAGATGTTATTTAACCATTTCTTCCCCCACCTTATACTTGTGAATTTTTTTTCATGCAAGTATAGGACTTAACATTTATTTCTATTAAATTTCATCTTATTGACTTTAGCCAGTAATTCTAGACTGTTGGAAGTTTTTAGATCCCAATTCTTTCCTCCATTATGTTAACCATCCCTTCTATATTTTTGTCATTTGCAAACCTGACAAGTATATTATGTAGGCCTTCATCCAAGTTATTGATAAAGATGTTAAATGACGTAGACAAAGGACAGATACCTGGAATGCTCCACTAGAGACCTCGCTTCAAGTTGAGATAGAGTCTTTAATGACTTCTCATTGGATTAGTTCATCAAACCTGTCCTCAATCCACCAAACTTTACAATCTACTATTAAATTAAAGTTTTTGAACCTCATTTTCCCCATTTATAAAGTGGGAATAGTAGTACTTGCAATACATCTTTCATAAGCTTGTTATGAGGAAGATACCATGTGAACCATAAAGCACCATATCAAAGTTTTGAGATTCCTAATATTATTATCAAACAGGTGGTAGTATTCATCCCCATTAATCCTATCTCTAGAGGTCATTTTTGTCATTGCAATGCTGTTGTTGCTCTTCAGGCAACAGAATGGATGTTTTTATGTCATGATTTTTAAAAATCTTCTAGGATAGGATCATTCAACATTTTATTTCACCTTTTGCTTTCAGAGCTTACAAATCAATTCAATTATTTATTGATTTCCTTTTTATTTTGCAAGGAACTATCTCATGTATGTGAGTTGGCGAGAGGGTGTGAGGGATACAGTGAAATAGAAGGCTTAGTTGCTACCTTCAAGAAGCATCTAATCTAGTTGAAGAGATAAGACACAATAAAATTTAAATAAAATTGAAAGATTTAAAGTGGTTCCAGTAAACAATAGAAAGATATCACTACACGATTCATTGCTGATTTAATTATACAAAGGACAATTATAAAAGATATTCAAATAAGGAGTAGATTACCTCAGCCTAGGAAAACTTTATAGAGATGTAGGATTTAACCTCAGTCCTAAAGGAAAGAAAGAGTTTGGATAAGTAAGTCATACACAGAGTCATCACTATGAATGATGTACACCCACCTCTTTCTGTCTCTGTCACTGACTTTCTGTCTCTGTCTGTCTCTCTATCTCTCTCTGTCTCTGTGTCTCTCTCTCTTTCTCTCTCTCTCTCTGTGTGTGTGTGTGGGGGGGGGGTCTCTGTGTGTCTCTCTCTTTTTCTGTCTCTCTGTCTCTCTCATTTTCTCTTGATTTAGCTTTAATAAAGTTATATTGGAATGGGTGGGGATTACTGAGGAGGGTCCAGATCTTTGATTTTCATTGGTTTAAAAATTCCTAGTAAGGAAATTGTGTCTAGATCAATGATTGTGCAACTTAAAGTCTTAGTTCCTTGGGAGCACTGAGGGTTTTAAATGACTCCCCTAGGGTCACCTAGCTAGATGATATATGTCAGACTCGGACTTGTACCTAGGTCCTCCCGATGACAAGGCTGCCTGTATACTACACCACATTGTCTTTAGTGGATAGTGAAAACGGAGATATTCAAGATTTTGGATGCCTAGGGCCTCTTTTTGGTAGATACCAACAGCTTTACCACCAGAAAGATGAATTTTTTAGAACTTGGATTCGATTTAGAATACAGGCAGGAGCCAAGGGCTATCTTAGTTATGACCTTTAACATACAGCAAATTGCAAAATAAATTTTATTTTGAAATAATGCAACCACAATATGCTTATAAGTAAGAAATGGAGATTAATCAAAACTGACAGTATTTCCCAGTCTCAGCAGAGCTAATAACAGTACATTTAAAGAGCTTGGCTGCATATGAAATAGATGGGGGAAAGATGGTAGAGGCAGAGGAACAAAATTGCCTTAAGAAACAGGAAAAAAAAACCTGGTATGGTGCCCTGTACACAATATGTGCTCAATAAATGTCATTCTCGCTGACAGAAAGGAAAGAAAAGGGAAAAGGAATAGCTAAAAATTTCTATTACTAGCACAAAAAAATCAAAGAAATGCTCCCAGAAATACTGCACAGTTGGAAATTCAGCCAATTCCTAAAATTGTAAAGTCTGGGAGCTAGGAGGGACACTATGTCAAAGGAACTTAAAAATCAGATGTCCATCCTTCCATATTCCAGTAGGGACAAGGGGCCTAGGTAGAAGGAAGGGACAGAGGTTATAAGCATTGTCCAAAGAATAAGACTGAAGTTCAAGGGTAAAATGACTTCTCTTTAGTAAGCATCGTTAGACAATAAGTTGGAAGTTATACCAGGACTGGTACACACAAATTTCTATATTTATGGGATCGTAGATTTATATCTGGAAGGGATCGTAGAGGCTACCTATTCCCATTCCCTCACTTTCTAAGTGACAAAACGGAGGGCCCCAAAAGTGAAATGACCTTCCCAAGGTAGCCCAGGTTCTCTGACTCCAAACTCAGCACTGTTTCCACTACCTCCATGCCTTTGTCCTACTGAGCCACTTCTCTTTCTATCAGGTTGTTTGTTCTGCCTTCTTCTATATCATATAGCTATATACCATACCAAAGTCAATAGAATTAGCTCGTCTTTATCGTAGCTAAATGGAGCACCCCACCCAATTTCTAAGAAAGTATTCTTTATTCTTTCCTCTAGAAGTACTTCCCATTGTCATTCTTGGTCAGTCCTCAGCTTCTTTCTCTAGGCCTCACTTTTCTGATCTGAAAAAAGAGTAGATTAGATTAGATGATCTCTAAGGGCCCTTTCAGCTCTAATAGTCCATGATTTCTATATAATATGCTACTTCTACGACTTCTATCAACAAGCCCACATGCCCATCTGTTATCTGCGTGGATCTGTCAAAGTTTTCATGACTCCAGTCTATCCCCAAATGCTAAAAATGAAGTGATTGGAATGACTTCATTAAGGCAGCTGTACAACCCAAAGTTGCATGTGTGTGTGTGTGTGTGTGTCTGTGTGTGTGTGTGTGTGCATATATGTGTGTGTATGTGTGCGTGCGCATGTGTATATATATATGTATGTGTACATATATGTGTGTGTGCACGTGTATATGTGTGTATATATGTGTATATGTATATATGTATGTGTGTATACACACACATACATATATATGTGTGTATATATATATATTTGCCTTTGCTTATAACATTCCTGGTGCTGGAGGAGTTTAGCAGGAACACAAGTAGTGATTAATGCACTTAACATTAATCTTGGTGAGACTTCGTATCGTGTTGTTTTTCTTTTTTAAACAGTTTTTAGTTTTAATTATTCAAACTTGACAAACACCAACAAATATGAACATTTGCATACATAAAGAAGAATAGAAAAGAAAATTGGACACAAAGCCTTGAATCTCTAACATAGTACAATGTTTAAAGTGCATAATACTTTTCATACAATTTAAAAGTCGTTTTGCTTGTCTCTGTCTCCTGCTCTGTTCTGTGCATTTTAAACATGATTCAATAACCCTTTTTTCTTTCTTATCTTCTTTTGGGAGGGATCAGTATCACTTTGCCCTCTCCCCTACCAATAAAAAAAATCCTCCTTTATAACAGAGAATTATAGTTGAGCACAATAAATACATACACTGGCTATGTCTGAAAATGTATTTTTCATTCTGAATTTGTAATCCATCAACTCTCTGTCAGGAAGTGGGTTCTAACCTAGTTTGCCTCTATCATGTTAGGCTTTTTTCCATTTTGTCAGGTATGGGAGGAGGGTTAATCAGCTGAAGCTTTTAAAAGACTCAGAATCCATTAAAGGAAGGCCCTGTGTAAATATAAGTCATGTTTTATTGGAAAAAACAGCATTAACTTCTTTGTTTACCAAATAAACACAGCTCCCAGAGTCGTGAGAGATCCTTATGTGAGACCCTCTCTACCAAATGATCAATGTCTCCACTTAACTGGATGAAAGCCTCTCCCTACTTTTGCTGGCTGCACTTCCATAATTAAACTTCCATGAAGCCCTCAATACAACATGACTGCTTATGTCTGGCAATGCTCTACCAAGGCACATGACTAAACAACAAAGATCAGGGTTGAATAAGAAAAACATGCCAGTCTCTGTTGTCAATTTCACTAACAGAAACTGAGTCATTTGAAAAAGGGGCATCTGAAATGATGGAGCTAATTTGGTTTCTAAAGATTAACTAGCAATTTGATAAAGGCTGACAGCAGTTTTTCATGCAACGGAGGTAGGCAAGGGCCTGGATGGTTTAGCAATCTGTCTAGTTATTTGAAAAAGTCAGAGATCAGTTGTTAAGTTTCCAGATTCCAAAAACACGGAGATTTTTAGGCCTGCAAGATGAAAACACTCTGTGGGGTAGAAAAAGTATTTCATAATCCCTTATGCCAATGCTACGTCTACATGCTGGTAATTGTTTTAGGAAGCAATTATTTGGCACATGTAAGGTGATGTATAGTAGAGTTCAGGGCATGGTACTTGGCCTTGTGGAGCTCACCATTTAATAGAGATGATATACAAGAATAATAATTAATAATAATAATAACTCACACACATAGGGTTTTAAAATTTGCAAAACGTTCTTCATATATTACCTCATCCAAATAATTCCAAAAACCTAAGGTATATATTTTTTAATTTTGTTTTGATTAGACCTGTGATTTCATTGATAGGAGTTCCTGGTATTTACTAGGGACTCTGGTACTTCCTATGCCAAGGTAGATTGGCATGATCTTCCAGAATTGCCTGAATTGTGTGACTTGTCCAGAGTCACACAGCAAGTATGTGGCAGAAGAAAGATTTGAACCCAGGTCCTTAGGACTCCAAGGTCAATGCTCATCCCCAGAGTCAATACTCCATGCTGCTATAGGCATTAGCGACATTTTATAGATGAGGAAACTGAGGCAGAGAAAAGTTAAGTGACTTATTCATAAGCACGTAGCTAGTTAAATAGAATTTTACTGCAGGCCCGAGACTGAATCCATTAGGCAGCACCATCTCTCAAAACATGCAAATAACTATACTACAATATAGCACATTAATGTTAAATGAGAGCTACATAATAGGTGAGAGTAGGAGAGATGATTTTTGCCTGAAAATCAAGGGATGCTTCAGTGGAGAAGAAGCATTTGAACCAGGCTTTGAAGGAAAAATTTGACAGATTGAGCTAAAGGGGTTAGGAGAAAAGGAGGAGGGAATAGTGTTGATAGAAAGTTTGAGATGCATTTGTACTGTAAGTATAGTTGAAGATAAGGCTGGAAGAGACCTGCCATGATTCACCTGTGAAGAACTGTAATATAAAGCACAAATCACATGGAAGTACATATAGTCATCTCATGATGCATTTTAATATGGCACCTTGATTAGAGAGTAGATAGGCTTCTAGGGTGAGTCAGCTGCAAGGGTAAAATATGTTGGGGTCCTGATCTGATCTTCTACAGCTCTTTTCAAAGGAATGATTTAGCCCATCGAAACCAGAATATTCTCTTACATTTAAAAAAAACACTCCCTAAGATTGGTTTAATCACAGCCTTAATAATGTATTAAGGCTTTTGTTTAAAAAAATATGAAGTATTAAAGCCCAACATTTCCGTGAGTAGAATCTAAATGAAAGGGTAAGCTGTTATTAAAAAATTCACTCACAGGAGGCAAACAATTGGTTTCAGATTTTTTAAATGAGGTTAAAAAAGAGCTGTAAATGCCTTCTATTTAAGATGTTTTGGCACTCAGATGATTAAATGGAATAAAAATGGTGGACCTTGATATGCAGTTTATAGTGCCTTGTCATTAGCTGGGGGGTGGGGTTGAAAGAAGACTCTTCTTGAAGGCAGGGAATTGCTTCACTTTTATGTTTTTATGGTGAAAGAGTACTAGGTTTGGAATTGGGAAGGCCGCAGTTAAATTCTGCGTTACCTCCTTAGAAACTGTGTGACCACAGGCGAGTCAGATTCTCAGTTCCAATTTCTTCGTCTGCAAAGTGTGATTAATAATATTAGTAGTAGTGGTCCCTAACTCACAAGGTTGTTATAAAGATCAATGGAGATCATATATGTGAAGAGTTCTGCAAGCCTTAAAACCCTATATAAAGGTTGTTGTTGTTTCAGTATCATCCCCAATGCTTTGCCTAGCATCTGTTCAATAAATGCTCATTAATTGATTGATTGATTGAAGGATTTTAATGCAATTTACTTCAATCTGGAGAGAGAACTCCCTCAGGGAATTTGTATCATGACCTTGTAAAGCCCTGAAAGAAAGAGCCTATTAAAAAAAAGAGCCCTCATGGAGAAAGCTAGGGAGGTACCTTAATGGCTAATGTGCAGTATTAAGCCTATGAGTCATGAGTGTTTCACAGCAACGTCAGTTCTGTCATTGTAAGTTACTATGGTTTCCAGACTCCTTATCACACTCTACCTTGGTAATGAGGACCAATAAAGCATGACCCAACTGGTATATGGCGAGAGGAGGATTGGTGGAGGACAATCTTTTTATGGCTTCATCTCTTATAAAATACTTGAATGGCTACTTGTGCCCAGCCTATCCTAAAATTTACTGTATGGTATTGTACCAAGTAATTGGCTTTCAGCATTTCGGCAGTGCTCTATACCTCAGTGAGATCAATATTATGTGCCTTTGTCTACATTATGAAGAGGAAGGGAGAGTCCTTCCTTCAGAGTCTGGGGTAGAGATGGAGAAGATGAAAAATAATGTAAAACAATCAGGAAAGTGCTCAGTGTAGTTAATGTCCATAAAAGTTCATTAAAGCCAACGGCGGTGATGCTGATGGATAAATAACAGATGGACCTTCCTGGTACTGGAGGAGAATTCTGTGTGCTTCATTTTCAACAGATGGCGTTTCAGAGCCCTCACGGAGCTCAGGGTACTCCATGGGTTCACTCTCGAAGCCCAGGTTAAGCCACCCAATAAGACAATGGCTAGCACCTAATGGGGGGAGATTTTTTTAACCAGCCTTTTTGTCCCTTTTCCCTCATGCTTCTGGGAGTTTTCCTTATAAAGTATAGTCTCATCTTAGGAATATCCCATCCTATTTTTTCCCCTTTAAAATAATGTGTACTCAATTTTGAAAGATGTATAAGTCCTCCTCGTGCTGCCCTATATAATGGAAAACCACAGATTTGTAGCTGAGAGTGACCTTAGAGGCTAATTAGTCCAACTTCCTTATTTTACACATGAGGAAACTGAGTCATGTAGCGGCAAAGTGTTTTTGCCCCAGGTCTCACAGCCACTAAGTGGCTCTGGCTTAGATTTATAATGCAAGCACTTTATAATAATAATAGCTGACATTTATATAGTCCTTGGAGAGGAGCTGTGACTCATCTGCTTTTTGATATATGCTGTGGGAAATCACAGGCACGCGGCCTCCCAAGGGTTTCTGTTATCATATAAAGGTCCCTGCCCCAAAACTTTGAACAGAGCAGCTCAGACACAAGGAAGTAGCCTGTCTTGTTCCCTTTGGCAGTGCAAGGGCTTCCTGACCGCCTAGGAGGTACTTTGCTGCAGGCCAAGCGTGCATGGAGCCAGTCCTATCTGATTGCTCTCAAGAAGGTTCAGGTAGTTGGAGAAAGCTCCCTCTAGTGATTTTCTGTAGTAACTGCAGGCAGCGAGGTGTTTCTGAAAAGCCAGTCCAGAGAATGGGAAGGATCTGATCTTTCAACCTATGAAGACAGGCAGGTTCCTTGCCTTTTTCAGCACTCCATGGTCTCGAAGCACAAGTGAGCTAGGAAGGAAGGTCATAGGAAACCCCACAGCATATGGCTTTGAGCCTTACACACACCGCTCCATCTACTGAAAAAAACATGTATACACACGAGCTCGTGTGAGGCTCAAAGCCAGATTTATAAATATATATGTGTGTGTGTGTGTGTGTGTGTACATACACAAATATACACACATAAATACATATATATATATATATTACATACACACATATATATGTGTGTATATATGTATGTGTGTATAATCTCACAACAGTACCTATGCCAGAGATTCTTTCAGAATTTTAATACATTTGTTAATATCTCCTCAAATACTTTGGGCTGACGATCTCTTTGACTCCTATGACCTTTACCTTCCTGTTAGCTCATTGGGGAAGAGAAGGAAATGTCAATGGATCTAACCAGCCTCTAACCTGTGGATGGCTGGAGCCGAACAGAGCAGGCTAGAGACAGGAGAGTCAGGAATCGGAAGGAAGTTTAATTTCAAAGTAAGGGAAATGCCTTGCAAATAAGGCGGGATCTAGAAGATGCATGTGCCAGGGGCCGTGCCCCTAGTGGGGGGACCCGCTTTAGTGTGGCTAAACCTTGACGCTTATACCAATGACTGCGCAGTGAACTGTAGCCCTGGCAATGGGGTGTAACAGCCACAATGAGACAGGCAGGGCTTCATGACCAGACATGGGCACTGATCTGAGCTTGTCCAGTGCTTGTCCAAGCTCAGAGAACACCTGGCGCTGATCAAAGCAATATGATAATTATGTGAGATTTTGCTGGAGGGTGAGATTATTCAGAGGGTAAAGTGCAAAGGATTGTTGTTATGCCCAGCTCAGGCCACAGGAAAACAGGGCATCTCCTAATATTTTGACAGAAACAAGCATGTATTAAATGCCTACTGTGTGCCAAGCACTGTGTTGCACAGTTTACAATGTTTATCCCGTTTGATCCTCACAACTCTGCGACATGGGTGCTATTTTTATCCTCTTTGACAGTTGAGAAAACTGAGGCAGGCAGTTTCAGTGTCTTGCCCAGTCAAAAAGCTACTGTTTGAAGCCAGATTTGAACCTGGGTCTTCCTCATTCTAGGCCTAATGCTGCATCCACTGTGCCACCTACCTGCCGTGCGTAGGGGTGGCAGTACCCTTGACCTTATCATCAAGTATGGCTATTCTGCCTCCATCAGCCAGAACTCTGAAATCCTTCCCTTGCTTCCTTTCATCTCTTCCTCTGCCTCGTTCTTCTTAAACCTGTTCTTCCTCACCACAGTCTCCAGTCATTCTAACACACACACACACACACACACACACACACACACACACACACTCAAACACTTCTTATCCACCCACTCGCTATGGTGTCATTTTCCTCTCTCCACAATCTCGATCCAATAGTACGTCATCTTCTCTTCTTAAATCTTCTGCTTCCTTCTCTGAACACGCTTATGCCTTTCCAAGCCCAGACCCTGAGTTAGTTGTGTCATCTGTCTTCTCATGCTACTTGGCATTGACAGAGAAAACGTAGCTCCAAGAAGCTGTAGCATGTGCCACACCCTGGTAAAACCATCTTAGTTTGACAGGGTAAACCAGTTTGAGAGTAACTGCCAGGCCTCGAACCCATAGGCGATTACAAAGAGAACCAATTAATTATGCTGAAATACAATTGTCAGAAATATTTTAAAGAACAAGTTCATGGATCTCCAGGTAAGAACCTGGGGGTTCTTAATGGAAAGCTCCTTGGGGCCAGGCACTTTCGTTTTTCTCTTGGTCTTTGTATATTTGCCTCTAGTGCCTAGCATATTGTGTTACCTGTAGTGAGCACAGAACATGCTTATTGAATGGAATTTTCATTATTTGACTTTTTTTAACAGAGCTAGAGAATCAATGAAAGCTAAGCTAATCAAATCCTCTGCTCCAAAAACCTGACAGAGAACAACAGCCCATCTTGGGCTTAGAAAAGTCCCATCAAACCATTTTGAATAAGTGTTGGATACAAAGACTGAAAAAATGAACATACCTAATATCTGGGTCAAGGTTCTCACAGCATTTTAATATTTATTCCTGGGGAAAAAATGTTGGTTTAATTTGCTTTCATAAAATGCAACCTATGCCAGGAGATGATAACATGAAAGTGTATAGATATGGAACAATTAATCAAATATTAATATACATAATACATAATAACATATTGCATAAATAATATATAAAGATAATAAAATATTAACCAAATATCATGTATCTACTACATGCAAAGTATTATGTAATGGGCAGAGTAGGGGAAAGAATCCCAGACTAGTAAGTAGTCAAAGGGCCTGAGGCCTTGTTCTATCTCTGCCACAAAATAGCCTTGGGAATTAATTCTTAAAATAAAAGATTTGGATTAGATCACCAATAATGTCTTTCCAATTATAACATTCTTCATTTTTAAATATAGAAAACAATCTCAGGCCTCATTGTGTTTAATGATTTTGTTTAGAAGATAAAGAAAAATGTCCTTAGCCTGTTTGCATAGGTATAGCCAGTGTATGTCAATGAGCTCATGGTAGTCGGCCTCTGACATACAGTGGCACAATACAAGAAAAAGAATGCTGGACTTGAAGTCAGGAGACCTGGGTTCAAATTCTGATATTGATACTTATCAGCTGTGTGACCACGGGGAAGTTACTTTGCCTCTAACTCATAATTTCCTCCTTTATAAAATGGTGATGATCACTCAAACATTATCAGCCAGTACTTATTAAATGCTTACTTTGTGCCAGCCCCTGTATAGGCATTGGGAATTCAAATTTTGTTGTCGTTATTCAGTAGTTTCAGTCATGTCCAGCTCTCCATGACCCCGTTTGGGGTTCTCTTGGCAAACATACTAGAGTGGTTTGCTATTTCCTTCTCTGGCTGATTTTACAGTTGAGGATATAGAGGCAAAAAGGGTTAAATAACTTGCCCAGGGTCACACAGCTACTAAATGTCTAAGGTTGGCTTTGAACTCAGCTCTTCCTGACTTCCTGTCCAGTGTTCTATTCGCTGTGCCACCTTGCTGCCCCTTTCCTATTCCACTGGTACAAATACAACATTTCTGCTGTCCTGCTGTCATCTTTGCTTATACTACGTGACTGGTCCAACTCCTTTTTCAAACATCTGATTACCGTATTAGGTCTTTGATAAGAATATTTGCAAGTGAGTTATCATTAGTGATATGCTCCAGGCTGCTTATACCAAACATGGATCTCTTCACTGGGCCTTGAGTTGCCTACAATTTTTGGTTCTTCCAGTCTTCTCATATGATCACAGCCACCTAGCATCACTGGAAGAACTTTGGTGTTCACACATGACTTCATGTCAGGAAGCATTTAGGGTTAGGGTTATGTAGTTATGTAGTTAGTTATATGGTTAGTATAGAGTATAGAGTACACATATGCTATATACACATATATAGTATATCATATATATATATATACATATATATGTAAAGAGAGAAAGAGTGTAGTACACAGTTTCTCAAAAGCTAACCACCGTGCTTGATTGTTCCTGTTTGATTCTGAACCCAGCTCATAATCTCATACATATAGAATAGGAAGGTTTATGTCAAAGGTCATCTAGTTCAACCCCCTCATTTCGCAGATAAGAACTCTGAGGTGCAGAGAGGTTTATGGATGAGGAAACTGAGGTCCAGAGAGGTTCAGTAATAGGACCATTGTACAGATGAGTAAATTGAAGTCCAGAGAAAGTATTAAGTTGCCCATTTTTCACATGAGGAGACTTGAGATCTAGAGAAGTTCAATGATTCGCCTGAGTTCGCTCATGTCAATATGAGTCGGGGGAAGATTTAAATCCCAATATATGTGCTGGGGCATTTAGGTTGCACAATGGATAGAGAGAGCTGGTCCTGGAATCGGGGAGACCTGAGTTCAAATCTAGCCACAAATGTTTACTACCTGCGAGACCCTGAGCAAGTCACTTAATCTCTGTTTGACTCAGTTTTCTCTTCTGTAAAATAGAGATAATAAGAGCACTCACCTCCCTGGGTTGTTGTGAGGATCAAATGGGATCATGACTGTAAAGCACTTGGTTCAGTGCTAATTGCTGCATAAATGTTAGTTATTAATATTATTATAATTCTTTACTAAATCAACACACTGCCTATCTAAGTGTATGTCTTAGTGTAGACAATAGCTATTCTTTATTAATTTTTTACATATAGATCACTTTGTAAGGGCTATAGGAATGGAGACTTCACGAGGACCTCAAAACTGTTAGAGAAAAGGAAGACTATGGGCAAGAACCTCACAGGATGAGAAGATATGGTCAGTTAGGGATCTACAGGGTGTTCCTAAAGTCTGGACACATAGGCAAAAAATGCATATTTTCAAGAAGTGAAACGATTGAAATTTTCAACAACATTTAATTTAATTGGAATATTAACAAATAACTTCTTCAACCTCAAATGACATCATGTGATTTCATATTCATATTCATGGAGTGAATGTGCTAAAATTGACAGCAATGTGGAGTTATCGCATCGAGTCTACATGAATCTTGCAAAGCACATCAACCTTTGCATCACAAATGATGGAAATCATGTTGAAGGTGTTATTTGTTAATATTCCAATTAAATAAAATGTCGTTGAAAATTTCAATCATTTTATTTCTTGAAAAATATGCATTTTTGCCCATGTGTTCAGACTTTAGGAATACCCTGTATATTAATGTCAGGTATGACTACCTTGATTGGTAAGTCAGTAAATAGTTGGTGGATGTTGATTAAGCACCTACTATACATCACGTATGGTACTAGATGCTGGCAAAACAAATATAAAGAAGAGACAACACTCAAAAAGAAACTGAAGAGTGGGAAGGGGGAGGGGCAGAGGAGGATGGAGAGGTACCAGGTTCAGGGACATG
Source organism: Trichosurus vulpecula (assembly GCF_011100635.1). Classification (NCBI taxonomy): domain Eukaryota; kingdom Metazoa; phylum Chordata; class Mammalia; order Diprotodontia; family Phalangeridae; genus Trichosurus; species Trichosurus vulpecula. Next base: position 110,557,276 of record NC_050579.1, read on the forward strand.
TTGAAGTTAAGTCCAAAGGAGCGCAACTGGGTGGGAAGTGAAGAGATGGTTGGCCTTGGAGCCATCTTTAAATGTAGGGTTTGGGAGGAGTTCTTCGGTCCACCTTCTAGCCCTCTAATCCAAGGGGCAGAGGGAACTGAAGATACTAGTAAGTATGGATACCAAGGCTAATGCACTCTTGCAGAATGATGAGTTTCCTGATGATGAGATTCCTGGGGTTGTGATGGTGGAGTCAGAAGGAATGCAGTCAGGTTGGAAATGAAGATGATGAGACTACAAAGCCTCTGTTGTACTGAAATATTTAAAAGCTTGTTGGCATAATAGTTTTTAAAAGCTTTTAAAATGAGGGTTGTGGGTTGATTTTAGGGAGCAGAGCATGGGAGAAGTAGAAGCTTGAATCCCACCCCCATAGGCAAAGTTAAGAAGCAGTCAGGGCTAGGGTGAGACATCAGGATACCCTAAGTAAGCCTTCAAAATTCTGTTTGAAAATTATAACCCTGTGTGTTATTTTTTTTTTTTGGTGGTAGCTAGGGTGGCGCAGTGGATAGGGTACCAGACCTGGATTTAGGAAGGCTTGTCTTCCTCACTTCAAACCTGGCCTAAACACTTGTTAGCTATGTGATCCTGGACAAGTCACTTAACCCAGCTTGGCCTCAGTTTCCTCATCTGTAAAATGAGCTAGAGAAGGAGATGGCAAATCACTCTAGTATCTTTGCCAAGAAAACCCCAAATAGGGTCAAGACGATTTGGACATGACTGAAATGACTGAACAACAACAACAAAAGTAGTATTTTTTTATAGAGGGCTTTCATTAAAAGTACTATTTTTAAAAGTGTTCCTAGTAGTACCTATGAGGTTTATTGTTCCCTAGGCAGCTACTCACATTATCTCTCCTGAGTTCTAACTCTGAGCACAAGGAACTCAGTGGGTAGAGGTGACAAGGAGGAAAAAAAACCACATAGCTGGAATCTTACAGTCAAGCTGGTAGAAGATCTTGCTGATGGAAGAAAAATGGGGACCTGACAATACAATAGGTTTATAGCAACACACCTGGATGCTCTTTGATAGTTACGATGACAGACCTCCTAATATTTTTGAAGGTGTACTTTCAAACTTGAATTTGGGTGGTGAATGATGGGTGGAATCATTTTCCCTTAAGAGCATTTCATATTTTAGTTCTTTGTGACTTGCTACAGTAATCTCTATGTTTGCTGCCTTCGTTTTGCCCTCTTGGTATATACTTTTAGCTCACTTTGCTTCTATGATTGTGGAAATTTGTGTATTTTTGTTTTCTTAGAGCACATTTATTGTGGTGAAAGCGTTTAGGACCAAGCCACGTAGCAACAACACAATGTCACCTTCATTTAGCACTCAGACTTCTCCTCAAAGGTAGAAATGACCTCACTCTATCTTCACAGCACTCTCGTTAAGCGATTAGGTAGGTGATATTGTCGCCATTTCATAGACGAGGGAACTGAGACACAGAACTTAGTGACTTTCCACTGACTCAGTGACAAAACTTGGACTTAAACCCAGATCTTTCTCAAGTCTCCTGACATCTGAAGGTCCTTAACACACAATTTGAAAGAAAAGTAATGTAAATTAAAATACTTTGTAAATTGCCTATGTATTAGATTCTTGGGCCTCCAGGCCACTCAGCTGACTTTCATTTTTCTTGTGTTTCCTCTACCAAGGACAATAATCTCCAGATTGGGAAAGACAAAACAAAACTGTTTACCAAAGAAATGAAACTTGGAATAAATGGAATGGAAGATCTCTGAGGACAAGGATCAATTCCCATCATTCTATCTCTAGTGCCTAGCACAGAATCCAGCACTGCACCTCGAATATGGTAGCCAGCTTAGTAATTGCTTGTTGAGTTGAATTAAGTTACAAAGTAAGATAGTAAGAGATGATCTAGTGCTCTCCGTAAGATAATTTAAAGCTAATTGGTCCAAATTAACTATATTTCAGTGCCCTGAAAAAAATTGCCACTGTGATTGTTGAACTTCTTTTAGTGACTTTTGGAAGTCACAGAGAACCCAAGAAGCACTAAGGACTAGAAGAGAGGCAAATTAGGGGAGGTCAGTGAGCTTGCCTTCAATTTTTAGCAAAATTATTGAATTCATTATTAAAGTACTAAGTTTACAAGCACCTAGAAGGTTGAGGTGACTATTAAGAGCCATTATGTGTTAAAGAGCAAATCAGACCAATACAAACTCATTTCCTCTATTGACAACGTTATTAGACTGGCAGGCAAGGGGAGCGACACAGAGATAGATACTGTGATTTTAGTAAGGCATTCGAAAAAGTTTGTCATTATATTCTTGGAGAGGTAATGAGGCTATGGTAGAGTATTGACTTGGGTCAAGAACTGTTCGACTGGCTGGGCCCAAGGAATGTTTATCAATGGATCATTTTCAACCTAGGAAGGGGTCCCTAATGGAGTACTGGATTCTGTCCTTGACCCAACCATATTAAAAATTCACAGAGTGATAGGATCATACATCTAGATATGGAAGGGACATTAGAGGTCATCAAGTTCCGTTCCCTCACTCTACAAATGAGGAAACTGAGGCCCAGGGAGGTTACATGACTTGCCCAAGGTCATATCAAGAGTAAGATGGCAGACAAATTTGAACTCCAGTCCTGTGACTCCAAGCTCAACATTCTTTCTGCCTCACTATCATGCTCACTTGAATAATAGCGTAGAAGAAATGATGTCCATCCTTGTAGAAGCCCCAAAGTTGGAAACGATAACCAGTATATTTTGGATAGCCAGAAACAAAATACCCAAAGCTCATGATAAACTAAAATGAGAGACTAGCAAAAAGAAATTTAACATGCATTAATTTAATGTCCTATGTTTGAGTTAAAAAAATAAAAAAAATTGTATGAGTATAGGATATAGAGAATGTGGCTAGAAATCAACTCATGTAAAAAGAGGCCTAGAGGTTTTAGTGAGCTACAAATTTAGCAGGTATCAGTGATATAAGCAAGACACGTATGATCTTAGGGAACACTAATTGAGATATCATATCTACAGTAAAGATGATCATGGTCCTGCTGTGATCTTCCCTGGCCAGTGCCCTGGAGAATAGATTGAAGGACATTAATTGTGTGTGTGTGTGTGTGTGTGTGTGTGTGAGCTTATTTTTATTTGGAAGTGAAATTAGAACTTTTAATACAATGCCAAGATGCTACACAAAACATCTACAGATACTTTTTTAAAAATCAGTTTTTGAATTGTTCACAAACATTTCTAAAAGGTGTATATATATATATATATATATATATATATATAATTTTAAAAGTTTAACCAGGCAAGTTGACAGTTTTATAGTTGAAAGTCATTTATGGCAACATGAGTGGGTATAACACACAGCCACTTCCGGTTCAATAGAAAGAAATACTTTCTAACCACTAAATATACCCAAAAATGAAAGGTGATACCTTGAGAGATAGCGAGTTCAGTTCTTCATCACCAGAAACATTCGAATGGAGCCTAGGTGACCACATACTGAGGGTATTATAGACATAGTACATACTTTGGATTGGGGTTAGATTAGATGACCACTAATGTCCCACGAAACTCAGCAGCTCTATGAGTCTATCATTCCATTCTTTGACACTGGTGGTTATAAGTAACACTATGGCAATTTGTAGATTTGAGGTTATATCTGGCTAGGGTCAACAAGATTTAACTCCACCTGGTAGAAATACTAAAGCCATGTTTGAAAGGGTTGTAGGGGGAGGAGAGGTTAGCTTTTAAAAATAATTGGAGTGTTAAGAAGAGAGATAAAGAGAACTCAAGATGACCTAAGTCTAGAATGAGGACCGGGCAATCTAGAAACCTGTCAGAGTAGAAGAGACAAGGAGGGAAGGATGTTTTGTAATTTATTTTCTAGGACCAAGATAGGTTTTTAAAATGACTTTAGCATCCTTTAATATGGAAGGAAGAAGCCAAGAATGTGACTGTGTGCCCAGAATATGGAAGAGGCTGGCTTATTCAGGGGGTGTCCTTAAGCAGATCCCAGATGATTCCATTTGAGGGTTGGTTTAGGTGTTTACGAAGAGAGCAGCTTCTACCTGAAGCCCAGACAGAAAAATGCCTTTGACCAGTGCAAAGAGGGTTGTGAGGAATAGCTCCACACTCAAACTGAAGAGTAAATATAAACAACAATACAAAATTAAGAACAGCTAATATTTCTATTTCTATAAGTTTTGCAAAATATTATATATACATTTATCACATATAATATATAAAATATACACTTATATATGTAATCTCCATATATGTGTATATATATCATCTATATATAATATGATTTAATCTTCTCAGCAACCTTGTGAGGTAGGTGCTATTATTATCCCACTTTTACAGATAAGGAAACTGAGTCTCAGAGAGATTAAATTACTTGCCCAGGATCACCTAGACAGTAAGTATCTGAGGCAGAATTTAACTCAAGTATTCTGACTCCAAGTCTGAGTCTGTAACCAAGGACAGGCATCCCGAAGAAAAGACAAGGGTGAAGCCTAGTGAAGTCTATCAGTGAAAAAGGGAGAAAAAAGTAAATGTCTGCAAGAGACTTGATAACATTTTTTAACCTATGCAAAGATAATTGAATAATGTGAAACTGTGCACTGAGAATTCACTTAATCTACATATAAATTGTGCTCTAAGATGCCCTTGAACTTCAGTGAAATAGGTACTTCCAATACTTCAATGCTCCAGGGATCCATAATTTCATTGGTATGGGTATTTTCTCCACTGGGTGGTTTGAAACTCTTCTATGAATTAGTAGACATTCATTCAGTGTGAATAAAAAGGTCATCCCCCTGTAGGCTACCCAATGACAAGCTTCTCCTAACCTAGCCACACTGATACTTGGACTATAATATATGAAGTCTTTTGCCAGTCCTATAATTGAAGCTTTTTGGGGGGTGGGAGAACCACATAGAGCTTGGGCTCCATCATCATAGCCTTCAAACTCAGATTCTCTGCCACGCCTCAATAAGGAATTGAGGCAGAAATGTAAGAGATGGTAAACTAAAGGGGTACAAGTGGATAGATACCTTTAAATAATGGACATGGGTGCTAATGTGCTATGGGCAGGAAATTGGAGGATGCAGAAGTGGATAGTCTAGTGGCCCCTTTCTTTTGTGGGGGAAGGGAAAGTAAATCTCATTTATTAGTGCCAGATTTACTGTGTACACTCAATCAGCTTAGGCCATTACAACTTAGAACTCCTGAGTTCAAGCGATTCACCAGCCTTAGTCTATCTGGTAGCAGAGATTTCAGAAGCGTGCCCCCATCCCCAGCCACTTACTTGTTTCCAAGATGAGTTGGCACGTGGTTCCTTTCTTCATGGAGTTAACAATCTAGTAGGAGAAAGGTCACTAATCCCAGGAGTGTGACCTTTGGAGGAGAAAGCCCTCTTCTTTATTCTCCAAGTAGTAACAGCAGAATATAGCCCAGAAAAACAATCCGGAATTATGCAATAAAGACTAAGCTATTCATACCCATTGACCTAACAATCCCATTACTGGGTTATATAATGCCCCAAGGAGATCAAACACAGAAGGAAAAGCCTCTTAATTCCAAAACAGTCATACCAGCACTTTTTATTGTAGTAAAGAGAGGCAAACAAAGCAAGTGTCCATTGATTGGAGAATGGCTGAACAAACTAGCAAATGGATGTAATGACATATTACTGCAAGCTCCTTGGAAGTAAAGACTGGGTGTTTTTTCCTTTCTTTGTATCCCCAGAGCTAAGCAAAGTGCCTAGTACAGGGATTCAGTCAAAAGGCCACACTTAGGGACCTAGAAGACACATTCGGCCTTAAGGCTGCAGGTTCTGCCCCCCTGGCTAGTACATCAAAAGTACTTGATACATGCTTGTTACTAACTGACTCACTATTGTTGTTCCATCAGTAAGTCCTGAATATGAGGAATTCAGAAAAGTATAGAAAGATCTGTATAAACTTATGGAGAGTGAAGCAGGGGGAAACAGAAGGCTATGTAAACTATGCTTATGATATTGTAAATTGAAAGAACACGAGAAGGAAACAATTGTGAGTGATTTTAATAATAAACCCTAATCCTGGAAAAAATAATGAAATTTACCCTCCTCCTTTTGGCAAATAATATGGGGGAATTCAGGGACAGAGATTTGCTTACATTAATAAATAGTCAATGGTATTGGTTGTTTCCATTTATCTGTTTTTCTTATTTACAAGGGAAGAAATGCTGGGGTAGGGTAGGAGGATAGTGAGGCAGTGTGGAATATGTCCAGAAAGGACTGGAATATAAAACAAAAAAGTTTCCATTAAAATATTTGAAAGAAAAGAAACTCATAGTCAGAGGTTGAAACAGGGCAAGAGAATCTTCTTTGAGGGTGGAGGGATAAGGACATTTTTCCTTAGGACACTCAACATGGGGTCTCCAAGCAAAAAGAAAATCAGAAAGGACCCTTTGCCCTTTTTGTTTATTGCAAAATAAACACATTTACCTTGGGAAGGATCCTTCCTGTAACATAAAGGCTACTTGCTCAGTTTTTATACCTTTATTACCAAGGTTTCCCAGGTTCTTTCCATGATTTTCAGAGCAGGAAGGGAGAGGAGTGTGTTAAATTTGAGAGGCCATTGGAGAAATTTCATAAAGATACAATGACCCAGACAAAGATATGGAAGGAGTCTGTTGTTCTAGTCTGTTGTTTATTTTCTTTTTGAGACATAACTGGAGCTTTCCAGATGTGCTCCCTGAGCCCACAGAATACACATCTGTCTTGTATACTGCTGACAAGATAACATATATGGGGCAGCAGCTGTGGGACAATATAACCATTGTGGCTTACAGATGTCTGAGGAAATGTTTCAGCAAGTTGGCATTTGCTAGGTGAATACTAAGTATGAGGCTCAAACTTCTCTGGAGTGCCGCTTAAGTCTAAAAATTGAAAGTTGCTCTCCTGGAAGATTTCTGCTACATTTGTTCTGTTCTACCTCAACTATTTGTATCCGTAAAGCTGCATTTGGATAAATTGGGTGCTGGCAGGATGGAAACCTATGATTTCATCAATGTGCTTAATGCCACCCACTGGTCCACAATGCATCATCCCCAAAATTTGTCTTTCCATTGGTCTGTTGCCCATGTTCCCCACCCCCACCCACCCCCAATACCCTAAAGGAATTTCTTTTCTTCTCTTCTTTATCTAAGGGGAATCAGAGTTGGAATCTTGTAATACTGAGAGCATCCATTTATTCTGTCTCACTCATACATCACGGCCAGCCCATGTACTTTGCTCATCTTACGCCATGTCCTTTACAAAGATATCTGCTTGTAGATCAAATTTAGTAATGGGTTTAAGTCTGCATGCACCCACCATGAAAATTTCCATGAACCTAAAGTTTATTTGTAATTTTAATTCTTGTGAGAAGATAGTGCCTTATAATTTACAGACATATAACAGCCCTGAGAAAATACTGCTGTTTGAAAAACAAAGATGATCACTAAAAGAACAGGCAGTTTGGGATCACTGAAAACACTTTTCTGTTTCTCAAATGCAAACCAGCCTGGGTTATTCCTATTCCCCCTAATTTCTGAGCCCATCTCATTACAAATCTGCATCATTTAGCCAAGTTACACATCATTTAGAATTTTCTTGGCAAAGATACTGGAGTAGTTTGACGTTTCCTTCTCCATCTCATTTTACAGATTAGGAAACTGAGGCAAACAAGGTTAAATGACTTGTCCACAGTCATACAGTTAGTAAGTGTCTGAGGCCAGATTTGAAATCATAAAGATGAGACTTCTATTTTCAGGCCAAGATTACCATATCTCAGACTGACCATCTGCTGCACAAATTGAGGAATTGTGTTAAAGCCCAATTTTGCATCTCCCCCACTGTTTAATATAGTGTAATGCTTAATAAGTATTTGTTGAAAGTAATTGTATTGGGTTGGGTGGTTAAATCAATCTTTCAATTGCTGTAAATTTCACAAAGGAGGCTTTGCACTGTTTAGGGGTTCAAGGCAATTACTACAATGTCATCTGAAAATAGGAGTATTTGGTGAGCATGGCCTTTGACAAAGAATCCCTTTTGGCTTTGGATTCTGCACAGTACCTCCTCCCTGAAACTGATAAGCATCTTCAGTGACTACATGCCTCCAGTTTGGAAAACAGTTGAATACTGATTTCAACCTTCAGTAGTTCATTGAACAAAATTATCTTCTGGGATTCTGTAATCTGCATAATGGCATCTATCATACAATCACTGTCTGTCTCTGTGTATTTCTCCATCTTTATCAGTCTTCTTCTCCTTTTCTCTTTTTCTTCCTATCTGTTTCTATCTGTGTCTCTGTTTCTGTCTCTTTCTGTGTCTCTGTCTGTCTCTGTCTTTCTCCGTCTCTTTGCCTCTCTGTGCCTTTGTCTCTGTTTCTCTCTGCCTCTGTCTCTCTCTATGTGTCTCTCTATTTCTGTCTCTTTCTGTGTCCCTGTCTCCTCTGTCCCTCTTTCTCTCTCTCCTCCTCCTTTCTCTCTCCCTCTCTCCGTGTCTCTGTCTCTGTCTCTGTTTGTCTCTGTCTTTCTATCTCTCTGTCTCTCATCCGGATCTGTGATTTCATTAGTGTAAAGAATTCTCTGTGAAGGAAACTCCCTGAACCAATACAGATAAGCAACTGCTTTGCATGCCAGCATAATGTTAATGTATACTTGAAAGATGTGTTCTCTGAGCTATATTTAGTTTAGTCAAGTCAAATGTGTTAAAAAAAAATCAATAAAGATGGACACAGTGAGATTTATATCCACCACACCTCTCCTTCGGTTGTGGTAGACCATAAAAACACCTGAAGAAGGCTGCTTATTCTTAGATCATATTCTCATTAAATAAATGTTATCAATGTATGGATTAATCATTGCCATAGCATATAGTACTGCCTTAATTATTCTTGCCATTTGTTAAATCACTCATGATGACTGTTTTTATTCTCTTAGAATTTTTCCCATTTTTTTTCTGGAAAACTTTCTTATTATTCCCTGTGGATTATTTCACTATGTCAGGTCCAATGTTCTTATTGACTCCATCTTATGTATAATTTCTGCTTTCTTACGAAGTATATCAGGTACAAAAGTTGGTGGAGCTTCGGCGGAGCCAAAATGGCAGCTGGAAAGCAGGGACTCACTTAGGCTCTCCCCCAAATCCCTCCAAATATCTGTAAAAATGACACCGAGCAAGATGGTGGCTGGAAAGCAGGGACTTGGGTGAGCTCCCCCCCTCTGCCCCCAGATCCCTCCAAAAACCTATAAAAATGTCTCTGAACAAATTCTAGAGCTGCAGAACCCATGAAATAACAGAGGGAAGCAGGGCTCCAGCCCAGGAAAGCCTGGATGGTCATGGAGAAGGGTCTATCACCCGGACCTGGGAAGGGAGCAGAGCAGAGCCCAGCATGGGCTGCGCCAGGACCAACCAGACCAGGAGCCCTGCGGAACAGGCCCTAGCACCCTGAATCAGTGAGCTGTGGCAGTTACTAGACGTCTCAACCCACAAATACCAAAGACAACAGAGAAGGTTAGTGGGAAAAGCTGTGAGAACAGAGTGAAAGGAGTGCGTGGTTTGGCCACTGCCCTGGGGGCAGCGGAGCTGGTGCGGCTCTGAGGACAGAACTACAGCTGTAGTTGCTTTCAGCCCCAGGCCCAACTGGTGGGAGGAAGTAAGTGGTGGATCAGAGTGGAAATGCAGAGCCTGCTTAAGACCTGAGTCGCAGTCTGGGTTGGTGGTTCTTGGGGGAGGAGGAGTGCTGGTGTGGCAGAGCTTGCTATATAGAAATAGCTCTGAAAACAACAGCGCAGCCCCTCAAGCTTGGGACAAGGTACTCTCTACTCTAAAAATGACTCTGAACAAAATCTAGAGCTACAGAACCCACAAAATAACAGAAGGAAGCAGGTCTCTAGCCCAAGACAGCCTGGACGGTCACTGGGAAGAGTATATAGCATTGTGTTGGGATTACAGCACAGCCAAGCATGGGCCATGGCAGGAACAACCAGACTGGGAGTCAGGCAGAGCATGCCTGAGGGCCATGAATCACTGAGCTGTGGCAGTTACCAGACTTCTCAATCCGCAAACGCCCAACACAATGGAGCAGGTTAATGAGAAAACTGCTGGATCAGGGTGAGAGCAGTCGGGCCCCAACCCTGGGGGCAGCAGAGGGGCTCGGTGGTGGTGGTGGTGGTGGTAGCAGCAGCAGGAAGCTCCTGTGGCTGTTTCCAGAGCTCCAGAATAAGTTTCTTCCCAAGTCACTGGCCCACACAGTAGGAGGAATCAAGCAGCAAATCAGAGTTTGAGTGCAGGGAGCACTTTGCTGGCACAGAGGCAGGGTTCTCTTGTTTTGCCCTGCTTGGATCTGGGTCACTGTCTTGGTTGGCGGTTCCTGGGAGAGGAGAAACACTGGTATGGCATAGCTTGCTTGCAGTGTCTGTGGAGTAGAAGTAGCTTTGAAAACAGCAGTAAAGCCCCTAAAGCTTGGGACAAGGTACTCTCTACTCTACAAACAGTCATACCCTGACAAAAAGCTCAAGGTTCAAGTAGTTCGCTGGGAACATGACCAGGCAGCACAAAAGGACTCAGACTCAAACTCAGACTCTAGAATCTTTTTTGGAGACAAAGAAGATCAAAACATACAGCCAGAAGAAGTCAACAAAGTCAAAGAGCCTACATCAAAAAACCTCCAAGAAAAACATGAATTGGTCTCAGGCCACAGAAGAGCTCAAAAAGGATTTGGATTTGGAAAAGCAAGTAAGAGAAGTAGGGGAAACATTGGGAAGAGAAATGAGAGTGATGCAAGAAAATCATGAAAAACAAGTCAATGACTTGCTAAAGGAGACCCAAAAAAATGCTGAAGAAAACAACACCTTAAAAAATAGACTAAGTCAAATGGCAAAAGAGCTCCAAAAAGCCAATGAGGAGAAGAATGCCTTGAAAGGAAGAATTAGCCAAATGGAAAAGGAGGTCCAAAACACCACTGAAGAAACTACCTTAAAAATTAGATTAGAGCAAGTTGAAGCTAGTGACTTTGTGAAAAATCAAGAAATTATAAACAGGACCCAAAGAATGAAAAAATGGAAGACCATATGAAATATCTCATTGGAAAAACCACTGACCTGGAGAATAGATCCAGGAGAGATAATCGAAAAATTATTGGACCACCTGAAAGCCGTGATCGAAAAAGGAGCCTAGATGTCATCTTTCAAGAAATTATCAAGGAAAACTGCCCTGATATTCTAGAACCAGAGGGTAAAATAGAAATTGAAAGAATCCACTGATCACCTCTTGAAAAAGATCCCAAAAAGAAAACTCCTAGGAATATTGTCACCAAATTCCGGAGTTCCCAGATCAAGGAAAAAATGCAAGCAGGCAGAAAGAAACAATTTGAGTATTGTGGAAACATAATCAGGATAACACAAGATCTAGAAGCTTCTACATTAAGGGATCACAGGGCTTGGAATATGATATTCCAGATGTCAAAGGAGCTAGGATTAAAACCAAGAATCACTTACCCAGCAAAACTGAGTATAATTCTCCAAGGCAAAATATGGATTTTCAATAAAATAGGGGACTTTCAAGCTTTCTCAATGAAAAGACCAGAGCTGAATAGAAAATCTGACTTTCAAATACAAGAATCAAGAGAAGCATGAAAAGGTAAACAAGAAAGAGAAACCATAAGGGATTTACTAAAGTTGAACTGTTTTGTTTTCATTCCTTCATGGAAAGATGATGTTTGTAATTCATGAGACCTTTCTCATTATTAGGGTAGTTGAAGGGCATATACATATATATAGACAGAGGGCACAGGGTGAGTTGAATATGAAGGGATGATATCTTAAAAATAAAATAAAATAAAGGTGTGAGAGAGGAATATATTGCGAGAGGGAGAAAGGAAGAGATAGAATGGGGTAAATTATCTCACATAAAAGTGGCAAGAAAAAGAAGTTCTGTTGGAAGGGAAGAGGGGGCAGGTGAGGAGGAATGAGTGAATCTTGCTCTCATCGGTTTTGACCTGAGGAGGGAAAAACGTAAACACTCAATCGGGTATCTTACCTCACAGGAAAGTAGGGGGAAAGGGATAAGAAAGGGGGGACGATAGAAGGGAGGGCATATCAGGGAAGGAGGTAATCAAAAGCAAACACTTGAAAAGGGACAGGGTCAAGGGAGAAAACTGAATAAAGGGGGACAGGATAGAATGGAGGGAAATATAGTTAGTCTTTCACAACATGATTATTGTGGAAGTGTTTTACATAACGATACCTGTGTGGCCTGTGTTGAATTGCTTGCCTTCTTGGCGGGGAGGGGGAGGGAAGAGGGGAGAGAATTTGGAACTCGAGTTCTAAAAGCAGATGCTCAAAAAAGAGTTGTTATGCATGCAACTGGGAAATAAGATATACAGGCAATGGGGTATAGAAATCTATCTTGCCCTACAAGGAAGTAAGGGGAAAGGGAATGGGGCAGTGGAGTGGGGTGACAGTAGGGAGGGCTGACTGGGGAATGGGGCAATCAGAATATATGTCATCTTGGAATGGGGGGAGGGTAGAAATGGGGAGAAAATTTGTAACTCAAAATCTTGTGGAAATCAATGTTGAAAACTAAAAATATTAAATAATAAAAAAGAAAAAAAATTGATAGAGCTCAAAAACTGACCAATCTGTCTCATTTTAAATTTATTTGTTATCCTCTCTCTAGTTTCATTTACAAATATTTTTAGATGATTCATATAGTTTATCTTCA